>NC_051184.2:151699216-152299216 GCF_013339695.2 Rhipicephalus sanguineus | reverse complement strand
TAACTGAATGGGAAATAAGCGGGAAAAAAATCATATCTGACGTTCTTTCGTCAGATGTGATCTTTTTTTTTTTCTAGTAATCTAAAAGCTAGTTATCCGAAAGGACCTATTAGAGCACTCTAGTAAAATTGCAGTGTCGCACTACAAATCACTTGGTTTCTCAGAGTGTTTACTATCCTGAACGCGGCCCCATGTGCTTCTCATGCGCGGTGTTCAACTGTCCTGGGAAGCCACACGCTTTGTAGTACCATACTGCAATTTTACCAAAATGTTCCGGTGGGCCTCTGCTGTACAGAACCGGGAGTCCTTTTTGGTAACTAGCCTTTTTTTCGTCAGATATGCTTTCTGCCATAAATAAATAAATAAATAAATAAATAAATAAATAAATAAATAAATAAATAAATAAATAAATAAATAAATAAATAAATAAATAATATTCAATGTGGTTAGTCCAAGAAACGTGTTCTGACCGAATCACTCATAAATATTTGTAGTGGAAAACTCTGTTATGTTGGCTGCCATCTAGAAAATAGTCAAAAGAGAAAGTGTTACGTCGACTAGTAAATGACATACCGACTGTTTACACCAATCAACTAGCTGTGACGTGATAGGCTTTGAAGGCGTTCACTACAATGTTCTTAATCCGTAAAAATGAAATACTGCGTGCTCAAAGGAAGTCAGAGACACGCGCCAACTTTCAGGAGACTTCGTTGGACCCCAGTGCCCCATTGTTCAAAAGACGAAGAAAAAAGATGAAGCACTTCAGAAACCCCTGACGTCACGCCGAAATTCGTGTAGTGTTAAATTTAAGAAGTGATACAGTATCCTCGATTTTCCACTGGTAAACATCTAATGGGGAAGTTAACGACAGTTGTATTTTCAAAAGCAAGTTGTCTGTTTAAAGAGATTCATTGCTTCACTTTAATGTCCATTTAAATGCCTGCCACAACATTAATATGACCTAACGCTCCGCGACGTTGGTCTAGTGGTTATGGCGCTCGACTGCTGACCCGAAGGTCGCAGGATCGAGTCCCGGCCGCGGCGGCTGCATTTTCGATGGAGGCGAAAATGTTTTGAGGCCCGTGTACCTAGATTTAGCTAGGTGCACGTTAAAGAACCCCCGGCGGTCGAAATTTCCGGAGCCTTCCACTACGGCGTCTCTCATCTTCATATTGTGGTTTTGGGACGTTAAACCCCAGATATTATTATTATTAATACGACCTAACAGACAATAATGCCAAGGACAGTATAGGGGATATTATTTGTAATAATTGGGATATAAATTTGAAGAAAGTAAAGTGGATGAAAAGATAACTTGCCGCGGGCAGGGACCGAACCTGTGACCTTCGAATAACGCGTCCGATGCTCTACCACTGAGCTATGGCGGTGGTCATCCTCCCGTCCAATTTATGGGGTATATATGTGCACTTCAACCTAGGAGTGTTAGTCAGCGCCGATCGCAGCCATGGCGGCGACTGTGGAACACTCTTTTCCTGCTATTTGGCGTCACGTCGCACGTGACCGTTTTACGAGCTGGCAGTTGTATAACAAAGAAAAACGAGCCCTTAAAAGTCATCTCTTTTGCCACAATATTGAAGTTCTCCGGAAGACAGGTCTTCGTCATGCATAGAGCGACAGCCACAGTACATTCACGTATCGCTGGTAGCTTTTTGCGAGCGTGTCGCGTGTGGAATACAAGTGGAATACACTCGTTCAGCTTTCATCTGCTCTAACCTGGAATTGCGACGAGTGCCAGCCAGGCGACAATAGCCAGATCGCCCTCTCGATTACGAGGGCAAATAAAAACGCGATCGACGTGTGCGTACATTTTTTGAAAAGAACTTCTTGCTGGGCGAGTTGGTGCATGTCTGTGGTGGGAATAGTTGCGAATGGTACAATCGGACGAACACACGAAGAAAAAAACGAGACGGAAAGAGCGCAAGCTATCCTTTATTCATTTGTTCGCTGCATGTATATGCGTTTTTTCCCAGGTCCCAAAGAAATAGAAACTGGGAACCGGGAGGGGGTGGGGGGGGGGGGGGTGGAGAGATAGCGGAGGATATACATGTCAAGATTAGCTCACGTCAACAAAAGTTGCCCAGGAAATTGCTTTCCACGCTATATACAGATAAACAGGCGTGTCGCTTACGCAATTATCGCCCATTTCCTTAACATAAAAAGCTTCTAACAGCTCACGCCCTACTCTGTCCTTGCTCATTCCTACAATTTTAACTTCCCTGGATAGAGGCTCGCCCCCCAAGCATGAACTGCAATGAGCGGGCAAGTTCGCTCCTTCTCTTCTTGTAACCGACGCAGCATGCTCCCTATATACGCCTTCATTCACGCGTCGCCCTGTGCGTCACACGTACGACCGACTGCGCATGAGCGGGATGCGGTAAACCACTTCGGTGGCGCATTTCACGTTACGTTTCGGCATGCTTTCTACCGCAGCCGCTTCGTTGTTGACCGTTCCCGCCGACCCTTGGTCATAAGCCGGCAAGCTTTTTTGGCGCACAAAAAAAGCCCACTTGGAAGCCATGCCCGTCTGCCACTTTTTTCATGTTATGGGCGACTTTGTTCATATATGCCACAACCAGGGACGTCTTCGCATGCAGTCGTTGTGTGCTGCTGCCAAGATTTTCTCTTTTTTTTAGCTTATTGAGAACTTTCTACTCCGTGTGCGTACAGACTGCGCGCGTGCAGTGACACTGAATAATTTGTTAGCAACCCTTAATAAATAATCTCACCAGCGACACACAGCATGGGTGAGCGGGAAAGGCTTCGTTCGTTCTTGTTCGGGCACGCAATGCGCCACTACTTAATCTAAAATAAACTCTTTACTGAAGGATTGCGCCCCCCTCCTGTCACTTGGTCCGCGTGTCACCGGTTGCTGGGTTGCAGTGTAAGTACACGACGAATCGGGAGGTTCCCGAGGTCTTTCAACCTGCACGAGGAGGGCAGCGCGTCCGTAGTGCGTGTAATAAACATAAACAACCACCGCGTTCACAATCACCTATAGGTGCACACGCGTGGCGAGACGCTTAAAGCGAACCGCGGGTGACTTGCAAAGTAGAGAGGTATATAGTTGCGCCTTCGGGCGCCGCCGTTTGGTCTTTCTCATCTCGTAATCGATACACAAAGGCCCAGACGCGCACTAAATTCTCGTCCCACGGCGGCGGGTAATATACGCGTCCGATGCGCTCGGCCGGACCCGATCGGAGCCGACGCGAGCGCCGTGGACTCGCCGCGGGGAGCCGGCTAAGGACTTTCACGATCGACGAGCACGCCTCGCGCGGCCCATCGATAATCCCCGGTGCGCGGGGATTACCAGCTCAACGCGTCGCCAGCGGCGCCCGAGATCGCCCAACCCCCCGCCGGCAGGGTGTGTGCACGCTACGACGATCCCTGGCTGTGACGGCTCGAGCAGCCGGCATGCCGCAGTTCCGAGCAGCGGCGCGGAAGCGCCGCTCCGGCTCCTCCGCGCATATAACCCGGCTGCCGCGAAACGACGGCGCAGAACTATGGCTGCGTGCGCTTTACACGCGCAACTCGAAACCGGGCCCCGCCTGCGTTCTACGCACGGGTGATCGCAATGCGCGCTGCACGCAGTTTGCGACGGATTTCGGAGGCAAGCCCAGAGGCGGAGCAGCGTGAGGCGATGTCCCCCCACGCGACCGAAGGTGAGGCAAGCACGAAGTGACACCACGATACAGATTGCTGTAAAGATTCGCTCCGACGACATCCCCTAGTGGTCGGCCATGTGAAAGTAAGTCGGTAGAGGAGCTGCAGTTGTCCAATCGCGCATCGCGGATGTACTGATAGCAGCGTCAAGAACACGCGTATCAGTGTAAAACGGCATAGCAATTCGCACGCTTCTCGCGACGCGTGAAGGCACGAGGGACGCGCCACTTCGTTGTCGCTCACTGACTTCGTGACATCTGCACCGAAGGAGGTTGCTAATTGTGGTAGTTAACTCCAGTCCGATAAAGAGGGCCGTACATTACATTACATCCGGCTGTCAAAAGACGTCGTTGAGAAACTGAAGCGGGATGCCTCCTATCCACGCCATAAAACACGCTATAAATAGAATGAAGGGAATTTTGAAGGCTCGTTTCTTTGTTTGACACAACCGTCACCCTTTCGGCACTGGCGGTGACAACTGACACCATCACACAACATTTCCCCTAGCACCTCGGAAATGAAACCAAAACTGTCCATTCTTGAGGTAGAGTGTACCAGAAGAGGGGAGTGCTCGGAACGGGCATCGAAAAGTGAAGCCCAAACAGGGTCAATCCGCTTGCGGCACTGCGATCGGTAGTCTGCAATGTGTCGTCGTTTAATCCTTTGTTTCTTAAAACTTGCTTCAGTTGCAACGTGTAGCTTCAAAAAGTGACGCAAAATGTGAAGTAAAATTGAAGAAATTTGACAGTGAGCGTATAAAGCTATTTGCAGCGCCACCACCCGAGATTGAACAAAAGCGTTAAGTATGGCCTCCGAGATTTTTGCGAAGACGAGACTCGAAACAAGGTTTCACATGTTACGTTACTTTTTGTAGCAATACGTAGCAACAGAAGCTAGTTTTTAGAAACAAAGAAAAACCGATACAGCTATATAAGGTGACACTAAGTATAAAAACCCACCATCTACAGCTGCGATTCGAGCCCGGGCCTTTTGACTGGGAAGCGGGCATTCTACCCTCACACCACTTTGGCGGAGCCGCGCGCAACTCTTAAACGACGACACATTGCAGACTACCCATCGCTGCGCCGCAAGCGGACTGACTGTTCAATGTTCGTTGGTTCAATGTTCTTTGTGGAACACAATGGCCTATGTAACTTCGAACGAACTCTGGTTAATCATCGGTACGAGTGTACCGTTTGATTCTGGCGTATTCACTGTTCGTGAATATTGTTGACGCCTTTACTCCTGCATTTACCTGTGTGTATAAGAACCCACGCAAGAGGGGTGACGGCAGGCACGTAGCCAGAATTTTTTTTCGGGGGGGGCCCAAGGCCTAATTATTCGAAAGAAAGTCCTTTCATGGCAAAAAGAAAAAAAATGTTGTCCGGGAATATAAAAGGCTGGACGAATTTCGGGGGGGGGGGCCCGGGCCCCCCGGCCCCCCCCCCCCCTGCCTACGTGCCTAGGTGACGGTTGTTAAATAAATAAATAAATAAATAAATAAATAAATAAATAAATAAATAAATAAAACCGCGTGATAGATGATAAGCAACACTCGAACAGTGTGAAGCGCGTGGTATAAGTTGCTGTTGCCACGTAGCGGCAACTGCAGCGTAACAAGCAGGGAATGACGTCACTACACTTTCGTACAGGAATGCTTAGGTACCGTGCATGTATAGTTGTCTTGCTGTCAATCATTTAAAGGGCTCCTCACCAGCCTCTGAAAATACAAAAAAAACGAAAAAAAAAACGAGCGCGATATTCTCGCCTGGCGTTTCTCGTCTTTCTGGCGCACTTCGTGACGCAGAACAGCTATTCCCGTGACGTCTATACAGTACATACTCTCGATTCGTCCATATAAGCGAAATATCGGGTGTGAATTGTCTCCTGCACTTCTTTGCCATGAAGCCGCCCATCCGTTCTTTTTCGCCTCGCATGACTATCGTGCGCGATCTACTGATTTCACTTCATTTTCCGTGTTTCTGACTGCGCAAACGGAGATGACAGCGTGTAGCCGACAAGCGCGAAACCTTAACAGGGTCAACGCTTAGTGCTGGCATGGTGCAAGTGCTTTTAAGAAATAAGTGGCGAGGGGGAGATATGGCCTGCAGTAAGGGTGGCGAAGGCGAGGAGGAAACCACTCCCGTCTTTGAACGCGGGCTGCTGAGGGGCCCTTTAATGCAGTGGCTGGCTTAATCGTTCAAGGGTCGATTGCTCTGTGGGATCAGGTGATACCACACCTTCGCTGGCTCACCACCTGCACGTGCGCCGTAAACTGTGCACCCCCCCCCCCCGCCCTCCTCTTTTTTTTTTTACCGTTCGTTTCTTCCGCTGGCTGTAGTGCCCCAGAAACACCGAGCCCGAATTTCTTATTCAGGAAACGGTAAGGTGGCCCATGTAATGCAACTCCCAATTGCATGCTAGGTGAGTTATCTCCCCAGCAGCGACCGGCCGAAGCAGGATTAGTATAAGCGCGCTGTAAGCTGACTTTTATGGCGGTGGAACGACCAGTGAGACGACATTTCGAGAACTGGATTAATCGCTTTCGTGCCAGTCGCTCGGCATATCAAATGTGCTGTCCCGAAATTTCGCGTCTTTCGGCAAAAATCTCGTGAAATCAAGCGGAATGCCACAAAAACAACTGGCGCCGGGCCATACCGATTGCAGAGGCCGATCGGAGTCAGCCATTTCACGGGCGCTCCTGATTCACGTTTTCGGCGCGTCACATTTCACCGGCTGCTGATGTCCGTCGACATTGGGAGACGCAAATGGAAACGAGGAGACGATCGACGACACAGCCATGTAGATCCGATTTCCGGATTCATTACTGCAGCATATACAGTGTTCAGAAACCGTCGGCCCGCATACACAAACGAAGAAACGGCCGGGAATGAGCAGCTTGCGGCAGGACACAAAGCCTGGCGACGCGGAAATCTTAGTTAATACGTGTACGAAATCTATAATCCACGTGGCTGGCTTTTAGCATCTCACCATTCACCAAATGTGTGCCGCTTTCGAGTCACTTCGCCATCCGAACGACGCCTCACTAACTTTGATGTCATGCGCCGCACTAAATCCTTCCATTTTATCGGACACATTGTATAGCAAGTGCACTGCACACTACCTTAGCTCCGACGGCCTACAGGCACGAGGCAGCTGTCTACACGAGGCGACGTATAAACGCAATAGAGCGAGTTTGCACAGTCGGCCGATCAGCCGTCGCTGACCGGTCACTGCTCTCGGCGGTTTGTTCAGCTGCGCATGCGCTGCACGTGACGTGGCACAAACTTATGCTGCTTCTCTGCTTGCGGTACAAGTGGCACTGCGACTGCATTCTACAAAAGCCGGTACGAGTATTTAGCGCCATTCGCCTTTGCCACTGTTCTTATATACGTCGCAAGATTATAAATTCCCGAAACGCAAAGCGAGAACTTGTTCTTGTGGACATAATCAGTCACTTAATTTGCAGGAAACGCAACCGGACAGCTGTCAAGAAATATCGCAATGTATGCTGGTGTTTGGCGGCTGTAGCACCGTTTGATGTGGACGCACCCAGGTCGACGCCTGGTGGCACATCTCCATCCCGACGACTAACGCTCGACGACTGACGACGACTAACGCTTAGCCGCCAGTGCGGATTCACTGTCACAATAATATTCGAGTGGAACACCTAAGTACCGCGCAGGAGTGGTAGTCCATGAAATACCGGCAAAGAAGTCCGGAGTCGCAGGCCATTCACCGTGACAGTAACCCACGCACTTGCTCCAGTTGACCAGACTTCCACTCGTATTGCAATAAACGTTCACAGTTTTAGCGGTTTCAGTGACGCTTTCGCAATCTTTACAAAACACATCGGCGTAAGCCAGTAACGGTACTTCAGCTTCTTGTAGCTTGTATACCCTTTTATCGTACTACTTTCCACGACTTTCCGGCAAAATGACTCTGTATAAATTGAAAATAGAAGAGAAGACAAAGGACAGCCACAGAATGTTCTCATTGATTCCTTTCCCGACAACTTTGTTGATGATGAGCCGCGTTTTACATCCAGTATATGCCATTCGGACTACATCTAGAATCACGCTACCAACATTAACATAGTCCAAGAAGAGAAGTAGAATGTCATGGGGTACTCGGGTCAAACGCGTTTTCTAAATCAATCTGGATCATTGCAATGTGGTCACTTGTGGCATCACAGCATTCCAGTAGTGCGTTACGGATGTTTGTGAATATATATAGTACGCCCTTTAATTCCGCATGTCTGGTGGTCGCCTACAATATCGTGAACAACTGTCTGAAGTCTCCTTGCTAAGACTTTCACCAAAATCTTGTAGTCAATATTCGATAGACTGCGTTCTTCAACGGAGTTAAAAAAAAGACTTGCCCCTTAATGCCTAGGGCTTCAGACTTCTCCCATTTGAAAATAAGGAAGGTGTCCCGTTCGATCTAGTTGGCCTGCACATTATATGGCAGGCTGGAATGGCGGCGCGCCATGCTGATATTAATGCATGTCCGGTTCGAGAATACTTCTTTGAATCTATATGTTCATTTGCGGAAACACAAAAGCTCCAACAAGATGTACTGAATGGCTTCATCAAGTGGAAAGCCTTCTACATATGAAGCAATTTTAAGAAGTCTGTAAACTCTGATACTTGTGTAGCTTTTATTTATTTTTCTTCGTTATTTTTTCGGCATATATTTGTTTGTCACAGTTGTATGTATGTACAAGGCAATAAAGAAAGAACGAAAAAACCAGCGGGTCTCTGTGGTAGAATACTCGACTGCCACGCAGAGGGCCCGGGTTCAAATCCCGTTCTATCGTGAGGATATTCTTTTGTCATTTTATTTTTTCGTCTCTATCGGTTACGCCACCGACGGCGACGCCGCTAAAAGCAGGAACGGGCACCGAAGAGCTGCGCTCTAAAACGAGTCGACAGGACCACCGCGGCCGCAGTGGTCCCGTCGAATCGTTTCTTCCATTTGTATCTCGTCGCACTGCGCTGCTTGCCACGTTCACTTCAACTTCGCGCGTTAAATCAACTCCGGCGAGCAATGTCCTTCGCGCTGCTACCGCGTTTCTCAACTTCGACATCCATTGAAGACCTATAGCGAAGCCCACACTCTATCGCGATATGTTTTCTGCTGTGATTATTAAAGAAATCTGAACAGTCTTTAGAATGCAGCCACACATCGAGACAGAGGGAGAAAAGAAAGCGAAAAAAAAATTTAGAGAACAAGCGTCTCCTCCACAACTCCCGATAAGCTAAACGTACTGGAGAAAAGTAAGTCGACAGAGCGAGAAAAAGAAAGCAAAAAAAACAGCCAGTGCTCGAGCCTCTGAGAGAAGGCACCGGAAATAAAGTGCGGGCGGGCGATTTTTCACCGTCGTGCGTGTTCCGCGCCCTCGAGTGAACGACGCCTCGGCGGCGAACACGGGCGACGTCAAGCAGCCGACACCGAACGAAAGAACGGGGCACTGAGAAAAGCTGCGAACCGTCGGCTTCAAGCGCTAAGCGGTCCCTCGAGAAAAACCACCGCGTCTCTTCTTCTCGCGTTTAACTCTTCGCAGTGTCTCACTGCCTTAAAACGCCTCGTTGCTGGCCTTGCACATTTTATTTGAGCTGTCTCGCCGTTCTTGTACTCTCGGCGACACTGTGCGCCATTGACGTCGGCTAGGCCCACATTTTGCCCAACTCTCTCGGTGTTTGTGTGGCGTTCTGACGCTGCGCGTGTAGAACAAATTGGGCAACAACTGTCGCTACGAATAAGCTCTACATTAAAACAACTTACTAAATTGCTAAATTGCAAGGAAATAATTTTCGCTAAAGGAGCGCTCAGCTCAGTCCGCGCAGATGGTACAAAGCTAAACAGTTCATACCGTACATTGCTACAATCTCACAAAACCTATTTTTCGGCACTGAGTCATTACTGCAAAGCTGACATGATTTCCAGTATAATTAATATATACCCTGAACTTTTCCTAGCAGTATTTAGTTAAACAAATATACTGACTGCCGAGGTTGGTGACGCGTTATACTCTCAACGTCCCAGCCCCTTTAGAAAGCGCTGACTGTACACGTTCCTGTCGTACGTCATGATGACGTCACAGATTTTGGCGATCTGCATCGTCGTGGTGACGTCACAGCTTAACATCTCGTATGACTCATCTCGGAATCTCGCATGTTTGTTTGTGTGTTTGTTTGTTTGTTTGTTACGTTATTTGTTTTGTCGACAGTCACATTTCCCTTTCGATGAGGCATATGAGGCTGTCGCCTTAAAACACGGCTGCCACGAAGCGACGTAGTTGCAATCTTTGCAGCTGCACGCACTACTTCCTCCTAAAGGCTTGGCACACTTATCTCCGCGTCGCAGCGGTCGCATGAGGTGAGGTGCTGTCCTTGAAGCGTACTCAACGAGTTACGAGGGCGGCATTTGTGGTGAAAGACACGGGAGTGTCCTCAGGTGTCGCCTGTGGGGAAACAGCGCAGGTGCTTGGATCGATTGCAGCATCCCCTGACCGCGCCAGTCGCCCTGATCGCTCCCCGGGGAAGAGAACGTGCTGGCACGGCCGCTACGGTATAGATGTCGGCTCTTGACAGAAACCTTGTAGGTCACGATCACATAGATTTCAGTATATCAATAACAGTACGAACATAATAACAATAGCATTAACAACCGCAGCGCCACGGCAATGACGGCGGTCCGAAGCTACCTCAGGGACAGCTATCGATGAAGAAGCAGAGAAACCATCTTCGGTAGGCAGCACTGACTCACTCAAACGAGCTATCAACGTGAGTGTCGGAAAATAAACGTTAAGTAACGTTTATCTGCATGCATTCGAGGAATATGCAAAAAAGAAGTATCTCGAAATCATGCAAAAAAGAAGTATAAAAAAGAAACATCAAGGTCGGAGACCACTGTAGCATGTATACTTAAAGAAATGCACGCTCTAAATGAGCAGATCTGCATAACCAGGACAGCATGTCCTCGTAGCACTTCAGCGTAAACACACGCATATTCTGAACGTTCATTGGCCGAAGGAACACTTTGCATGAGCGTTATTCGTGAAATACAAAAGTGTCTTCATTATTTTGCGCATCACTGAGTTTTCGGAGAAAACTGCAGCGGCAACAAAGCTGGCAGCGACATTCGATCGTCCACTGTCCGTCAAAGACACGCAAAGCTAATTTGACCGCAAGATTGCCAGCTAAACGCAACCGATACGGAAAGGCTGGGCAGCACGTTTACCACTTACACATCATGGTTACAAATACGGCACTGAAGGAGCAGCATTAGTTGCGTATAACTGGCATACGTTGCGTCTAATGTAAAATCGCTAGGCGCCTCATATCAGCTTAACTACGACACCTTCGCCAGAGGCGTGTCGATCGAACGGCTTTAAAGTCACAGACGCTGTCTAACAAAATGCACGAAGCGCCCGCTTCGGCTCCGATGTGAGCTGGCGCTAACACCGCAGAGGAAGAACAATAAACTGGTTATGGCGCTCGGCTGCTGACCCGAAGGTCGCGGGATCGAATCCCGGCCGCGGCGGCCGCATTTTCGATGGACGCGAGAATGTTTGAGGCCCGTGTAATTAGATTTAGGTGCACGTTAAAGAAACCCAGGTGGTCGAAATTTCCGGAGCCCTCCGCTATACGATGTCTCTCATAATCATATCGTGGTTTTGGGACGTTAAAACCCAGATATTAAGAAAAACAATAAACGTGGACTCATTGCGAAGTCCTGCAATCTAGGTGACAGTCCTGTTGTCTCAATTTCTATATTGAGAAACTAAAGAGCATACAGGCACGGTGAGATCGTTTCCCATATTTACGACTCCAATATGTGTTACGTGTCGCCGGGCATGATGTGCACGGAAAAGTATATAGTGAGCTTTAATCGCGCAGAAAATTCACGCTCACCAGCCTGGCCATGTGACTACAGGTGTCTATAATAAGTCTACGAATTCTAAAACATGATGGCAAAGCCAATTCGAGCGACGGCCACGAACCTCAGGAATTAAGGCAGGAATCGCGACAAACTTATGCCGATACGAAGGAAGTCATTCTTCGTTCGACACTTATATATACCGCCCGCAAGGACTGGTCAATAACTTGACTTAAAGGAGCACTAAAGAGCAAAACGATTTTTCTCATATTAGTAAAGTACTCTTTCACGTTACTGGCTGCGAGAAGACGCTTACTAAGCGAGAAAACGCGCAAAAAGAAAATGTGGGTGACGACGCTTGAAGTTTCTGCACCATTTGCCGTGACGTCACATGTTTTGACGGCGCCTACTAGGGACCACGTAGTTCCTAATCGGTAAAAATGAAGTACATTCTCCTCTGAGGGTGCCATAGACTTAACATACCAAGATCGTGGTAATTTTGTTGAGCCAATGGCGCCAAAATACGATAAATACACTTTGAAATCCGTGATGTCACGCGGGGAGATTTCGGCGCGGAATTTAAAAATGAAACTTTCAACTTGATTTTCTCCTCTATTAATAAACCTATGATGGCGAAATTAACGACGTTAGAGTTCTCAGAGCACCATTTATCGATCTAAACCGATTCATCGTTTCTCTTTAGTGTCCCTTTAACATTCACGATCGCGTAATGCACGCCAAGTGAATGCTTCAGCGCGGTGGCCTCCACCCAACGCGATGCTCCGCCGTCGTTCATGCGACGACAAAGGCGCCGAGCAGATCCCATTGCGCGATGACAGAACGCATCCGCTGCGCGGACAAACAAGAAAACAGAGCAGAGAATCGCGCGACGCTATCGCGCTTCTCGGGTTACGCGTCGCCTGGCCTGGCGAGTGTTAACGCTCACACGGCCGCTGAATCAACGCCGGCAATCTCGGCCAAACACACTCGCCAGTGTTTGCTTGTCGTCCTTGTTTATGCCAGCGCTCCTGCTCTTTCGTTTTCTTCGTATATTTGCGAGCGCTCACCGTAGGGCAATAATTCGATTTGCGAACGCCAGACGAGCCGTTACATGCGCACCACGTGATCGGAGGCGCGGCAGAAGCGCGGGCAACGAACTTGCCACGGGGCCGTCATGCGCGATAATGCGAGAAGGGGAGCGATAATCCGCTCGGACGTAATCTGACGCAGCAGCCGGATCGCATGGGTGCCTTCCGCCCCAAAACGTCTCGTTTTCTCCTAGCGCAGCTTATCAGAACCCGGAAAGGCGCCCCTTTCATTGAAGCTCGCCGCGCATCTCGTTCTGAAGATGCCGAAGTGTAAGCGAGAGCCGCTGGAAAGTATATACACGCAGCTCGGCGGAAATGAACCTTCCGATATCGCATTGATTCCGAGCTAATCAATTGCTTTTGACGGGAACTGCGCCGCTATAGAGAGCTCCGCCAGTGACGTTAAGTGGCAGCCTTCAGATATTCGAATTTTTCAGCTCCTAAGTAAGCCGCGTACAGGCAAAACAACAAAAACAAAATATCAAATCCGCTATCTAAACCTAATGAGCTTGTATGAACCGAGATACAGGAAATTTCCGTGCATCAAACGCGGTTACTTCCGAGTTCAAAGACGAGCTGCATACGACTTCTACACCATTACGACGTCACGTACCGTAACTCTACGGTGATTCCAGTTCACGGAGCCATTTCGCGTCTTCGAGGCACCTTCGTTTCGATAACCTCCGCAGTCAGAGTGGTCGACGTATATGTGGGCATTAGCGGATGCTTTACTACTGTCAGTCAAGGTTCAGTCATGCCCGAAGTGTATGAGCGCCTCAGCAGCGCCTTGCAAGGTTCCGGTGTTTGGGAGAGCCCCTATCGACGGATGCTTCACGAAACTATATTCTTGCGTAAATATGGAATGAAGCATCCAAGTGGTTTACGAAGCCCACAACAGCCACTTTGCCATTTTCGTCACTTCTACGTAATGACTCGCAACATCCACTCTTAAACCATATAGCGGAAAAGACACCGACCTGTAGAGACCGACGGCCGCTGTTCTATGATGCACGGGTCCTGACCATGTCGTGTTCTGCAAAGAAGAGACGCACTTCAGGGGCAAGCATCACTCAGTCGTCGCGATTTTGTATGTACAATTGTCACAGAAAGCATTTAATTGATTTGTCTGAACATAGTGCTCTAACACCAATAGTACGCAGGTATAATATATTCGCGTATAACAAAGCGTTTAATACAGGGCTTATTACATTTCACAGATTATTATTCTACAAATATAGAAGTGCCATAGCAGAACAGACAAAAAGGCAAACGACCCTGGACATGCTGCAGCAAATTAATAAGTCATCGGGGCAAACAAGAAAACGGCATATATATTTCTGAAGTCATCGTTGCGCTAATACGGCTTCATTAAGCATCACTGTTTTAGGCAAAGACATGCATGTAACACAATAATACGCACCAGGCTGTTTAATGAACGAAGAAAAAAAAACGACTGTTAGTGTGTATTGTATGAGGAACAACGACAGCAACAACAGAAAATATAACAGACTTAATTATTGAACTAGAAAAGGAAGTACTTCGCTGTTGCTGAAACTGCCACGGTAGTATCGACTCCTTGCGCACTTCAATGCTCTTTTATAGACACGAAATGTTGAGGGCAAGCCCAATATATTATATTAAACTGCTACAAGAGGTACAGGGAACGACTTGCACAATGAAAAGGAAAACCGTGAACTTTATCCCAGAAAAAGACATTTAAAACGTTTGCCAAGAAAGAGGGCAAATTATGGAAAACAAACGATGCAATAGCAATCAATGCGATGATAGTTAGTGAATCGAAAAACATCAGTTTGGCGTTAGTCCATAGGCACTTAAAGAACAAGCTAAAGAGATTTTGTTCAAAAAGAAAACAACTTGTCGCCACTAAAAAATACTGTGCAGAACTTGTAGGGAATTTGTGTGCAGGGAACTTTGTCTACAGCATGGAAAGTGACGTTTCGTTGCTTTTCTAAGAGCTAAATACTGCTCATATGGTTATACGATGCGTCATTTTTTTTTTTCTTGCGTATGTGTATGCGTGTAAGAGATGTGTATACACAGTAAAGAAAGTGTGTCAGTCGTTCTTGTTTGTGTAGGTGAGCATTTCCACTTCTTAGCGCTGATGAGGTAATATGATAATTCATTAATTTTTTCTTTCTTTCTTGCTCTATCACTTTCTTTTCTTCTTTTTTTTCAGCAAGCAATGTGTATCTGTTGCGAAACTCGGGTGCAGATGCCTTTGTTAGGCGTATAAAAAAAAAAACGCCTTTTGCATCTGTCCCTTTTCCTTGTGTACCACTGTGGGAAATAAAATCAAGAAACCACCACCACCACTACTACTACAATTAAACAGCAGGTACACATGCATCCGAACCGACTTCTCGACTAAGCCTATCTCGAGCAAAACAAGAGGAGGACAATGAGTGGCCGTCGATTTGTCACACGGCAGGAATGCGCGTTGCTTTGTTTGCTGGAAAGCGACAACAAAAGCACGCCCGCCTGTTTCTTCTGCACAGCGCCTGCACGATATCGGTCGTTCATCAATAAATATTTCTCGCGTTTGTGTCCGCAGTGACTTCATTGACGTCGCGCGTTCCATTCACCCCCGTACGGCCTCCACCGCAATCGTTATCGCACACAGGCGCAGGTGGTGTGACTGCTTTCAGCGCTAAGGTGTGTATCCGGGCTTCGTCGCAGCCGACCGAGGTGGCAGCCAGGGCGGGCGCGCATCGCAGGACTCCCACGGGGCGGCGGCGGCCAAGGAAACCGAAGATGCTCGGCCAACAACAATGGGTCGCCGAGCAGTCGATATCGGGCGACATCGGGAACAAAAGCTCTTGTTGTTCCTCCGCGGTACAAAGCCGCCCGGGGGCTTTTCGGGTTCATGTATGCGCTGCTGCCGCAGGGGCCGGCTCGGTCCCGACGCGCCTGAAATTACACGCCGGGCCCTTTGCTGCCGCGGATGCACGCACCCGAGATCGGAACAGAACAGATCTGTTACTTGCGTTGTCATTCGAACAACTCGCGCTTTGCGTCAAATTAAAGTTCCTTTATAATGGGCGAGTCTAGCTTACTTGAAATTGAAACGCCATTTGCAGAGCAGGTCGAACGAAGAATATGCGCTTTTTTTTTTTCGCGCACAGCGAAATGTACTGCTCACCATGTACTCCCTTAAGAAATGTACTTCCTATCAAATTGCACTTAGGAAGTGTCCCTCCTAAGTAGGTGAGTATTGTAACGTACAACAGTACAGGAAGACCGGGAGGGAAAGGGGCACACACACACACGAGCGCTGACTCACAACTGATTTTATTTGCAGCGGTGCATGAAATATATAGCATGCACACGAAGATAAAGAATTCCTCAACGAGAGTTGTCGTCCGCTCGTTACAACCCCTATGTATATCTAACTATACATATCAAGACACTGCTCTTCTTTCTCGGTCAGCGCTAGTGACGCCATGCTTACACATGCGCCACCCTGTCCTATGTTTGCAGCTTCGATTATTAATCTGGTCATCTTGTCGAATGAGCGGCTAAGCAGTGTCGTACTTTCAAAGCGCGGAACGCATTCACAGACTCTGCAATGCAACCCTAAATGACCGGAAACAGCTATGTTGACGTTACAATAGTGCTCCTCGAGTCTTTCATTCAAGAATTAACCTGACGGATTTTTACGAATGCAAGACTCGAGACGAGATTTCACATTTTACGTTACTTTTTGTAGCAATACCTAGCAACAGAAGCTAGTTTAACATAGTCTATATGAAGTCGGTTGCCCTCGTATCCATAGCGAAATATCCGCTCAAACGAAACGAGCAACAACATCATTTTGGAATGAGGGCAGATAATACAGCATTCGACGCATAACGGGGCAAACGATTCCAGAGCTGACAGAGTGCAGCCACCGTGTGGCGACATATACACAACGAGGCACTGATGGCCGGCAACGAAATGTCCTCGGCTAATGCGGGCGGACGCCGTCACAGCTCATGACAGGAACTGTCGCCGGAGAACCTTACATTACAGCAATACCGTACGCTTACGGTTCGCAAACGATTATGGCTCGAAATAGCGTCACTTTCATGATTACTTCGATGCTCTCCCTCCCCACATCGATGCGTACAACGACCGCAAATAAAATGTGAGACGCAATCTTCCTGAACCCCCTTCAATATGCAATGTCAAAATTATACACCTCCTAAAATTCAGAACTCGTATTCAAAATAACCTGTTACGATATAGAATTGCTCGTAAGGGGAATTTTCATCTACTAATAACGCTGAACATATTACTGGCAAAGGCGGCACGCCACTGGCCAAAAGGGAACATGGCGCATGCTATGAAGTATTCTTTGCAGAGCAATGTTGTGCTGAGTGTCCACCATTGCTTAAAGGCGCTTTCGTGTGTCGACAAATGTCCTCTTGGAAATTTGCTGAGATATCATGGCAAACGATACACCGGCACCCAATTTCCAATCTACACTTGTCTCTTGCATCACCGGTACAGCCATATATTTTCACGATAGAAAGAGCGAATTCGGGCGGCCGCATTTTCTTCGCCTCTTCGCAGTGCCAACGACCCGGCTCGGCTCGCCTCGAAGCGACGTCGTAAGCCCTTCTCCGGCGTTGGCACTACGAGCACGTACGACAGCATACGAACAACATACGACTCAAGTCTTGGCGCACCGCCCTTTCCGAACGTGATCCAAAATACTGGCGCGTTCTCCTCGACTCGTTCGGTGCACGCAGCCTGTTAAGTCGTGTATTCCGGCGCGATTCTGAACGCCTATCGTCGGTCCGCGCCAGCGATTCGGCAAAAAGAGCGCGTCCTTTCTCCTTCGTGGAGCATGCATCATAACGACGCCCGTGATGGACGAGAGCGCAGACGACGCGGCTGCAGAAGCAGCAGACGAAAGTGTTTCGGGAGCCGCCGCGGCACAAGTTGCAGACGGCGCACTCAAAGGGCGCGTGTTTTCTAGCAGACGACACACGCAGTGCACCGAGAACAGACGACCAGAACGCACAATGGCAGCAGAAGCGAAGAACGGACGGCGAACAGGTATATACAAGGGGGAAGAGGGCACACGAAAGTGAAAGAACGCGTGGTGGAGCGGAAAGCGCCTCTATACAGACACGCACATACAGGGCATAACACATCGCAGAAAATGCGCAAAAGGAAGCAAACGAACACGTGCACGAGCGCAAGAACAGCGTACAAAAAAAAAATAATAATAACATCACGGCCAGATGATGGGCCGGAAAAGACGCGTGCGGGTCGGCGCCGAGCGATAGAGAAATTCATCCGGGCCGCTGCCGGCCAAGTGGCCATCATCACGTAGTCGGAGCCTCTTCGCTGAAACAATGGAAACGAGCTTTTGATTGCGCATCATCTCCGGTGCGAGCGGGCGACGATGTCCCTTCCCCTCGAAATCAGCTCCCCCGGGCGGGAACACGGCAGCGGCTTCTGCACCATTCACAGCGCTCAGCTTTTTCGACCGAAGCCGTTGCCTGCTCTTCGGACTTCGTCCGCAGTGTTGCTGTTTCGTTTCCTTGGTGCAGACGAAACAACGCCGTTTAATAGCACGCGTGAGCCGTTTAAAAGGTGTAAGGAGCCCACAAAACATTCATGGCGACAATAAAAGGAACGCTGCTTCCCTCGCCACCTTTTCTACCATCTGCGTGGTAGCGGTGCACTGCGCATAGGAGACGGCGCAGCGCCGAGTCCCTTCTTGCGGAAGCAACTATGCATAACTCAAACGGTGTGCCGCTGCGGCACGCGCGAATTGTCGGCAGAAAATGTTGCGCCATGCCGAGCAAATACGACGACACAACACGGATGACGTGCTCAAACGAGGAGGCCCGTGTTTGCCTGTGAGACGCTTTCTTCTCGTTTCTTTTTTTCTTGCAAAGATATCCAAATGGGAGTTTTAATAGGTTACGATCCCTACCATCCTGGACCTGAATGTTAATGGCCGCGCTTTCTCATGCGCAACGAAGGTTGTATACGCACGTCTCGGAACGCTGTGTTCGAATGTATGTGCTGTTCGAGGGACAACATTCGGACTAAACGCAATCCCGCGTTCAGACTTCATTAGGGAGTTTTAGCATGTAACGTATACTTCTTCACGTTACCGTTACCGGATTACGTTTACCGTTTTACCGGAACTCGAGTTTTAGTACCGTTTTTTAGCTGCCCTAACGTAAACCTTTACGTACGTACGTAAACCTTTACGTTTGCGCAAACTCCTAAGTGGTGATTATAACAGCATTTAAACTACATTTGATTTAGATAATATTGAATTACGCTGCGGCAAAATAATAAGAGAGGTTTTTAGCGTGTGCAGTATCCCGGTATAAGCGAAGGTGTGTAGCAATACCAGGTTACCGGGCGATGGTGTCGACATCTTGTGACGTTTCGCGCAACCACAATCATGCACACGTTTGTTTTTGCTTAGTGTTCTTGAGGGGGAAAAATGATTAAAAAGGCAACTCATTCGTAATAATGCCGCTGCAAGGCATTTACATTGGGAGTAGAATGCCCGATGTTTCTACAATAACAATTTCGTGCTCGCCTGGTACACCTTGGCCCCGCTAGATGGCGCCACCTATCCAGCCTGTCAGCGTCTTTAGGCTTCTTACGTTTGCGGATTCGGTATTCTAGGTCGCTCTAGGCTCGGTAATCCGGCTGAAATAAGGTGATCGAGCGCACTTTGCTTATTTTGACTCGGCGGCTGGAGTCTCCGCAAAGCGGATATCGCGAGTAGCCACGAACGAAGGTGGATTTGCGAGATAGGGCCGTAAACGTAAAGCCTATCCGGCGAGTAGTTTACGTTCCGTAAACCTTTACGTTCCGTAAAGGTTCGCGCATGCGCAGATTCCATCCGGTATCCGGTAACACGGTAACGTAAAGAAGTATACGTTACAAGCTAAAACTCCCTATTGAGGCGCGGTAGTGACAGTCAGAGATAACAAAAGCGCTGTTGCATGTGCCAGTATACCCTCACCCAGGGTAAATGGTAGCGATATCAATTGTATTACTGAGTAATGGGACACCAGATAGCGTTGTGCCCTCTTTGTTGCCCCTTACCATCTGCCCTGTGTGTATTTCTAATGCCACCTCTAATGTAAACTATTTGCCCTGCTCGTTCTTTCAGCCGTTTCGCCATCATGTACGATGTCATTCGTAGTTCTGGAAACAGCTGCTCGCAATGCCCCACGAAATTCTATATGTTCAGAACGAGTTCCTTTTCGTGCGTCGCGTGAGTGCTGGATGAATCTCAAAAGAGAACTTTAGTTTGGCCGGATAGTTCCTGCGATTTTCGGGTACCTGGTTGCAGAAGCCGTTGACAGCAATAACTACGCTGGTATAGGGTCATCTTGTGGGGTTTTTGTTCAAATACGATACATCTGCGTACTTTTCCAGTCGTCTTGACGTCAAAACAAAATAATGAAACTACTGTAACTCACTGTAAATGCTTTACACGAGCACTTAACAGAAACGTGTAAGTGATTCAGTTTTGTCTGTCTCTGGTTAGGCTCGCATTCCTTAGGTGTCGCCACGCATATAGTTCTGCGATACAAAGTAGAATTCTTTAAAGCTTTGAATGTCGTGTTTGCAAACTGCAACATCTCCTGTAAGCTCATTAAGATGACTACCTCAAACGTAATTAGTCGATTATGTATTTCAACTGTCTATGCGAGTTCGCCACTTTGAGTGATTGAGCTATAGTATCTAATCGAGTAAAGCCGTTTTATACGCGTTAGCAAACCTGAGGAGTCAATTATCATTGCACTTTCTTTGTGCATGCACTTTTTGCCCCCTTCCACGTTCTGTTACAAGCATCGGGACGATGCATTTTCAGAGGGGGGCAATGCCATGCGCGCTTCTTTTGCTATTTTTATGTGAGCGTTTCGTTACACGCAGGCACGTAGGCAACGCACGTAGCCCCCCCCCCCCCCCCCCGAAATTTTTCCAGCCTTCTATATTGCCAGGCAACTTTTTTTTTTTGTTTTTGCCATGGAAAGACTTTCTTTCGAACAATAAGGCCTTGCCCCCCCCCCCCCCCCCCCGAAAAAAAATCCTGGCTACGTGCCTGGTTACACGTATAACCGCTGCCTAGTGCAAAGCGCGCCCGAATGTCTGGGAACCTTGCAGATTATTCAAGAATCTTGTGATAGGCTTGAGCGCGCAAACGCGAACAGTTGAGTTTAATTTGGGACTAACGCGGCCACCAGCGATAAGGCTGGGATGTTCGATGCCGCATGTGTAAATGCCGACGCGCCTTACCGCAGATCAGATTACTCAACAGCCGACGACGATACGAGCGCGTATCGCTCGTATCTCGAGTTCTCATCTTCCGCGCACACGTTCGCCCACATAAAGAGTTCCGTGTCTCCCAGTCTTGCTGCAGCCTTCTTGACCGTCAGAACCATGGGACAATAGTAATTAACAGCGCTAGTATAATTAATACCAATTAGCCCAGCTTACCTCTCTTTTGATATAGTACGTGTGTGTCTCTGTCCGTGTTTTTTTAGCGCCGCTTTCCCGAAAGTTCCGATCCTTTCATTATCCATCGTCATTTCCCAATATCACGGTGGTAATATTACTGGGCCGCGGCCCACGAACCAGTCACGGTCGAAGGGCAAAAATAAAGATTGTGGAACGAAATTAACCTTTACAGAATACTATCGGAGGCGCACTTAATTACAAGACGCCTGTCAGCCTGCATTTCTGAAGCGCTCGCTTTATCGCTAAGGCTGTACTGTAAGCTCTGGCAGTGATCGCCCCTAAAAGTCATGAAAATTAGTATAAGCGAGAATAAAAATATGCGGGATATACAAGGGTAACGAGGGGACACAGCGAGCCCGCGACGTCACCCCAGCAGATAGCACAGCTTTGGGCGGCGAGCAAAGAAGGAACGGAAAGAGGTTTGAGTAATGGTGGCCGCCCGCGACTGCGCTCTCATAACAAATGATGCTGGACGGGAGAGAGACTTTAATAAAAAGCCGCGCGTGCGCTGCACTAACACCGCTTTGAGACACGGACGCTGGTTAACTGGCTACGCAGCAAGGACGAGCCGGGCTGGTTGTCAGTAATCGTCGAATATGTTGCTCAGGTTTGGTTACGTTCTTCCATGCCGTCGCCATTGCATCTCTCGCAGCTATATTTATATTGACCGCCAGAATCGACGCCGAAATAAAAGTATAAGGCAAACGAGCAAGAATGTCACATTAGATATATTACGAGGAGGGGGCTACTGAAAAGATGGCGAGAAAAGTAAAAAAAAAAAATGGGCGTGCGGCCATTAACGTTGAATGCTATCAAGCAACGTTTAAGCCCGGAATTGTCGGAAAGTGTCAGCCGATTCCGATGCAGCACGCATGATTAGAGAAACCCGACAGCCAATGGCAAAATACCACGTACAGATCAAGGGCTTCCAGTGCAGAAATGTACGTCGACTGCGGCATAGGGACTCCATCTGCGCACCCTCTAAAAACTTACGTAAGATGGTTTTGTGCGCATTTACATTCGCAAGTAGACGATATGTATGCAAGCAGCTGACCATATAGTGCAGTTCAGCTGGAGCAAGAAATGAAGACGATTGGAGGCGCGATGACGACGAAGCACACACAGAACGTGACGTAAAAACTCTAGAACAACTTGGTCGGCCTCCCTTCGCGCAGCCTTCGAAGACAGCCGCCTGCATCGTGCCTACTACGAGCAAATGATGATCGTTTTGCTAGCAGCTAAATACCGCCAGCATTCTCTCACATACATACGCACTCGAACGTGTACAGCAGACGCGCGAGGCTCCCGAGAGATTCCCGCCTTCGAATCAGCGCCGACTCTTCAATCTCGTCCACCTCGTTGCTCTTTCGCATCCGAAGAAGCGATTGTGCCTCGCTGCCGGCAGGAACCGGAAGCGAAGCCACGCAAGGACTCACAGCTTCCGCGCAATCAGGCATCGGCGAGGTGGCGCACGTCCTCCCCATCTCCACCGCTCTCACGAACAGTCGGCAATCTTCTCTTACGGCCCCGCGCCATTTCCATCTTCTCGGTAGCGGAGCACACTTGAAAGCGAACATTCCGTTCGGAGAAAACCGCCGCCCGTAATAGAAGGCCGAGTCGGCTTTTAAAACTGTTCTCCCGTGCAGTGATTATTCTGAACCACTGGACTCCGAACGAACTGTCGCTACCATCTGCCTCCGTCTCAACTGCAATATATCCACGCATTCGCTGGCTTAAAGGTGTATCGACCGTTGGCCGAACTGGTCATTCATTATGATAAAGAAACGAAGAAAAAAAAAGAGGAACGGGAGACAAGAAGGCGACAAGAAAGCACTCGTGTTTTCCCTTCTTCCCTCCCGTTCCTCGTATTCAAGCGCTTCTCTTTTTTTTTTCTTTTTTTCTTTAATGAGAGCTGCAGCTAATAGAGGTGCCTTTCATCACGAAACAAACAAAAATAATGCTGTACAACTAGATCATTGCAATGCCACTGAATGATTACAACCTTTGTTTTACAACAGCGCACAGACAAGATTAGGCTGCATATAGCAACGTAATCAAGACATCATGTATCCAACCATAGCTAGTGCAACGCGCGCTGGTGCAAAATAGGCTCGTTGAATGAAGTCACGTGAAATAGTCAAGTGCTGCGTCGTAAAGCACTGCCTTCGGTATCGGTCGATATCGTGCGTCGTGGTCGGTGAGTGAGGACAAGGATACACAATGTTGGTACACAGTGTGAATACGTCCGAGTAACTACGACGACTGCAGGAGAAGCCTTTCGCCAAATGCACAGACATATTCGAAGGAGCATGCCATGGCGCGAATGCTAAGCCGAGTTTATTTGTCATAAACTGCATGGCTGTCCTTATCGTCCTAAGAAGCATCGTCTTTCATGATGGTGAAGCGCAGTTATTCCAAGCATCGTTTGCAATGCAGCATTCGTCCAACCGCATTACACAATGGCGGAACGGCTTATCAGCGCCGGAGTCCGCACGAATGGCGAGCAAGTGGCGCTGCGGAGTGCGCCCACTTCCGGTCGCAGCGGGGCCGGACCCACCGGAACTTCCGGTGCGAGACTTTCCGGTAGGGGGCTGAAGAATGCGTCGTCCCAAAGCCCTTCGTTCACCGCGTATATATGACGCTACTACTGCCGGCGCCCCGTGCCCTCGGGGCGACGAACGGGTTGCGTCTGTGTAGCGACCACGCGAAGGAACATTCGCGGCGTCGCTATCAGCTGGCGAATGGCGCGACCGACCAGTACCGCCTGCATGGTGCCTGTTCTAGTCCACGAAAGAGAGAAGAGAACGGCTGGCGTCGCATTTCGCTAAAAAGACAAAAGCTCGCCCGTCGTTTACTGCGCGGGCGGAAGTGGGTATGTCGCGGCAAATTCACAGCCGAGAAGAACGTGCGAACGGTCGTGGCCTCGAAGTGAAATGGGCCGCACGTGCCAGTTCGTGCCGAAAACGCGCCGCCGAAAAAAAAATCGTGATGGCGCGCCCAGCTCGGGAACAAGTCGAGCAACGGGGAGTTGAGCATCACGCGCGCCACCGTTGTTGCAGACGACACGCTAGACCAGTACTCATGCCGGAATCTAAAATTAAGATCGCACCAGTTTGGAGCAGCCGGCCCACAAAACAGGGCGTCTTTGTAACGCTGGAATCGAAACGCCGGCTTACAATGCACTAGAGCGAACTTGGGCATGTTGGTGTAGCATAGTCAAACACACAGCGCGAAACTACGACGGGGACACAGGAAGGAAACACACACAGCGCTGAACTTCAGTGCTGTGTGTGTGTTTCCCTCCTGTGTCCCCGTCGTATAGCTTCGCGCTGTGTGTTTCACTACGTTACAATTCACGTTGGTCTCGTAGGCCGCGTCAACATATCGGAGTTCATGTACTACGTTCATGCATGATCTTTTCGTGAATGATCGGACGTTATATATGTTGGTGCGTGTCACGCTGACCACGCCAATGGCATAGACATTCCTTCCATCGCGGCACGGTTGAGGAGTCCACCTGAGAAAGATCTTGCGATAAATCATTGTTGGTGGGCCAGTTGGTTCATTATTTGACTTTCGAAGAGCAGCGCGAGAAACACAAACAAAGAAGCGCACAGGACGGGCGCGGAGACTTCCAGGATCGTGTGTGTCTCGATGAAAGTCGGAATTGAACGAATAACAAAGCGATGCAGACGGCCGTGAGCAGGAGCCCGATGGGACGACGGGACAATGAAAGCGTTCTAAGGAGCAGCTCCTTAGCTGGGCCTGGTCTCATCGTGGTCACGAACGGACGCTAACGAGGCCTGGAAGGCTGCTGAACAGCGTGAATAAGGGGGGACAATATGCGTTCGTGTCAATCTTTAATGCAGTGACACTTTCTCCTCCATGTCTTCTCAACGATAGCGTGACAGCCACCGTATAACTTTTGAAATGGCGTTAAGAAATGTGTGCTTGACAGCGTTAAATGTGCTACAATAAGGAGGTCTGCCGCGACGAGGCCACCATACGTGACTGGGAGTCCCCTATATGGACACCTTCAGCTCCCAGTTCAAGAACATGTGCTGCTACACTTTTTAACGACGGAGCACTTTAAAGGGGTCCTGCAACACTTTTTCACCATGGTCAAAAAACGATGCCGATCGGTGGTCGAGGCTCCTGAGAACACGCGAGCCAAATATTACAGCAAAGCGCGCAGCCTGGAATTTACAATTAATTCTCAAGGTCAGCTAGAAATCGTCCCCTCATCTTTCTACATATGATGACATACAGCCAAATGACCGCGCCGTATACCCAAATTCACGGCCATTAGCTGATTTGACCATCGTGAGCTGCATACTTACAGCTGTCCCCGCGGGAGGCCGCCACGTGCAAAAGAAAAAGTGCTCGAGGTCACGACGAGCGCATGACGTTACTTCTTTCCATCGTGCCATCCCTGTCTGCTTAGCTTCCAGCGCACTCGTCGGGACGAAAGAAGAGGGAAAGCAATTACAGCGTAACTCTGCTCTGAAGGCACACTCTAATCTCTAACTCCGCTAAGAAGGCGCGCTCACTCACACACCGGCGACGGTGTGTGAGTGAGGGTGTCTTCTCCTTCGTCCTTGACCTTGAGTTTCTCGCTGGTTTTTCTCGCATCTAAAAAAGTAGACAGGCGGTGCACCCGCTCATTGCCTTCTTCCGGCTTTTGTGCTTGGTGTTTGCGTCTCTCCCAGCCCATTAATAGTGTCGAACAATATTAAGGTGCCTGAAGTTATATTGCCTGAGCAGCAACCGATCAACATTAAAACAACAAAATCATAATAAATACTACGAGACATGTAAACGTAGCTCTGCAAGTCCGGACTGTATCCGTAAATCCTCGCTGTCGTGAGGGCCTTCACAGCTCACAGTGCTTGCCCACGTGTGCCTTGGCGACCCCCGCTTAACGAGGTGCGGGTTGCTTCAGACGTGTACTAAGTTTCAAGCTTGGATAAAGAGAACGGTACGGTGTTTGCCTTTCGACTGTTCTGGGCAGGGCGCTTTTAATGCCCTGGAATTAAACGGTATCTCCTGCATGTGAACATGTCAGCAACGTTACCTTTTAACGCACACGTATGTATATTGACCGCGGTGAAGAAAAAAAGTGCTGTTGGGGAAGCAACGATCAGTCTTTCCTGTCCTCAGTATTCGCTCCTTCGTGGTTATATGAAAAAGCTCGTATGCGACTTTCTACAGGCTCAACACAACATATCGCGCCGTATTCCAGCCTTGCTAAATGCGGCCAGCGCACTGTGCTCTCACAGCCGGGCATCGCTCACAGCCACTCAGCCGGATATTATGTACGAGTCTGAGTGCGCGTAGAATGAGCCGGACATTCGGGACCAGCGCCCGAGAAATATTCGGCACGGTGGTTCTTCCACGCTTCTGGTCAAGTGAGGCATTCCTTGCGTGATCTGAGCATTTTCTACAGGCAATGCGGCGTACGTCAGTCTGTCACGCGCGCAGCACTCAGCGGCTTATAATTGTTACGCTGCTGAATGCTGCAAAAGGTTCCCAAACTTTCGTTGCCTTTAACGACGTAAATTACGTTCACCGAAGATGCGCCTCACAACACGTGGTGTTCTCGTCGCGCGAAAAAAAAAAAAGAAAAAAAAAGGAGAGACGTGTCTTGCATCGCGTGTGCGCGCAATGACTGCGCAAAAGACACCCTCTGCGACTGGGAGGCGCCGCTTCTCTGGAGCGACCTTTACACTGCGATGTTAAAGGCCGCCGTATTCCCCGTGTTGCTGGCGCTGCGAATGCCAGCAGTGACAAGTCCCCAAAGGTCAGCCATGCTTGCGACAGAGGAAAATTCGCACGTGCTTCTTTAATCGGTTCGAAAAAGCAGCTCGACTGAAGCACCGAAGGCAACCAAGCGCGTTCACGTCGAGCCGTTTCACTTACAGCCTGTTGTTCCTGCATAATGACTCACAGGCAAGTCCTCGCTGGCGGACGGGCGAGGCGGTCGCCATTATTCCCGCAGCGAGCGATCGAGGCCAACATATAGGCAGCATTCCGCCACGCGCTCGGCTGCGCCCAAGTGCGCATGCGCAATGACGGAGACGCGTGAATATGTATAGTGCCGTCCTTCCAAAGGCGTCTCGTAAGCGTTGTCTTGAGCGCCCGAATAATAATAACTCGTGCCGAGCAATTATGGACATTTTTGCAAGTCTGTCCAACTTCGCGACTGTGCGTCAAGGTAACTTAGTCAGAAACGTACTTGTGCACGGCATTTCGCGAGATTCGTCCAATGTCAACCACTTATCAGTTAGCAAAATCGAGAAGGCACTGGCCTTCTTTGTGGGACTTCACAGGACCGTTCGTAAAGAGTCTGTTCCTTCTAGAGTACATATGCGTATCTTCAGCAGCAGTTCGAAAGTTCAATATAAAGGGCTGTCGGGAGTCCCACGAGAATCAGCAGACAGACATATCCTGGTGTCAAAGGCCGGGTTTCGCGACTAATATTATTTTCGATTATTTTACCATCCGCCATAAACACATAGCAAACGACGCCCTCCGTATATCGCTGTCACTCGATGGGATGAACGGCGTCTGGAATAGCGCTACCTTTAATAATGGTATATTACCAACTCGCCCAGCAAGACGTCCTTCTGGAATAGATTAGAACGAAAAAAGACGGGACGCAAGACGACTGAACGAGCGTTGATATACAGAGTGTTGAAAATTAAGCTTTATGCATGGTTTTCTTAAAATTCAGCAGTGGGAGGTGCGTGAAAACCACCTTTGCAGATAAGTTTTCTATCCGGGTGGACACAAAGTGAGACAATAATCATCGCAGTCAGCCACCTAATTAACTAAGATTGGATAATGAACTTTTTAATGAGTGCAGCAAATTGAAAATTGAAAAGTTGGAGGCAGTCGCGTTTCCATACACTTCCACTAGGAAGAATTCTTCTAGCATGTCTGTGTCCCGAGATATCGCGCTGCAAAGTTTAATTGCGCTTTGCATGATTACGCATGCATGCAAGACAGTGAGCACTGGCGCAAAGCTCCTCCCCGATGTGCCGCGGCAGTTGCGTGCGGCGTTTAACCTGGCAACTGGTCGAAGGCATAGGCAAAGATGATAACGGTTACCCTTTTGCTACCGGCTGGCGATAGCAAGCAATGACTGCTCGTTACATCAGGGAGGAACACTGCGCCTATCCTCACCGTCTTGCATGCGTAATCATGCATACCGCAATTAAACTTTGCAGCGAGATATCTCAGGGCTCAGACAGTTTGCCTGTTCCCATACTGCTTATTCGCTACGGAGTAGACGCCAGGGAGTTGACGGGAATAGGAAAGTGATACGGCAGGGCGAGATCGAACTTGTTGAAATTATTCGAAAATATCATAATAAACGTTTTTTTTTAAATAACTTTGTCTAAAGATAGAATACGTGGCGATATTAAAACAACGGCGTCGATATATAAAGCACGGTTGCAACAGGTGGGGGAAAATAAAAGCGGCCGTGTATGGAACATTCGCCCCGACAGAGACGGAGCAGTTCGGGGGGCTTTTCCCGCATTTCGCCGCCGCTTCCGGAACACTCTTGGCGAGGGACGCAGTCGGGGTCGTTAAACTACGATCAATCAATATCGCGGCGACAGTTATCGCCTGCCCACGCTCTCTCGCGTCAGCCGGCGTCGTCGTTAAACAAACGCACTTTCCCCTTTCGCTTCCTGCAAGGCCAGCCGGCAGCGCGATCAAAATTCACTACAGTAGGGTGACATCAGTGTATACCCATCCGCTGTGGCACTAGTCGCATAATGTTCCCTAAACACGGCCTCCGTGTACCTTCGAGAGACAGCGAGTAGGCTATTCCCCGACGTTGCGGTAGCCGTATTCTGGCGTGCCCTGCATCTTGGTTCAAATTAAACGCCCAGACTCGAGCTGTTTTGGGTCGGTTTGCTTCGCCGTCTCCTCTAGCAATACGACAGGCCCTTAACTCGGTCGACGAAGAGCTCGTCGTATTCTTCTGCACATGCCGACGTCAGCAGCGTTCGTGCGAGAAGGCGCCTGGAACTTCTCGCCGCTCATTGGGTCCCTCCCCCCACAGGGTCCGGCTATATGCGACTCCTGTCAGGCACGTTTTTTTTTTTTTTTTTTGTATGCGTCCACTTCTCCCGCGACTGTCGTCTCCCTTATCTTTGCGTTTAATTTCCTCCGTCTCGCGTTCACTACCCGTCTTTCGCTACCGAGACGTTTCCGGCCAAAAAGAGAAACACAGTGGCGGCAGTTCATTCTGCGCGCCGAGTCGTTAGCTTATCGCGGCTGGCAATCGGCCACCACGCTTTTTCGCTCGGCTCTTTTTTTGTCTGCAAATCCCGCCCCGCCTTCAACCCCTCGTTGAACCGCCGGGGAAACGGCTCCTCGTCAAGCGAGCAGCAATCCGGCTACTCGCTCTGCATGCCCGACCTCTACGCTGAGCGATGTGTGTTACTCGGCACTGTCGACGAGCGCACCCCGACACGCGTTTGGGACAACGCCTACTCGTCTGCCATCGTTGTTTTTACCTGCGGCCTCACAAAATATAGGTTTTGCGCAAGTGCGAGGACTTGCACAAACCCTAAAAACAACAAACATGTCGCTTTTTCTTTCTTTTTTTGTTCATTCATGTCGCTGCATCTGCCTGTTAAATGGTAATTCAACAACTACACGAGTTTAGCCAGCTTGAATCCGCCGCCTGCACAGGCCAATTTTCTTCGAGACCCCGTCATTCGCGCGCACTCGCTAAATAAATGAACTTTCCACGACGCAATCCACCAGAGGCGCCAGTAACTTGAGGGCGACGGAGCTTTCACCCATAGTAGCGTACCTCAGCTGCCTCAATTCGCAGCTGCACTTAGTTCTAGAAATTATTCATGGAGTTTAAGGTACCACAGCGACTCAAGCTATGGGAGATGCTGTAAGATATGTATACAGATATGTATACAGTAAAATGCTGGAATGACCCTTGCCCAAAAAAACTTCCAAATTTTGACCGCATCACAGTGAAAAAATTTATTTTGTGAGCGTCACTCTCGGCGCACAGCTTTCCCCTCAGCTGGCCACTGCAGGAAACCGACGCATCCGCATGCAATCCACCAACCGATTTGATGCGCTCAGCGCGAGCGCCTGAGGTAGCCCGCGTGCGCGTCTTTATTTGCTTGTTTTTCTTCGGCTGTAGCCAGGTTTGCGCAGTAGTCCGTGCTGTCAACTGGCGTTACCTTCAACAAACGGCCAGTCTGGTTCACTCAAAAAATACACGTGACCGGGACACGCGTCCATTAGGCAAGCTTCGACGTTGAGAGCGATCGGCAAATCGCCTTTCTTCGAAGCGCCGCTTATTCAATGCCCGGCTTCAGTGACAGGCACTCAGGAGTTGCTCGAGCCCCGCGGGCTTTGGGGCATGCAGGCCATTAGGGTGCGGGACGAGATTACACACGCGCGCGGAAATAAGCGAAGAGCTAACGCTACGCGCCTGCGCATGACTGCCAGAAACGCCGGCAAACGAGATCAGACGCCTAAGCGCGCGCTGACCGGACGAATCAATATCGACGGCTGGGATAGAGCAAAAACACGGCCGGCGATGGAGGAACGAAGTTAACCGGAGCACTCGGCTGGCGCGACCTGAGGGGCGCAACACATCGCAGGAAGAGGGAGCCAACTCTGGCGCACGGTAGTCACGTATTGGGCGAGGATATTCGGTGGGCCACGGTCACGCTGGAGGTAGCGCCGAGGCCGTTCGTGCGCCGGCTCGGCCACAGTGTGCGGCAGTGGCCGTGCACAGCGGAGGCAGAGAGATGTGCTGCACCGCTCTCTGAATTAAGGCTCTACTGATGAGAAAGCCCTGAAGAGAGCCCTTGCGCAGTGCTACATTCTGCACAGTTAGCAGATGTGAACGAGAAGAGCTCGACTTCTTCGCTCGCGACAACTAGCCAACAATGGGGCCCACGGTTCTGATTTGGAGCAATTTTCGGAGCAGAAAAAAAAAGCATATTTGGAGCACCATTGTAGCAGAAGTAACTCTTTTTAGGAGCAGGCTAGGAGGGGAAAAAAAGGGAAAGCGCCTCGGAGCAAGTTTGGAGCAGACAAGACAGAGTTTGGGATCACTTGGAGTAGTACAGCAGTAAGTCTCCAACATTTTATTTATTTATTTATTTCATTACCCACAGAGCCAATTGGCATTACAGGGGGGGAGGGGGGTTCACAAAAATAGAATAAAATGTCACACAAATAACCAAGATCACCAATTAATCACAATCAGCAACACAAATACATATAGCAATGACATATAACTATTCCTATTAATGCATATTCCTATTAATGAGCAAGCTAAGCAGCATTGGGCTCGGTCAGTACTTGGGAGGGAGACCACCTGGGAACACCGAGTGCTGATGGCACCTTCTTTTGCCCCGCCACGGTGGTCTAGTGGTTATGGCGCTCGACTGCTGACCCGAAGGTCGCGGGATCGAATCCCGGCCGCGGCGGCTGCATTTTCGATGGAGGCGAAAATGTTTGAGGCCCGTGTACTTAGATTTAGGTGCACGTTAAAGAACCCCAGGTGGTCGAAATTTCCGGAGCCCTCCACTACGGCGTCTCTCGTAATCATATCGTGGTTTTGGGACGTTAAACCCCAGATATTATTATTATTATTAATGAGCAATCGCGAAATGCTGCTCTACCGTAAACAAGAAGACAAGACCAAAAGTCAGAGAGAAGCCATTAATTAGGCTATAATTTACACGAAATCATGTTGTAGCGTATCACGAACAAGAGACCCGGACGTACGGCTATATCGAAGGGATGGAAGCAACTGAACGAGCCAGCGCCCGTGGATGTTGCTCGTGCCCCCTTCGCTCTCTAATTTCCAACACATGTAACATGCAGGCTTCACCGCAACACACACTAGATGCGCATTGTGGCTCAAATCGGGCATAGCACATACGGTTTCTGCGAGTGACAGCTGTCAAAACGTCATTTCCTCCAAGTTTCTGAGAGGGAAGGGGATAACCCCCCCCCCCTCGAAGGAAGGGGAGAGGGAAGGGGATAACTCCCGTTCCTGTGCAATGAATTCATTTATATAATGGATCGAGAGAACGGAAAACAGGGCGACTTTTCGTGATCCCGCGATATTCCTGTCGTCTTTTCCAGCGCCTCGGCCTCCCACTTGAGGTGAAGCATTCGTTAAAGCGGCAACCTTGAGTAAAACACGTTCGTGGATATACAGTGCTATATTTCTCTATCATTCGTGGTTCTTTCCGCAAGACAAATCTCCCAGAGTGTTCACGTGTCACTGTGACGACATCTATAGACTCAGCCGCGCTCCAACTGGAGCCATCGTTTCAACACAATGACCGACATGAATTTCCTTCTCTCCCTCCGTATCTTCCTCCCAACATGTGGCTTGTTTGGAACGCTGATTCTGCCTGTCAGTATATGCGGCTGCTGATAGTTGCCCGTTCCCGAATTTCTCGCATAGCCCCGTTCCACCATTCTCAAATGTCCCCACTTCTTTTTTATACTCCGTCAGAATCTGCTCTCTCGGAAGAGAAACCCCAATTCTACGGGTCGTCCCCAAATCATTCGTCTCCGTTCACATCAAACGGAAAACGCTGGCCTTAAACACGAGGAGGCAACGCGGTAGATGAGTCAAAGCAATGCGCACGAAAATCTATCGCAACCGCGTCCTGCGCAGCATCAGAGGCCTCGGTGTGCGCGCGCATATCCTTGAACTGAAAGATGGCCAGGCCGAGTAGCCCGCTCCGACCGAGTGCGGCCTTTTTCGAAGGCGCACCTCGCTCGCGGGCTCCCGCAACCAGAAAACCTGTTTTTCTCGTCGTCGGCCGCCGGAGCCACGCGCCCCCGTACACTTGGTCAGCCGACGAAAGGGGCGGGGGTCCACGGCTCGCGTGCCGCAGCCAAGAAGAAAGCGGCGCGAGAGGAGGCCACGCATCGCTCGGCTTCCGTCTTCCACGCTACTCCCCTGCGGTAGCGCAGGGGCTACGCCGGCGCCAACGGCCCTCGGCCTCAACCGAACAGCCCTTCCCCTCGTACACCCCTCCTCTCCTACTGATGCAAAGGCGCTCGAGACCACCGCGCGTCCGAGCACGCGTCGTTTTTAAGCCGCTCTCCGGACGGCGTACGACCGGTAGCGGCAGACGCCGGGCCCAACGGGAAATCGTGCGCACATTCGACGTCTCCATTACACAACTTAGCGACGTGCACTGCGCAAGGAGCATTGACCTCCATTGTAATCGGCAGATTCAGTGCGACAGACAGCCAAAGTGCATTGGGGGTTCCGTTTCCGCGCGCTTTGCTGAGCGACGCACCGGCGTTCAATACAGCCTGAATTATTCGGAGCGCAGTACCACCGAGCATCGCGTATAGCGAGGTGCAAAGCAGAACTGCCATCATTCCGACATTTCTTGCAGGCCAAGTTATGGCGGCATACCTGTGAGCACGCGACTCACGTGACAATCTGCCCGCGAAATGCACGCGGCGTTACAAAAAGAGAACGAACCAGCGCTAGAATAGTTTCGTGAGTGCATCACATGACGCGTCGCGCATTCCGGCCGACTGGTGATTTATAATATTCTTTCCCTTTTTTTCGTGACACAAGAGACGCGAGGCGCATACCTCAGCTTGGTACACAACGAGTGCAAGTTCGGAGACGCAGCCAAAACAATCTTTTGCAAAGCGAGTCGACGAGGCGCATTCTTGCGCTGCATGCGCGCGCGCGCGTTGGCTGCGCGCACGAAAGTAGCAGCGACAACGCATTCCCCAAACTCCCGACGACGCGTACCCGCGAGCAGGCAGCGTCATCTACGCTCTGTCCCCAAAAATCCGTGCAGCAAGCCGAAGCCGACGCTCTCTCCGCGAACTCGGTGGTTGCCGCAGTTCCCTACGTCGACGGTTCACCACAACTGGCCGTAAGCTCGCACGTCGCTGCACGGTTGTGCAGACAGAGCGTCCACCGACACGCGCAAGAACGCGCAGAGAAGCGATAAAAAGCCTAGTCGCTGACACGCCTTCGTTATAACTGCGTCGCTCGTACTCTCCCTCGCACGCACTTTCATGCAGTTGCAGCAGCGTAGCGCAATGCGAACGAAAACTTTTGTTTGTTGTTGTTCTGTTGCGAACACACATCGGTGTGTTCGCCATAGGCTGCGCGCCGAGCGGGACGAGATGCGAAGAAAGTATGCAATCCAGCCGGCTTCTAGGAGTCACCTCACGCGTCGTCACTGTTCTTCCGGTGGTGTATCCCAGCAAATTATCACGGCCGGGCTCCGATCCTATCGGAAAAGTGAGCAGAATGTTTGGCGTCTAAGCGTGGTCATACGCAGCCGCTATATTTCTTCTATTGGCGTTCGGGATCAGTTATTGCTCCTGGGATGTCCTACGGCACATTAACAAGTGCGGCGGACAAAAGCGGCCCAGCAACATCCGTCGCCGTGAGTCGGTGAACAACATCGACATTCTGAAACAATCCCCGACTCTTCAGGTGACTCTGGATCCCAATCGATCACTGCTCGACCGCACAGAACTGCAATGCAGAACTCGACCGCACAGAACTCCCTGGAGGAGCATTCTCAATCGTTGCTTCTCAACATCTCAACACGAATTCCAACCCGTTTTCTACGAGAGTGGCACGGAAGAACGCTAGCGCGTAAGTTTGAAGAGACACTGGAGACTAAAATCAATACCCAGTTGTCCACTAGGGCGCATCTCATAGCAGCCGCAGAGTGGGAAGGTTAAAACCGATCAATGAAATCAATGCGCCAACAGGTCCTCGGATGCACGATTATTATTCACGCAGCACCGACAGTCGTGTGTTTACTTCGACGCAGCCCGGCATCGTGCGTCGACGGTCAGCCTTCCATCGATACAGTGGTGCATTACAAACGAACGACGGTTATTTGTTGCCAAGGCAACCGTCAGCTGCACGGCAGACATTGCGACGAATACGGCACGTGCATATACTCATTTCTTGCACAGTGTCCCCCCCCCCCCTTCCCCACCCCCTCAAAAAAAGAAAAAAAAAGAACGAGCTCGAACGCTGCGAAATCTGCTGAGATGCGTCACCCAAACGTATATTGTAATCGTGAGAGGAACAACAAATCAAGAAAAAAAAAAGGGGGGGGGGGAGGTCGTCGTGCATCATCTTCTCAGCAAGCTCCAGTCAAAATATGATTAGAAAATAACTTAGGCAGTTCGAAAGCAAATGTTAAACGCTTCACAATAAAGCGGTGGCCCATGCATATCAATGACACGTGACAGCAGCTCGAACGAAAGGGCTCCCCTGCAGTTTTGTCTGTTGCGTGAAGGCACGCGCAATAGACACAAGCGTGCAGACTCGCCACAACACCGGGTCTGCAAGCAAGGAAGAGCAGGAAATGGGCGAGGGACAAGAGACAGACGCACCGTCGAGGGAATTCTATACCCAGCTCTTTCGGCCGATCCAGTTTCATCGTGTGTTTGACTGAGCAGTGTGGTCAGAGTTGGCTGCGACCTCAGTCGCCCTTTTCAATTCCCCATCTTCGTTTGTTGCTACGCAATGTATGGACACGCACGACGAAAAAGAACGGCACGTAAGAGGAGCTGCCAAACCCCAATAGACACTAGACATTATATCAATGTACAGTTAACATTCAACTATACTTCTGTAAAGACACGTTTTACTTTCGTGGTATACCGATTCCTATGACGGAAGGATCACCCATGTATTCTTATTTCGCGCGATAGTGGTTACGGACACCGGCGGCGGACAACTACCCCACTGCCGCTATGATCTGATAACAGCTTTCGCTGTAAAACAAGAATATGTGACGAGGACGTTGGACTGCGAGCGATGGAGCCCCTGAAGCGGGTGAGCCTCAAAAGATTCCGCGCAGAAAAACGCCAAGTGCGCCAAACACTCAGGCAGACGCGCAAGCTCCTGCGGACCAACAGGGGCGGCTAGCAGCTGGTTGCCCGAGCATTGCTTCGATAAAACCGTGCACTGTTATGGAATCTGTACGCCCAGCCGGCAGAGAGCAAATGCTCCGGTCACAAGGAATCTGCCAGTTCCCTTCTGCGGAGTGCCACGGTGCGTGCATACACGACACACTCCGAATTTTACGTCAAGTTCAAAATCGTAATAGGCGGCGGAATCGACCATAATCACTCATGTCGACAATCGTGTCCAGCCACGTCTAAACGCGTTGCGCGAAACTCGCTCCACACGTTTTTACCTCATCGGCAGGTAAGTATCTCGCTGTGACTTCTTAATTTTATCGACAACTGTCGTCCGAGACCGTTTCTAACGCGGCGAGCCTATCAAACGCAATAAATGTGTCGCGCAGTTGGAGACGACGCCCTAAAACGTCACCTCGGCTCCGACAGTGTCGGTCCTCGGAGTCACGGCAAGATCATGGCACTAGCACAAGAGGCATTCTGGTCTCGCGCCATCTTCCAACGACGCTGCACGGCTGCTGCATGGAATGGTCCGAGGGGTCAGAGATGCGGAGGCAAATATTTGGACTCTGCGTGTGTATATAGGCAGGGCCGCGATGGATGTGTTTTCCAAGACGGGAAGAAGAACCGCCTCCTCTGTGTGTCTGCAAACTCGCCGGGAAGAGAAACTTGGAAGCAAGAAGAAATGAAAGAAATAGCACCGGATGAGTTATAAGGACTACTATAGTAGTATGCACGCAAGTACTATGGCTGGACAAAGCGGCCTGGCTGTGAGCAGGAAAGAAGAGAGGAAGGGACACCAAGTCGCCGCCGCACTGCTCAGACAATAAGACTTCCCTATCGCATAGAAGGCTATTGGCTATGGCGGCAGTTTTCGCGCGCTAGCGTGAAAGCACCCACGTGTAGAGACGTGCACTGTTAGCGAGCTTGCGACCAGCTGGACACCTGGAAGATGCTCTCGACAAAGATGAGGCCCACCGTCGAAGCGCTGAATCCAAGCGGCAACATATCTTTTATCGGGGGCCAAATGGTTAGTTCATCATTTACAACTCACATGCTAGCTGGAAGTATATGCTACTACTTTCGACAAGAATAGCGGCATGAGGCCGAGAAGGTTGCTCGATGTGGCGATGGAATGTATGGCTTGCATTGGGTGGCCAACATATCCCATTAAATAAAATAAGGTATTAAGCAGTTTGGTACGCCCATGGATCAGGCAGCACAATGTACGGAGAAACTTGATTCGCAAAAGTGCAAGTGAACGTATACACTGAGCCCAGTCTCGCTCTCCGTGGCAGATCGTCGAACCCGTGATATACGCCGGCTGCCGAAACAGAGCCACATCAGGGAGTCGTGATGTTGGCCGCAGCATACCGGGCATATCACCGGTATTCAAGCTTGGCTGCGCGTCCTTTCCAATCACGCAAACCGCGCTTTTTACAGCGAAAGCTGTTATGAGATCATTTCACCGGCCGTTTTTGGCGCCGTAGTTGTCCGCCGCCGCCGGTGTCCGTAACCAGTAACGCTCGAAATAAGAAAAAAATTCCAGGATGGAACGAGGTTCGAACCTGGGCCCTCTGCGTGGGAGCCCAGTATTCAACCTCTGAGCCATCCCGGTGCTTGAAACTGCTTTGTAAAAAGGTTCTATACAGGCTTCATGTCGGGAAGGAACCACATTAGCATATGCAATATAGCGTGGTAGAAGAGTAATATAAGTGCCAAGCGTCGCACAACGAGAATTCTGTTACAAGGCGTCACACAATGCGAATTGCGCAACGAATAGGTTGTTGAATGCTTCCAACCCATTACAAAGGGCTCTGCCATAATTCTTCATCCTCATCAGGCACAGCATCAACAAAATGCTCATAATGCCTTACATGCGTTTAGCAGGTACCACGGCTCTCCCTAGAATCACGAAAATGGCACAGTGCCTGCTGCCCTACTTCTCAAAAATTACAATGATTTATAGCGTAGTGGGTTCCTCGCAAGTGCACTTGTAATGGTTGGCAAGGAAGCCCATAAGCGCATGATCCATTTCCTCGGAGTCCCAGTAAAATTTCAATGATTTATAGCAAAGTGGGTTCCTCGCAAGTGCACTTGTATTGGTTGCCAAGGAAGCCAATAAGCGCATGATCCATTTCCTCGGGGCTTCAGTAAAATTACAATGATTTATAGCGTATTGGGTTGCTCGCAAGTGCACTTGTATTGGTTGCCAAGGAAGCCCATAAGCGCATGATCCATTTCCTCGGGGTCTCAGTAAGTTCTTCGCCCCCCCCCCCCCCCCGTCTCTCTCCCACGTCAACGTATGTTAGACAGCATGACGGGAGAGGGAAATAGCGACCGGGCGTCACCCAATGCAAATTACATAACTGGTGGGCCGTTTAAAGCTTCCAACCCCCTACAAAGGGCTGGGTCATAATTCTTCATCGTCATCAGTCGTTGCGTCAACAAAGTGCACATAATGCCTTACAGACGTGTAGCTAGTGCGTCGCTTCTCCGCAGAATGACGAATAATGTCTTAGTAGGTGCTTCCCAACTTCACAAAAATTGTTATTTATGGCGTAGTGGGTACCTTTCTAGTGTACTTGTATTGTAGCCCCAAGAGAGCTTAGAACGGGCTCTAGAAACGCCGCTCTTCCAGCTTTCGCTGTGACTGTGCTGCGGTTTCAGCGCAGGCCTGGCGTTTTTTGCCCAGCGCCGGAAAATAGCCTCCGAGAACGAAATCCTGCATTTAGCTCATTTGCATATATCCATACATCGGCGACAAACGCCAACGGGAACTCGGTTGCGAGAACTGTCGTAAACCATTTTACTATAATATAAGACGCGTTTCATCTGCATCTTGATGTGAATAGTAAAAGTGCACGCGAATGAAGTGAGGGGGGGGGGGGCGGAGGCAAAGTCGGGACTCCGGGCAGCATTCCTCGGCTGTGCCATGCACGCGGGGCGGCTGACTGCGTTTCCGGGGCCCGCAACAGCGCTCGATGCCCCGCCTAGCGCCCGCACACGTGCACATACGGAGCGCGCTTACATATGTGCCATCGCTTTTTAGACCGAGGAGTGCCAAACATTCCGAGACCACGGGACGCCGACTGGGACCAGAGCCGTATAGCGACGACAGCACAGCGGATCCCAGCCTCGAAGGCGCTTTATGCTCTCCGCCACGGGTTATGTTTGGAAGAGGCCCCTCTTGCTCGTGTGTATACCGCTGAAGCAACGATCGTTTCGGCATCGCTGGCCCCGCATTCCGCCGCAGATGAGGACAACGCTGCTAGAAGAAAGCGCCCAAATCTTTCGCCGTCGAGAGTTCCGCGAATATACTTTCTATTGCGGTCTCGTATACCGGTTCTTGTATACAGCCATTATTTACTCCACTCGGCTCTTGAGTGACTCAATCAAGTTTTGCCTTGGCCTTCGGATGAAATGCTTCAATAACGCGTGTCGTACACACAACTATTTTGCCCGCTCTGCTGTTAGCGGCACTCGTATTTCGCGTTTTCATTAGAACCGAGTTGTATGTCGCGTTCGTCGTGTCTAACATCCTCCCATCCAAACAGTTCACCCTTGTATCGTCAGTGGCGGCGAGTGCTCGTATAGTGCGTCTTTGTTTTCGTGCCGGTGTGGAAAGCGTCGTCATCCATAACCTGCCGAGTTGCGCGACGACGCGATGTCTCTGCGTTGTCGCAAAAGCCCAGTAAACCTCTTCCAGCAACCCCCATCGTATATAGGCGAATCCGCCGAGTAACTGCCATCGTTCGCGAAACATCTGCGCAAGAGGCGACGGCGCACCGTCAAGCACCTTTACCGAGGAAGGGCGTCAAACGGCCGCTTGTTTGTTGACGACATTCGAGCGACGCACCCAAGCGTCCCCAAACGACGTCCTCCAACGCGCTCGTTGCCGCTGGAATGACCAGCCAGGCGAGCGGTCGTCACACGCACTTTTAATGCCGCCTGCGGCACCGGCCGACGCGTGTGCTCACGACGCCACGGCGCCGAAAGCGCGTGAATTATATACCGCAACTCTGTCGCTGGACGGTAAACACCCGGCCACGGTGGAAACTAGATGTCTGTGTGTGTGTGTGTGTGTGTGTGTGTGTGTGTGTGTGTGTGTGTGTGTGTATATATATATATATATATATATATATATATATATATATATATATATATATATATATATATATATATATATATCAGGCACGTAGCCAGGATTTTTTTCGGGGGGGGGGGGCCAAGGCCTAATTGTTCGAAAGACAATCTTTCCATGGCAAAAACAAAAAAAGTTGCCTGGGAATATAGAGGGCTGGAAAAATTTCGGGGGGGGGGGGGGGCCGGGCCCCCCGGGCCCCCCCCTTGCCTACGTGTCTGATATATATATATATATATATATACATATATATATATACATATATATATATATATATATATATATATATACACACACACACACACACACACACACACACACACACAAATGTGTCCAACCTTCTCAAAAAATCAGGAAAATGTGATATTTGCTCCGGGCTTTCAGAATTGCTTTTTCTGTAGCGGCAAGAATCTTAAGGTAGTTAAGGACATCATTTAGGACACTAATTAAGAAAGTTACATTAATTAACTTTTAGGGGCGAAGCTCCTTAAGGCGGCACCCGTTCGTCCCTCGTAGTCGTCGTGGTCGTAGTAGTGAGTAACAAGTCTTACGCTTTGACCTCCAAGGTGGTGCCGGTGGGAGATTTCTCCTGTGCGTTGTTGAACAATAAAAAATTCGCAGCGTGCGCGTTAACTAAAAGCCGAATTCTTCTGTCTCTCATTCCCCATTAGCAGCCATTGGCATGTTCCAGTAGGAAACGTTAGTAGAAGTAGAAGTGTAAGCGTTAGCTAAAAGCCGACTTCTTCTGTCTCTCATTGCCATTAGCAGCCATTGTTTACCTCCAAGGTAGTGCCTGGTGAGATTTCTCCTGTGCGTGATTAAACAATAAAAATTTTGTTCAAAACGCCGTTCATTGATGAAATAAACCAACGAAAGACGCCAGATGTTTTGTAAAAGCAGAACGAAAGAACGCCAGATGTTTTTCTTAAAGTGTAGTAGTAGTAGTTGCATGTAGCCACCTCGCCCGATCGTCAACGGGCGAGGTGGACCGGCAACGGCGCGAGTACCCTGCCGTACGAGAGTTAAATCACACTAAAAGACATACTTTGCGGGCGATACACTCTAGTGAGCTTTAAACTTTTCGTCTTAATGTACATGATAAAGAAATTATTTCTACGAAAAACGCAAGGCACACCTTGAGCAATATGTTTGGTTTTGGGACGCTAAATGGAACCATGAGGCGATGCGAAGCCGGAGCACTTGTACGATCGCGTTCCGTTGGCTTTCGTTGGGCATGCTACCGACCTGGCGTCGTGGAACGCGCGTCCTGTCTTCCCTCTAGCCTTGCCTTTAATTCGCACAGGGTGAGCGGGGAATGCGGTCGCTCTTGGCGCTCTTTCGCTCGGGAGCGGACTTCTTCCTTGCATTTCACCGATCACAAGTGATAATGAAGGGACCACGTAAACCAACAGTACAATAAAAGTTTGATGTTTAATATATACACGATGTTTCACACTCTTTATATTATGTACTGGGCGCATTTCACGGAAGAGTTTCACGGTTTACAGATGATTCCCTCCGTAGCTTCGCCCCACTCATCATCATTCACCCCGTGGATATGCTGTGATTTTTTTAATTAGTGGAGTTAGGTGATTGTGTCAAATGGGAGAATTGAAGTTCTTCATGCGAGGAACCCATCCGAGCTTTGAGATTTCGAAAAAGCGTCCTCTAGTAATTCTTGTGGCGTAATGAAATTCAATAATAATATCTGGGGTTTAACGTCCCAAAACCACCATATGATTATGAGAGACGCCGTAGTGGAGGGCTCCGGAAATTTCGACCACCTGGGGTTCTTTAACGTGCACCTAAATCTAAGTACACGGGCCTCAAACATTTTCGCCTCCATCGAAAATGCAGCCGCCGCGGCCGGGATTCGATCCCGCGACCTTCGGGTCAGCAGTCGAGCGCCATAACCACTAGACCACCGTGTGGCGTAATGAAATTCAACAAAATGCAACGGCTTTCAATAGCGAAAGCCATCCAATTCGGTTGAATTTCATCACTTCGTAATTATTACTAGAGGCCGCTTTTTCGAAATCTCAATGTTGGGATGGGTTTCTGGCACGAACTTCAATTCCTTAATTTGACAGAGTCACCTAACTCCACTAATTAAAAAGTTAATTAATTTAACTTTCTTAATTACTGTCTCAAGTCATGTCTCTAACCATCTTAAGATGTCTAGCGCTACAGAAAAAGTCATTCACTCATTTTGGACGTCTCAGAAGAATATGGCAGTTGCGTTCTTTCATGTTTCTGTTTAGGTTTCGCCATTGAATTTGGTTGAATTTCATTACTTCGTAATTATTACTACATGCCACTTTTTCGAAATCTCAAAGTTGGGTTGGGTTTATGGCATGAAGAACTTCAATTCTCTCATTTGACACAACCATCTAACTCCACTAATTAAAAAGTTAATTAATTTAACTGTTTTAATTACAGTCCCAAATAATTTCTTCGACCATCTTAAAATTCCTGCCACTAGAGAAAAACCAATTCTGAAGGTAGCAATCAAATATCTCATTTTCCTGATTTTTCGAGAAGGTTGGACACAATTCTTGAAACACCCTATATATATATATACCTATATATATACGATAGCGGAAAGTCGCGACGAGCCGGCTTGGTCAAGCAGTGGGCGCACAACTCTGCATCAGGTGGATGACAAAGAGGAAAACGAGAATGTACCGAGGTGGTTCTTTGCGCCCGAAGTTAGGAGTATAGATTCTGGGAGCCACCGCTGTTCCAATCGAGTTAGGAGGGAGGCGCTGTACTGTTGTAACTTACACGCCACTACGCAAGAACGCGCACCATTCATGACCGGACATCGCGTCTACGCGATGAAGATCAACTATACGTCAATGTAAGGCCTCATTCGGCCAACAGCACTCGTCGACGGCGCATTCGCTGTTTTCTCGGTGGCATCGACGCCCGTTTGTGGGCAACCCTCGTCTGTCCGCCCTCGGGTGTCGTCCCGCCGATGATGGCGCTTTCTTTCTTTTTCTGTTTACTCCCAAAACAAACCGTCGAGCAGATGGCGGCCGTGTTCGCCAAACCAGGCCGCCTCCTCGGCGCAGGGAGCAGCTTGCGTCGCCATGTTTCCGGAGTGGGGGCGCTTTTACGGAAGCGTTCACGCAGCCGTATACTGACTAGAGCACTGCACGGGCCCGGGCCGGCCAGAAAGCCCGGGCCCGGCCCGCGGGCCGGGCCGGGTAAGGGGTTGTTGGATCGGGCCCGGGCTGGGCTCGGGCCTGAGCCAGGCCCGTATTAGGCCCGGGTCACATACGTATATGTATAATTGCGTGTGTACGTTGTGTGGCTTCGTTTTTGTTGTTTTGTGGGGTTTAACTTCCGGAAGGGACCCAGGCTATATGAGACGCCGTCGTTGAGGGCTCCGGGTAATTTAAACAACCTGGAGTGCATTGGCGTGCACAGAAATTGCACAGTACAAGACATCTACAATTTTGCTCCATCGGTATGCTACGCTAGATTTCAAGAAACGCCTAATATAAGTTTCCGCCATTATAGTGAGTGAAAGACTTTCTTGGGTACCGTGTAAGGAAAGCAACGATAACCTGCCTAGATTAGTGTATATAAGATGTGCGCGTTCGTATCTAAGGAAACATTTCGAGTATGCAGATACGCTCGCATGCCCGTAGACTGGCCAACACGACTTGTGAGTCATTAATATCTCAGGAGCTGTTTTTTTGTGCATTTTGAGTGCAAGATGCGGAGCGACTCTTATCACAGGGCGAACGCCGTTGTTGATTTTGCCATTACTAGTGGTGAGGCGCCAGACCATAGAGACACTCGTTTCCTCGAGTGTGGCTAACAACTGGAGTGATCAGGCTAGAGAAGCGATCCGGGAGTCTGGGAGTAACCAACACGCAGACTGATTGGTTTTATTTAAAGCACCCTTTATTCAACACACCGTTACTGTACACACGTCTGACACGAGGACGGTGACTCGCTCGTTAACGGATGTGCCTTGCTTTGACAGATCTATGGCACTGCGGTGGCGGTGACTCGGGGAAGAAGGGTGGGACAAAGAACCTTGTTGTTTTGAGCACGAAAACGTAGTGTAGATTGGGTGCAGTTGCCTGCCGAGGAGTCAACACGACAGCTTTAATTTATGTAACGCTGCCCAGCCTGGTGTAATCCTCCCAGAAGCAGCTAGAGCACGTTTTTTTTTTTTTTCATTGCATTGTGCAATAGATGAAGTTTGCAGGAGACTTGCTACCTTTACTCAACAGCCCTAGCTCGTATGCAGTTGATGTAGACTCAACCTAAAAATGTCTGCGATGCTTTTTTTCTCCACTTTATGCAGATATTATATCTTGTAGTTGTTCTTTGAAATGCAAAAATGAGATGGCGTGGTTAGCACTGCGTGCGTACATGAAAGAGCCAGCTATGACTCCAATTATATTTTATATTGCACTGAAATCATTTCGCAAGAGTGTTACGCGCGGAATTCACCGAAAGTATACACAGTACCAGTGAAAGTCGTGACACTGAAAGAAGTTCCTAAAACAATCTCTAGAAAATATATTTTGTGCGACAGGTATCTTCACAATAATCGAAGGTTGGACAGTGCCTCCTTTATGCTCAAGGCATAACTAGCTGAAACGGGCCGGGCCGGGCCGGGCCCAAACCTTTCGGGCCCGGGCCGGGTACGGGCCACATTTAAGAACACCGGGCCGGGCTCGGGCGGGCCGGAGCATGGCATTTTCGGGCCGGGCCGGGCCCGGGCCGGAAAAATCGGCCCGTGCAGTGCTCTAATACTGACGCCGATGTGAAGGACAAATTCAGAATTAAGTCGCCAAAAAGGAAAGCGGCTTGAAAGCAGAAAGCGGAAAACATCGCGTAAGCTCTTCCTGAGGCGACGAAACCGACGGTTCTTATTCGAATATATGCTGCTATTCCAAATCAAAACCAAACCATAACGTTGAAGCCAGCACGACAGGGCTGCTCACGGCTGAGCCTTGACTTATTTTGTGCTAAATCACTGCGAGCATCATCGCTGTCACGGAGCAAGGCATAGGACAACGTGTCACAAGCTCTGCTATGTGTCGTTCATGCTGGCAACTGTCGAGCTATTGACGCCTATAGGTCGGCAAACTCACTCTTGAGTCGGCTCCCCCAGATTCACTCAGACTCAGACCTAGCCATGAGTCTGCGTCTGAGTGAGTCCGGGTGAATATTTTGGTGAGTTTGAGTCTGAGTGAGTCCGTTTGAGAAAAAGTTGGCCGCCATCCCGCCCTGCGATCGTGAATGACCAGCGAAGCTGTATCAAACACCACACATGCTGATGGGGGGAGGAAGGGGGGGGTTATGTTTCATTATTACATTAGAGTAATGGTAGTGATAATCGCTTTGTGGTCGCTGCGGTAGACTGTGATTGGTTCCGCGACCAGTTTCAGCAAGACGAATTTGTTCCTTTCCTCGAGCATTATATTCACGCTATTCTTCTGGTATCTGTAATTCCCGTGGTCTACCCATGGCAGTCTTAGAGTGAACTGAACGAGTTGTTTGGCGGGTCTCCCTTTTATATATGAAAGCGGGTAATACACGAGCGAAGAAGGGCAGTTTCACGTCATTCGAAGCCCTCGTGTGAAGTGCAAAGCAGCTGCAACCTAACCATTACAGGGAACGCGTGGGAAGGTGTTCCCATTGCTGACAGGCACCTTATCATCCATGCCGTTTTGATGCTTGTTTTGTGGTTTTCTTTATCAAAAGGAATACTGAGCTCTATGCTGTATGCCCGATTGCAAAGAAAGATATGCCGTCTGCCTTCAATTGTTAAAGGGCCCCTAAACCACCCAGAGGTCGAAATTTAGTTGCGGCGTTGCAGTTGTCCACGAGTCTACAGCTAACGCGTTCGTCGGCCCGTCTGTCCACCTCTCCGAATGCCCTTCCTCAGCGTCCCAGGTGAAAACGCAAGGAGCGCGCACATCTGCTAGCAGAGGAGCGCGCGAGCGTCTGTTGCTGGTTTAGTGGCCTGGCGCCTTGCGTTGGCGCCACGAAATTTTCCGGCCAACGGGATGCATACAGCTTCGTCGTAAAATTTTAGTGACTCTGAGTCCGAGTGAGCCCTATACTTATAAGAAGGAAGTGATAGCAGTTTTAGAGGCCACAGTGAAAATTTCGGTGACGATTTCGCCAGCATGGTTTATGGTCGGTAATCGTAGCTGAATTGTGTTACCTCGCATATCTTTCCGTTCATTCCTCGAACGCAGAAAGAAGCGCACACATCTCTGAGGCGCAAACCCCTTCCCGACGTGAGAGCGATGCGAGATGACCCAGGGAGCGTTGAATGGCCCTTTGAAAGAGCGCCCATCGCAATAAATTCCCGCCGACGCTGCCACTGCAGTCCCGCGAGATCGCGACAGTTTTATTCCGCAGAGGGGACGGACGCAATGGGCGGCCGTAACGTGGACGCTGTTTGCGAGGAATGCCTCGCGAGTGCTGTAGTATGCGGCCAAGCTTCAAGGGAAGTGCCCGCCATAACGCGCACCTGCAGCGGGCAATTGTTTCTCGTGCAAAACGACTTCGGGCCCCAAATGGACGCCGAATAAATGACCGGCAGATGGCGATTGCGCACGCAACCGAGCGAAAGACTGAAATGAACGTTATTCGCGGCGCTGCACTGTGGAATTTAAGCTGCGCCTACAAATTTATCCTCCTGTCGTGCGTGTGCGCTCTTGCTCTCACTACTACGCGAGGAGGAGAGGAACGACGCAGTCGTCCTATTCGCAGCATAGGACAACTTAGCTAAGGAAACAAAAGCAGCTCACCAATATACTGCTGCGATTGAAAAGCGCCACGGAAAAATTGGGGGCTTCAAAGACCGCCTACTTTTTCGTCTTTTTTGTCATTGGTGAAATATTCGAAATATGGAAGAGCGTCGCAACTGCATTGCCTTGGAACACGCTTGCGAGACAACGCCGGTAAACATGCATTTCCGCAGCAGCAATGCAAAGGAATGCGAAAGCGGCAAGGGGAAGTACGGGAATTTTACGACAAACGCTTTATTTCTTAGAAGAAACAAGTACTTTGAATCGTTCTTTTTGTTTAAATCCCAGAACGGGGAATCGAATACGTCCAGTTCACTCAGCACGTTCTTCCTCTGTTTACTGATGGCAGCGGTGGCCTTCAGGAACGCTCATCCAACGAAGTGATGAGAGAGAGAGAATTAAACTTTATTGAGGGACCAGGCGCGCGTGCTCTTCGCCCAGAGGTGGGTGACTTCCTCATTCCAGGTAGCCATGGCTTGCAGCTGACGCTCGAGCCCTGTCCACCAACCGGAGCTGGTCCTCAGGGTTCGCGGACGTCAGCAGCGCCTCCCACTGGTCTTCCGGATTTTCATCCACGTTCAGTTCGTCTATGGGCGGGATACTTGGGTTGTTGCGACATCCCCATACCATGTGGTACAGGGTGTTGGCAGTGGCCGGGCAGTATGTACAGTGCCTGTTAAAGTTGCCGGGGTACATTGCGTGGAGTAGTGTACCGTGCGGGTAGGTACCCGCCTGTAGCCTTCTCCAAGTCACTGCTTCCTCTCTAGTAAGCCTTTTATGAGCCGCTGGATAGTGGCGTCGTTGCTTCCTGTAGTGCGCGAGTATGTCGGAGTACTTTCTTGGTATTGGCTCCTCTTCGTTTTCGGAGTCCGAATATCGCTGCGGAGTAGCCCGGTGTGTATGCTCTCGGGCTGCGGCATGTGCCGCTCGGTTCCCCGCTAGGGATTCGTGCCCCGGTGTCCAGAGGATACTTGCATCTTCGAAGTCGCACTTTAGGAGGATTCGAAGGGTTGATTTACTTATTGATCCTTTTTGAAATCTTCGACATGCTTCTTGCGAATCCGTCACTATGGTTACTGAAGAAGAACTTGTACTTATTGCTAACGCAATGCCAAGTTCTTCTGCGGTAGTTGCGTCATTTGCATGTGTCGAAGCGGCAGTGAGTTCCCTACCTGTTTCATCCACCACGCTAGCAACATATTTGTTTACCCCTCGACACTTAGCAGCATCCGTGTAACGCACGCTCTCTTTGTTGCTATAGGTCGCTAGCCTCTGCTGTAACAATCGTGCTCGTGCTTGTCGTCTTCCCTTGTCGTGTTCCGGGTGCATGTTCCTGGGTAGTGGACACACAAATATTTTATCTTTGATTTCTTGGGGAATACACTGAGGCAGGTGTGCTGCTTTTTCCACTGTATAGCCAAGATTCTTTAAAAGTGCCTGCCCCGTTTTTGTAAGTTTTAGTCTTTCCAACTGGTTAACCCTTTGCGCTTCAATTAACTCTTCCCACGTATTGTGTACCCCCATCTGGAGGAGTTTCATCGTGGATGTGGTTGGTGAGAGTCCCATGGCAATTTTATAAGCTTTGCGGATGAGGATGTTCACCTTCTGTCGCTGGCCGTTCTTCATGTCCACGTATGGAGTCCCGTAGGTTATGGTGCTTGTGAGCAACGCTTGAATCATGGCGATGCAGTCCTCCTCTTTGAGTCCATGGCGTTTGCTTGCAACTCGCTTGATAAGATGCGTTATTTGCTGAACTGTTCGTTGCAGCTTTTCCAGTTCGGCTCCCCCAGTACCATCTTTCTGAATAAGAAGGCCGAGGATACGTAGAGTAGAGACTTTTGTAATACTGATTCCCCCAAGCGTCACTTCAGGATCTGGGATTTCTTGCGGCCGGCGGCCTCGGGTGCGTCTCCGTAATATCAAGAGTTCTGATTTTTCTGGTGCGCACGAAAGACCACATGTTGTAAGGTATTGTTCAATGGTTCGCACCGCTTCTTGGAGCTGATCTTGTTGGGTACCGGTAGATCCACCTGTGGTCCAAATTGTGAGATCATCCGCATAAAGCGCGTGCTTGATCCCCTTTATCTGATTTAGTTGGTTAGGTAGCGAGCTCATGGCTAAGTTGAAAAGAATTGGCGATATAACAGAGCCTTGTGGTGTCCCTTTAGAAGGCAGCGTGAATTTTTCTGAGCGAAGATTTCCTAATCCTACCGTTGCTGTCCTATCGGTGAGGAAATTTCGAACATACTGGTACATTTTCTCACCGCAGTTGTAAAGATTTAGATGGTGAAGGATGCTTTCATGGGAGACATTATCGAAGGCCCCTTTTACATCGAGGGCGAGGATGGCCCGCTTGCTGTACGAGTCTAATTGGTCAATTACTTCTTCTTTGATTTGTAGGAGGACGTCTTGTGCCGAAAGATTGGACCTGAAGCCAAACATGGTGTTAGCGATGTATCCATTTCCTTCAAGGTACGGGGTGAGGCGATTTAGAACCATATGCTCATAAAGCTTTCCTACACACGAAGTGAGAGATATGGGGCGAAGATTCTGAATAACCAAGGGCTTATTGGGTTTGGGTATCATAGTTACTTCGGCGTGTTTCCACTCCGGCGGAACTCGCCCTTCGTCCCAACATGTATTGATATAGTCAAGAAGCGAATCAAGTGTTTGGCCGTCAATGTTACGAAGGATCTTGTTGTTGATTTGATCCTTTCCCGGGGCAGTGTTGCGAGTAAGCTTGCTCAAGGCCAAGCAAATTTCTGCTGCAGTGAAAGGGCGGTCCAAATCATGGTTGGGGCGACCTTTGTAAATGTCGTATTCTTGGTGCACCGTTCTGTTGCGATCTATTCCGAGAAACTTCTCCTTGGCTTCATTTAGGATGTCGTTTTCTGTGCCCTGGTAATTATATATAAGACGCTGCACGTCCTGTCTAGTAGTTCCCCTGTTTTCCTTGGTCGCGAGGAGCGTTTTCAGCACTGCCCAGGTGCGTTTGGTGCTCAACGTCCCTTGCAGGCGATTGCAGACTTGATGCCAATTTTGCCTCCCTAATTGTTCGGCGTAGTCCTCCGCTTCTTTATTGATGTTTGCAATCCTGATCTTGAGTTTTCGGTTGCATTTGTTGCGCTTCCAGCGTCTGATGAGCCCTCGACGGGCTTCCCACAGGTGGAGTAAGTGAGGGTCAACGGCAGGGGTGTCGTATGTGAGCTGGATCGTTTTCGTGTGCTTTTCTGCCCTGGCTATAATGTCCTTGGTCCACTTTTCAATTTCTTCTAACGTAGTAGTTGTTTCGGAGCGAAACGCTTGCCAATCTGTAACTTTTGCTCTTCCAATCCGTATCCTTGTTTTCTGATGCGGTATAATTGTTTGTACTATGTAATGATCGCTACCTAAGGTTTCGTCCAGGCAGCTCCATTCGTACTTCTTGATTCCATGAGTGAATGTAAGATCAGGGCTTGTGTTTCTGCACACGCTATTTCCGATTCGGGTAGGCACGTGAGGGTCGTTGAGTAGGGTCAGGTGATGATGTTGAGCTGCATTGTGAACATCCTCCCCTTTCCTAAGGGTAGAAGTGTAGCCCCAGGCTACATGAGGTGCATTAAAATCTCCGACGACGATCAGCTTGTTTCCCTTAGCTATATGCTTGACTGCGCAGAAGAATCTGTCGAGATCTTTTAAATGATCTCGCGGGGGGCTATATACATTGAGGACGAAAAGGCTTTGCTGCGTTTTTCTTTCAGGCACGATTTCAATTAAGGTATGTTCGATGCGATGTGGGACAATGTGAGTTTGGGTGGTGATACTGTTCCTGGAAAGAATTGCCGTTCTCGTTTTGCCATCAGCGATGTGTGTATGGTAGCCTCTGACGTGAATTCTCGCTGTTTCAGTTTCTTGAAGAGCAATGATGTCCGGTTCCAACTGTGTGCACAGCTGTGTAAGGTTCTGCCTTTTTCGTTGAATACAGTGACAATTCCACTGCCAAATCTTGAGGTACTGGTGTTGTTTGGAATCCTGCTTATTTGTCCCCGCCATTTTGACTGCCAAGAGTTTCTTGAATCTGGGCTTCACGGGCCGGGTATTTTGGCTTCTTACGGGCGTGTTCCTTTTCGCGTTCTAATGTTACGACGCGTTGGCTTAATCCCTCGCCCATTTGTGCAATTTCAAGCTTGAGTGACTGAACCACTGTTTGCACAATAGCTGTTACTTTTGTCATCATTGCCTCCATGGCAGTTTCAAGGCGTGCTTCGAAGCCTGTCTCAAGCGTTTTAAGGGCATCTGGGTTCACAGCGTGTTTCAATGGTGATGCTGTCGGTGCTTTCTGTTGCTGTTCGATTTGTTGCATGAGAGCATCTAGCTTCCTTTCTAAGTTAGCCTCTCGCATTTGCGCCCGTCGCTCTTGCTCCTCAAGTTGGCGTTTCAGGTCTTCATTCTGTCTGCGTAGAGTTGTTATTTCTTCCTCGTACCGTGAGCTGCTCGTAGGGGCGGCGTTCTTACATTGCGTTGGGCTATGTGTGGCGTCGGCGGCTACTTCTGCCCAGCTGAGCTTTTGCTGATCACCCTTGCGTTCCGTGCTTGTCCCGCGCTTGTTTGGCTCCCCGCTTGGGGTATACGATTCTGAACGAGACCTCGGGGGCATGCTGGAAGAAGGCTCACTCGGGTTGTGCGCACAGCCTTTCTGTCTAGATCGACTGCGTTCTCTGATGTGTAGAGGTGGAGGCGCCGGCTTTAGCTTATTTCGGCATTCCCTGCTTGCCGTCTCGTGCGGTAAGCCGCAAAGTTGGCAGGTCGGTTCACACTGATGATTGGGATCTACGTGTTGTTTTGCGCACTTGTTGCAGACTCCAGTATCCGGGTTGGGGCAAACATCCTGCCTGTGTCCTATATTTCCACAAGCCTTGCAGAACTGGACGGATTTTCGATAGGGTCTGCAGCGGGTGAATGAGCTCGCCACCTTCACGTAAAATGGGACGTGTGGTCCTTCGAAAGTAATTACTGCCGATGAAGATCTCCCCAACATCCTGGCGTGCAGGATCGTGCAGTTGTCATTCGCTGCTAGGAGTTCCAGGAGTCTTTCTTCCGTCGTACCCGGTGTGACTCCATGGACGACACCACGAACTGTACCTGGAACCGGCTTTATGTATGGAGTTATCTCATACGTAGTAGTTCCGAGTTGGATGCTGGTGACCTCAGCCAGTTTGAGCGCATAGTCTTCGTCACCTGTGCTCGTGATGATCAAATTTTGCCGCCACTGGGTTTGGGTGATGACGTTGGCGCAGAATTCGCGAAAAGCGTAACCAGAAGCGCGGGCTATCCCTTCCGAAATCTTTTCATCTGTCCAATTGGAAAGTTTCAGACCTGTTCTGGGTCTGTATATCACCTTGTAGTGGTCCTCGGGAAGTGGGGGCGTCGGTCGACGTACAGGCGGCTTGCGCGGTTTGCTGCTTTCGAGGGGTAGTTGGGAGCTTGACTGGTGCGTCTGTTGGCGTTGGTGCGATGTTTCAGGGACGCTACTTGACTTGCTAGGTGGGCTGTTGGTGCTTTGTTGAGTTAGCGGCGTTGGCACAGCGTCAGCTATGTTCTTCTTCAGCTTGCGTCTACTGATGACCTCTCGCCAGGGTCCCAACGCATCCAGCGTTCGCCCGCTGGTACTATCGAAGGGCAGCGGTGATTCCGAGTCGGTCATTTCAATCTCTGCGCTTGGTGCTCCTGGCGCAGTACTGGCATGTTGCGAGTCCATGTCGTATACTGGAAGTTCTGAGAACTCAGTCAGGATGTCCTCGGAGCGTATCCCAGCGTAAGGCTGCAGCCCTTCGGCCGAAAGCGCCAAGATGGCGCCCGCCCGCACTCAGCGTTAGGGTTAGCAGTTCAGCGCTCGATGTGGAAGTTATAAGGCGTGTAAGAACTTAAAAGTTCACTCACAGGTATCCACGCGATGCCCAAGAAGTGCGCTGGTCTTGCCGAGTTGGCGTCACTGTATTCAGGTACGATTTAACACATAAATTAGGTAAACTAGCAGGAGCATATGTGAGGCACATCCGTACCCCACGGCCCCCTAGCGGCGTCACGAAGTGATGAAAAACAAAGTTATCTGGCATTTTTGGTTTAAAGAGTACGTTTTTGTTTGGAATTTGTTCATGAACAGCTTCGTAGTTTGTTGCATACATAATGCGCCAGTATGCCTCGCTTTTAGTTTGCAAATAATAAAATATGGAACTTGCGTGTTCACCTGTATGCAGTCCAATGGTGCTCAGTCTCCTAGTTATAAATGCACTACAACGTAAATGTAACTACACTTGAAGATCGAATCATTGGTACACGCAACGCTGCCTTTAATAGGAAAGGTATTTTCGAGAAAATAAACGAATCTGCCGTACACAGACCAGTAAGAGAAGGCTGGAAGATTGGTAACGGAAAACCATAGACCACACGCAATGAAAATATTTCACAACAGCGACAATTGGGACGAGGAACGCTACATGGATTGAGAGCGCCATAGCCTATGGTGGCAGTCACTTGGATCCAAAGGGGACAACACCCATCCACCGTTGCTGGACCCGACCTGTCATAACAGTGCTCGAGCCTGTGGTCACGCCGCACACCAGTGCAGGTGCTCCATTTGACTTCTGAGGAGCTCCGAACCGCTCATCGCTTGCGCGTCCGTACCAAGTGCATGCACGCGGACGCGCTTTGCTCCGAGAGCCAATCAGCGGATTTGAATTTCACCTCGCTGCATCGCTAGATTTGCCGACCAAACGAGCGCGTTTCGTAGACTACCTCTTCGCAGATCTGTCCAAGTGAGCGGATAAAGGGCATAAGCATACCTGCTCAAATTTTCCACGGCAAACGCCCGGTAGTCGCTCGTAAATCCAGGTGATGCGGACACTGGCGTGCATCCGCTACGCGACTCCGGTGCCTGGGAGGCGTGTGGCGGGCTGACCACTTGTTGCGGTTTGCCGGTGGTCCGATCTTTGAGAAAAGGTGTAGTGCGCGCCGCGGGGAGTTTGGCGACACATATTGCGGCTCAGTAGGACGCGCGCTAATGGCCAAGCATGTCGAGGGGCCCACCGCGGAGTTGCGAGTCGTGGTTGGGCCGCGGAAAACTCGATGGAAGCGCAGGGGGCGCATCGTTAGTCCGTCCCCGCGTGCGACTGCGTCGAGCACCGAAGGGTTGCCGGATGAGTCGCAAGACAGACTCACGCAGGGCCACTAATCACTCGCCTCGTTGCCGGCAGCCCGGCGCTGGCTCAACGGAGCGCCGTGAAAACGAGATGAGCACGGAATGGGCTCTGCGGTTAACGAGCACGCTCGTCGAGAGGCGCTCGACCAGGATTAAAAGACTCACCACCCAGACGCTGCACTCCGTTCCTTTTAAGCTCTTTGACTCATGAGCTTCCTTCCAGTTCCGTATTTGAGTATTTTAGCAAGTTACGGAAATACGGTACGCAAATACAGTACGGTGTTAAAGTACCACTCCTCCTTTCTCGCTCGTTGTGTTTTTGCCACTCGTAGTTTCAGTTAAGACATCCCCCCAACACCACAAAAGCTTTTGCAAAAATTACTGTGGTGCTGTCACATCTCACCGTTGCCTGCCAGCCTACAAATTGCTAACGAGGAACCTGTCGTTCGGGGGACGCACTGTCACTGGAACTGGGAGCGGCTTAAGCACAACGAGCGAGAAAAGAGGAGCGAATTGCATGCCGCATTTCCGTAACTTGCTAAAAGATCTCTCTCTCATTTACGAGGCACTGAGCCGTGTCCCCAACTGGGAGACAGAAATAAGTGCCTTATTCTTCCTCCAACAATCACTATATATTTACGAGACGTGTATAAGGGGCTGCCAGGGTGTAGCGGCCGTGGCTGTTTGCCTCGCACAACGCGAGATATAGGCGGATCGATACAGCGTGCAGTTCGTCACTGGTTCACTGCTGTCGTCATTCCCGACACGCAACGGAAACCCCCGCTAATTTCGAAACCACGGCCGCACAGCGTGTCGTAATCTCAAATATGGGCCGGAAGACGAAGCCAGTCTCCCGGTTGTCCGTGGCGCAGCGCTGCGCTCGCTCAGCGACCTTCCGAGGTGGCGCGATCATCGGCAATCTCGCGTCAGACTTCGCGACGCTGTATCGCGGCGAAACTGACTGCCCATCCTTCTTGAAGCGGGATGAATTTGTCGTTCGATGATAGGCTTAACGACACGTTAATTTCGCGAGCGCTCAATTCCATCGTCGATGGCGTCTTGCAGATCATTACCTTTCTTAAGGTTGTCTTATTCGCCACGGCGAGTAGCAGCAACAGAAAACGCGTGGTATTTCATGTACTTACAGCGTCCAAGGCAGTCCTTGGCCGAGAACACTTCGCATCGCCTGGCAACCAGCATGGATCGTCGATCTGCGTCGAAAAGAAACAGCTACGTTGAGCCGACAATCCCTCATAAGGCCTGCAAAGGCTATATGTTATTGATGCTTTGTGGCTGATGTTTGACTGCATGAGCCATAACGGGACTGTAAAAATGCTGCGGCCAATTGAGCGCGAGCAAGTGAGTGGTTGCAGTCACACAGGGATGGACGTCCGAAATCGGCATAAAAGACTGTCCATTACCAAACGTACAAACTTAGCAGCAAAACACACAGCGACACTGCATGCATGCAGTCAGGAACTCAACTGACGCAACCTGCCACGAACGGGCACTTCTTGAGACGCTAAAAACTACCGGGCCACTATTTTCTTATGAGCAACATTGTGTATCTACAGCGTGCATAAACAAAATGTGAAACACCACGTCTCGATGCATGATGTGCACATACGTCGCGTGCCCAATGTCTTGGACACGAGCTGTATCTGTCGTTCATGTCGTCCGTGTGTCTACCTCACTACGAACATCAGGATGCACGCCTGTGAGCACGGACGTTTCGAAAGACGAAGGCGGCGTCTTGACAGGCCAAGAACTTCCTCAAGTGCACGCGTCATAGCAGGTGCTTTCATTATCATTTTTAATAGAGCCTCTTCAAAACACCTCTACATTGCTACAATAGATAAAAAGTAAATCGGACGCGGCCGACGCGAATTAAGCTGAAAAAGAACTCCGCGCCTAAACCCATTTTCTGGAAGAAATGAGATCAGTAACTTGAAACAGCGAGACAAAAACAAGAGTACATTGCCTGAAATGTAGGGAAAAAAATAAAAAGAACGCATCGCAATCCTCAGAGGAAGCAACAACAAGAGGCTCGCTTCGCACCGCAAGATGTACGGCTTGTCCAAGGATAAGAACCAACGGCAGACGCTAAAATTTTTGGAAGGAAAACTGCATTGCCCGGAAACAATGTATCAGAATGACAGAGAGGGCTGCTTGTCAAAGGCATTGATCGGCTGTTCGGATAACATAAATCATAATAATAAAACGGCACGCAACTGTTCCGGCAGTCTACACGCACGGAAGCGTAAACAAGAAAAAAATTTAAATTGCCATTTATTTCGTCAGACCGCTTTCCCGCGCCGTTTTCTGTCGCCTGTGCTTCAAGACGCGAAGTCAGCATGACTGGAACTCTCCCGACTGTTTGTACCTCCTATATAAGGCACGTGTATTACGTCATCCTCACGCTGACTGCTCAGCAAAAAAAGAGACACGACTTAGCAAGCGGAAATCCAAACAGGAGCTTCTGGGTGGGCCTCATTACTTTTCGGCATTTAGGTTCTAACGTGGCCCGTCGTCCCTGGAGAGGAAAACAAAATAATATTAAAAAAGAAGCGTCAGTCGACGAGATTTGAGAGCCCGCGCGGATTTACGGTAATGCCCGGAGGGTATACGACCGAGAGAGAAACTCTTTCGGCTGAAAAAGCAGGCGAGAAGCAACGGGACAAAAGTCGGAGGGAACACTAAGTGACCCCATTTTCGGGAATCCTCGCGGGAAATCAGCCGAGAGGAGTCTCTCTTCGAGTGTGAGCCCTCCGCTGTGTAGCACCTTTTAAATCCTTCACGCCGGTACACGAGATTTTTCATTCCCTCTCGCTTGCTCTTTCTAACTACAAACCGCAGCTGTCATTCCTTGTGGCATTCCCTCTCAGCGCGGTTCTCCACCACAGGGATGCGGGCCTGTACGTTTCAATTCCCTGTCAGAAGAACCTCGTTGATACGTTCCCGCTTCGTACGATTTCCCGATGCCAACCTTCGCGATATCGTTAACAAGTGCACGGCCGCTGGATGAAAACGCGCACGCCAGCGGCCGTGACAAGCGAACTGCGCGATGTTTGGGGCAAATTTGGTTGTACGCTTTTCCGGATAGTTCCGTTTTTTTTCTTTATTTGTTTGTTTCTTTCTAAGAACGTATGAACGAGGTTCTACAGTTGAGTCAGTGCGCGTCACGGGTAACATTGAGTGAACGCGCGCGCTAAGCATCCTTGACGCGCTTCTTAATTAATTGACCTAATGCGAGCAGCCAGGCCTTCGCATCATTCGTTCCGCGCGATAGCAGAAAAAAATGGAGGCGCTCGCACAGACGTACAAGATCGCTCGTCTTGCTGACTCGCAGGATGAGATTTGCAGGCGGGAAACAAAACTTGCGTTCCATCGAGAAAGAGAGAGAGAAAGAAAAAAGAGGCGCCCATTACGACGACACCTCGTTTCTCATTATCTTCTGGCGAAGCTGTAGAATTGCGACTATCGAGCGGCTCGTTTAGCCGAGTAGCCGAGATTAATGGCCCTCGCCTGTTCCGCCACACAAGACCGCACCTAGAATGGGGAATTAACCGCGAGCCCCGCTGTGAAATGCGGCTCATCAATCGGCTTGCAGCCATTGCCAGTAGGGGAGGAGGGGTAGGCACTGATAAGTCTCTACGTTTATCGCACCGAATTTCTCGCATGGCCCACAACGGTTGAGTGCTCTGTGGGACCTTGTCGTCTCCCAGGGTGAGTTCTCAAGGTCTCAACGTGATATTTATATTCACCGCTGGATCTGTTTTGGGCTGTCCTTGTCTCTCAAGCACGGATTGCTGAAGAACGTCGTCTGAACTGAACAGCGACCAAACGGACATTCTCACGCGATCTTTTGGCTGAATACCTATGTTTTATCGACGCCTATTAGGACGGGACAAAGCAAGATCACGAAGGACAAACGCCGAACTTCGAGTCAACCTCAGAAAAATACGCAAGCAGCATCCCCTGCGCAGATGCGGAAGGAAGACACATACAGCCGCTAGACGCCATCGAGCACAACCATTTTGCGAGCCACTGTCGCTGTAATTCATAATGTAGTTCAGCGCAAAAAACAGGCAACAGACGAGCGAGAGGGCAAGGACACAGCGCATTCTTTCAACTAAATTTTATTGGATTGGGACTCATGTATATATACACACAGGGAAAGCAAGAAAAGAAAAAAAAGACAGGAAGTAAAAACCGAAAGGTGAAAAGAAGAAAAGTGCCGATAAGTCACACACGTGTGCCAACACCGCCCCCCTTCCCATGTCTCGCCAAAAGCAAAAGCTCTTTGTCAGAAAGATGCAAGGAAGGCATGCTTATGCATGCGTCCCCAGACCATTTGATTTCCTCAGCCTCGATGATTTCCCTCACCCTTTGGTCCCGACTGCGTGCAAGGACCGCAGTGTTTTCAAAGAGGGGCCTACACTCGCAATCCCGCACGTGAATGCCGAGGTGCCCCGATACTCACAAGTATCACAAGTCACGATGGCCACAAAACGACCAGGCACGGTGTGAGGCACATGGCGCGCAGGAAACACAGGGGGCGCTTTGCGAAGCCATTTGCGAGGCAACGCGTGGATGTCAGTGAATGCCGCTCGTTCATATTCCTTCCTTCGTTACTTCGAACAAAATGGATTTCGGCTGTGATCGCGATTCGGTCAACAAACTCGGCGATTTCGGTCACACAAATGAGACTTCCTACGCGTTCCAGCAGCTAAGAAAGTTGCCGTGACAAGTGCAAAAGATGAGCCACCTTTGGCGATTCCGTTTCCAAAGCCGCATTCCTCCGATCGTCGCGTGTGTGAGCGCAGGGTCGCTGCTTCGGCGGTACGAGCGACTAATGTGAGGGCTCATCAATAACCCCGTCGCCGGCTACCTCTCTGTTCACGTTGTTCATTCGAGTCCAGTTCGCCTCGTTAGGGCTCGAAGCCCCGCTGCGAAGACACCCCTATCGCGTCTACGGAGGGGATTCCGCACGCCGTGAGAAAAAGTGTGTAACGACCTAACCAAACTGTGGAGGCACAGCTTAGGTGGCCACCACAACCGCTACCGCGAACACAGCGACTCCCCAACGACAGCTCGAGGGGCACCACGCAAGTCCGCATAGGCGCGCTCACTTTGCCGGGTGCCGTGCCGGTCATAAATCAAAATACTTGCGACTTGCGGGAAAGGCAGAAACCGCGGGTCAAAAAGAGAACAAGTCCGCGAGCTCGCCATTGTGTTGTATTCTCTGCTAGCCCATCTTGCGGTCCCGCTGCGGTTGAAGCCGGTTACCTTGTGGTGACCACAAGAAGGACAATTGTGCGGTCTGCGCTACGTCGAGTCAGCATCCGCGAAAGCAGGCGGGAAAATCCTTCCGTTCTGGGAATCATTATTTGAAAGCATAAAGTAGCTCGACGTAAAGTATGCGCTACTCAAAGAACGCACTGTGAAGCCATAACAATAGTTTCCACTTTCAATGAAATACTATAGACCCTGCCGCGTCATGTGTTTGCATGTCCGCCAAAGTGGATAAGTGATTACGGTGCTCGGCTGCTGACCCGAAGGTAGCGGGTTCGATCCCTGCCGTGGCGGTCGTACTTCGGTGGAGGCGGAATGGTCAAGGCATACTGTACGATGTCAGTGCATGTTAAAGAACACCAGATGGTCGAAATTTCTGGAGCCCTCCACTACGGCGTCCGTCATAATCATATCGTGGTTTTGGGACGTAAAACACCAAATATTAGGCAGTTTTAGAATAGCGTACGCAAAGCTTTGCGGTGGCTTCTCGCGCAACTGCGCATGCGTCGTACGCTAACCGCTTGCGGGCTCCCGTTAAGTGACGGAAATAGCGGGCCGCAAACGCTAACGCTGACTTAGCGTACGCTATTCTAAAACTGTCTATTGTTATATTGACGTGTTTAGCTGTTCTACAGTGGTTGCAGCTACATGTATGCTGCACGTGTATTTAGTCTGGCGGTTCCTTGACGTGGTTGAATGCATAGTTTCATGACAAAATATTAGTTTAAACATCACCGAAGACGCGCACAACGAAAGTAGAGAGTCCTGTTCGTATTTCGTTGACCGCGTCTTCGGTGCGCTATCTCATTGCGAACGTTTACGAACTAGTCTAACCCACTATCTGGTTCCATCGTTTCATCTATCAAATTGCGCCAGCATCGATGTGGCCTGCTGCTAAAGTAGACATATTGACGTCCCTCGTAAGTGTCTTGAGCGCCTGACCACTTACCATGACAAGAGTCCCGCGTGAACTTCAAGACGTCACGTCTAAAGAGCATTCCGTGACGCTTGGAATGGCGCTGCGGCGGCGACACCGATGCTTATGCACCATGGGCGATAGGAAGAGTAACATTTTCGCAACATGATATCTGCATTTCCACGCACCCTGCGAACAACGCAGCTTAGAAGACTTCTTGAGTCGGTGAAGCATCTTGAAAGGAAAGGTGCGATTTTATATACCACGCTCAGGTTGCCTTGCTTTCGTGGTACCTAAAATTGCGCCTTTCAAGAACAACGTACTGTTGTGCCGTATACTTTTCGCGACGATTTGTGAAACTCAGATTATGCCTATCTGTAAGTTAGCCCAAGTACTCAGCGTTAAGTAGCGAATAAAGGTAACTAAGCTTTCCGACATCTCGAAGTGGCAGAAGGGGAGACGAGGAAGCGCGAAAGGAGAGTTCAAGCGAACGAAAACCAGCGGATGCCGCAACTGATACAAAGCATGTTTCAAAAGAGGGTCGTTAATCCTGCTTGCTCTAACCGACGTCCACGAGTAATTAACGAGCCTACGAAGCAAAACATGCGCAATCGCTTCCACGGCAAGAAAAACGAAAAATCTCCGCGGACTTCCTGGAGTGTAGTTGCTCGCAACGCCCCCTGACGAGTGCTGGTCGACCGACAGGGCGCATGGTTACGCGGGAGGCCGTTTAACCCTAAAGCAGTTCTCCGCAGCAGCACGGTCGAGTCGCGCTGAGATAACCAGATTAATCGCCCTTGTCTAGGAAACCGATCAGTGCACGTGGTGCGGTGCCCTTCCAATCGACGCCCTTCCACCGAGCGCATGCGACATTACGGATAAATTACGGCTTTTCACTGTTGCAGCGTAATGATGAATTTCGGCAGCGCGCCTTCCGTTGGCCGGCGAAGCAGCGCGCAAATCGGCAGGCGCCACCTGGTGGGGCACAAGTGGTGGAATGGAAACGCGTCTCAGCGCACTACATAGTCATAGACATAGTTTATATGGCATTTTATCCTCACAGGGAAGACAATAAATGGACACTAAAGAGAAACAGGGAATCGATTTGGATCGATAAATCATGCTCTGAGGACTCTAATGTCGTTAATTTCGCCATCATAGGTTTATTAATAGCGGAGCAAATCAAGTTCAAAGTTTCATTTTTAAATTTCGCGCCGAAATTTCCCCGCGTGACGTCACGGATCTCAAAGTGTGTTTATCGTATTTCGGCGCCATTGGCTCAGCAAAATTACCCCAAACTTGGTATGTTAAGTCTATGGCCCGCTCAGAGGACAATGTACTTCATTTTCACCGATTAGGAACTACGTAGTCCCTAGTAGGCGAAGTCAAAACATGTGACGTCACGGCGAATAGTGCGGAAACTTCACCTACATTTTGTTTTTTCGCGTTTTCTCGGTTACTAAGTGTCTTGTCTCAGCAAGCGTGATGTTTTTAGTATCGTGAAAGATTACTTTACTAATGAGAGAAAAATTGTTTTGCTCTTTAGTGTCCCCTTCAAACGCCAGGACAGAAACAAAATGCTGCTTTCTATAGCAGCTTCACAATGGCTCCGACGCTGGGTGCACTTGGCAAGGAATTTTTTCATCGAAAGAAAACATGCACATAGCATGTGATACAACAAGTAATTGTGACACGTTACGATGCGTTATTCACATTACACATTCATATCAAATATAATCACAAACACAAAGTGGATATCACATTGACTTTAGGAAGTCTGTTGCATGTTTATAACAAAATACGTATAAAGCAGAATGTGTAAACATGTATCAAGAAGTACACGAACTATTAGCGATGCAATGAAAAAAAATAACTATAGTACAAACATAACACCTTGGTATCCTTGTCGTTATTTGGACACATTTATCTCATTTATGGTTTGACAGAGATGAATACAAATGCATATAGATAAATTGTGTTTATGGCAGGCATATCTCTTCATTTACAGCTAGTGCAATGTTCTTTTATTGTTTGTCGGGTTATTGTGTTTATGTCTATATATATATATATATATATATATATATATATATATATATATATATATATATATATATATATATATATATATATATATATATATATATATATTTTTTTTTTTTTTTTTTTTTTCAAAGGTTGTTCAGCAGCGTCGGCAATCTACGTTATATTCCACTACAGCCTTGTTGAGTCCGCGAGAAAAGAACTGCCCCGGTTTGCCGATTTCTTATGTCGTACGGAAGTTCTGGACAGCACAGTTCAAGAAACGTAGCTACAAAAGCAGCCACTGGGCGGTGGAATGCCCACACACTGTTTTCTTGAATGCCAAGAGAAGAAAGGGAAGAATATGAAAACGACTGCCGATTTGATCGTCGAAGAAGCAGTCTGTCCGGTATTTAAAACAAATACTTTGCTGGTGTACGACTAAGATGTTTACACTCAATTTTCCAACCGGACAGACGCCTGTCAAATATGTATTCAGCTTTTGAGTATGTCATTGACGCTTGTACCGAGTTAAGGAAGTATATATAGTAATAACGACAACGCACGTGGCGTGTTCGTTACAGCGCTAAGGGTTCCCGTCGTAACTTGTAATTTTTTAACCTTGTTTTTGTAATCATCTTGATCTTCTAACGCTTATTTGTTCCATATAGCTTATAAATTGTTTTATGCATTTTTATTTGTCCTTTAACGCTTAGAGGAATCTCACCTCAAGTGCAAAATCCTTCGCAGAAAAATGGCAGCTATATCCTCCTTGTAACTTTTATTTACTCAACTTCAGCATTACTCTCAGCCTTACGTCGGCTTACGTTTATGCTCACATCTACTCGCACATACCTTAGCGAACCAGTGTCCATACTACAGCTCAATATTTATTGATCTGAGGCATGAATTACGGAGGTAGGGGGGCACGCAGTGCCTCGACCTCCGCACGCAAACTCTTTCACGGAAAGTTATCCATATAAATATCTGGTGTGAGTCCTCTCTTTCAATACAAATGTTCTCACTGGACTAGAACCACTGGTAACTTATATATTAAGGTACGAGATCAAATGGTGCCAAGTAGAGCACCGATTGTGCGAGATATTGGCATTAAACAGCATGGTCCAAAAAGATAATTATACGCGAACGGACTCATGAGTCGACTCACTGAGACTCAGATCAAGCCGTGAGTCTGAGTGAGTCCGAGTGAGTATTATTTTGGTGAGCTTGAATCCGAGTGAGTGCGGTTGAGAAAAAAATTCAGTGAGTGAGTCCGATTCGGGAAAATTTTGGTGGTTCTGAGTCCGAGTGAGCCCAAAAGGCAAATATATTTTATGAGTGGGTCTGAGCGAGCTCCACATTTTCTTGCCGACCTATGCCTCCTTTAAAGCACCGCAGTTGCGCAACCAAGTAGTATTATACAGCATATATATATATATATATATATATATATATATATATATATATATATATATATATATATATATATATATATATATATATATATATATATATATATACAGGGTGTTTCAAGAAATGTGTCCAACCTTCTCAAAAAATCAGGAAAATGCGATATTTGATTGCTGCCTTCAGAATTGGTTTTTGTGTAGCGGCAGGGATTTTAAGATGGTTAAAGAAATTATTTGGGACTGTAATTAAAAAAATTTAAATTAATTAACTTTTTAATTAGTGGTGTTAGGTGGTTGTGTCAAATGGGAGAATTGAAGTTCTTCATGCCAGAAACCCAACCCAACTTTGAGATTTCGAAAAAGTGGCATCTAGTAATAATTACGATGTAATGAAATTCAACCAAATTCAATGGCGAAACCTAAGCAGAAACATGGAAGAACGCAACTGCCATATTCTTCTGAGACGTCCAAACTGAGTGAATCACTTTTTCTGTAGCGCTAGGCATCTTAATATGGTTAGAGACATGACTTGAGACAGTGATTAAAAAAGTTAAATTAATTAACTTTTTAATTAGTGGAGTTATGTGACTGTCCCAAATTGGGGTACTGAAGTTCTTCGTGCCAGAAACCCATCCCAACCCTGAGATTTCGAAATAGCGGCCTCTAGCAATAATTATAAAGTAATGAAATTCGACCGAATTCGATGGCTTTCGCTGTTGAAAGCCGTTGCATTTCGTTGAATTTCATTACGCCACAACAATTACTAGAGAACGCTTTTTCGAAATCTCAAAGCTCGGATAGGTTCCTCGCATGAATAACTTCAATTCTCCCATTTGACACGATCACTAACTCCACTAATTAAAAAGTTAATTAATGTAACTTTCTTAATTACTGTCCTAAATGATGTCCTTAACTACTTTAAAGGACCCCTGACAGCGAAATTTTTGTTGGTGACTTTTTGGCTGTAATTTGTAGCTTTGTGTCTGGTAATCTCTAAATTAAATCGTAAATGCTCTAGCGTATCGTACAACTAATTCTAGCGTAGTTAATTGTGACCATTTTAGCATCACTTCAAAACGCCCGCCTAAAAGCCACAAGAAACTGGCACCCCATGCGGGGGAGCGTCAAAGACCACGTGCACTCAAGCTGTGGTGACGTTGACAGCGCGGTTTTCAAATCGGGGCCCCGAGCGCGGTAGAGAATGAAAGTATGTGGGTGCCTCGGTATGGGTTAAACCCAGTGTTGTAGGCGTTACTGAAAAAAAGTAACTAAATACGTTACTCGTTACACTATAAAAAAAGGAACGCGTTACCGCCCTACGTTACCTACAAAAAAATGTAACGCGTTACCGTTACCGTTACCGAAAAAAAGTAACGGACGTTACCTCTGCCGTTACTCCGCAATCATAAATTTTATTCGATGTGTCTTTGCTGCAGGAACCCACAATAACAATAATTTAAATCTGAAATTTATGTTTCACATAAAACTTCTAACGCAAACAACGAATACACCCAAAATGCTGGTTTAACGAGTATTACTTGCACAAATGTACCGGACGTTAGCAATGGTATAGTGGCTTAAAGTTGCCTGTAGAGTTACGTGTGATGGCTTCTGACTCTGACACATGGTGAAGCCATTTTATACAGAATATGAGATTCAATCATCAACGCTATTCGCAAAGAAACCATCAATGAAGTCTCAAGAAATTTACAATAATTCTGATGGTGTGCTTCTGCTAGCAAAATAGATGTGCGAATTTTGTAGTAGTAAAGAAATGCTTAAATTGGCTAGTCACGGTAAAATTTCTGTGCATAAACATTTTTGTTCACCTGTATAATTACCGAAAAAATTGCGGGCGTTTATGTGAGGGTGTTCAAGATCAGCCTCACTAGCTCAGAAGTTCAATAACCAGAAACTTCTCTGCAGTTGCAGATAGAAAAAGCAAAATTTATTTTTAAAACAAAGTTGATAGGCCTTAACTTTGTAGCTACTATAAAACGTCGCATATTTAGACATTTTTCAAAAACAGTTTCCTTAGCTCTACAAGTTTCAAACAATATTACTTTACTCTTTGTTGCGCATACATTTTATACACAATATAACTTCTTTGTTACGATAATATTCGTGTTTTACAACGTCGTGAACTTTCGAGAACGACAGGTAATGAAATTGATGCCTCCGGATTGAATGTGATATTTTTTTCCCTCGTAAATTATGCAGTTAATAAGGAAATTAAGTTCCTTTTCGGGCTACTGGCATGGGACATTCATAAAATATAAAATACTCAATCAAATCTAAAATATCTATTTTCGGATCCGTGTCGATCTCTCGTGGAATCACCCGTTTGCAATAACCACGATTAGTACACTAACTGCGGTAATGTCTGCCGTGTAGCTACCAGCAACCGTGGTTAGCCGTAACCGTAGTTAGCTTAATCGCGGTTAAGGCTGTTCGTGTGACAGCGGTATTAAGGTAGTGAGTAAAAAAAAAAGATTTTTTTTTTTTGCGTTACAAAAAAAAGTTCTACGTTTCGCGTCCCGCTCATATTCTTTTTTAGGATTTTTCTTCCAGCCGGGGGTCACGCCTATTCTCCACAATAAGGCGGACTCTCGATCGGCAGCGCACCTGTAGACCGGTTGACATTACCGGCTGTCGCCTTGATGGGCCTGAATTCCATAGAAAGCCGCTTAAGTCGACGGCGCGGGAGTTGTCGAATTCGATACGGTGATCGTTTACCATGCTACGCTCAGCGAGTGTACTCCTTTGTCACGCGAACTTGCGGACATCGTTTTTATGTTGTCGCAGCCTCTCGGGGGAGTTCTTCGTTTCCCCCACGTAAAACATTTCACGATCAGCACGTGGTATGGAGTAAACCAACCCTTGCTCTTTCTCTTCGGACGGCCTGTCTTTTGGGCACGAAAAGGCGCAGGTGCCAGCAATCCATCTGCTACATCCATTTCCACGAGAAGCATGTCCGTACAGTTTCTCATGGCGAATTATGCGGCTTTCATCAAGCTTTGTGCTTTGTGTGGCGATGGCCCAAACCTCCACACAAGGAGTCGGCGCTTCTTAAGAAATTGGTCTCCACAATTTCCACAAAAAAAGCGATTCCGCCCGTGCTTTCTTGGTCAATGCCTGGCAGGCCGACAGCAGTCCGACGCTGCGACAAAAGAATTTGTCGGGGCGAGCTCTGAGAAAACGGCAACCCCAGGATGAAAAAGTAACGAGTAACGTGACACCACACGTTACCGAAATATGTTAACGTAAGTACGTTACCCGTTACAGTTTCTAAATTGTAACGAGTACGTTACTAAGTTACCGAAAAAAGTAACGCGTTACCGGTAACGCCGTTACTTGTAACGCGTTACCGCCAACACTGGTTAAACCTCACGAAAACTACCTCGAGAGCAGCCCGACAACAGAACCAGAGGGGTGCGGAACAATAGGGCTCGCCGGGTGCCAGTCGTCGTATTGTGCACGTGCGCCCCGCAGACCTTCTGTGACGTCCACAATACTTGCTTTACACTTGGAACGTCACACGGGGCCTCTATCTACGTCATACCAGGATGTCGCAAGGTGCAGCCAACTCAAGTGAGCACTCACGCTTACTTTAAAACCAAATTAAGATATCTTAAAGGCAACGTTCGTCACTAATAATCGGTCAGATGTGCCCCCGTATACAGGAAAGTCAAACAACACAAAGATCTCGAGGTTTCAATTTTGGTGTCAGGGGTCCTTTAAGATTCCTGCCGCTACAGAAAAAGCAATTCTGAAAACCCCGAGCAAATATCGCATTTTCCTGATTTTTTGAGAAGGTTGGACACATTTCTTGAAACACCCTGTATATAGAAAAGTTAGTTGCATTGACAGTAACGCGTAGTGCTATAACAAGTGGATGAAAAGGTTATAGCGTACCGGTATAGCCGAATACTCGCTGTGAACAAATGTTGCTTGCAAGACATGACTGCATGCCGGACTCATTTCCTCGTTTGTGGGCCAACCAGCTCGCTCAATCGTGTTTTGTCGCTTGCAAGATGCGTATATGCGTCAGGAACCTTTCTCTACGGCTGCGAATTTATGGCGCGCGTACGGTCAAAAAACTTGGCGAAGCTTGCACTAAGCCACGTAAGGATTGAAACAGCGACGAAACTGGATGATTCTTCATGAGGACTCATCTGGTTACTTCTAGGTTATTTCTAGGCCTTAGCTATATTTGATGCGGGTTCTAGGTCGCTTCTAGGTTGTTGCTATAGCTTTAGCTAGGTGATGATAGGCTGTTTCTACGTTGATTCTCCGCGCAAGTTCGACTTGACCCACAGACAGTCACAGACACGACACGGGTGTCCAAACTAGACGGAACCTTGCTCTGAAACCTAGCGTTCGCGTCTCCCATAGATATACGGGAACGTCGTCCTTGACGTAGGCTTTCCATCACTTCGGCGTCTTCTCGCAGCCGCCGTTGCCTTTCCCGTTCCCTAGTCTTCTCTCGTTGTACGTACACGAGGTCTTCGGCTCGCCGCCGTCGCTTCGCAGCCATTTGTTGCCTTCTATTTTAGTGGGCCAGTGGTAAGTAGTGGGATTTACCCAATTTCTGTGGCCCATAAACGTTTATGATGATCATAGTTTTCTTAGTTTTCTGGATCGACTCACAAAGAACGATTTACTAAACAGTTTAGCCGTTCAAATGCGCTGACGAGTCAGCGATTCACACGCGATCGTCGCCAGCCCATTGCAGCGCAGGGCGCAACACGTGAAACGAACTTCCTACGCGATTTCCGATACGTTGTCACCAGACACATATCAGCAACCGTCACTACCACTGTACATACGATCGGTATAGCAGCAAATATCTCTTCGAGCAACTTTTTATACGGGGCTCATGAAGCAAACGCGACTGACGTCAGACGAATATATAACAGGCGTGGATAAGTTTACTGCTCTCCCATGACGATATGATGCCCGCTCTGGGCATTTCCCCGAACCGTCTTAAGAGAAAGCTCAGACGGCCTCATGTCGAAATGAAAAACGCGCGATCAAAGAAAAACACAAACAATTCCATTGCAACACCTTTCTTTTTGAAGATATATAGAGTCGCACGAAATGAACATGGCAGATCGTTTCATATATATTTTTTTATTATAGTATCAACAAACTAACCCAGTCCACTGAGAAGTGAACACACAGTAAAGCTACAATGATCGTAGTCTATACACAGTCGCGAAGCGAAGTCCGCTCTGAATCCACTAATGATAATTTTGATAAGCACTACATACATTCTCAACGTGATAATAATAATAATAATAATAATAATAATAATAATAATAATAATAATAATAATAATAATAATAATAATAATAATAATAATAATAATAGTTGGGGTTTTACGTCCCAAAACTACGATACCATGATGGACGGCGCACTGGAGGGCTCCGGAAATTTCAACCACCTGTGGTTCTTTAACGTGCACCTAAATCTAAGTTCAACCACCTGGGGTTCTTTAACGTGCACCTAAATCTAAGTGCAACCACCTGGGGTTCTTAAACGTGCGCCTCAATCTAAGTTCAACCACCTGGGGTTCTTTAACGTGCACCTAAATCTAAGTTCAACCACCTGGGGCTCTTAAACGTGCACCTCAATCTAAGTTCAACCACCTGGGGTTCTTTAACGTGCACCTAAATCTAAGTTCAACCACCTGGGGTTCTTTAACGTGCACTTAAATCTAAGTTCAACCACCTGGGGTTCTTCAACGTGCGCCTAAATCTAAGTTCAATCACCTGGGGTTCTTAAACGTGCACCTCAATCTAAGTACACGAGCCTCGAGCATTTGCCTCCACCGAAAATGCAGCCATCGCGGCCAGGATTCGATCCCGCGACCTTCGGGTCAGCAGTCGAGCCCCATAACCACTAGACCACCGTGGCGGATACATAGCAGCGCAATTGAGGTCGATCTGTCCATTTTCAAGAACGACAGACAAAGGATATCCCGAACTCTTAATGCAAACCCAGCCCCTATACTCGGCCGCTATTCGCTTCACTGAGCGCATATACGAACTCGGCGCGCACCGCCTTCTTGTTCCCTCATGAATAAAAACCATCGAAACGAGAGCGCACTCGTGCAGGCTGAGGAGCCAAGCATGCAGCACCATCATCAAACGTTGGCCACGTGCATTATATAGCGGGCTGGCGCGGCGCAAGACGGGACAAAATTAAATCGCGGCTTGCCTTTGTGATGAGACGGTGGTCACGTGACCCCCATTTCTTTTACTTTCTGGACGCAAGGACCCTCGGCCACTTTCTGCGAAGTGTCGCGTCCCGAGGTCTCCTCCTGCATATACATTCGTCCCGAAGCAAAGGGCGCATACGAAAATAAAGAGGGCGTCCGCAGAGCCGCATTGCATGACATGCATGCGATGCGCTCGAGAGCCGGCCGAGCTGACTTGCAAATCAGTGACAATTTGCATCTCAAACTCGACGTGAGGCCGCCTTTTTTTTTTTTCTTCCTCTTTTTTTCTTTTCTAGCCCCTATAGCTCGGAGGATCTCCTTTTCGCGTTCACTTCGCACACCGGTGTTTACTTTTGAAGCCACCGCCACGAGCGCGCGCACATATTCTCCCTTCAAACTTTGGCCTGTTTGAGTTTCGCTGCCCGACCCCCACATGATGGCCTCGAGTCGCGGAACACGAAAACAAGAGAATCAATATTAATGTTTTTTGATACCCTCCATTTACGCGCGCTAAGTACATACGTACTTGCATGCGTAAATACATACATACATACATACACACACACATACATACATACACACATACATACACACATACACGCATACATACATACATGCATGCATGCATACATACATACATACATACATACATACATACATACATACATACATACATACATACATACATACATACATACATACATACATACATACATACATACATACATACATACATACATACATACATACATACATTATTGTGTGCAATTCTATGACTGCGGAATCTTCCAAAGCCAGCTCCAAAGCCTTGTTCCCATCGCAGCTGCTGGTGTAACAACGCCAGAGAGACAAGAGGCCAAGCGTGCTCGGTATATCCGCCCATTAAACTCTGATCCACTGCGGTGTGGTGGAACGAAACGGGTGCGCCCCCGTATCATACTCCTCCCGGCAATACCCATGCAGCGATGATCCCATGCAGCGGCGACCTCTTTGTTGTCGGCGCAGATTTCGCTGATCGTTTCGCCCCGCTTCACCTCTGCGACGCATTTCTCTCTTCTTGGGCCAGCGGCGCCGTCCGTGACCTCGGCACTAAAACGCCTGTTGTGTGCCCTTGGGACAAGGAGGAAGAACGCATGGATGGAACAGCGCGACGCTGTACAAGAGAGCACGGGAGGGTAGCCGACACCGCCACACGCCCTTCATGGATCGCAAAGAGCGTAAACGCAGAGTTCTAACGCAACGGTCACTCGTGCTCTTGGCCAAGAACACGGCCGCAGCGTATAAGACGCTGCGCAAAGGATCATTCATTTGCTTGAGACCCCTTGCTCGCGGAATATTGGGGCTGAGCCCAGGGCTCGGTACAAAACAAATAAGATTATTTGTACTTGGATTTGGTGCTGTCGTGGACAGCCGTCACGCTTACATTCGCGCTCACTCCCGCCCACCTACACAGACTCATAACCATTGTCATGTCTACTCACATTCACATGCACAGGGCCGAGGCTTGGGATGGTTGCTTTACGGCTGCAGCAGGGGAAGAAACAAGCGCACCATTTTGACGGAACACAAGGCATACCGTGACATTCAAAAATTACAAAGAAATAATATCTGGGTTTTTACGTGCCAAAGCCACTACATGCTTATGGTGCACATCGTAGCGGATGGCCCCGGAAATTTCGAACATACAGTGTTCTGTAATGTGCACTGACATGGCACAGTACGAGGGCCTCCAGCATTATATACGTCTACATCGAAATGCGACCGCCGCGGCAGTAATCGAAGCCGCGACTTTCGGTTCAGCAGCCGAGCACCGTAACCACTCATAGAAAGAAAACAGCCTCACGTGATTGGTGCTTATACATCTCGCAAACCTATATCACCACTATGCGCCACAAACACGTGCTGTACATATCACCAAAGGATCAAGACATCTTATTTCATTATGTGAAAGGGTTAGGGGTGGCACGCTCCCACACTTATTGTAAAGGGGTTCTATTGGTGAAGCTTCAATTATTTCTCTTGTCCTTTTAGGGGCGAAGCTCCTTAAAGGCCAACTCCGGCGATTTTTCGAGGTCGATGGATCTCAATGAAATTCGCTGCGTATGTTCCTTTGAAAGTTTCCGTCATTTATGCCGAATTACAGGCTTGAGACACGCGCAGATTGTTTGAAAATGAATTTTAAAGATTGTCTGCAAACGCCCTCCCGGTTTCCCACAATTATTGGCAACATTGCGTCTGTGACGTCAATATTGTTAAGGCGACGGAAGTGACGCAGCCGAGGGCACCGCTACCTGTCAGTATCAGACGCGGCACTGCCAGTCGCAGACATTACAGCTGATGCGCGGCGTCCTCACCTCTCCACTGTGCGCCTGCTCGTCCCGGCTGTCACAGTTTTCATACTCCGCGCCGGCGTGACCGGCATACCTTGCACGACTTCCGGTTCGTAACAACTACTACGTCATACAGAGACAGTACACTCGCTTGGGTTTCGGTATTGCGCCTTTTTGCTTATTAAAAATTATTTTCGAATTTGCTGAGCATTTCTGCTATCGGGCGCGTGACTAGAGTGTCTCAGGAACATAAAAGCACCACTACCCTAACATGGTGAAAAAATCGCCGGAGTTGGCCTTTAAGCCGTGGGTCGTGCGTCCCCGATGTACGTGGTAGCCACCTCTCCTTTAGTTCGTGGAGTGTCCGCTTGATGGCAGTACTTGTATATCATGAAAACACGACTCAAGGCCGGCTAGATAACTGACGACGACAAAGTGGGAAGCTCGAGCAGCAACCACGATTTCTCTGAGGAATACGACGCTCGGGTCTTCGGTTCTTCGGACTTCAACGCCTGATGCTCACCACCCCTTCACGAAGCGGTTCTGCCAGTCCGATCCCGCAACCCGTTCCTGCAGTGGATACTCCTGTCCACCGCTACAGTCGCCGACTGCGAGGCATTAGTTCCGAGGCCATCCCTCTGGAACTTCTCCATCCAAGCCCTACATCAGGAGAAATGGCCACCGCCGGCGCTTCACAGGTGACTGTTGAGCAGCCGATGCGAGAAAGTTTGACGTTTAACATTTCTCACGTGTTTACTTTAGTGGGGCGAATTGCTAGTATTCACGGTTTACCGATGATGCCCTCCGGAGCTTCGCCCCACTCATCATCATTCACCTCGTGGATGTGCTGTAATTTTTTATCTTTGCTTTTCTGCTATCGCTGTTTCTGCGCTATTGTCGTCCCTCCTTCGTCTTGTGTTCCGTCAAAATTTTGCGCTGTATTTTTTTTTATCTGTTCACATGTACTCGCTCACGCTGATGTGTGTTATACACACGTCTATTCCGCGTCTACTCAAACCCTATATCACTCACTCACGCCTATAAAAAAGGTGAATAAACTGATGAATGGCCCAGACGACGAAGCTGCGCTATTTGGTAACACACACACACACACACACACACACACACACACACACACACACACACACACACACACACACACACACACACACACACACACACACACTCTCCTGGCTGTACACGAAATTAAGCGTGTGTGGGGGCGCTTTTCTAGGGTTGTCTTGTGGCGCGCTCTGTGCGAATATTCGGAGCTATGCCAAAACATTGATGATGGATTGACGAAATGCTCATCGAAAGAGCTCCCGAAAGCGCGTTTATGATGCGATGCGGACAACAAACTAAGATAAGACAGAAAGAACGAACATTCGAACGAACGAGCTGACGATACCGGAGAGGACAGCTACGACGACCCGGTCGCTCTCACGTGCCCTCTCACTGCACACAAACGCGACCCTAACAGAGGCTTTCTCCAAGCTGCAGACGGACGCAGGAAAGGCGACCCTGGCGGCAGACGTGAGCATTGCTGAGATCATTGTAAAGGCTAATAAATTCATGAACCCATAAGTTCGGAGGGAGGACAGATGAGCAATTTATTGCGCGAGACGTATCCCTGATCAAGATCTTCCTTCCCGCTTCTGTTTCGTGGTCCTCCCCGTCTTTTGTTGTTCGTATAAATGGCCCTGTTTTGCGATCGCCCCCCCCCCTTCCCTTCCGGACCACTTCGGGGCCCAACTCGGGGGGAAAGGGCAGTGTTCGCAAAATGGCGTATTATAGACGGCGCCACGTCGAACCGGAGAGGGAAGACGCCACTCCCAGGTCCGGGTGCGCGAGCTCCGTCAGCCAAGACTTGTTCGTGGCTGCTGCGATTCCACCCGACAGATGGGCCCGCAGGGGGAGCATCCACGGTAGCGATAAACAACAAAACGTAATTATCAGAGGACGACGACGCAGCGCCCCTCCGATCGGAAGGGCACGCAAGCACAAAGAAGCAGACGACCGCTGGAAAAGGAGCAGACGACGCCGAACAGGCACCAGCGATAGCAAAACTGGCGCAAAAATAAAAAGTAGCGAGGCCGAATAGCTAAGCTACCGAGTTGAGGATGCCAGCAGGGAGGGGTAATTTGCAGGTTGAAGGCTTCTCTTGCGCCGCGGGGCTCTTCCTCTCACCCCGGCAATCCACCTGCTGTTCGGAAGCGTGTCCAACACGCTCGAGTTACGAAGCCAGTGCCTCGCCGAGGAGGCGCCAAACTGGTGCGCCCAGGATCTGTCCCTTCTTTGTGCACATCGCGTGCGACCGCATGAGACGCCAAAAATGGCTCGGCCGACCGAAGCCTGCGCTTGTCCGGCGGAGATCGGGTCACTCCGCAGAGAGTCGATCTCAAAGGCGCACGCAGTCTTCGCTCAGGCTCGTCCATGTCCGGCCAGGAGGACAGCTCTCATTTCACCCACAGCCGAACGCTCCACTTACACACACTAACTACTACTTTGCGCACTACTTGGTCCACTTCTCTTTGTTCGTTAGTCCTTCGTGCCTTTCGCGCAGTGCGGCTACATTAGAATGTCATACCAACTAGCCCTATAGTTGAAGCTTTGCTCACTTATGCCGCCACTGAAAACGAGAAAAATATCGAAAGGCTGATTCCTGAAGCAATTCTTCAACATCTACAGCGTCTGCATGCACTACTGTATTCCATGCCACGGTCGTCTTTCTGAAAAGCCGCGGTCAGTGCGACTGACCTTAAGTCTGAATACTACGATCATGTTTCATGAAGTTTCCGTATACAGTGTTTCGCGCAACAAGAACCACGGATTTAATAAAAGGAAAGTGGTTAACCGCAACTACATGAAACCAACGACATATTGCGTATGGTTTGCCGTCATCTGGCGTTCGTTACGGCATTTATATATGTTGCCCTTCATTAGTCAGTTAAGCAATTACGTAACTTAATATTCATTCTATCGGGTGAAATACGTTTCGTTACTGGCTAAGGTTGAAGGCTATAGGCATGTTGGTATATAGCAAAACTCCAGGTGGATAGCGCAATAATTTGACAGGACACGCAGGAAAGATTCACACCAGAGCGGACCGTCGAGCTACCGCTTATCAGGGACGACGGCGCTTTGTGTCGCCGTCGAAAACGCTGCCGCGCTGTGAAACAGATACCTAGAGCCGCTCATTTCGCCACTGTCCGCGCGCAGGGTTATTTCGCCCAAAGCACGGTTGCACAAGCATTGCGAGAACATTGTGTTTAGACTTACTGCTCCGTTTCCTCCCTCTTGTTCGCAGGCAATTTCACGCTCACGAATAAAGCTGAAACAAATGTTTCGTATGTCTGGGACCAGAGTCTTCACTCACAGTAGCGGAAAGCTTTATATATTTCATACAATTTATAGCCGCCCAGTGTGCTATACGGGCGACACGTGAGGTCGTCTCTTGGTCCTCGTGGGCAGCCTCTGGTAGAGGTGGAAGGACCAGGCGAGCAAGAACAGCACGCTGCCCACTCCCAGCACGGCAAGCACAGGGTCCACCGACTCGGGGTCGGCGGCGACAGCAGCGCCCTCACCGCGGAGCAGTGCGTCGTCCGCGGTTCGCTCGACGTGCACGCCCACAGTCTTGCTCTCGAGAGCGGAGCACGTCATGGGGCAATTGAAGCAGCCGGCCGCCACGGTGAGGCAGTAGCGAAGGTCGGGCTTCAGGCCGTGCACGTGGAACGCTACATTGCGGACCACCTGCGCGGCAGCCGTCGTCACTATAGCCGCCGTCTTCGATTGCACTGTTATCGCGATAGAAATTACGCGAGGCAAGTTAATGCCGTTGTCCTTGAGGACAACGGCATTGACTTGAGGAGCTAATTTAATTTAGCTCCCCAGTTTAGAGGAGCTGCTCGAGTGTACTAGCAAGGTACCTGGTACTGCACGACGAGTTTGTCTCCCACGCATGCGCCCTCGTGGAGCCGTGCCACGAACTGCTGGCACGGCAGCTCGCTGCTGTCCACGCTCACCGATGCGCTGAGCGTTCCGTCCGGCGACACGGTCCACAGCAGGCCCTGTCCCGGCGCCCGCTCGCAGCAGCGGTCGCGAGGCCCCTGACCTTCGTCACGTCGAGGAACCGAAGGCGGCATTAGTGCGTGCAGGTTGCAACAAGAATCGTAATGCGCAAGGTTTGGCTTCCACTGGCGGCACATTAAATTTTGTACACATGGGTGAAAGTAACTGCAGTACACCTTTGTCAGTGCTCGCATCATTCCCTGATGTCTCCGGCATCACGCGTCTCTGGATGTTGCTCTCCAGAACGATTATATAGTGACAGAGAGGACGGTTAATCTCCTGGTTACCGCTGTCCATTTCGTGCTCTTGAGACGTAAAAAAACAGGTCCCCAGGTTCCCCTTGTTGTCGCTTACCGAAATGAGTCGCCACATCTATCCCGCCCAGCCGCCATGGTGGTCTAGTGGTTATACGGTGCTCGAATGCTGACCCGAAGGTCGCGGGGTCAAATGCCAGTCACGGTGGCCGCATTTTAAGGGAGGCGAAATGCTTAAAGGGTACTGACACCTTTTTTCGATGGCGAGCTTACTCTGCCATACAAATCTCTTGTATGCAGAGACGGCTCTGAGCAAGTGTGAAGCTCAGGAAATGCTGATAAGATATTTTAATTTGATATTAAAGTCAATTTTTCCATGTGCACCTACTGACATCGACACTAGCTTGACGTCAGGCTACAGTACAAGTTCTGGTGACTTCACGCAGCAGTCTGGCTTGTTGTGATGACGTTAGGTACCGAAACTTCCAAGATGGCCGCTTGTACGTCATCAAAACTTCCAAAATGGCTGCTTGTGCGTGGAAACGTCACTAAATATTGTGCGAGCACGTGACGAGAAGCTCATACCGTGTTGTGACGTCAGGGTACAGTAGGAACCGAAACTAGCTTTTAAAAACGTACTGTAATTACTTTTTCAGGGCGCACTTGCGCTTAACACTACCTTTTCTAGGCTCTTGAGGGATTGACCTTTCATTTGACGCAAAAAAAAAGCAACTGAAAATATTCCTCTCAGTACCCCTTTAAGGCCCGTGTCACGGTGTGCTTAGATTTACACCATGATGGTAAAAAAAATTTCCGGAGCCCTCCACTACGGCGACCCTCCTAACCGTATCGTGGTTTTGGGGCATAAAACCCCAACAATTATGATTGAGGTCGACAGTATGACGGAAGCCCGTTGCCGGGATGAAACATATTAAAGAATGGATCCGGACACCGACCAACTTATGTTGAAAAACAAATGTACTAACGATCAGCTCCCCCACGGGAGCCACGATTTTGACCATAACTCCCGTGGAGGAGCCGAACGTTAATACATTTGTTTTTCAACATAATTTCGGTTGGTGTCCGGATCTATTCTTTTAACAATTACTATATTATGCGCCCCGCATCCCAACGCGTTTCTTCTCTGCTAAGTAGCTGTTAGATTTGCTGGCTTCGTCAAAAGTACCCCCCGCCCTGACGATAGAACAAAGAGGACACCTGTGAGCACGGCGACCGATGAGAGCACCTTGGCTCCGCGGTGGCTCATGGCGGAGAAGCAGTAGAACCCCTGAGGGAGCCGTTTGAACATGAGGGGCCCGTTGTCGCGCGCGATGGCCAAGCTGCGGTTGGCCACGGCCACGCGGTGCCGGTCGGCGCACGACTTGGAAAAGCTGCGCAGCCGCCACAGCACCACTTGCAGCGGCTCGTTCGAGGTCACCGTGGCGTTGGTGTGCAGCATTTCCACGTGACCCGACCAGCTCTCCAGCTGCACCAGCACGACCACCGTGAGCGCAGAGACGGGACTCATCGGCTCCAAGGCGAGGTTCGATGACGGCAAAACTTGCGATGATGATGTCCCTTCAATATGGCTCATACCCACTACACGGGATTGGCCACGAACTCGGCGTCTGAACATTTCTATACTACACTGATATATACATAATGATAACATATAGGATAAACCGCCAACGCTGTGCGAGCGCGCAATCAGACCAGGCAGCTTCATTGATCACCTGACCAGAACAATTGAGAAAAATGATACACGGGTGTAACACATCTCTTTGGTTTTTTTTTTTTAAATATTACTTTAACATTTTTTAACGCATCGCCTCGCCTCGCCTAGTTTTTCCGTTATACCCACTATGAGGGCCTCGATGCAAGTGGAGTGGCTACTATTGTAGCGAGAAAAATAAAATTAAACAGAAATGAAAGGTAATAAGCGGGTCGAGAACAAAGAATCAAAGAACGCAACCCGGTTTTATTAACTAAGTCACCTGGAATCAGAAATTCGTAATCTTTCTTTTCCTTTTTTTTTCTTTTCTTCTTTTTTTTTTTGCGGTTCTTGCCTAGCCAAAATTTGCGCATGCGTGCTGCAGTTGCCGACTTCAAAAATAGAAAGCACAATGCTCAGCGCAAGCGACTATGATTTAAACACATTCGCTTCTCCGGCTGGCCCCAGTATTACGTCGTACTACGTAGCGCATGCGCAGACAGGTCTTTTCGAGTGCACAGGGCCAAACGCAACACCTGGGAGGAAAGTCGGAAAGGGCGACGGACATAACGACTCCCCGAAAGCGCGTTCGTAACGCCTGGGAGACTGCAGGGGCGCTCGGAAAGAATCGCCGGAAGCGAGTCCTGGCGAGCCAGCTCGCGAGGCGTGGCGTCCGCCCTCTCGCCGAACACTGTGGCCGACGTGTAACACAGCGGCTCTGGGACTTGCTCGCCAGATCTGGCTCCCTGCGCTGTTCGCCCGGCGCACGGAGGGTCCCGGAGTACACAGGCAGTTAGAGGACGCGAAACTCCCGCAAGAAAAGAAAATCTTTGGCCATTTGCTGTCACGTCATACGTCACGTCATACGTTCAGTTAATATATTTGCGTCATTACACCTTATTTAAAGGCCCGTTGATTTATTTCGCGATTCCTGTATTCTTCCGTTTGGCGGCCTAAGAGGAGGAAGTCAGAAGGTGTGTAGGAACGAAATCTGCCAAGGAAGTCAAGAAACGATGCAGCGAGCGACATAACGTGACATTACAATAGAAACGGGACGCCACGAAAGAGCGGTCAAACTAATACACAAGACTCGACAAGATGGTCGACCGACCGTGGCTTGCCCAGCGTTTCACTAACTCTTTCGCTCGCTGCATCGAAATAACCGAAAGGGATGATTGCGACAATGAGGAATACTATCGAGTGGATTCTTTGTTGTATACAGAACTGAGAAAGCGGCCCCCTTAATTAAGCAACTTTCACACCGAACGCGGAGTACGCGAGCGGGCAAGTGGATTTTCAAAGCGGAGAGGCAGCGAGCGTGCGCGGCTGTTCAGACCGACCGGCCGGCAAAAGATCGGTCGCAAATGCAAGACAGGTGGAGGGACGGACGGCATTCTCCTGGAAACGGCGACCTCAAACGGTGCTCGCGCTGGCCCCAGTGACTCCAAGTGAAAGAACCGAGTGCAAAAGAAAGCGATCAACCGAAAAAAAATAACACTGGCAGCAAGGATTACAGAGCAAAACACTGATGGCGTCCATATCTCACGCAAGCGCCTTTTCTATCGTCTTTAGACGACATTTGCAGCGGAGCACGCAGATACGCGGCCAATTTTGGCCTGCTTTTTACTTGATACAACCTTTACACATACGCGGCAGACGCTTACGCGGTGATAGGGAAATAAGACATGTGCACTCCTCACATCGCAAAGAACTCAGAATGCTCATATTATCTTCAATTATCTTCAATTTCCGGTATTGGCAACGGATTTCACGAATGCGTATCGCTGTATCTGGGCCCTAATTGAAGCTAGCGCCAATCTTCAGGAAACATGGCCGCAAAGATATGCATGCGCATATTTTCGTACGTAGTTATCACTGCATCTGCGTATCATTTCGGTGTGGATCTTGTTTTACTTCACTTACGCAACCTATCCCGAGCTTACCTGAAAAAGGATTCGAGACAGCGTGCATTGTACGTAACGTACTTACATATGCGGCCGCTCAAAGATTTACGAGGCACACCTTGACGACGCTGCGTGGGTACAAAGGCCACTTCGTACCGCGAAGTCGGTCCAAGACCACTAATATGACAAGGACATTGTTTGTAAATCAACATGCATTGCAGACTAGCAGTATTTACTAATCCGCTGACTACTCACGAGCAGCACACGTTGTTATGCTACGTGCGAGACGAAACAAGGGATTTCACATTACGCAATTCGTCATTAGTAAAATGTTCATTTTGATTTTTCATGAATACAAACGGCGATTCTGCAAATAATCCGGCTCAAAAGGTGGAAGTGTTCTAAGAGGTGACAGTGGAGCCCGCGATGGAAATTAAAAATGCGTAAGCGGACAACGAAAACGTCATATAGAGTGGACTGAAAGAGCATAAAAGCAATCCCGCAGTATGAAATCAGAAGAAAAAAAAGGAAAGAAAAACGGGAGAATTTGGAGGTGCACCGAGCCGACAGAAGATTTATTTTATTTCCTTCCATGATACCCTTAAATGGCCCGAAAGGGACTGCAGACACACGAAACACTGCAATGTTTGTACGTTACAGAATCAAAACAAAAATTACACAAACTAACGCAATCAAGCCGAATGCACAAATAAAACAAAATGCACAAGCAGGGCGAAGACAGGAGGAAAAATAGAAAATTGCCTAATAAAGGATTAGCTGCTGAGAAAAGCTATGCCGAGCCAGTGGGCGGGAATCGTGTATGCTTTTGCCACAGAGTGTACAGAACGAGGACGGCCTGTGAGCATTGAGGTCACCCGCCGTTTCGTTGGCGCCATCCAGGGAAACCCGGATACCGATCATTGGTCGCTGGACGACACCATGCCGCTTTTACCAGCTGCTGCTGCTGCTCTTTTCATCACCTGATACATCTGGGCACCTTCTGTCATGTTGTTTAAGCCCTTGATGTACCACGTTTGCCAGCTACTACTACTAACACTACCACTACCAGAACGACAGACTGTTGGGCGAGTTGGTAATTCATCTTAGCGCGGTAGTGCGCAAAACAACGATGACACAAGAGGAACGAACGTGGACACGGAGCAAACTATCAACTAAGAATTTATTGAAACAACAAACATATATATGTGTGGTTAGATTAACACGTGCTAAAAGAAAAAAAACATGAGCAGGCAATGATTACCTCAATAACGCGCTTCCAGGAAGTCCAACTCCGCGGCAAGTAGCGTGACCGACAGTGCAGTCTTTGCTGATACAACAGTGCAATCTAGGTTGAAAGATGGGGTAGTACGTGAAAATTGGTCTTCTCGCGGCAAGCGTGTTGAATTTGGTATTGCGAAAGAGTGGTTCAGTAGTGCAAGAAAAACCGCTTTTCTCTTCAGTGCGTCCCTTTTAAAGAACTGTAGTGCGTACGTGTTGAGATTCGTAGTGAATAACTGCAGCCTTGGTTGAAGGGCGGAAACGAGGGAGCTAGAAGGGGCAGGAGTTCTCTCCGCGGGGACGAATGTTTGGCGCAGCGATGATCCCTATCGCATGGCTCACCGTCATGTCCGATAAACAAGTGAAGAAGCCGGAAGTGGCCGATCGGCGGTCGCTTCGAATCGCTCATCATCGCACTGTGCGGCCGCCGCCCATCTCTGCCTGCTAAGGGGCCGCCGCGCTACGCCGGGATATCGCCGGCCACTGGCGCGCCCAGCTACAAGCTAAACAGCGCCTGGCGTTCCTCTTTTTGGCCCCCTCCGTTCCGGATGTGTGCTTCATGCACTCATATCTGCCGCGGTTAGAGTCATGTATCCCTTGCGAGGCCGTCAATTTGCCTTCCTCGCGGAACAACACACACAAAGATGCCGTTAGGAGGACATACATTCGTTAAACGCGTTTTTTTCTTTCAATACGTGTATGCCATAAGCCAGGGATCTCAACTCACCTCAGCCAGCCGGCCGAATTCATGAAATTGTCACCCGTAAGGGCCGTGCAGTGAGGGAGGATGACCTTCGTATACCCAAGGACCGCTAACAAAAATATAAGGCAGTTAAACCCCTGCAAGACGTCGATCGATCTTCATAAACTCAGGACCGTCACCGAAATATAAGGCGAGCAAACGGCTCGACAGCGACTGTAGACCGTTGCGGCGCATCATTAATTATCAACCAGAATTAATTATACCTGTAAAATGATTTGTGCAGCTATAATTTATGCCATCCACACGAGCTGAATTTATATATAGCAATTGTCCATATATGGCTATATATAGAAGTATCCACACAAAGCCATATATGGCTTGCATCTATATATACCCCTCATCCATATATGGGTATATCAGGAATTGGGCATATCAGACCATACATGGCACATATATGGCGCATATCCGTATATGGCATGATAAGCCCAATTCCTGATATAGTTATATGAGGAATTTTTGATACAGGTTCATATATGGCACCTTGCGTTCGCCACCAAACGGGCCAAAAGAACGTATCCCGCTGTATTCCGCCCTTTTAAAGCCCTCGGGAAGCAAGAACGAGACAACGGAGCGAGGCCGGAAGGGGCAAAACAGAAAGGGAAGACAGCAGCGAGCAGTGCAAAACTCGAGAGTGCCCCAAACTGCACTTGCAAAGGGCGCCTGCTGCCACGTTTCGTTCGAGGCCGGAAAAGATATGGCGGCTCGAGTGCATGGAAGCCGCCACGCGCGCTCCGAAGGACGCCCATAAAAGTTTCACGGCTCGATCAGATGGGGCCGTTGCGGCCAGGGAGAGTCGCCTGCTGGCTGCGGCCATCCCATGCCAGGACTAGGCGGCCACTCTAGTCGGTACACGCGGCTTGCCAATTACAGCGCCGTAAAAAAGCGACGCTCTAGTGTTTTTGCAGACCGAGATATTTGCTTCTTTGTCATTAGTCCCTCCGTTCGTTTCATCTCCGTTGAGAAAACTGGGAGCAGCTTGTAACGAATGCACTGAAAAATTCCCCGCTCGAGCCAGGAACCACCTCTGGAACATTTTCAACTATTAATTCGACACTTAGATACAGTTTACGCCTGACTACCGGTTTAAAACGCTGTACCACCGCACACAAACACAGAAAAAAGAAAGGTTCTGATGGCGTGACGCATAAGACGAGCTCTGCTACGGGATCTGGGCGCGTCGATCCTTCAATGCCGCATAATAATTTCATAAGCAGCACCATATCTTTACAAGTATTAAATAAGAAGTGACAGGGTCCCTAACGCGTTCGCCTTAGAAGACTCGAAGGCGAAAGCCAGCATCTCCTTTTGCTTCTCAGTCGATTGTAAGACCGGGTCTTTTGCGTACGAGGGCGGAGCCTGTGAACGATAAAAGCCTCACTTAAATCACACCGACACAGGGCACGTCATTGGGACGATTACGCTGTCGTAGCAAGCTGAACACAGCCTATAGCGGCATAGTCGAGACACCTTAAACAGCAAAGTATTGAGAGCGCCCCTAATGTTTACCACAACACAGCGGTCGTTATAACGAGCTGGCTTTCTCTATATTTTCTAAAGTGCCAAGCTGACATATGGAGCGGTTCAACTTTCTGCTTTGCAACACAGCGATCGATGTGTACGCATCAAGTTTAGTGTGACCGTCTAAGAGCAACGTCTGCCCCAGAAGGCGAGGAATAAATTCACTCGTTAGCACGGGGTCCGTTCCCAAGGGGGGCCATATGGCGCTTTCGATCTGCAAGGCCAAGGCCGCATTACGGTTCAGTTGGCGGGCGACCTGGCGTCTTTCAGGAGAGGAAAGCTAACTGAGTTATTTCCGCCCTCGAGTCAAAACAAGCCGCGGCGGGAGAAGATCCGTGGAGGGAGAGACGCCCCCACGACGCGCAGATGTCGGCAAGACAGAAGCCACGCAGGAAACGAGCCAATCGGCTGGCTAGCTGGCTCGGCGCCCTCTTCTTCGAGGGGCGCATTGAAACGGCCCTGCCGAAACATGCGCTCAGGCCAGTATAAACTACCCGGGCTTCGGAATCTGCACCTGCGTACGAGCTGCCGTCTGCTTCGCTACCGCGCGTTGTCTGCCTGATAACGAGCTGCCGAGTACGCATAGACACACGATTACACTTAGGCGTTGCTGTTGTGTTTTTTATTATCACTCGAAATACTGACTATCTGAACTGGGAGGTTGAGTGCTGGAACGATAATACGCGTAGTACAGTAATTAGGACATACTGCCCTTTACAATACTTTTGCTGAATCGCTCAACATGCTACTATGCGGAGTCCTTCGAATCAGCGCAGCTAAGCGGCACGGATTACTGAAAAACGCAGATCAGTGGTGCGATCTTGTACGCATTCCAAATAAACACGGAGGCGTGGCGTTACATCCAGCCGCACGCGAATGGCCCATTTGAACCGCGACAGACGTCACCGCTCTGCATTGACCAATCGCGTGCGGTCACGTGCGGCTGGTTGTCATGCCACGCCTCCGTGTTTATTTTGTAACGCGTACAAGATCGCACCACTGTCACTAGACGACACAGTGCCTCGTAAAGTGGCTTGCGCTAATACTAGGCATAAGAATTTGCCGACCAACGAGCGCAGCTTCAGAAGCAGTCGCGTCATTTCAGAGTAGCAATATGATTCAGGCGAATCTTGGATAGAGGGAGCTCGAAACATCCCACAATAAGACGTTTTCTCTTTTAAGTGATGTTCGTGATGTCAGAATTAATCTGTTCTCAGTTACCACATATGGAAGGGATGCTTCTAACGGTTTACCGTCACCGAGAGACACGGTAGCTGAAATGGACGGAAGTATAGCGGGGAAAGCCCCGCCACGGTGGTCTAGTGGTTATATATGGCGCTCGACTGCTGACCCGAAGGTCGCGGGATCAAATCCCGGCTGCGGCGGCTGCATTTTCGATGGAGGCGAAAATGTCTGAGGCCTGTGTACTTAGATTTAGGTGCACGTTAAAGAACCCCAGGTGGTCGAAATTTCCGGAGCCCTCCACTACGGCGTCTCTCATAATCATATCGTGGTTTTGGGACGTTAAACCCCAGATATTATTATTATTATTAGTATAGCGGGGAAAAGAAACAAAGGCTCTTCGTTCGTGTCCCCGTTAGCGCTTCCTCGGTATGTTGCCCCCTACTCGTGTTTGCCACAGCGCCCTCCTATCCAGGCCGCCAGCGCCACGGAGGCTCCAAGCACGCAACACTCTCGAGGCAGACAGACAGGCCCCGAAAAGCGCTCTTCCTCGGGCGCTGTCCTCGCCCTCCCATCTGGCGAGTGTCCTAAGAGACCCACTTATCGCCGTCAAAGCCGCGGCATTCTTCTAAGGACCACCTCCGCATCGTATACCGAGTAGTCAGTGAGACCGGCCCAAGGATGTTTACAGAAAATGCTGGAATCATGTCCCGAAAGTGAAAAGCCATAGGCGCGATAAGACGTCAGCTTCGACGGAAAAATAGCGATTCCCTCACACGCCGAGTTTAATAAGACACCTCCGGACAGATACTACACGACGAGCAGCCTCTTTGAGTTACGGGATTCGTGAGCTAATCAGTTCTCAGTACTGGCCACCTTCAGGCATATGGAGGGGATTTTTCGAACGGTCTCGTGTCATGGGGAGAATGGGCGGCGGTCGTCGGTTCTGATCCTACCGTGTTGCTTTTTCGTCAACTTCAATTGATTTCCAATTACGTCACAATTACTACACTGCAGTTGAAAACTGAAAAATAATGTCCCCGATGCTTGCCGGCTTCACTACCTGTTGTCCTCATTCTGTTTCATTCACGAGCCTCAAAGTATGGCAAATATTTTTTTGGAGATGTCTCATCCGCGTATGTTACCTTCATCTCGTAGAGGTATCTCTTATTTTATAATTAATCTAGCATTTACGGCCAAATGTTGGCTTCACATTTGCTGCTAAGAAGTTGCGAGAACATCCTTTCTTTTTTTTTTTAAACGACCTCGGCCACACGACAGTCGGGCGAGGAGGACAATTTCGCCCGTTACTTACAGACACCGAGACGGCGCCATTTGGCAAAATGCCGCGCGATATTTTCATCTCACTCGCTATTTGAGACCACTCCAGAGTACGGCGCTGTTGGGGCGTCCTCCTTGTCGAGCTCGGCAAACTCGCGGGATAAACGTCAACGAGCAGGAACGGGCGGACTGCAAACCAAGTTTCCGCCGTGGTGCACGCAAGTGCGGCGTGGCCGCTCCCGACGGCGCCGCCAAGAAAGCGCGGTCCTCGAATCCCCGAGAGGTGGAGTGCATGCCGGGGCTGCGCTTCCGTCCGCGCCGAAATGATCGCGAGACGCCTCACAAGAGTGCTTGGCAGCGACTCCTCAGAACGTCAACGATCGGAAGAACGTGTTTCTCAACACTTCAGTAAGGTAGAGAGGTGGGAGAGTTGCAATTGATGCATATCGTAAAAAAAAAAAAAAAAAAAGCGCGAACAAGACGGAACACAAGCACATGCACAGTACGAGCACTATACTTCAGCGCCGTCACGGTGGAGCGACCTCTGTCGGAACCGCCGTTTCATTGCGCTCTTTAAAAGGACACTAAAGTGGAACAACAAATTATTTTAGACTGATAAATTATACTCCGAAAACTCTAGTGCCATTAATCTCACCACAACAGCTTTATTAATAGATGAGAAGCTCTGTGTAAAGTTTCGCTTTTAAATATCCCGCCGATATCTCCGATGGTGACGTCACAGATTTCAAAGTCTATTTGTATTATTTTGGCGACATTGGTTCAACGAAATCTCCTGAAAATTGTTATGTCACGTCTCTGGCTCCCTCGGAAGACAATGCTCTCCGTTTTTAACGATTATGAACTACGCAGGCCCTAGTAGGCGACGTCAGAATCTATGACGTCACGGCGACTGGTGCGGGAACTTAAATGTGGCGTCGCCACCCGCACTTTCTTTTGGCGCCTTTTCTCGCTTACCAAGCGTTTTCTCGCAGCAAGCGCGGTGTTTCTGGTATCGTGAAAGAGTGCAGTGTGTGCGTCTTCTTCTGCACGTCCTGTCGTGTTTATCTAGGCATGCCAACAAGCCCCCGCACTTATGGAAATTCTCATACACAAAGCTGAACGTATAAATTTACTGAACACACGAAGCTGAAAACTGAACACACAATGACTACGAGGCACGCATACTTCATAAGTGGTTCCAGGAGTACTTATGGTCTCTGGGGAACTCAGCCATATAGGCTTCAGAAATTAAAGTAATCGGCCTATATGTAGCGTACAGCTAATAATAAAGCATAATAAAACAAACAACATGCTATGGCTATTTTGCACCACAACGAGGCCTAACACAGAAAAGACAAGACGAGGTACTAAACTTATATTCACCTTAAAAAACAGCGCAGCAGCACAAGCATCTCCCACGTAACATGCCTACTAAAATACTTGTAATGCACTTCAATGGATCTACGTGCTAGTATAAATAGGTTGTAAAATGCTCATAATAATTTCATGAAGAGTGCGGAAGGGAGGCAAAAACAAGCGCCCGATGAAAACTCCTCGGTACCTCGTTTTTGTGTCCCTTCCGCGCTGCTTACGGAATTGTGGAACACCAACTAGCCCTGTGGCACACCTTTCCGCATAATAATAATTTCTAGGGTCTCATGTGCCAAAACCACGTTCGTAGAGGCAGCGGGGGAATGCTGAATAATTTCGACCACCTGGGATTAACATCCAACTAAATTAAATCCATGCATCGAAATCCGTGGCCGAGAGTGGAACACACGTCCTCGAGCTGATAGCAGTTTTACCTTCCAGCTATATATACGGCGGCGGGTGTACAGCAAAAAGTACGTATAGCAATGACGTCTAGAATGCATGTCGCAGGCCCGTTGTTTCTTGCTAAATTTCACGACATCGTATAGGTGTGCTGCCTGATCTGCATCGAGCTTCTCATAATATTTTCTTTTCCTGGCCTCCTCCCATATTGAGCACCATGCAGGCGCCTTTATATAAACCGGCAGAATTCTTTGTTCTTAATTTTTTTAGTGTCAGGGCCGTCAGTCTTGTATCAATGTTTGATTAGTACAAGAGAGACCCTTAATTATTCATTCTACCAGTTTTCGGCCGGCACCGCGACAGATCCCAGACAGAGCGCTAATCGCCTAACCATCGGCTTCGTTTCGCGTACCCGGCTGCTCCTGTGTATGTAGTGCTAGCCAGGCGCTCGTTAACGCGCAGGCACGAGCAGCGAGACGGTGTGAGCCGCGAAGCGCAAATAACGCCATGCAGATTCCGTTGTTGGGAACGGAGTTTCCGAGAGGACTCGTCACGTGATCGATCCTGGGCGCGATGAGCCTCCACGCATCAGAGAAGCATCGCAGAGCAGTTGAGCGGTGACACGGCGGCTGGAAACCGGTGCGGCCGCACGCGCACGTCCTCTTGTTTCGTTTGTTAGTCGTCCGTTCGCGGGGAGAAACACTCCCCCAGACGTGAGTTCTCGCGCGCCCACCACGAGCGACGCTGTACTTTTTTTTTTTCTTTCAGTTCGCGCGAGCTGAAAGAAAAAAAAAAAGTACAGCGTCGCTCGTGCGAGCTGACGCTCGAGCCGGTAGTTTCCGGAACAGTGAACCATGCAGCACGATGACTGCAATTTACCTTGTAATTTTGCGTTTTTTTTTTTTTGGCGCGAAAGATGAACGTCGATGACCATGACAGACACTGTAATGACACCAGGCTGTTATTCGCGCATGAGAGCAAAGGCACGTCCAGTGAACGTTGTATCACGACAGGCCTCGCACAGTTAGCTGAAAGCAACACGCAGATTTATCTTGTTTCTCTGTATGTGTGTGCACATGAGCAATGATCAAAAAAGAGAGAAGAAGGATGACCTGGTGGGATTGTGTGTGAACATTCGTGTGTGAACATTCTTATATGCGAGTGATTCACGGCGTGGTCACTATTTCGGCAACTGATCAGACAAGAGCACTCGGCCCTCCTTCATGCTGTCACGTCTTCGTTCTTCTGGCACTTATGCGGTAGCACCTTCGCCGTCGCAAATAAGACAATCGGGGCAACGTTCCTAGCACTACGCTTCTTTTTCGACTGGTTGTTGCAGCTAAACACGCCACTGTAACACCATGACGTCGCAGTTGCATTGGCGTACAAGATCTTTCACACTTAGGAGACAAGGTGCATTGATTCCAGCGCCTCCTAAAACGCTGCCACGGACGCCGCCGTAGCAGACGACGCGGCACACGACACCGTTCTCGAGCATCTGCGCGTGCACGAGCTGCTGCCGCCGCCAGACACCAGCGCTCGCCGCATCGCCATGCCACGCGCTCGGAGCTTTCCTACAAACACGGCACATACGATCTCCGTACACGGTAATGCATTCTTTCAAAGAACTTCCGCGTAACAAACACGAAGCACTGCTGGGCGCGAGCTCCGAACGACGGCTTCGACGATAGAGATTTTCAATACTTCACCAACGATGGCCGAGACAGACGTTCCGATTTTGCATCCGATGGGACGCGGTGCGGCAGCCGGAATGGTGACGTTTTGTCGTATCGGACCGCCGCATCGCATGTAGGGCGCGCTCCAAACCGGGCAGATATTTCATCCAAGAAACGCAATGGTAAGACCACGACAGGTGGGCCGCGACATCCAAATGTCCTGTGTTCTTCGTTGTCGTACGTGTCTTTCGCGCTTACAACAGATGTTTTCGTCGCCGCATCGGACCGTCGGACGGCCGCAGCCAATGACAGCGCGGGAGACGTGTGACGTCACGCCGCTGGTGGCACCCTATCCCTGTCGCCGCTAGAGTTACTGTATATGCTACCTTTAGGTAGCAGAGTTGCGCATCTGTTTTCCAACGCCGCTAGCAACCATGCATTGCGGAGAAGCTGACGCTCGGGCCAATTTTTGTAATTCTCGACGCCGCCGCTGCAGCTCACTCAATTAACACTAGTCATCGACAGCCAATGTTTATCGCCGGCCTTCGACACGCGAGACATGTTTATCGGCGACGCGGTAGGCATGTCGCCTGCAAAAATGGAGTGCGACTTCACCGCATAGCTGTGGTTGCTAGCCGGACCTATGCGCTACTCTGCTACCTAAAGGTAGCATATACAGTGACTCTAGTCGCCGCTCCGATCACCGTGGCCAAGGCGAGTCGACGGAGTCGAGCCGTCGAGCCTCGGGGCACTTGTCGACATCGTCGCTTGCGACGGCGTGATAAACATCGAGTACAATTTGCTAGTGACGTGAAATAATTCCTGAGTGAATAATAATAATAATAATAATAATAATAATAATAATAATAATAATAATAATAATAATAATAATATCTTGTGTTTAACGTCCCAAAACGACGATATGATTATCAGAGACGCCGTAGTGGAGGGCTCCGGAAATTTCGACCACCTGGGGTTCTTCAACGTGCACCTAAATCTAAGTACACGGGCCTCAAACATTCCTGACTGAATAAAGTGATGCTTGAAGTGAGCCATTTCCAGGGGCGTAGCCAGAAATTTTTTTCGGGGGGGGGGTTCAACCATACTTTATGTATGTCCGTGCGTGCGTTTGTATGTGTGCATGCCTATATACGCAAGCAAAGCTGAAAAATTTCGGGGGGGTTTGAACCCCCCCAACCCCCCCATTCGCTACGCCCCTGGCCATTTCTGCAAGACAGCGGACGTTTGCAAACCACTAGCGAGATCGCGAGCGCCGATGCAAGGTCATTCGCAGGTGAACACAGTGACACCTTTGCTCTTCACATCGATGACGTCGAGAAAGTTATTAGCGTACGCTGACGCAGCACATAAGAGTACAAAGCGTAATCGTGTTGGCAAAAACAAGCGCTATATGTCAGGAACTCGCGCGTGATCGCGTCCGCCTTACTAGGCCTATTGCGATGTGCTTGTCGCTCGCGAAGTCCTAATTTTATCGATTATTTTCTCATATAGAACGAAGCGTGGCTGTACAAAAGTGATTGGGGCTTCATTACGAGGATACGAAGTCTTCCGAGTGTGCATGTTGAGGCGCCGTGCGTGGGCGGAGCCTCTGGCTGATTCCTCGTGCACCCCGTGTGTGCTGAATCTTCGTACGCCGCACGGCGGACAGGACGCAATATTGTACCGTCTCTTTCGTCCTTAAGAATGAACGATGCGACCTGCAAAATGGCGCGGTTGCCCGGCGATGCTGCCGCCACCTCGCGGATCAAGGCTCAGTGGCCAAAAATTGTCACGTTTATCGTTTCTAACGAGGAGGCTCGATTATTTCCGGCATCACGGAGTTTGCGCGTAGCTCCGGTTTTCCCGCTGTGGCTGACGCAGCTGCGTCCACCACTCGGGAGAATAATGCGGAACATATCATGACCATACACAGTGAAATCTCGGCCAGGCATTTCAACGATTCGCACCCATTTGCACTGCGGTTGCAACGATTGCAGTGCGGGGCCTCAACGAACTCTCAATTGTTCCTCCTGTGAGTGTCATGTTGTTCAACTTGCTAATTTCATCACACGTCTCACTTCTTGACAGCGCTTCTTCCTGCTTAACTCCGCCCATTGCGTAAGTCTAATACACTACCGGTCACACAACCATCGCGTTACATTTGCCTGACTGGTGGGTGACAATGAAAAGTTCAATCGTCGTACAAATTCGCCCACGACGGCACATTATTTCAACTCCCAAACAGGAGCTCCTTCGTCTGAACAACAAAGCCTAAGGAAAAATGAACGCGGGAGCGTAGAGAAAATCGACAGCCACCTCAAAGCAGACCAGTCGGGCTTCGGGTACGGAGCTCACCGCCGCGCGCACTCGGCGGAACGACACGGCAGCAGCGAGCAAGCACCCGGATTCCACTTGGCACCGTGAGGAAACAGAAAAGAAGAAAACGGCTTCTCTTTGCGAGCAAGCAAAGAGGCGGCCTGCGCCCTGAAAAAAAAATAAATAAAAGCTCTCCCTTTCCGGTGAACTTGGAGAAGGGGGCCGCACTTGATTAACAGGCAGGCGAGGGTAGCTGCGAAGAGAGGACCCTCTCTGCTGGCAACCCACGACGGCTGGGCACCCTTCGGGCAATCGAGGACGGGTCGAACACTTGGCATTGTTGTAGGAAAACAGCGTCCGTGTTTGTCGTTCTTTTACTTGTCTTCGATTTCTTTCGCACACCTTTCTACACCAACTTGCCCAACTACCGACCCTGATGCAGTCAAAGTCAATCCTACCTAGCAGGCAAGCGAGGCGCGCCCGATAGAGGGCGATTCCGTAACTTTTCGCCGCCGATACTCTCGTCACGACCTCATAACGTCAATCTTTAAAGAGTGCCGTACACAAGTCCGCACTCGCCCGAAAGAGTGACATATACTCTTTTTTTCTTCCAGTGCACAGCATGCGTTGACGCCTGTTGGTCGTAGCAGATTTTTTTTTTTTTGCTTTTTCGCAATAATAAGAGAAATAGAGTAAGAATAAAAGAAAGGCAGAGAGGTTAACCACCAGGGCTGAACCTGGGCTGCTATTCTGGACACTGACAAATTCAGCCACATTGACAAATTTCACAATGGCGACATTTTAAGTCAACCAGAGAGGCTCTAACAGCTCTCTCGGCCAATCAGTGTTGATGTCAATGACGGAATATGACAAAGTGGCGGAATTCGGCAATGTCTGGAATAGCACCCCCGGTAGGCCACCCCGCACGGGGGAAGGGCCAAGTAAAGTTAGAGAGGAGAAGAGACAAGTCACTATTTCAGCCGACGTAACATTTCCGCGTCCTAATAATGAAGATTTGTTTGTAGGCTGAGCTTCTCTACTAGATAAGACGACAAACGCAGGAGCTGAGAAATATTTATCAGTCAATTCTCGTGGTTCCCCCCTTTTTACACACACGATCAAATACAAAGCGTACGCAGTGTTTTCTGCGGAATGAAAACGGACATGCTTGCGAGTGCAGCGTTGTGAAAATACAGCGGATGCTGTTATAGCTCAAGAGAGTGCTAAGCCATGGGCTAGTTGGTATGTATTCACAGTAATAAACAGCGCGAAACAACCGAGCGTTGTGCCTTTGTTCATTTGGCACCGCTATCGCCACTGGTCCTCAGGAAATGCGTGTGGCCCGATTAAAAGCAGCCGCGGGCGTTTTGGCGTCCCTTGCAGCGATCGAAGACGAGAGCAAACTGGCGCTCAAAATGAAATCAGTCGACGACATTGCACATCGCGAGACGAATCGTGCGCACACTCTGGCATTTTACGCACTGATGCCACCGCTGCACCAACGGCGTCGCTCTGGTGGTGCACATCATTCCCGTACTTATTCCCGACGGCTGCTCATTCTGTTCTGAAATAATCGACAACGTACCCACTATACCTTTCACCGCTACGAGTAGTTTACCAATGCGCCGTTAATACATCTCTTTCTTGTCCGTGCGAAGGTATAAAAACTACCTCAGAAAGGACAGAGAAGCGAACTAGCCCGTAGATACAATGGTCACGCGCTCGAAAACAAGAGAGAAATCACATACAAAGGCACAGTACACGAAGTTACAAGTAGCTCATAGTATATTTACAGCGCGAAAAATCGAGAGACAGAAGAAGAAATACTACTCAGGACAAGCGCTGACTGCCAACTTCCAACATTTATTGCTATGAAATTTACTATGAACGCTTACCAACTAGCCCGGCTTAGCACTCTTACAAGTAGCATTTCACACCCGACTTTATTTGAGCCAAGCATACAGGAAAGCTTCTCGGGTCGAACTGAGATAGCCATTGGTCTGTAATACGATGCTTGCATTGGTGGACGGCTTGCACTAACTAAGGCGGCCTCGACGTGGCACGAGCCAACACGACGAGAAAGGGCTCGATCGTCATCTTGGTCGCGTTTCAAGCCATATGCCCATCAATGAGGAGTTACATGCCCATTTCAGTACACATATATAGCTACATTTTTTTTTCCGGCTCTCGTTCGTTAGGTATCTATGGTGATGACGTAGCGACACCTCCCCCCCCCCCCCCCTATGCCCCAGAAATTTCAAATTGCGGATGCGTATATACATACATACGCACACATATACAAACACACGTACGAACATGCATGAAGGGTGCTTGAGCCCCTCCTGAAAAAAATTTCTGGCAACGCCCGCGCTGCGTCCGCGCGCAGCCTTCTTTAATAAGAACCAAGATACGCCGTGATTTTCTCTCCCGAGACGTTGTATCATCACATTTCTTTTTTTTTCGAACATTGGCCCAAGCGCAACGCGCCCTCTGTCAAAAGCATGGGACTAAATGTCGCACGGTCGGCCCACCACTGAACAGGCGATTATGTCGTAAGATGACACCATCCCGTGGCGTCCTAGTGCTACGTGCCAGTGGCATCGCGGTCAACAAGACGAAGAAAAGGACGACAAGATAGACTGGCGCGAGCTGTTCCTATCGGCAGCGCTGCTCGCCTAAGCAGTTGTCAATACATCTGTTCCTATTCCTTCGAGTCTGAGTATTTCCCGTAACAATATTACGTGATATCACTTTCAAGTCATCAAGACGTCACAAATTTTGCCAATATGCCACGTCATGACGACGTAGTCCGTGGTACATTTCGACCATTTTTTTTTTTTTTTTCGCGTTTCATGCGGCATTGAAAAACTCACACGGCCTCTCTGGCATAAGACGGCGGTCTCAAGCTCACCACCGCTGGCGGGCCGTGGTCACGGAATTTTCTCCCGCGAAAGGCTGGGACACTGAAGCAGGCCTGAGCGCGGAAGGTTGAACAATACGCGAGCTAACGTTGCCAGTTGAAGTAAGGCCTTTCCCAGAACTCATATATGGATCCTTTCTGAAGGGGATAACGTCAGGACTCGAGAAGTACATCGATAACGATCTCCACAGTGACTGCAACCTGGACGCCCATTCTTACATTTTGGCTCATGGTTATGTTTCATTGCATGGCGAACGCATGGAGCGCCTCACGACAAGAATGCTTCAGACCAGTCATGCCTGTGTAACTCATGAACATATTTATTAGGAAAATAATATATACATCTACAGGGTGTTTCAAGAAATGCGTCCGAAAATCATCAAAAATTAGTGCAATGGAATATTTGCTTGCTGCCTCCATGATTACCTTTTCTGTGGTGGGAGATAGCTTAAGGCACAGCAATTACGGCAATGATAAAATAAAATAAATTAATTAACGGTGACAGGCGGCCAGGTCAAAAAGGGAGAGAGAGAGAGAGAGACTCCTTATAAGAAAAAAAGAGATTTTTGCCGGCGCCTGTATAGCGCTGGCATGCTACTCTGTGTAGGGATGGGGAACAGGATTGAAAGACTAAGAAGAGAGGGAAGGGAATAATAATAAAAAGAAAGAATATAAAAAAATGAAATGCGCGAGTGAACTTAATAGAAATATTTACAACGAGTGTGTCAGGTAAGTGAAGCCTTTGCTGTATGAAATAATCATGAAATCAGGGAGAATTCCGAACAGGCCATTGCCGATATTGAAATATCGCGGAGCAATGAAATTCAACCAAGTTCACCGGCGAAACCGAAGCTCCGATGAGAGGCAGACGACCAGAATGACGTCACCGTTGAAGATGGCGATTGCAGTGGTGTCAGCTTATTCTGCATGTGTTAATTTACGTGCTCTAATCGCAAAGGACAACCACGAAGCGATGTCGAATTGCAGCTCTTCGCAGGAAGGGCTGCAATTTTCCCATTTGACCCGACCCCCTGGCTCCACTAATTAAAAAATTAATTAACCTGATTTCTTTCATTTTTATCGTGATTGATGCCTTTACTCATTTTAAGGTGCCTGCCACAACAGAAAAAGCAAATATGCAGGCAGCATGAAAATATCCCATCTTCCTTATTTTTTATGATTTTCGGACACATTTCTTGGAACGCACTGGACAAACACAGTGATGTGCAGGCCGCGTGTTTGAGACCCCTTGCCTAAGACGACTCGAAAGCGAAAGCAATCTACTTATTACATGACGTGCCTTGTTAGCAATAAAGAGCTGCAACTTTGTGCGCACGTGTGTCCTGTCTTGTCCTGGTGTTTCAGTATGGCGCTGGAAAAGAATAACTATAGCCCCCATCGAGTCCTTATTGCCATCTTTTTTTTTTTTTTTTCTGCACAGTCAATGTATTGATCCTCCCGCGCGCCCCTGCGAAATATTTCTGCAGCTAACGTGGTTTAGCACTGCCTCCAAGATCGGAAGGCATTGGAAGCTTTCTGCACCTGACCGCGTTTCGCGCAGCCTCCGTGAACGGCCCACTTTTGACCAAGCGACGACGGCATGTGGTGGTGACGTCACGTTATGTATCGTCACAATGACGCCACAGTGAGGTCATGATGACGTCACACATGATCATGATTTTTTTTTTTTTTTTCGCATCACTCGTGATAGCGGCGTCGATACGGGAAGCCGACGGTCAATTTTCACGTTTGGTGAGGCATCTATAAGGCGTTCGCCTTAATAATTGCCTTTCAGTGCGATATGATTTCTACAATTGGACGCAGAGAGGCCGCTGCACTTCCTCCAGAAGTGAAAGGCCAGTGCGATCCATATCGATTACATCGGCACCGTCTGGCAGAGAAACGTGACAAGCAAAGCAAAAGTCTCGCATTCTCTCGCCTCGTGAAAGCGTCGTCTGCTCGCTCCACCAGTATCGTCGGCAGACAGGTTCATTACTACAACACACTTCGTTCCTACACCACAACGAGGCAAATGCGGGGACAAAAGAAAAGAGGAGAATGAAATGAATCACAGAATGTCAATGGACAACACCCAAGAAAGTGCACACGAGTCATCGAGGAAAGTTGGAAGCGATTGTGTGTAACACAGCGTCAAGGAAAAATGCCAAGGCCTGTTTGCCCAAGAATTGGTGCCATGCATGTTCACACAAACTTCGGGCGCAATTCCCCAAGATTTTATTTCGTGTTTTGTCTTCAGTAGATCGCGATTGAGAATTCTTGCGTAGCAGAGTTCTGTGACGACGGGCTTGTTCGAAGAATAAAATTTCAGCCAATCGCGATGCTGCCCTTACGAAGGCACTCGTGAGAGAGCTTCGTGACGTCGCTCCAATGAACTTGGTGTTTGTGATGCGGCCATTGCTCATCCCGCTGAGCAGCAACAAGCTCAAGATGAGTCGCACTTGGTCGAAGAGATTGGCGCCTCTACGAATAATTGAAGATGCGCGGACGGTTCAATCAGGATAAAAGCCCCGCGTCCGCGGACCAAGAAATGCGCTTGAAGTCTTATTTCGTCGTCAAGACGGGCTGTGGTTTGATCTGAACGGTTGCTTGTTCGTTTACTTAATTCCCGACATCAACAAATAAATGGCTGTTAACACAATGTGGGGCGTTAAATGAATTAGGATTTTAAACAAAAAAAACAATTTATAAAGAAGACCTCGATCTCAGTGGTGAAATCAGGAGAAATCCACGTACTGCGTTGTATACTAACCCGCGCTGCAAACCGATTTTAACATTGTTATAAAAGGCACCACAGGAAATATGACGCTTTTTTTTTTCCCGCGTTCACGACGGCGGACTTAAGTCAGTCAATTACATACCTATTTTGCAGTAGCACAGCTATTTGGCCTGGTCCTGTGCTTGTCCTGTGTGTATCTCTTCTTAGTCCCTATGTTTGCGGTTGCGAGCCACGTTCTCAGGACACCAAGATTCTAGGCAAGAGCTGTACTGCTCGGTTAACTTTAGAAGCCTTCTTCACAAAAAGAGAACGACCCAATCTTTGTCAGCGCGGGATCGATAGGACTGCATTCTTATGCATATGATTTCATGCAGACGGCTCTTTGGTCTGTGGGTTGTTATCATCTCATTTCCCGTGGCGTTTTCATGATGTGTCACGGCGCATGCACGACTGAGTGTGCATATTTCGGTGGGCGTTATCACAATAGACCGTTCTTGTCGTCTCGTCCTCATTTCCGCCAATGTGACCGACATATCCGATCGTGTTACACGGCATGCGAGATACAGCATCGGGCTTTCCACATTGAACGTCTTCTTCTCGCATTTGGTCGGCTAAAAAGAATCCCGTGAGATCTCGTATACTCCACGACAGCTACTTTTGAAAAGTGCATAGTTGCCTTATTGTAAGACGTTATCAACGTATGATGTATTAGCCAAAGAGATACGAGCTACACATCAGATATTTAGTTTCTTTCAATTACTATATTGAAAACCAAGTGTGGAAGGGCAATGCCAAGGTTTCTTCGCTCGAACTGAGCGAAGGCAGGCAACGTCATTGGGATTCAAAACACGATCAGCCGCGCGGTTTTAGGGTGGAAAGCGGTTCCTGCATTCGACAAGCGGTGAAAGAGGTCTCCCCAAAGATGGAATCTAATGGTTCTTAGTGCCAAAATAAAAGTGCCGCGTCCATTTCAACTGGTCCATTCAATCTTGTCAGGAGAGGCAGCTTCCAATGGAAGCTCAGGACATTAGAACCAGCGAGAGCACGTTTAGTGTACTATACTCAGACAGAAAGAGCTAAGTTGCTAATCAGTAGTTTCTTTTTATTTGACAAGCCACAAGAGTGGTAGCACGGTGTGCACTATATTTGCAGAGGGCAAGGTCAAAACACGATATATCACATTTAGCTAACAAGCTTCACGCTAGAGAGCACGATTAAACGATCCGCTAAAGCTGTAGACGTGCTTCGATTTCGCGACTTTATAGCCGGTCTGTACGTTCTCGCCTGTTTCTCTATAAACGTATGTTGAAATGCTCATCGCCCCATTCTGTGTTTTTCTGGTAAACTTCTGGTGTTGCCGTAGACAATGTGTTTCCAATAGATCTCGTAGCGTTCAGTGGACGACTGGTGTACCCATTAGCAAACTCGGTACCGGGCACTCCACGGATGCTATGCATGTTGCGACTCACCATGAGAAGGAAGGTGCCCCTTTGAAAGGTGACGCGTAGTCCACGGCGCTGTCATGGGCAGCAAATCCGCATTGCTAGTCGCATTACACGGGGGGCCGTGCGGAGTCTCCTACGACACCTCGACCCGAAACGCGTAATCCTCCCAGAGCCACGGCCGAGAAGTTTTCACGAGTCACGGCACCGCTCACACCAGGGCACTCACACACACGCACGGTACACACACACAACGGCGGCGGAGATCACAGGAGCAACGACAACCAGTTGCAGTGACGCGAGGTTCTGCGGAGTTTGAGGTCACATCCCCGTCCACGCAGGCCAGGTCGTTGACAGTTGCGCGGAGACGCTGTCACGTGCGCGCTCCAGCCAAGCCGGAGTGCTTGTGCGCCGCGAACCGCATTCCTGAGCGTCTGAAAGGAGCGCGGGCCGGCAGGCGCCGCCCATTGGCCGAACGCGACGCCGCCTCTCGCCCTCGCCAGGGGGCTGGCCCCGCAGCATCAGGCGCCATCTCTCGTCTGAGAGCCGAGCTCGGATGGCTTTCGGGGAATATTGTCCTTATGAAGAAAACTTGGCAGTCGACGCTTGTTACTAAATATTTGTTTCTTAGAGCGCTTGCCTTCATCGTGCTGTTAGAACTTCCGTTCTAAATATGAACCGACCAGGCCGCATCAAGCTGTTCGTAAAAGAGAACTGTTCCACTTTAGCGACTGGCAGACAGATCAGCTTTCGTGTGGATAAGAAAAAAAGAATTCTGGGGTTTTACGAGTCGGAATGACGATGTGATTATGAGGCACGGCGTAGTAGAGAGCTCCGAATTAAGTTTGACCAGCTACATTTAGGTATACGGGTGTTTCGCCCCATCAAAACACGGCCGCCGTGGCCGGAAGTCGAACCCGCATCCTCGAGCTTGGCAGCACAGGCGTACGCAGGGTTCCTCATCAGGAAGGTTCATCTCAGCGCCCTCCCTCCCTACTAAGTGAATGTATGGGGGCGGCTTTGCCACCCCCCCTCCCCGTGCGCACGCCTATGCTTAGCAATGCAACACCTTAGCTCCTAAGCTACTCGAAGCTTATAATGCACATCTATGGAAAACCCACCATCTAATATTTCCTTGTTGAATGACACTGGTGTTCCAATTATTTAAGGACAATGTCTACTTATTTTCAATAACTGTTCCCCTTCAGTGTTCACACAGGAAGACCATTCCATCATTAGCAGATGTTGATTACCAATGCATGAGCGCCATAGAAATTAGTGTCACTCGTATTGCCTGATATATAAGTAATCTCAAGATATCAATTTCCACAGCTATCAAGAACACTGTCATACATTTCAGAAATCTTCTCTTTCATATCTTTCGTCAACTGGAGAAATTCCAACGGACTGGCAAGATTATCCCCATTTCCAAATCATGTGATAAAACAAAAGCTTATCATTTCAAATTTCGACCAGCTGGTCGAAATTTCCGGGACCCTCCACTGCGGCCTCCCTCATAACAATATCGCGGTTTTGGGACGTAAGACCTTAACAATTAAACATTATTCACTGAAATGCCACTTAGGAGCACATCGTTATCATTAGCCATTCAACCTGGCTGAATTAACGGCCGTATTTTCTAATTACAATATAGTATTGTTAACTGTAGTATTGTTCTTTTCAGTGTTCGGTACTAACAGTGAGTAATCATTGTGTAACTGTGAGCTTATGCCCCTGATATTACCCTTACTTATGTAATCTATCCCTCATACCGGCGTAGCAGCCCCTGAGGCGATTTCACTAAATAAGTAAATACCAAATACCAGGGGCGTATCCAGAAATTTTTTTCGGGGGGAGGGGTTCAACCATACTTTATGTATGTTCGTGCGTGCGTTTGTATGTGCGCGTGTATATATACGCAAGCAAAACTGAAAAATTTCGGGGGGGAGGGGTTTGAACCCCCCCAACCCCCCCCTTGGCTACGCCCCGGCCAAATACCGATTTCGGTAAAGCTTGACCTTTCAAAAATCAGAAATTTATATATTTGTCAATATTGCAGGCCGCAAAAATATCTCGAGCGTTACAAGCACATCACGCGAAACACCTCGTAAGCTGCTGAGCTACATGTGCTTCCTTCGTAATGAAATTTCTTCCATCGGATGTTTCAACATGCTGCTGCATGTGGAATCTAAAAAGTAAAAAAGAATAAGCACGAACAAAATGACAAAACGCGCTTAGGTTACTCATTTACAGGTGACGGAAAAAAAAGGAGGGCTTGGGACCTTTTGCAAGGGATCGAGTTTTGAGAGTGATCTTTTCTCGTTGACATTCCCGGGTTAACATACATCGTGAACCTAGTGTGAAGCACACCCGCATACCACACCTCTTGGAATGCGGGCATGCTCCACACGTGGTTCGCAGTCTATATCAACCCAGGAATGTCAATGAGAAAAAAAAAGTCGCAGTTTCACCGCAACGGCGAAGCAATGAAAGCGATAGCAACAAATTGTAGTTTTACACGAACTGAGGCTGGCAGCTAACTGTTTTGTATCCGATCTCGCGTAACTACAAAACGCTGGTGCAAGAGAATACGGCCACTCCAGGGAGAGATGCTCTCCGCATAGTCACTTCGCGTTGAGAGCGCAGCACGTAGAAGGGTATACGAGCAGCCCGCTGTGATAACTGTCGAGATAGCGCGCGCGACAGCGCTCGTGACCGCGCTCTTAGATTCAAAGTTCAAAGTGGCTGCTCGCGCGACAACCCCCCGCCCCCCACCTCGTGTATTTTCATGGTCGTTAAAGACGGGCGTGGCATTTCCTGTCTGCTTCGACGGCAGGCCTCCCGAGCGGGGTGATGTTACCGCATGCACCCTCCGAGCGACGGAAATCGGCCGGCTCGTTTGATCTCTTCTTCGGCCGCGTTCGTCGCCCCCGCTCGCGCGCTTTTATCCGCGGTAGAACATACAATGCGCAGAGGGATCTTATCAATTAAGTCTTCATTCCGGAAGGACATGACGGCGACGGCAAAAACCCGTCGAGACTGTCCATATAATTGCTATCGCAATAAAGAATCAGGCCGATCCCACTCAATGTGGGAATCAATTTCATGCGAATCAGTCAGCGAGTAGTATCTATGCCGGGTCTTTTTTAGGGGCGAAGCTCCTTAAGGCGGCACCCGTTCGTCCCTCGTAGTCGTCGTGATCGTAGTAGTGAGTAACAAGTCTTACGCTTTGACCTCCAAGGTGGTGCCGGTGGGAGATTTCTCCTGTGCGTTGTTGAACAATAAAAAATTCGCAGCGTGCGCGTTAACTAAAAGCCGAATTCTTCTGTCTCTCATTCCCCATTAGCAGCCATTGGCATGTTCCAGTAGGAAACGTTAGTAGAAGTAGAAGTGTAAGTGTTAGCTAAAAGCCGACTTCTTCTGTCTCTCATTGCCATTAGCAGCCATTGTTTACCTCCAAGGTAGTGCCTGGTGAGATTTCTCCTGTGCGTGATTAAACAATAAAAATTTTGTTCAAAACGCCGTTGATTGATGAAATAAACCAACGAAAGACGCCAGATGTTTTGTAAAAGCAGAGCGAAAGAACGCCAGATGTTTTTCCTAAAGTGTAGTAGTAGTAGTTGTATTTAGCCACCTCGCCCGATCGTCAACGGGCGAGGTGGACCGGCAACGGCGCGAGGACCCTGCCGTACGAGAGTTAAATCACACTAAAAGACATACTTTGCGGGCGATACACTCTAGTGAGCTTTCAACTTTTCGTCTTAATGTACATGATAAAGAAATTATTTCTACGAAAAACGCAAGGCACACCTTGAGCAATATGTTTGGTTTTGGGACGCTAAATGGAACCATGAGGCGATGCGAAGCCGGAGCAGCCGGAGCACTTGCACGATCGCGTTCCGTTGGCTTTCGTTGGGCATGCTACCGACCTCGCGTCGTGGAACGCGCGTCCTGTCTTCCCTCTAGCCTTGCCTTTAATTCGCACAGGGCGAGCGGGGAATGCGGTCGCTCTTGGCGCTCTTTCGCTTGGGAGCGGACTTCTTCCTTGCATTTCACCGATCACAAGTGATAATGAAGGGACCACGTAAACCAACAGTACAATAAAAGTTTGATGTTTAATATACACACGATGTTTCACACTCTTTATATTATGTACTGGGCGCATTTCACGGAAGAGTTTCACGGTTTACAGATGATTCCCTCCGTAGCTTCGCCCCACTCATCATCATTCACCCCGTGGATATGTTTGCTTTAAGCCAAACGTTACGAGGAGGATCGACGTATTTGTGTAGATCGAGCAGTTGTGCGCATATCGTGGCTTGGAAGCTCTCGCTATATGTAATGTTTATTACCAGACACGCAGAGTAGACTGGCGTGTAAAGGGTAGTAATAGCCTGACCTAACGTGTAGTTCGGCATGCTCTGCAGGGGTTAAGGCGCGGTTATTCCGAAAAAAATGCATGGGATTCAAGCTGCGCGGGTCATTTCACAACTGCTTGCCCAAGTAACTTTTTCGAGGTTGACGGCTAGGCTGATTTACATGGCAGATGGCCACCCGTTGGCTGAGATGGATTACGTCCGTTCATTAGTTCGTCATCAAATGGACGTATTTGTATATCCGCCATCTATTCACAACATTATTCCTTTTCGGTCACTGCCATTTTATTTCGGCGCAACTCCCATAATTTGCAATGTATGACGATCAGGGAAAAAATAACAGGTTGAGCCCATTTTACCCCCTTAAGTCCGTGTTTCGGGCTTGGCTGGAAAAAAGGCATGTCAGAGCTATAAACAAAACAAGCATATGGGCTAATTTGTGTTTACAATGTAGTTAGAAAATATAACTTTTAAATGCGAAGCATTGCTCAGCGAACTTCTGTGATTTTGGCCGTATCTATCTATCTATCTATCTATCTATCTATCTATCTATCTATCTATCTATCTATCTATCTATCTATCTATCTATCTATCTATCTATCTATCTATCTATCTATCTATCTATCTATCTATCTATCTATCTATCTAGCCGCCTACGGCTTTGTGCTCTCCTGGCCGTTTTGTTAATGGGACGTATACCAAACTTGGTATGGCGCAACATGACTCTATGTCGAACATAAAACGAGAGGTCATAACATAAAAATAGTAACATACATGTCATGAACGGCATGATTTACATGCCACTGTCTTGGTGCTCTTGCGGTCGCGCCGTTACCTCGATATATACCACAACTGGTATGACGTGACGAGAGTGTATGGCGAACATAAGTAACAGGTACTAACGTGCAAATCATGACACGCATGTGATTACAGCATGACTTAAGTTACATAGTCTCGGGGCGCTCGCGGTTGTTTAATTGTATGGATATATACCAAAATTGGCAAGAAAAACATTTCTGTGTGGCGAGCATAAATGACAGGCTGTAACATGAAAATCATGACATGTATGTCACGTACGCTGTGACATACACGCCCCGCTCAAGGTGCGCTTGTGGTCCTTTCGCTAACTTGACATGCACCAAATTTGGTATTGCGCGACGTGACTGTATGAAGAACATAAATAACAGGTGGTAACATGAAGATCATGACATGCATGTCATGTAGACCATGATTTACATGCCACGCTCACGGGTTGCTCGCGGCCGTTTCGCTAGCTTGATACACACCAAAATTGGTATTGCGTGACGTGACTGTACGAGGAGCATAAATGACAGGTGGTAACATGACAGTCATTATATGCGTTCCAGGTGCAGCATGATTTACATGCCGCGCGCATGGTGCGCTCGCGGCCGGTTCTCTAGCTTGAGATACACCAATACTGGTATTGCGTGACGTCACTGTATGATGCACACAAATGACAGGGAGTAACATGATAATCATGGCACGCATTCATGTGCAGCATGATTTACATGCCACGCTCATAGTACGCTCGCAGCCGGTTCGCTAGCTTCATATAAACGGAAATTCGTATTGCATGACATGACTGTATTGTGAACACAAATTATAATAGGTGGCAACACGACAACGATGACATCCATTTCATGTACAGCATGATTTACATGCCGCGCTCATGGTCCGCTCGCGGCCGTTTTGTTAACTGGATACACATCAAAAATTGCTATGGCATGACATGAGTGCGTGACGAACGTAAACGACAGATTATGCATTGCATATAACAGAATATACGTTTCGTTATGTTAAGGATTGTATATGCATGCATGCAAGATAAACACGCGATATGCAGTGAACTGGATGTCATGACATGAATGCCTTCATTTGCCTCAAAGACAAACAACGCGATGTATGCAGCTCTTTGCTGGCTGCTTCGCATTACATCGATTACTACCGTGCGTGGGATCTGCCGGATTTTAAATGCGAAGCATTTCTTAGCGAACTTCTGCGACTTTGACCGTATCTATCTATCTATCTATCTATCTATCTATCTATCTATCTATCTATCTATCTATCTATCTATCTATCTATCTATCTATCTATCTATCTATCTATCTATCTATCTATCTATCTATCTATCTATCTATCTAGCCGCCTACGACTTCGTGCTCTCCTGGTCGCTTGGTTAATCGAATGTGCACCAAAATTGGTATGGCGTAACATGACTGTATGAGGAACATAAATGACAAGTCATAACATGAAAATCAAGACACGAATGTCATGTACAGCATGATTTACATGCTACGCTCATGGTGCGCTGGCGGCCGTTTCGCTAGCTTGATATACACCAAAATTGGTATCTTGTGACGTGACTGTGTGACGAACATAAATAACATGAGTTAACATGAAAATCATGAAACGCATGTCATGTACAGCATGACTTACGTGCCACGCTCATGGGGCGCTGGCGGCCGTTTCGCTAGCTTTACATACACCAAAATTGGTATCTTGCGACGTGACCGTGTGACGAACATAAATAACACGAGTTATCATGAAAATCATGACACGCATGTCATGTACAGCATGACTTACGTGCCACGCTCATGGGGCGCTGGCGGCCGTTTCGCTAGATTGATATGCACCGAAATTGGCATTTTGCAACGTGACCGTGTGACGTACATAAATAACATGATTCATCATGAAAATCATGACACGCATGTCATGTACAGCATGACTTACGTGCCACGCTCATGGGGCGCTGGCGGCCGTTTCGCTAGATTGATATGCACCGAAATTGGTATCTTGCGACGTGACCGTGTGAGGAACATAAATAACACGAGTTATCATGAAAATCATGACACGCATGTCATGTACAGCATGACTTACGTGCCACGCTCATGGCGCGCTGGTGGCCGTTTCGCTAGCTTCATCTACCCCGTAATTGGTCTTGCGCGACGTGACTGTGTGACAAACATAAAACACGAGTTAACATGAAAATCATGACACGCATGTCATGTACAGCATGACTTACGTACCACGCTAATGGTACGCTGGCGGCCGTATCGCTAGCTTGATATACACCAATGTTGGTCTCTTCCGACGTGACCGCGTGACGAACATAAATAACACGAGTTAACATGAAAATCATGACACGCATGTCATGTACAGCATGACTTACGTGCCACGCTCATGGGGCGCTGGCGGCCGTTTCGCTACATTGATATACACCAAAATTGGTATCTTGCGACGTGACCGTGTGACGAACATAAATAACACGAGTTAACATGAAAGTCATGACACACATGTCATGTGCAGCATGACTTACGTGCCACGCTCATGGGGTGCTGGCGGCCGTTTCGCTAGATTGATATACACCAATATTGGTCTCTTCCGACGTGACCGTGTGACGAACATAAATAACACGAGTTATCATGAAAATCATGACACGCATGTCATGTACAGCATGACTTACGTGCCACGCTCATGGGGCGCTGGCGGCCGTTTCGCTAGATTGATATGCACCGAAATTGGTATCTTGCGACGTGACCGTGTGAGGAACATAAATAACACGAGTTAACATGAAAGTCATGACACACATGTCATGTGCAGCATGACTTACGTGCCACGCTCATGGGGTGCTGGCGGCCGTTTCGCTAGATTGATATACACCAATATTGGTCTCTTCCGACGTGACCGTGTGACGAACATAAATAACACGAGTTATCATGAAAATCATGACACGCATGTCATGTACAGCATGACTTACGTGCCACGCTCATGGGGCGCTGGCGGCCGTTTCGCTAGATTGATATGCACCGAAATTGGTATCTTGCGACGTGACCGTGTGAGGAACATAAATAACACGAGTTATCATGAAAATCATGACACGCATGTCATGTACAGCATGACTTACGTGCCACGTTCATGGGGCGCTGGCGGCCGTTTCGCTAGATTGATATACACCAAAATTGGCATTTTGCAACGTGACCGTGTGACGAACATAAATAACACGAGTTACGATGAAAATCATGACACGCATGTCATGTCATGACTTACGTGCTACGCTCATGGGGCGCTGGCGGCCGTTTCGCTAGATTGATATACACCAAAATTGGTATCTTGCGACGTGACCGTGTGACGAACATAAATAACGCGAGTTATCATGAAAATCATGACACGCATGTCATGTACAGCATGACTTACGTGCCACGCTCATGGCGCGCTGGTGGCCGTTTCGCTAGCTTGATCTACCCCGGAATTGGTCTTGCGTGACGTGACTGTGTGACAAACATAAAACACGAGTTAACATGAAAATCATGACACGCATGTCATGTACAGCATGACTTACGTACCACGCTCATGGTGCGCTGGCGGCCGTTTCGCTAGCTTGATATACACCAATGTTGGTCTCTTCCGACGTGACCGCGTGACGAACATAAATAACACGAGTTAACATGAAAATCATGACACGCATGTCATGTACAGCATGACTTACGTGCCACGCTCATGGGGCGCTGGCGGCCGTTTCGCTAGCTTGATATACACCAATGTTGGTCTCTTCCGACGTGACCGCGTGGCGAACATAAATAACACGAGTTAACATGAAAGTCATGACACACATGTCATGTACAGCATGACTTACGTGCCACGCTCATGGTGCCCTGGCAGCCGTTCCTCTAGGTTGATCGACCCCCAAGTTGGTATTGCGCGACGTTACTGTGTGACGAACATAAATAATAGGAGTTAACATGAAAACCATGACACGCATTTTCCTCAATGACATACAAGACGATGTATGCAGCTCTTTGCTGGCTGCTTCGCATACATCGATTCGTACCGTGCGTGGGATCTGCCGGATTTTTTACAGCGAAAGCTGTTATGAGATCACAAGGGCCGTTTTTGGCGCCGTAGTTGTCTGCCGCCACCGCCGCCGCCACCGCCGGAGTCCGTAACCATTATCGCGAAATAAGAAGAAAAAAACGAAATAAGAAAAAAGCCGGCAGATCCCACGCATTGTGGGAATCGATGTATGCGAAGCAGCCAGCAAAGAGCTGCATACATCGTCTTGTATGTCATTGAGGAAAATGCGTGTCATGATTTTCATGTTAACTCGTGTTTTATGTTTGTCACACAGTCACGTCACGCAAGACCAATTCCGGGGTAGATCAAGCTAGCGAAACGGCCACCAGCGCGCCATGAGGGTGGCACGTAAGTCATGCTGTACATGACATGTGTGTCATGACTTTCATGTTAACTCGCGTTATTTATGTTCGTCACACGGTCACGTCGCAAGATACCAATTTTGGTGTATATCAATCTAGCGAAACGGCCGCCAGCGCCCCATGAGCGTAGCACGTAAGTCATGACATGACATGCGTGTCATGATTTTCATCATAACTCGTGTTATTTATGTTCGTCACACGGTCACGTTGCAAAATGCCAATTTTGGTGCATATCAATCTAGCGAAACGGCCGCCAGCGCCCCATGAACGTGGCACGTAAGTCATGCTGTACATGACATGCGTGTCATGATTTTCATGATAACTCGTGTTATTTATGTTCCTCACACGGTCACGTCGCAAGATACCAATTTCGGTGCATATGAATCTAGCGAAACGGCCGCCAGCGCCCCATGAGCGTGGCACGTAAGTCATGCTGTACATGACATGCGTGTCGTGATTTTCATGATAACTCGTGTTATTTATGTTCGTCACACGGTCACGTCGGAAGAGACCAATATTGGTGTATATCAATCTAGCGAAACGGCCGCCAGCACCCCATGAGCGTGGCACGTAAGTCATGCTGTACATGACATGTGTGTCATGACTTTCATGTTAACTCGTGTTATTTATGTTCGTCACACGGTCACGTCGCAAGATACCAATTTTGGTGTATATCAATCTAGCGAAATGGCCGCCAGCGCCCCATGAGCGTGGCACGTAAGTCAAGCTGTACATGACATGCGTGTCATGATTTTCATGTTAACTCGTGTTATTTATGTTCGTCACGCGGTCACGTCGGAAGAGACCAACATTGGTGTACATCAAGCTAGCGAAACGGCCGCCAGCGCACCATGAGCGTGGTACGTAAGTCATGCTGTACATGACATGCGTGTCATGATTTTCATGTTAACTCGTGTTTTATGTTTGTCACACAGTCACGTCGCGCAAGACCAATTACGGGGTAGATCAAGCTAGCGAAACGGCCACCAGCGCGCCATGAGCGTGGCACGTAAGTCATGCTGTACATGACATGCGTGTCATGATTTTCATGATAACTCGTGTTATTTGTGTTCCTCACACGGTCACGTCGCAAGATACCAATTTCGGTGCATATCAATCTAGCGAAACGGCCGCCAGCGCCCCATGAGCGTGGCACGTAAGTCATGCTGTACATGACATGCGTGTCATGATTTTCATGATGAATCATGTTATTTATGTACGTCACACGGTCACGTTGCAAAATGCCAATTTTGGTGCATATCAATCTAGCGAAACGGCCGCCAGCACCCCATGAGTGTGGCACGTAAGTCATGCTGTACATGACATGCGTGGCACGTAAGTCATGCTGTACATGACATGCGTGTCATGATTTTCATGATAACTCGTGTTATTTATGTTCGTCACACGGTCACGTCGGAAGAGACCAATATTGGTGTATATCAATCTAGCGAAACGGCCGCCAGCACCCCATGAGCGTGGCACGTAAGTCATGCTGCACATGACATGTGTGTCATGACTTTCATGTTAACTCGTGTTATTTATGTTCGTCACACGGTCACGTCGCAAGATACCAATTTTGGTGTATATCAATGTAGCGAAACGGCCGCCAGCGCCCCATGAGCGTGGCACGTAAGTCATGCTGTACATGACATGCGTGTCATGATTTTCATGTTAACTCGTGTTATTTATGTTCGTCACGCGGTCACGTCGGAAGAGACCAATATTGGTGTATATCAATCTAGCGAAACGGCCGCCAGCACCCCATGAGCGTGGCACGTAAGTCATGCTGTACATGACATGCGTGTCGTGATTTTCATGATAACTCGTGTTATTTATGTTCGTCACACGGTCACGTCGGAAGAGACCAATATTGGTGTATATCAATCTAGCGAAACGGCCGCCAGCACCCCATGAGCGTGGCACGTAAGTCATGCTGTACATGACATGTGTGTCATGACTTTCATGTTAACTCGTGTTATTTATGTTCGTCACACGGTCACGTCGCAAGATACCAATTTTGGTGTATATCAATCTAGCGAAACGGCCGCCAGCGCACCATGAGCGTGGCACGTAAGTCATGCTGTACATGACATGCGTTTCATGATTTGCATGTTAACTCGTGTTATTTATGTTCGTCACACAGTCACGTAACAAGATACCAATTTTGGTGTATATCAAGCTAGCGAAACGGCCGCCAGAGCACCATGAGCGTAGCATGTAAATCATGCTGTACATGACATTCGTGTCATGATTTTCATGTTATGACTTGTCATTTATGTTCCTCATCAGTCATGTTACGCCATACCAATTTTGGTGCACATTCGATTAACCAAGCGACCAGGAGAGCACGAAGTCGTAGGCGGATAGATAGATATATAGATAGATAGATAGATAGATAGATAGATAGATAGATAGATAGATAGATAGATAGATAGATAGATAGATAGATAGATAGATAGATAGATAGATAGATAGATAGATACGGTCAAAGTCGCAGAAGTTCGCTAAGAAATGCTTCGCATTTAAAAATATCCAGGACGGAACAAGGTTAGAACTTGGGCCATCTGCATGGGAGCCCAGTATTCTACCTAAGAGCCATGCCGGTGTTTGAAACTGCCATGCAAAAAGACCCTATACGGCCTTCATATCGGGAAGGAACCACATTAAAGGGACACTAAAGAGCAAAACGATTTTTCTCGCATAAGTAAAGTAGTCTTCCACGATACCAGAAACACCACGCTTTCTGCGCGAAAACGCTTAATAAGCGAGAAAACGCGCAAAAAGAAAATACAGGTAGCGACGCCACCTTGGAATTCCCGCACCATTTGCCGTGACGTCACATATTTTTGACGGTGCCTGCTTGGGCCTACGTAGTTCCTAATCGGTTAAATCGAAGTACATTGCCCTCTGAGGGGGCCAGAGACTTGACATAACGAGTTTGTGAAAATTTCGTCGAGCCAGTGGCGCCAAAATACGTTATATGCTCTTTCAAACCTTTTACGTCACGAATTACAAAGTTCGGCGCGAAATTTAAAAATGAAACTTTGAACTTGGTTTTCTCCTCTAATAATAAACCTATGGTGGTGAAATAAACTACACAAGAGTCCTCCGAGCACACTTTATCAATCTAAACCAATTCATTGTTTCTCTTTAGTGTCCCTTTAACATATGTGATGTAGTGTGGTAGAAGAGTAAAATAAGAACCAGGCGTCACACAACGCGAATTCTGTAACCAGGCGTCACACAATGCGAATTGCGCCACGAGTGGATTGTTGAATGCTTCTAACCCATTACAAAGGGCTCTGCCATAAATTCTTCATCGTCATCAGCCACAGCATCAACAAAGTGCACATAATACCTTACAGGTGTTCAGCGGGTACCACGGTTCTGCGCACATTGACGAAAACTTGCTTGGTGGCTGCTTCCCTACTTCACAAAAATTACGATGATTTATAGCGTAGTGAATTCCTCGCAAGTGCGCTTCTATTGGTCGCCAAGGAAGCCCATAAGTCTCCCATGATCCATTTTCTCGGTGTCTCAATAAATTTAATTTCCTCTCTCTTTCTCACCTTAACCTATGTATAAAGCGTGGTGGGAGGCAGGGGCGTAGCCAGAAATTTTTTTCGAGGGGGGGGGGGGGTTCAACCGTACTTCATGTGTGTTTGTGCATGCGTTTGTATGTGTGCGTTCATATATACGCAAGCAAAATTGAAAATTTTCGGGGGGGGGGGGTTGAATCCCCAACCCCCCCCCTCCTTGGCTAGGCCCTGGTGGGAAATTTAAATAACGACCGGGCGTCACGCAATGCGAATTACACAACTAGTGGGTCGTTTAAAGCTTCCAACCCATTACAAAGGGATCAGCCATAATTCTTCATCGTCATCAACCGTCGTATAAAGAAATTGCACATAATGCCTTACAGATGGTACCTCGCTTCTCCGCAGATTGACACGCGTGTATCGTTGAGTACATATGTAGTGTTTATTGCTTTCTTGTAAAATTTGATAGTCTGCACTACAACCGCAATTGACGTTGCACCGAAATTACGCCTACGTGCTCTCTTTCCAAACCAGTTTAAAGACCTGAAGTGGCTCCGTGGTAGAATACCTGATTGCCATGCAGAATGCTTTAGTTCGATTCCTGCTGGGATCTCAATTTTTATTTTTTCCATTTTTCGGGTCAACGCTGCCGATGTCGGTTTTTCTTAACGCGCTCGCATTTGAGTTACCAAAGTCTGTTCTGGCCGTTCCTGGGTGGATATAAACTGTCACTCACCTGTGGCGCATACCCGTACACCACGGCCCGTGGGAAACAGGTATTTGCCACACGTGTCTGGAGGAAAGGGTTTCACGACGCACGCGACAGGATTTTCACATTATTCTTGTAATGACACGACAGTCATAATGGCCAAACCCTCTTTCCCTCCTATGCCAACTTTCCTCTACACCTATTTAAGGAGGTGATCACGAGAGCACCCAGACGTGGGCGGCTAGATAGATAGATAGATAGATAGATAGATAGATAGATAGATAGATAGATAGATAGATAGATAGATAGATAGATAGATAGATAGATAGATAGATAGATAGATAGATAGATAGATAGATAGATAGATAGATAGATAGATAGATAGATAGATAGATAGATAGATAGATAGATACGTAGGTTGACACGCTCAAAGTGCCTTGGGTTCTCTAAAAATGCTTTGCATTAACCCGTATATGCCCTGTGTCCTACATATAGGACGCATCTTTGATGCACTCTTACATCGCTCTTTCTTTAGCTGATCACTAGCGCCACCTACAGCACATCAAACAGGCCTAGGCCTGCTTGATTTGCTGCAGTTACTACAGTTACTGCGAAATAAGAAGTTAGGGGGGGAGACACGAAACGCGGTTTTTTATGATCATGAAAAACCAACTAGCCCAATACCTCACTTTGCTCGTGCGTAATGTGCTGTAGGTGGCGCTAGTCATCAGCTAAAGAAATAGCAATGTTAGAGTGCATCAAAGAAGCGTCCTGTGTGTAGGCCACTAAGCATATATGGGTTAAAAAAAAAAGACTTATTACAGCGGAGCTTTTTAAGCTTTTCGTTGCGCCTGTTCACGTGACCAGCAGAACGCGGATATGTGCCAAGCAGCTCCTAGTGTAATATAATAATATCTGGTGTTTAACGTCCCAAAACCACCATATGATTATGAGAGGCGCCGTAGTGGAGGGCTCCGGAAATTTCGGCCTCCTGGGGTTCTTTAACGTTCACGTAAACATAAGCACACGGGCCTCAAACATTTTCGCCTCCATCGAAAATGCAGCCGGTGCGGCCGGGGTTCGATCCTGCGACCTTCGGGTCAGCAGCCGAGCGCTATAACCACTAGACCGCCGTGGCGGGGCAGCTCCTAGCACAACACAGCGATGGATAGTATAGCACAGCAAGGGGGTGGGAAAGGGAAGTGAGGCTGACGAGGATTGATGTTAGGGTGAGGAGGAGAGAAATGAGAAGGTAGTAGGGCAAACCACAGCACAACCATGTAGAGACGAGATGCGAGGGTCATCATCATCATCATCATCATCATCATCATGAGCCTGTTTACGCCTTTAACCTCCTTGGTTTACGCCCACTGCAGGGCAAAGGCCTCTCCCATGTTCCGCCAATCAACCCGGTCCTGTGGTTTCTGCTGCCACGTTATACCTACATACTTCTTAATCTCATCTACCCACCTCATTTTCTGTCTCCCCCTCACGCGTGTGCCATCTCTTGGAATCCACTCACTTACACAAAGGGGTACTGACACGAATATCTTGAGTTGTCGTTTTTTTGCGTCAAGTGAAAGGTCAAGCCCTCAAGAGCCTAGAAAAGGTAGTGCTAAGCGCGAGTGCGCCCTGAAAACGTAATTACAGTATGTTTTCAAAAGCTAGTTTCGGTTCCTACTATACCCTGACGTCACAACATGGTATGAGCTTCTAGTCACGTGCTCGCACGATATATAGTGACGTTTCCACGCACAAGCGGCCATTTTGGAAGTTTTGATGACGTACAAGTGGCCATCTTGGAAGTTTCGGTACCTAGCGTCACCACAACAAGCCAGACTGCTGCGTGAAGTCACCAGAATTTGTACTGTAGCCTGACGTCAAGCTAGTATCGATGTCAGTAGGTGCGCCACGGAAAAATTGACTTTAATATCAAATTAAAATATCTTATCAGCATTTGCTGAGCTTCATAGTTGCTCAGAGCCGTCTCTGCATACAGGAGATTTGTATGGCAGAGTAAACTCGCCTTCGAAAAAAGGTGTCAGTACCCCTTTAATGAGCACCGGTTATCCTGCCGACGTGCTACGTGCTCGGCCCATATCCATTTCTTCTTCTTGATTTCAACCATGATATCCTTAACCCCCATTTGTTCCTTGATCCACTCTGCTCTCTTCCTGCCTCTTAAGGTTACACCTTTCATTTTCCTTTCCATCGCTCGCTGCGTCGTCCTCAATTTAAGTTGAACCCTCTTTGCAAGTCTCCAGGTTTCTGCTCCGTAGGTAAGTACCGGTAAGATGCAGCTGTTATATACGTTCCTCTTGAGGGATAGTGGTAGACTATCATTCATGATTTGATAATGCTTACAGAATGAGCCCCATCCCATCCTTATTCTCCTAGTTATTTCTTCTAGCGATAGGTGGCGAGACACTGGAAGCTGTAAAGGAGTACGTCTACTTAGGACAGGCAGTAACCGCGGAGCCGAACCATGAGAGGGATGCGAGGGTGAGAGGGAGTAATGGGAGGATTATGAGTAGGGAAAGGAGGAGAGAGGGCAATATAGAAAGAGATAAGGAAGGAAAGATGACAGAAAGAAGGAAGCGGAGGATCAAGAAAGGTGAAAGAATCTGCGTTCGCCAAGTGGTGGTGCTTGCTTACCAGCTTCACCGTTTACTCGATTGCACAGGTGTGGAAGTGGCTGTGATTTTTAAAGACGATAGTCTTTCTTGGAGAACTTATACGCGCAAATTTTGGTCTGTCTTTCTGTCTGCCTTTCTGTTTGTCACCCGATTCAGCCACCCGGCCAAAGTTGAACCACTTGCTTACCGCCCACGCATCTTGAACTGGTACGGCTGCTCATACTTGTGAACGTTGTCGATCAAAAAGTAAATATTACGCATATCTGAGGCGCAACATCACTGGGTAAATGTTCGATGGTGTGTTCCTTTAATAGAAAATGCATAGATACGTAATTCTTAAGACCCTAGTTTCTTAAGCTGCGCTAAAAATGCGACTGCGCTGAAACTTGTTTTCCTCCGTGGCCTCTGCACAAGCTCATGTTGTGTTTCGGTTTCGGTTCAGTATTGCATTGTACGAATGACAGGGGGCGCCGCTCTGGCATTCCTGTTTTACCCAGGTGACGTCTAAATAAGAGAGTTTGTGGAGAGTACTCGTTGAGTGCGGACGTTCCTTGTCCTTCGGCGCATCGCGCCAAACAGCGTGTTCGGGCTGGCCGGCGTCCCCACCGGTCGCGTTGGTCACCGCCGGTCTTCGCCTGCCGCTGCGCCGGGACTACCAGCCCGCAACACAGCACTCATGTTTCTCGACGTATTGCCAGATGGCGTTCATATCTCACGCAGCGTAGAGTCACTGGAAAAATTTCAGAGTATCGCATCTGTTTTCCGCGCGCCGCCGCCGACGCGATTCGCTTACTCGCATCACGTGACCTCTCGCCGCCATATCCCTTCCAAGCGCTTTGGGTGCAGGCGCGTTCAATGCAGAGCGTGACCGGACATTTAGCCGTACCACGGTCCCCAGAAGTACTTCGTCGCTTTTTTAAACGCGTCATGCAGACAGGTGCGTAAGCAGACATTTTTTTCGGGGTGGGGGGGCACGGGCCCTGTGTGCCACCCCCTGGCTACGCCACTGCATGCAGATGCCAGAAGAGAGTAGCTCACCATCAATCGAACGTTACTGATGAGCTACTCTGGGAATCTCGTTTGCCGTGTGGGAAAAATGGATGTCAAAGAGCGCCGTTCTACGTGGCTGCATAGTTGGCCTGAACGAATTCTCTCCCCTCGAATAACAATCCTTCCTGCAGTGAACTACACTAACTTTGCTGGAAAAGATCTTATGCAACAGGATACTTCCCCTTTTCGGTTCGCTATGGTCAGCGATATTAATAACTACATACCTTTCTATTTGCTCGGCTGTTTATATCTCGATCTGTTGAACAGATTACGCATGCTATCCGAGTTATAAGCGTGTCACGCACGAGAGCGAAATCGAAGATTTATTAAAATAATAACTGTTCACTGGTTCTAAAAAGACAGGGCGTGCAAACACGGACACAAGAAGTCAGGACACCACAAACGCCGCGTTTGTGGTGTCCTGACTTCTTTCTTGTGTCCGTGTTCGCACGCCCTGTCTTTTTAGAATGAATACTTACCAACTAGTTCAGCTCTCTGTTATTCTAATGTTTACTGGTATACCTTGAAAGCAATTGTGGCATGATCTTTGGCATTGCACAAAACAGAAGCGTGGAACTCTGTTGATAAACTTGGTATAAGGCAATGTTATCAAGCGTATTTTTAAATGTGTTGCAAAAAAATGCTGCTAATGCTGCATTGCACCGAGCGCACCCTTGAAATACTGTATAGTTAGTGAAAAATGGTCAAAGCAAAAAAAAAAAAAAATCAGATCCCACGCATTCAAGGAGTCAATTTTATGCGAGCCCTAGGTCTATATACATACTGTGATGCAGTAGCATGCGCTTTAAAAATTCCGGGATGTGCTATTTCTGATCAAAAGAACATAAAGCACCGTACCGAGGAAGTTTTAATAAGAGTGCATTATAAAAAAAAAAGTGCAGCAGTGCCGAAACCGAACCCCAGCTATTTACGCGCTGACAACGCCAAAAAAAGAACTGTTTGTCGGAACACAGCAAAATATTTGCAAATTCATTGCAACGTTAGGAATATTAAGGAGACAAGAAATAGGAAATGAAACTATTAAGTAGTGATGTCAATCATTTTTGATGGCCTATTTTCTACGTATCGTAAGATAAGATGCACCTTACCTACCGCACGCCGATTCGCCCGTGCGTTCGGCTACTGGCGTTCCGAATCAAGACGTCGCGCACAACTTCCAATTACCGTACACACACAACTTCCATTACACATATCAACCAGTTGAACAGCAAGCACGGCGCGCAAGCAAGCTATGCGTCAGCGATCAGTCGAAGGACGCAATGTTGAATGTTCTCGATGTTGTTCGATAACGTTCTCGAGCGCAGTGAACCTGAACACCGACTGCAAAGCTAGCGCAAACAGTCAAGATTCACCAAATGTCGAAGTAAATGGCATCTCGCACGATGTCACTGCGCTAATGCAACTATGTTTACAGATCCGGACCTAGCGAACACGCCCGGGCGTGACCCGAAAAGAGACCGATGAAGCCATGAAGAGAGTTCGCGAGCACATGGCAACATTCGCCGTACGTTTCATTAGTTACACCGCTAACCGCGCAGTCGATCCATACCTGTCGATGACTCGAAATCACTGCTAATATCCTCTTGAAGATACACACACACATAATGCCGTTATGCCGAGCGTAACACGACACTGAGGCTAAAAGATCGGTCACTTCTCAACACACGCTAGCAACGCGGCGGACGGTCTGGAAGGGACATGGCCGCCGCCACCCAATGTTGCCCGCGTGCAGCCTACCTTTGCGGTACTCTGATTTTCCAGTGACTCTAACGCAGCGCCTCTTCTATCGTCTTTAGACGACATTTGCTGCGAAGCACGCTGATACGCGGCCAATTTTTTTTCTAAGCAGTTTCCTGCATTGGTATTGCTCTTCGGTAAAACACCTGATTGCCACGCAGCTGGTATCTATTATTTTTATTCTTTGCATCCATCGCCATTTTTCCCTAACGGACAACGCCGCCGGAATTTCTGCGACACGGGCTCTTTATCGCTCTCGCATTAAAAATGACGGATGAATACGTGGCTGCACGGACGCAATCTTCTTCCGCGCTTTGGTCATATGTGATCGCCTGCCTTCTGAAGTTGTCCCCGGCTGTAGCTACTAAGAAGTGACGGCCACGCAGCATTTTAGTTGGCTTTCTACATGCAGTGGATGCTTATAGTTTGGCCCTGCATTTCAGTGGATGGTTGCGCTGCAATTGAGTAGGTGAACTCCAACACAATTGCGGGCTGGCTACATAGCACGTCGAATGTGACATGCACTTGTACGAAGGCCAAGAGACCCTGAAGTCGTCCTGCAAGCCCCCCACAATTGCCGCCTGTTTCGGCTGCCAGCACCGGCGTTGTAGCGTGATGGGTCAAGTACACCTGGACGTCTTTCGCGGCCCACCGGTTTGTCCTCCCAAAGCCACGCCTGGGTGCGAACGCCCCACGTCGCGGGATCCGGGTGTGCATCGCGTCCTGCAGATGGCACCTCCCACAATGGGAGGACGGCAAAGCAGCAAAGCGTCGCCGGCGTCGGAAGCAGCGGAGCGTCACCAGCCCGGTTTTCATTCTCCGCGCCGGACCGTGAAAAAGCCGAGCCCGCTGCGTGCGCGCATTGTTTCTCTACCGGTCACTTGCCGCTGGAGCCACCCCGCTCTGGCACGTCCCTCGGCGGCACACAGTGCTCTTAGCTGCTGATGCTCACAAGGACGCTCATAAAACACGGCGCGTAGAGAACACTTCTTTATATTTGAAAGGTTAATTAAAATAATGAATTAGGAGGATTCATTCCGAAAATCGATTTCTGTGCGACTATGTGAACGTTACTTGCGAAAATCCGGCAGATGCAAAGCGCCGTAGGAATCGATGTTACCGCATTGAAGCATGACTTCTTTCTGGGCTATGCGGTGCATGTTGCGGGCGGAATAGAGCACCAACGAGACGAACACATCACTTCTTGCGCTTTATTCCGTGCGTAGCTGCCGCACTGTTTGGCTTTGAAGGGAACCCAAGCTCATGTTTACGGCGCGACGACAGCGCCCCCTGCGGCTCTGGAGAGAAGCTCTGGCGCAACTCTTGAAAGTGACTCGCTCACGCCTTGTGCATGGGGAAGTGAAGCCCGCTTCTTCGCTGTCGTTGCCCTGGCAGGTGGGTCAGCTGCGCGCCTTTCTTCAGTTTTTATAAACTGACTGGGGTAGCCATTGCCGATCAAGTCCTGCGTTACTCTCTTCAACTCAGCTCTGCGTGCATGGGAAGTAGAACACAATCGGTATGCACGGCTAAACAGTGTCGATGCAACAGGTCGTTCTTGTCCAATTGAATGCGCCGAATCAAAGTGGCGATATTTCCCTGTATGCGTAAGCTTTCTATACTTGGATGTCAGCTGGATGTGTGTCACACCGCCTCGGCTCCTGTAATGTACGGCCTGCCTAAGGTTCACAAACCTAAAATCCAGCTGCGGCCGATTGTAGATTACACGCGCTCCCCGTTGCACAGTCTTTCTCTTCATGGTGTTCTCCGCCCCCTCGTAGGACGAACGTCAACGTACGCAAAGGACTCCGCTGACTTTGTTGACAAGATCTGGAACGTGACCTTAGATAGCCAGGACATCATGGTCTTTATTGACGCCAAGTCTATGTTCACATGCATACCAGTAGACTATGCTGTTGACTGCTGCACAGCACGATTGAAAAACATCGACTCGCTGTCTGCGCGCACCCCGTTGGAGGCCGACGATGTGTGCCGCCTTTTGGATTTATGCCTACGCAACACATATTATTCGTTTATAAGATCATTGTACAAGCAAGCAAATATTCGGAATGGCAATGGGAGCGTCGGTGTCGGTGCCTTGTGCAAATACCGCATTGGAAGCCCTTGAAGAAAAGGCCCCCGCGACGGTCCAGCCTGCACCGAAATTATTCCTGTGGTACGTAGGCGATTGTTTTAGGGGCGAAGCTCCTCTTAGTCTAACCTTGTCCGGCGTAAGGCGTAACCGGCAGTATACTACGACCCATCACAGATCCTTTGTAGATGTAGATGTAGATCCTGTACTGCTGGCTTACACCCACTCAGGGGGATCGGCCAAGGATCGGGTAGCTTAGAAAAAATTATTTAAAAACTAGTAGTGAGAATAATTTCCTATTTTGTATAACAAAAAGATTTTTACAAGTTAATTTTGTAAAAAGGAAAAAGGTGGGTGGAATTAATTTTCATCAATTAAGAAATACATAAATATAGAAACGAATCTTCCTGTACTTTGCTTCTGGTTAACTATGGAACTTTTGAACTGTGGTTATTGTTTAAATCTCTTTGATTGTTCTATGAAATCTTGCGTGGCCTCGCATACTTTCCCGCTGCTGTGCCCAAGGGTAACTGCACCTAGAGATAGTAAATTTGAGGTTCTCAACTCTAATCCCATGATGCGTAACGGCGTTTCTAGAGATGTCTTTCCTAATGTAGAAAACTTCTGACATGAGATCAGAAAGTGTTCTATTGTTTCCTCTTCCCTACAATAAGAACAAAGGGGTGATGGTGCCAAACCGGCTCTATATAAATAAAAATTTAATGATGGAATACGGCAACGCAACTTCGTAATTATAACTTCCAGATCTCTGTTTTGACATGTTGAACTTTTCCAGGCTGTCATTAGATGATTAAAGTCCGGGGAATTTCTTAGAGATGATATACTGAATTCTCGCATCATCATTTGCCTCCGAAATCTAGCCGCTACTATAAAAGCTGATGTAGGGGTAATATTCATAGCTGGTCCGTCTAACGCCGCTTTCGCTAATGTATCAGCTGTTTCATTCAGAAATAGACCTCTATGCCCAGGTATCCATACTAGACGAACATACGTTAAGTGCTCAGGTGTTAGGTATCACCTGATGCCGTGAGCGCACTGCACACTGATAAAGAGTCCGTTATTATTACTGCGGAATTTATTGATGTGGCCAGTGTACGAAGGGCCAAGACTATCGCTAAAAATTCTGCAGTAAAGGTGGGTGTGTAATCTGGAATTCGGAGCGAAAAGGACCAGTCGAGAACAGGGCAGTATATACCGATGCCACACTTTTCCTCTCTCTGCGACGCGTTCGTCGCAATGACTACGTTTGCTTGCATTCTGACCAGGTAGTCCTGTAGGGTAGCTCTTAACATGTTACTCGGTAGGTGTTTTGCAGTGTTAGGGAAAATGTCATCAAAGTAGATTTGAAGAGAATTTGTCCCATTACTAATCGGAATAACCTCCCTTATTTGGACGGACAGTGGATCGAGGAGAGATTGTACAAACTGCCCACTACTTCGTCTTTGCAAACATCCCACTACGACCCATCACCGATCCATCACTTCACCGACCATAAAGCCGTTATAATGAAGGGGGAACGCCTAGCTACCACTTACGATTAATAAAATTTCTTGTATAAATATATACAGTGTTTGTCACGTTTTTGATGATGTACTGTGCTATCACTTTGATTACTGCTGGGCGAAACCACTGAAGATTTCACGGTGTAACCATGATTTCTTCAGGAGCTTCGCCCAAGCTCTTCATCATTCACCCGTGGATATGCAGTGAATTTTTTTCCATGATCCGCCATGTTCGTTTCCTGGAACACGTGAACTCATTCCAGAGCAAAATTGAGTTCACCGTTGAAGAAGAAGTCAACGGTTGCTTGGGTTTCGTAGACGGTGACGTCATACGTACTGCATCCGGCCTTTCAACAAGCGTTTATCGAAAGCTTACGCATACAGAGAAGTATCTCCACTTTGATTCGGGGCATCCCGTTGGACAAAAACGATCTGTTGCATCGACACTGTTTCGCACGTACTCAGACGTCAACCGAGCCCTATTTCACCTATATTCAAGACGTGTTAGCCTTCTGTCAAAGAGCTCATCACATGTCTGAGGCTGACAAGATCTCTCACATTTTAAAGGATGTCGCAGACGATGCGTTCAGTCTGCTCGTCTTTACCCACGTAACGACCTTCGACGAACGAAGTGTCACCGCATTGAGCAAGCTACGAGCCGGTGCTTTAAATTTCGCACCAGTTTCGCCGCCTACCCAGCACCGCGGGAAAGTCGTCTTGCGAAGGCACCTCTTGTCCGGCGCCTACCACTGAAGATGTGACGCGCATCGTCCGACGTGAACTCGAGGCCATGTGCCCGGCTGCCAACAAACCGACGTTATCGGACACATCGGCGCCAGCTGTCTCCTTAATCCAGGCCGTTGTGCGCCAGGAATTCACTAACCACTGCATGTGCCATGAACAATACTGATGCCTCCATAACTTCTGTAGACTTAACAAGCCGCCGTCAGTACCCTCTTAGGTCCACGAACCCGTCTGAATGGCGAACAGCAGATGATAAGCCGATCTGCTTCCGCTGTGGTGTTGCAGGATACCTCGCTCATTACTGTCACAGCCAGTGGATCTCTACGCCTTCTAGCCCGTTTCCCACTTCCTCAAAGCTGCCCTTCTCGTTCATCCACGCGTCGCCGCTCTCCCTCGCCGTCATTTACCCGCCGCATGTCCCCGGAAAACTAGGCTGTGCAACTTCTGGAGGGGAAGCTACACTGCTGTCGACCTTACCCGAACATCCTCTGCTGCCCTTACGTCTACACCGGGACACACTTGAAGTACATGTTGACGGCACTCCTGTCCGAGCTTTGATCGACACGGGTGCTCACGTCTGTGTTATGAGTGCGGATTTTCGTCCTCGCATGAAGAGGATCCTACGCCCCCCTTGACCAGGGTTGTGCAAGTCGCGGATGGCGGAACGGTCCCTGTCGTAGGGATGTGGACAGCTCAACTTACCGCAGCCGGTCATCAGGTGGTCGTTTCCACGTAACACGTATCCTTCCCCGTAAATTTTCACGTAACAATATGCTTATTACTTAAGCAATATTGCATTGTTTCAAAATATGCAACAAATAGTCAAACAAACGACAGGCATTCAAGGCACATGAGTAACTGTACTTGATCTTATTGTGTCAGTCAAACAATTTGCTTTTTTTTCTCTGTTCAACCATTGTATCTATGTTATTACATGGTGTATTTCTCATGTCCACTGTAAGTACTGCGATTTATTTGCATGAGAAAAACCCGTAAACAGGTCGCCTTATGAGAGGTCAAACTTACTGCACCAAACAAAACAGGCCATCTGTCCGGTAGGTGCCCCATAACTCTCATGCCGTTCCGCCACTCCCCAAACGCCCAAACCAGTACGCATGACATTACTTACAAACCTTCGGTTCGTATCACGAACTCCCCTTGCGGCGACTCTGTCGAACTAGACTGGAAGGGATAGCGCGGAGATTCTTACATGTTTTCAGAATGCTAGCGCAAACGCAATTACCAAAGGCGCCGGCCGGGCGGCGCCTCGTTGGCCTTGCCATCCACGTATTCGGGTGTCAAGGACTCGACAGCCATCTACAGCCCCAAGATATATGTCTCACAGTGACGAACTAACAGCCAGCGACCGCGCGGCATGAAAAAGCGGGACGCCTTGTCTATTTCTCGCAGACATGTGGCAGCGAATCATGCAAACAGAAGCCAGCGGAAGCGTCTCCGCCACATGCGAAGAGAAGGTCCCGGCCAGGAGTCAAATCAATGCGAACGAAACCTTGCAAAGAAACCCATTCATGCGCGACGAGAGGCCACCACGATGGGCATTCAGTGGTCACTTCGATGGTGTTTCACTCGCTTTCTGCAGCCGCTTGCGTATTCGCGGGTTCCTTTGTCCCGAGCGCGTCGAAACACCAGATGCGCTGTGCTATCTCTGGCGCTCGAAGACTTCGCGGAACCATGCGCAAGCGCTTGGGTACCAGTAGATGGTGTCCCGAACGGCCACCCCCTCCTCTTACCGATGCCGACAAGGTTATGCGCCAGCGCCAGGCCCTGCAGCCATTACGCAGCCAAGAACAACCGTGACTTTAGAGCTGGCCGAACAAAAATAAACCAGTCCTGCGCGGAAAGCGCAGCACAGTCACAGCGAAAGCTAGAAGAGTGGCATTTCTAGAGCCCATTGTAAACTCTCTTGGGGCTAGTAATACAAGTACACTTGCAAGGTACCCACTACGCCATAAATAACAATTTTTGTGAAGTTGAGAAGCACCCACTATGACACTATTCTTCATTCTACGGAGAAGAGAGGTACTCGCTACACACCTGTTTTGCATTATGTGCAGTTTGTTGATGCTGTGCCTGGTGACGATGAATAATTACGGCTGAGCCCTTTGTGATGGGTTCGAATCGTTCAACGACCCACTCATTGCGCAATTGGCATTCTGTGACGCCTGGTTACAGAATTCGCGTTGTTTGACGCCTGGCTGTTATTTTATTCTTCTGCCACGCCATATTACATGTTAATGTGGGTCCTTCCCGACGTGAAGTCTGTATAGGGTCTTTTAGCGAAGGAGTCTCAAGCACCGGCATGACTCTGTTGTAGAATACTGGGCTGCCACGCAGAGGGCTCACGCTTGAACCCCATTTCATCCTGGATATTTTTTTCTTATTTAGTTTTTTAGGGGCGAAGCTCCTTAGGGTGTGGGTCGTTCCCTCCTCTGTAGTAGTATGTATGTAGCCAGCTCTAGTTTAATGAATTGCTCACTAGATGGCGTTCCATGTATTTTTTAGAGCTCTAGTTTAATGAATTGCTCACTAGATGGCGTTTCATGTATTTATTAGAGTTGCTGTTTAAAGATGGCAGATGACGCTTGTATGATGCGAATGGCGCATGTCATTGGATGCCTGCGATCGTAAAAGGCGCTCGCTCTTGGCACGCTTTCTCTTTCGCTCGGAGTCGCCGGATGGCTGCAGACAAGGCGCTCGCTCTTGGCGCGCTTTCTCTTTCGCTCGGGAGTGGACACTTTCCCTGCATTTCACCGATCACAAAGCGGTAATAATGAAGGGACCACGTAAACCAACAGTACAATAAAAGTTTGATGTTTAATATATACACTGTGTTTCACACTCTTTATATCATGTACTGGGCGAAATTCACGGAAGAGTTTCACGGTTTACCGATGATTTCCTCCGGAGTTTCGCCCCACTCATCATCATTCACACCGTGGATATGCTGTGATTTTTTTTAACACGAAGGTGTTTTATGCCGGGGTCCACCACGGCTCCACTGACATATTTCCGTCAAGGATATGACGCTTTAAAATATAAAGACTAACAGTTGGCAAAGAAAAAAACCAGCAGGAAAAGTTCCGTCAGCGGGAGTCGAACTTACGACCCCTCGCTCCGCAGCGCGGGGCGCGAAACGATTCGGCCACAGGCGGCACGTTCCGTGCCATGCTAACGGCGAGCTATTAAATGCGAAGCATTTCTTAGCGAACTTTTGCGACTTTGAGCGTATCTATCTATCTATCTATCTATCTATCTATCTATCTATCTATCTATCTATCTATCTATCTATCTATCTATCTATCTATCTATCTATCTATCTATCTATCTATCTATCTATCTAGCCGCCTACGACTTAGTGCTCTCCCGGCCATTTCGTTAATCGGATGTATACCTGTCATGAGTAAGGAGAGGACGTATGGACGACGAAGACGACGAAGTAGGAGGAGAAGCACGCGGAACAGGCACGAGCGCGTGCAGGGTAGCACACGGCGCGATGCGCGTGACACGAGCCGTAAACGAAGGCAGCAGTTCGATGAGCTGGCATTGTTTGCGTGGCTACTGAAGAAGGTCGCATTGGCAGCTACGTTCTGCCAACGGGAAGGCAGCGGATGTTCGATTCTGGAGGCCGTGACGCTGGCACTCCGTGGCGTGGCCGTTGACCTCGACGACGCTCGGGCGAGGCTCCTAGGAGGTGTTGCAGCACCTTGCGGCAATCCCGGACGCATCAGCAGCAGTCCCCCTTCAAACTTCGGCCCGCAACAATCCCCGGGACGCCACGTCATCATGTACAGCAGGGGCCGAGCTCGCACTTAGGCCTAAGCGGCAGCGACGCCTGGCCACGTCAGCGACCGGGAAGAGGCTTACGGCAGCGTGGCCAACCGTCGCGTATCGGAGCGACAATTGAAGAGGATCGTCGGATACATCGACTGCGGATCCAACCCCACGGAGGCGGGATTCAGGGAGTTTGACGGAACCAAGTAAGCGCGTTCCATCCAGACTACGACTCGACGGCGAGGCCTACGTGGCCAGACACTCCAATAGCGACGCTAGTCGTAGGTCTCAAAGTACTGAGAAGTGTGTTTGTTAACTTTCGCATATTTCTTTTGTGGTTATAAGATTTTCTCTGTTAGTTATTTTGAGTGTTTTCTTATAGTTTTTTCTTGTGTGTAATTAAATTATGTTTGCTGTGCCTACCTGCGCCTTCTCAATCTATCTCCAGCGCACACGCCTCCGAGATAGGTGACAATACCAAAATTGCTGTGTCATAACATGGCCTTATTACGAACATAAATGACAGGTCATATCATGAAAATCATGACACGCATGTCATGAACAGCATGATTTACATTCCACGGCCTTTGGGCTCCCTGGCCGTTCCGTTAATCGGATGTATACCAAAATTGCTGTGTCATAACATGGCCTTATCACGAACATAAATGACAGGTCATATCATGAAAATCACGACATGCATATCATGAACAGCATGATTTACATTCCACGGCCTTTGGGCTCTTGCGGTCGTTCCGTTAATTTCATGTATACCAAAATTGGTACGGCGTGACGAGAGTTTATGACGAACATAATGACAGGTCCTAACATGCAAATCATGACGCGCATGTCATGTGCAGCATGATTTACATGACACGGTCTCGGGGCGCTCGCGGCCGTTTAAGTGAAGGGATACATACGAAAACTGGTATGACGAGACATTTCTGTATGACGAACATAACTGACACGTGGTAAGATGAAAATCATGATATGCATGTCATGTATGACATGATTTACATGCCACGCTCATGGCGCACTCGCGGCCGTTTCTCTAGATTGATATACACCAAAATTGGTATTGTGCGATGTGACTTTATGAAGAACATGAATAACAGGTGGTAGCATGAAAACCATGACATCCATGCCATGTATGTCACGATTTATATGCCACGCTCGTGGTGCATTCGCGTCCGTTTCGCTTGCGTGATATACACCAAAATTGGTGTTACGCGACACGACTGTATGACGAACATGAGACGTGGTAACATGAAAATCATGACATGCAAGTCATGTACGACCTGATTTACATGCCACGCTCATGATGCGCTAGCGGCCGTTTCACTAGATTGATATACACCAAAATTGGTATTGCGCGATGTGACTGTATGAAGAACATGAATAACAGTTGGTAATATGAAAACCATGACATGCATGTCATGTATGTCATGATTTAATTGCAACGCTCATGATGCATTCGCGGCCGCTTCGCTAGCTTGATGTAACCAAAATTGTTATTGTGCGAAGCGACTGTATGACGAAGGTAAATGAGACGTGGTAACATGAAAATCATGACATGCATGACATGCACGACATGATTTACATGTCATGCTCATGACGCACTCGTGCCGTTTCGCTTGCTTGACATACACCAAAATTGGTATTGCGCGACGCGACTGCATGATGAACGTAAATGAGAGGTGGTAACATGGAAATCATGACATGCAGGTTATGTATGTCATGATTTACATGCCGCGCTCATGGTGCATTCCCGGCCGTTTCGCTAGATTATTGCGCGATGTGACTGTATGAAGAACATGAATAACAGGTGGTAACATGAAAACTATGACATGCATGCCATGTATGTCATGATTTACATGCCACGCTCATGGTGCATTCGCGGCCGTTTCGATAGCTTGATATACACCAAAACTGGTATTTCGCGATGTGACTGTATGATGAACATTAGTGACAGGTGGTAACATGAAAAACCATAATATGCATGTCATGTATGGCATGATTTACATGCTCTACTCATGGTGCACGCGCGACCATTTCCCTCCTTTGATATACACCAAAATTGGTATTGCGCGATGTGACTGTGTGACGAACATAAATGAGAGGTCTTAACATGCGAATCATGTTATGCATGTCATGTACGGTATGATTTACATGCCACTGTCATGGTGCGCTTCCGGCCGTTTTGTTAACGTGATATACACCAAAATTGGTATGGCATGACACGAGTGCGTGATGAACATAAACGACAGGTCATGCATTTATATACCAGAATATGCGTTTCATTGGCGTGGTGTACACTAGATTGTCCATGCATGCGTGCATGGCAAACATGCGATATATGGTGGACTAGATGCAATGGCATGAATGATTTCATTTGGCTCAAAGACAAACAAGGCGATGTATGCAGCTCTTTGCTGGCTGCTTCGCATTACATCGATTCCCACAATGCGTGGGATCTGCCGAATTTTTTATATAGACCATTTGCCGGTGCCAGCACTCAGCGATCGGTGATACATCAGCGTGTTTTCGTTACCACTAGCGAGATGGCTCGAAGGGCTCAAAGAGCGGATGACCGCTTGCCTCTACAGGGCGTGGTCGCTCGTGCGCGGCTTATCTCGTGATGGCGGTGGTGTGTACGTCTTGTGCTCTCACCGCAAGTTTCCATTCAGAGCACGAAAGTCACTTCGCTCACTGTAGCGGCCGCTTTTGCGAAAGGAAGTGCGCTAGTCACACAGAAATAAGTTACAACTGTGACTGTTAGTTCGCGCTCATCCCTTGTATGTTCGTTCCGTGCGCCCTTTCTGCTTGAGCAGCGCGTTGCAAGTTTCAGGCTGCTTACCGTTCTACGCGTGACATTACAAATTGTTGCTGTAGTTTTCATTCTTTCGCGCTTGGGGCGAAAGAATGCACAACAAACGCTCAACTACGTCTGTGAAAGGGGTCATGAAGCACCCCTTGGGCTTGTTGAAAAAACACATCCTGCGGAAAGCTGACACGGCTATGAACTGCTCTGCCAAATATTGCAGTCGTGCGAGCCGCGTAAAGGCTGCAAGCGGAGCGCGAAGTTGCTGGTTTCTCTGGCGCCCTCTTTTCAAACAGAGGCCGGTTCTCACTCTCGTCGGTGGGCGGGGCGTCTGCACGTTGACGTCGCGGATCTGCTTCACCGCGTCGCAAAAGACATAGCATCCTCATTGGCTGATAACCGACATAAATTGAGAGCGGCGTTCAAATCAGATGCGCTTCTTGCCACGGGGTGCCGCCACTTGTCGGCGCCGAAATCCTCAGTCTGCTAACTTTACATGATTTTCCAATAGGCAGCGCACAAAGGGGCAACGCATCTTTTTTGTTTACGTGTTCGTTGCCCTTTTGTGCGCTGCCTATTCGAAAATCATGGCTCACCAACTAGCCCATCAGTACATTTTAACTTTACATGGTAGCCACACTCGCGCACGCGAATCACAGCGGGAGAGCGATCGCGTTTCACGACGCGCGCTGACGTAACTTCTTCCCCCCGTGCCATCCACCCCCCCCTCCGGTGTAGCTTCCAGTGCGCTCGTTGGGATGAGAAAAGAGAGAAGGCGCTGAGAGGGTGCGCCAAACCCCTGTAACTTCGCTCGTTGTTGGCGGATTCGAGAAATTTTTGCGGCAATCGATTCGGGAGGCAGTTAACCCCGATACTGAGGTCATTAGATCATTACTTCGAAAAGTGGTTCATGACCCCTGGAAGGCACGTTTCACTTTCGTGTTATACCGATTCCTATAACAGAGGGATCAGCCATGTTTTTTTTTTCTTATTTCGCGCGATAGTGGTTACGGACACCGGCGGTGACGGCGGCGGACAACCATGGTGCCAAAAACAACTGTTTTTGTAATCTCATGTCAGCTTTCGCTGTAAAAATTAAACAAGGTACAAAAAATAAAGTGCGCGTCTTTTCGTAGCGGTGGTCTTAAACGACGCAGAAATGCTTCTCGCGCCAGGGACGAGAGCGCGTTCGAGTACCATGAGTTTTGTCTAGACATGTGCGCCGGACCCAAAATCACCGGCGGCGGCACGTGAACGGCGCGGAGTTCATGGGACCGGCGGCGGCGCGGCGGGGGGGAGGGGCAAGGTGTGTGACCGGGCTAGTTGGTATTCCATATTGACGGGGGGGAGGGGGGTGGCAAAGCAGTGAATGCGATAAGTACACGCCGTAATGTTACTTGAATGAGGGCTAGCAGCTAACTCTTTTTGCTCCGATCTCACATAACTCTACAAAACGCTGGTGTATGGCAATACGGCCGCTCCCGGGAGAGAGGCGGTTTTCGGTCAGTTTGTCGTATCAGTGGTGCGAGCGCGAAGCAGTGAGATCACTAAGCTCACAGCGCTCACAGCGCGTAGAAAGTATACGAGCCGTTCGCTGGAGGATGTCTGCCGAAATAGCGCGCGTGCCGTCGCTCTCGACCGCGCCCTTATAGTCAAAGTTCACAGTTGCTGCTCGAGTTGTGCCGTCCCTGCAGACATCCCTTCCTGCTCCTTCGCCCAGCAAATCACGGGCGGGGCGTTTCCTTCGGCTTGAGGAGCAATCGACGGCAGGCCTCGCACGCGGGTTGATGTTACTACGTGTGACGGAGATGGCCAGCTGGTTTCATCTCTGCTTTAGCTATGTTCCTTGCCAACGCTCACGAGGTTTTACTCGCGGGTAGAACATAAAATGCGCGGAGCGATGTTATCGATTTAGAGTTTATACGGAACATGACGGCGACGGTAAAAACCTATCCTGATTGTCCATAAAATTGCTAACGCAATAAAAAATATACAAAAAAGCGTCGAAGCGGGCTCGCATTTTTCCTGGAAAGCTGCATCTTCTCCGCTGTAAAGAGTGCGTCTATTAGAAGAATCATATAACCCGGTGGCTTTTCCATTGGTTTCGTTCTCGCCTTCAATACTCTTCTTACCGGAGACATCTCCTCACCACTTATTTCTTGATAAAGCACCCTTACAATGTCAGCACTAAGCGTTGAACCTATCATGATTTCGCGCTTGTCGGCTACGCCCTGTTATCTCCACTTGCGCAATCGGAAATGCACAAAATGGAGCCAAATCAGTTGATCGCGCTCTATAGTCATACGAGACAAGAAAGAAGGGGTGGCTGACTGCATGGAAAACAGGGTGGAAGACAATTCACAACTGATATTTCTCGCATATGTGCCAATCGAAAGTATATGCCCTAATGATGTCATGTAAATCACCGTTCCGGCGTCACGAAGTGTGCCATAAAGACGACAAACGTCAAGAAAGAATACCTCAGTCGATTTGTATTTCCAGAGGCTGTTTTGGGACTCTTTAAAAAAACACGGCGTGCAAACACGGACACAAGAGAGTAGTCAAGAAACCACAAACGCCGCTAACAACTGAAAAATCACACAGCGGCGGAACCGAAGGTAGATACAAATATTTATCTGCGCATTCACACTTAAGAGGCCATACCTATCAATCATGTGCGAGTAGTGGTCTGCGTGAGAGATAGCTGTTGACTCTCTCGACTTTTCTCTTATGTTCGTGTTTCCACGTCATATCTTCTTAACATGAATACCTACCAACTAGCTCAGCTATATGCTAAGTTTGCCATTCTCTTTACTTCTGTATTTATTTATCGATTTACTCGAGTAAGAGTGAAAGGAAAAAGTGTACTAACGCACCGAGACATATATATTACTTATCTATTTTATTTATTTATGCACAGTGTACGAGGTCCAAGACTCCAAGAATATGCTATCCAGCGAGTTGGGTCGTTCCCAATAAGGCTGGAGGACGCGGCAGCGTTAAGGTCAGGCAATACTCGTGATGTTTCTGGAGAAGAAAAAGATACTACAACTTCTGGGGAGCTATCCTCGATGCGTTCATCCAAAGGAGATGTCCACCGTCCATTTCGGCAGAGCGCATTCAGTGATTCGAAAAAGCGTTGAGCCGTGATGTCACCTCGCTCTTGACCACGTGGCCGCACCGAACCCGCCAGCACATTCCTAGCGAAAGTGGACGAAATGCACAGAAACAGGAACTTTTCAAGTCTGAATTTGCATATGAATATGTCCCAGATGTTTGAGAACGATGCAGGGAATGCGTACCGACCTTACAGTTGCGTTAAACGAGCGGCCGCATTAAATGTAAATCGATGGCTAACGCGATCAAAAGACATGTGCACCGAAAATCGGACCTCCGAGGGCTGCGTTCGTTGCATTGAAGCACATTCTGTCCCTCTCTTTTGTGTCGAGAGTGTTTGGAAGCTTCGCGATGTCATGAGGGCGCTGCAGAACAAGAACCGGAAACAGGGGGCGCGCTTCTCGCCGAGCTCCCGCTTTTCAGCGGCTGCTGAAATGGACAGTTCATTACATGGACACATCGAGAAGAGCTCCTCCAGCGAAGTGCTGTATTTTATTTCCAGATTCCCCATTCGAATTAAAAGAAAGGACTAACGGCCGCTCGCCGCAATTATTGCGCGGCGGCGGCGGCGGCGTGATCTCTCTTGGGACTTCGGCGGCGGCGCGAGCGGTGTGACCAAAAACAGGCGGCGGCGGCGGCGGCGCACACCTCTAGTTTTGTCTCAGCACTTTTTCATGCTCACGATAATATTGGCCATTGTAATAAGTTTAAAAACATGTGCATGATTTGTTCTAACAGTTTCATTCCTAATAAAACAAGGGAAGCTAATGTGAACTCCATGTATATATATGCATGGAGTTTAAGTTATAACGCAAGAAGCCTCACATCTTTGAAGAAAAATTTAACACTTAACGCTCGCAATACTACTAGCTACATCATACCTGCTTGCAAAAGGCAGGTATATAAATCAAACACTGCCAAATTTTATCAGGAACGCACCGGAAAAGTTTTGGCTGTTCTTGAAGGGCACTCACGAGCACAATTGACAAGATTGTGCACGAGACATGTCTGGTCGTCGAGAAGCAAGCCACTGCGGTACATTTCAACAAGTACACTCACAGCAATAGCAGAGTTCTAGCAAGCCCCTTCGCGGGAGTTAGCGCTTGTACCATATTTCACTCCCTTTGGAATAGTGCTGAGAACTCCCTGCTGCACGCACGCCAGATAAACAACGCCACTCGACATCCAACACAACGAAAGCACATATCTGGCGATTCTCGCACTTTCGCTTATCTCAACTTCACTTTAAAGTAACAGTGAAGAAGCGCTGAAAGCTAAAATGCAAAAAACTTTAAACTCTGGAGGCATCCCGCACCCAATAAGACACGCATCACTCCGAGCGAAGGTAGGTCTAGCGATATGACCCGTACGAATCCCAGCAAGGTAGGCCTTGCGTACTGTCTGAGTCCATCAGTGCCATCTGCGCTTCTACACGTTTAAAGATACGCATTTCCGACAAGTGAATAACGACAGAGTAGAGCTTTGTTGTCGGTTAACCTAAATAAGCCATTCTTTCTTGCGTACGGTGTCCGCACAAAAAGCGATGAGCATCGCTTCTTGCACCTGTAGCCTTTATTTGCGGGTTCGACAGGTGTTTGTAACCTGTCTTTTGTAATACGGAAATATACATTACTTCACATGCTTCACATTCTTGTTAATTTTTCATGTAAGTATATTTATCTTTATAAAGCATTTTATATTACATTTTCTTGTTGCCTAAATAGCACAAAGTTATAGTTATAACCATGGTTCGGCAGCACGCTAAAGATAGCCCTAGCTAACGTTCCACACTTCTTCCTGGTGCAGTTTCTCGGACTCTGGAGTTTGCAGCTACTGGAGCCTTCCTGCCTCTGTGTCCCGTTCCCGGCATCTGCCGTCAGGCCGTGGCCGTGCGTGGCACATCTGCTATCCGGGCATCATGCAGCGGAGCTGTCCTGGTCCTCAAATCGGAGCATTCCGGCCCGCGCACTTGTGCCCGGCTGATGACCATGTCAGCAAGCATCGTGGCCGCCACTCGGCCACTTGAACATCGGAACCACCCCTGTACATTTCACGCACCCGTGGGATTTAGTTAAAAAGCAAGCTCGGAGCAACGCGCCTTTCAGTGGGTCCAGCCAGGCCCAGCGATCGCCAAAGGGGGCCAAAAAATCGACCATGCCGCTGCTTAAAAAAACATAGTGCTTCCCTTCGAAATTCCGCCCTCGTGAACGCACAATTTCCCCCTGGAGGCGCCGTAATAAACACAATATTAAAAAAAGAGAGCTATCATTCCTACAAAAAAAAAAACTGCTCTTTCTTACCTAACTGAAAGGCAATATTTGAATGAGCATTAAGTTAGTTGTTTAGCGATTGCGATACAATAATATTCAGTAGACGTTCACACGTTCGGCGTCATCGACCTGCCATGTGACTTCTACCCTTCATTCCCTTATCAGTGACGAAGCGGAAAAGCTGCCCCGCTGCTCTTCGACGGCCGCATCTAATGCGCAGATGAGCAGGTAAGGTAGTCTTTATCCGATGGTCGGCCTAGTCCACTGCTTTCCGTTTTCTTGTAAGCACATTGTTTTTTGTAATTCGCTCATGCAGCCACATTGTAGTTATGATAGTTATTCGCTGTCCTGCTGTATCGTGCCGCAGGAGCCCTGACACCGGCGAAGCCATCGATTTCTGCAGGTTGCCCGACGGTGACAGGTATATTCGTCAAGAATGGGACTGTCTATAAAGCAACCCCATTTCCTTTTCCATTGCTTTATAGACAGCACCATGTTTGACGTCTGCATCCCAGGTCAGTGGGCATGGACTGAAGTTTGCCGTTGCGAGTGCTTCATGCCACTTGAGTTACGTCGGCGAAAAGCTGGTGGAGATACAAAATTTCAAAAAAATATTTCGCAAGTTAAAAAAATAATACCGTTTTGTAACTTTGCCAATGTTCAGCTAATACATAGAGCTTTCAAATGAAGTATCGTGCATATTTTTAGTTCGAACACCAAGGCAAGTTTTTTCATGCTGAATACAGAGCTTTTCTAAAAAAAAGTCAAATTCGCAATTTTTTTTTCAGACGATCTGCTACACCTTCAGCGACTAAATTATAACTGCCAGTTGGGCGTGTTGGTATACATTCGTGATGGTGAAGCGCTAAAAGAAACGGAGATTTACGAAGAACACAGGACGATGTTCCTCGTAAGTCTCCGTGCTCTTCGTAAGTCTCTGTTTCTTTCAGCGCTTCACCATTATGGATTAAGTTATTTTTCTTTTGTAGTCTGTCGAACAGGCCACCAGTACATAATTAATTTCTACCCTTTGAGTTTCCCTTGTTCCTGTAAAAAAATATCAAACTTTGCAACTTTATGCAATTTTGCTCGCGCAAAAACCCTCGAAGAATCGATATACGTAAATAAGTCATTATTTTTACAGTTACATCACTTCATTAGCTTGCCGGAAATATCATTTTATCGAGTGCATCCCATAAACGTCCTTTGAAAGAAATTGTTGTTTGATGCCCTTTAGCTCAGTCGGCGCAAAACTACAGTCTCACAAATAGGCGGGAAATTTTTTGGCAACAGAAATAAACGAGCAGAACGAGTTTCGCATTTCAAGAAAAACGTGGAAATTTTTTCAGCCATATTTGTGATGGAAGGAAAAACGCTGGATGATTTGGCATGGAATGACCCATACGTAAAAACCTGGAGCTGTTAAGCCGTGTTCGTCGAAAGCAAGTGCTGAAATTCGAAACTGTCCATGTCACTGTAGCAGACAATGCTGACGTTTTATGACTGTTTTGCAATACAAGGTTATTATTGTAAACGCTAACCGGCGGTGCAAATAGGCGAGACATGCTTTCCTGTTCCTTTTGTCTCTTAAGACGAAAGCGAGCCGTTTACGAGCTTCCGACATGAGTTCGACGCGATAATTTTATTTCTTGGATTGAAAAAGCATTGCTGGTTTGCTCTCAATGAAGAATATTGTTCTCTGTATTCATTCGTGAATTGTTTGTACCGGTGCCAGTACATGTCCCTCGATTTCATGTAAAAGTAGTACATGCCCGTACAGTGTTCCAAAGGGCACTGAGGCATGCTGCTGGGCTGTGTAAACAGTGTAAATGCACTTAAAACAAGCGGGTCAAAGAGTACGAGGCACACGTTGCCCTACGCGAGTCCCGTCTTCTTTCGCAGCGTCGGCGCATGTGTACAGAACACGCAAAAAAATAAATAAAGAAAGCAATAGACAGTTTTAGTTTCACGTACGTAGGAACTTCACGTACGCAAACGTGCAAAGTCCACGTACGCTACGTGCACGCCATCTGAAATGCTTTTAGCAACACGTACGCGACGCGCGCCAAGAGGGACCACGTAGCTCCATCTATCGCGAGATGACGAAAAACCCTCTGGATGCAACGACTTGCAACATTAGAGTCAAAATTCGGCCCGAACCCAAAACTCCAACAAACCAAAAAAGAAAGTGAATGGCGCCAGGAAGTGAACGAATGGATCACCCAGATCAGCACAGACATCTGGCGTAAAGCGGTCACCAAGAAAAATTGGCCGCGTATCTGCGTGCTTCGCTGCAAATGTCGTCTAAAGACGATAGAAGAGGCGCTGCGTGAGATATGGACGCCATCTGGCAATACGTCGGGAAACACGAGTGCTGTGCTGCGGGCTGGTAGTCCCGGCGCAGCGGCAGGCGAAGACCGGCGGTGACCAACGCGACCGGTGGGGACGCCGGCCAGCCCGAACACGCTGTTTGGCGCGATGCTCCGAAGGAGAAGAAACGTCCGCACTCAACGAATACTCTCCACACACTCTTTTATTTAGACGTCGCCTGGGTAAAACAGCAATGCCAGAGCGGCGCCCCCTGTCATTCGTACAATGCAATACTGAACCGAAACCGAAACACAACATAAGCTTGTGCAGAGGGCACGGAGGAAGACAAGTTTCAGCGCAGTCGCATTTTCAGCGCAGCTTAAGAAAAATGTCCAACGAGACGGAATGTACAACGAGACTGAATGTCCAATGGGTCACGTGACCGGCGAGACTGAATGTCCAACGAGACGGAATGTCCAACCGAGACGGAATGTCCATCGAGACTGAATCTCCAACGAGACCGAATGTCCAACCGAGACGGAATGTCCAACGAGACCGAATGTCCAACGAGACGGAATGTACAACCGAGACGGAATGTCCAACGAGACTGAATGTCCAACGAGACGGAATGTCCAATTTAGAAGAGATAAACGTGCCCTCGTTTGAAATTTCTCAGACAACTGATTCATTGGGTTAAGATAGCCTAACGGAAGATCGCATTTTTTTTTTGTGTGTGTTTTGCAAATATTGACTGTCTGTGGCGTCGGACATCGTATTTTCGTTTCCGTATTCGCTTTACTGCATTTATCATAATTTCAAGTTTCGTTCGTTTTATTTCTATTTTGTATTTTTAGTTTTCATATGGTTTTCATATAGGCGGCGAGTGTGAAACACTATTTTTGCCAGAAAGCGTCACGAGGCAGGACGAAGCCCTTGCTATGAAAGTGCGAAAGAAGAATTGTTTGAGGAGCTCGCTTATTTGTTAAAAAACCAACAGCCAATTAAGCCAAATAAAACATTGGGGACATTATTTGTGGCTTTTTTAACTGCAATGTAATAATTATAACCCATATTCAAAGCAATCCAAGTAGACGAAAAAGTACCCTTTCCATCGGTGGGATCCGAACCCGCAACCTTTTAATTACAGCGACGATTTGCGCTTGCTAACACTCCCAGGGATCAAGCTCACGTAAATACCCAACAAAGTGGACGAGGGAGCGCCCTCCGTCGTAGCTTAATTGTTAGAGCATCAGACGCGTAATGCGAAAGTTGTGGGTTTGAATCCCACCGAAAGAAAGTGTGCTTTTTCGTGCCATTTAAGTCCTTTCAATTTAGGTCATATTCATTACACTACAGTTAAAAAAGATCAACAAATAACGTACCTATGCTTTCCTTGGCTTGATTTTTGGCTTTCTACGAGCCCCTAGAACAATTCTTCTTTCCTCTTAAAGAATGCGGGTCGAAGAAGCTAAGGGAGGAAATTTTCTTTTAAAATTAAATTCTTGGGATTTACGCGCCAGAACCACGAAATGATTATGAAGCATGCAGAGTGTGAGATATCAGTTTTAGTTTTGACTACCTTCATGGAAACATGTCATGGCATTTCGGCTACAAGAGAACTGCAGGCCGGTCTAGGAAAGACCATGCCGTTAAAGAGGTGGTGTCACCAAATTTTGAGGCTATAAAAAGCCTGCTGTAGGCTTTCTCTGTAAGCAAGGACGCTCAGCACGAAGTATTGCACGCAGCAAACGTTTAGGATATATTTTAATTTACTTCCAAAGTCTATATAAATGCTCATTCTCGCGATCGAGACCCATCGCTAGCGCGACTGACACCGACGTCACTGTGTAGGAAGCGTAACGAAAGTTTTAGTGACGTCACACCACATTAGAGTGACGTGCAATGAGCCGTGACCTACAGCTCCACTGCACCGGGCCAGTCAAGAGAGCATCAGGCCATCGGCTGCGAACTGCTAAATTTTTCTAAGCTTATCGCCGAAGTAGGCAAACCTGCTCGCGTTTTGCGAAGTGCTTCGCGTGAATAATTTTTCATTACAACACATAGCATACAGGTAATCGTTGGCGACAATAAAACCGTTTTTATGATGTTTAAAATCATTTGAGGACTTTTCAGAACCGGCCTGAACACGAGCTTTTCTATTACTCTTCCAATGACGTCGATATTAGTGCTGTGAAGCTCAAGTGAAAAAAAAAAAAAACTGGGTCGGGAACAGACTTGTACGCATTACAGTGAAAGAGCGTCAGCGATTACAATTACTTTTTAAAAATATCTAACAGATTACGGAGAAAAAACTGAAAGCTAATCGATTACTCAACAAGGTGAGGTACCGGGCTATTTGGTTTTGCATAGTTGTTAAACTGTGCTAAAGTTACAGGTACATATTTTTAGGGAGGACGCACATAACAAAAGCATGAAAAGCACAAACTTTCAAGTCGATATATATATATATATATATATATATATATATATATATATATATATATATATATATATATATATATATATATATATATATCCCTGCCATTTGTACAAGACTGGGTATCGAGCAGTATTACGCGCCGTACTTAATACGCAGTCTCAGCGCCACGTCCTATCACGACGAAACGAATTTTCACTCACGTCGCAAATGTTAGGGCACATTCGGAAAATTTTCACAGCAAATATTGGGATGTGTGGAACGAAAACGGAAAAGTGAAATTTGTGACCGGGACGGAATGTCCAACGAGACGGAATGTCCAACCGAGATTGAATGTCCAACGAGACTGTATGTCCAACGAGACTGAATGTCCAACCGAGACGGAATGTCCAACGAGACTGTATGTCCAACGAGACTGAATGTCCAACCGAGACGGAATGTCCAACGAGACGAAATGTCCAACGAGACTGAATGTCCACTATTGGACATTCAGTCTCGTTGTACATTCCGTCTCGTTGGACATTCAGGCCGCAAGCGCTTAAGAAACTAGGGTTGTAACATTGTAGGGCGAGTAGGGCCAGAAGGACCGTCACGACGAAAACCTGCCTCCTCAGTCGTATTCGCCTGGAACGTTGGTGTGGCTTCGCGTTCCCTCCTCCACTCCTGGCCTTTCCACAAAGCTACTGCCTAAGTACTAAGGCCTCTACCGCGTCCTACGTCAAGCATCCCCAGTTAACTATATGATTGAGCCTGTTCAATCATCTACGGACCGCCGTCATCGCGGCCGCGAGACTGTTCACGTCGATCGACAGAAGCCGCATTATGACCCACCAGCTGTACCTGTTCCTTAGGTCGCCAGGATGGCTCCTTTTCCGCGGGGGAGTGATTTGTAACATGGTACGGCGCAGACAAGAACGCCTGCGAAAGAAGAAGACGAAGACGGTGGCTGTTGGCGCTCGCGCTTGCTCGGCTTGGACCGCTGATCGCTTCAGCTGTGGCAATCTTTTAATAAACGCGTTACTGTCTCAACGTTAAACGCATACCATCAAGGTCTTTAAAATTGCGTATCTATGTATTTTCTGTTAAAGGAACACACCGCCTAATACTTACCTAGTGATGTTGCGCCTCAGATATGCGTAATGTTTGCTTTTTGATCAACAATGTACACAAGTATGAACCTAGTCAGCCGTTCACGATGGCTGGCCCTTGGGCAAGTGGTTCAACTTTGGCCGAGTGGCTGAATCGAGGGACGTGCCGACAAACAGAAAGAAAGACAGACAGAAGGACAGACAGAAAGACAGACCAAAATTTCTGCGTTTAAGTTCCCTAAGAAAGACTATCGTCTTTAAAACAGCCTATCGTGTTATGCAACACATAAATTGGCGCTGGGCTGTGAACCATATTACAGAGGAGACAAATCAAGCGCACTACTATTCCAGGCTCGCACGGGGTCTCTGGCGACTCAACAACGACGTCATGAACTCTTTGACTCCGAACCGTCGTGCCGCCTATGTGGAGCAGCCGAAGAAACTGTCACCCACGTTCTACAGGACTGCCCGCGCATGCACGATAAACCCCACACCTCACCAAGTCTGCCGGAACTCCTGGGCCTGTCGGGCAAAACAGAAGAAAACCATTTCGATAGGGTCAATTACACCAAGGATCTCCTGCTACGCTGGGATCGTCTTAACAGAGAGGTCGCGACCACATCGGCCAGGGAAACGCCCCACACACCCTCTTCTGCGGCCCCGCGCACCGACACTCCGCCGCCTTGTGGCAATGGGTCAAAGCAGACTGACGAGAAGCTGGCAGGGCCAGTCATACTTCAAGACCCAAGTCGAGAACAGTGGTTGAGACAAAGTACCAGCATCACGGAACTCCCAAAAACGGCCGCTGGATAGGTGACCCACTACAACCATGACTACAACGGTAAACATCCGCCATGTTTAAACGGCCACGGAGGTGCAGAACACGGCATGGCTTGGCTCGACTCTTGACTCGACTTCCATCAAGCCAACCGTGTATGTGAGAGTGTGTGTGTGTGTGTGCGTGTGTGCATTAAAGGGGTCATGAAGCACCCCGTGGGCTTGTTGAAAAAACACATCCTGCGGAAAGCTGACACGGCTATGAACTGCTCTGCCAAATACTACAGTCGTGCGCGCCGCGTAAAGGCCACAAACGGAGCGCGAAGTTGCCGTTTCCCCAGGCGCCCTCTTTTCAAACAGAGTCCGGTTCTCACTCTCGTCGGTGGGCGGGGCGTCTGTCAGTTTACGTCGCGGATCTGTCACTTTACGTCGCAAGAGACATAGCATGCTTATTGGCCGATAGCCGACGTAAATCGAGAGCGGCGTTCGGATCAGATGCGCTTCTCGCCGCGGGGTGCCGCCACTTGCCTGCGCCGCACTCCTCAGTACACGGTAGCCGCACTCGCGTGCGCGAATCACAGCGGGAGAGCGATCGCGTTTCATGACGCGCACTGACGTAACTTCTTTCCCCCGTGTCATCCCTCCCTCTCTAGCTTCGAGTGCGCTCGTCGGCACGAGAAAAGAGAGAAAGCGCTGGGAGCGTGCGCCAAACCCCCGTAACTCCGCTGATTCTTGACGGATTCGAGAAATTTTTGCGGCAATCGATTTGGGAGGCAGTAAACTCCGATACTAAGGTCATTAGATCATTACTTGGAAAAGTGGTTCATGACCCCTTTAAGCGACACCATGACCCGTGACACTCTGCTTATGCACGAACAAAAGAAGAACGAAAACACTTGATATTTGTTTACATTTTTTCTTCCTGTGGCACTGAAACTGCCTGCCCTGTGTTAAAAGGGAATAGGAACACCTTACTTACTTACTTACTTACTTACTTACTTACTTACTTACTTACTTACTTACTTACTTACTTACTTACACGATATTGCTTGTTCGTGATATCGCGAAAACTCAGCGCGAAGCTGTCCACGTGCGCAAGAAACGCACGCAAAGAATCGAATCTCACGTACGTCCGTGAGACCAGCGCGCGGCCACTATGTTCTGCGCATGCGCACTGCTTACAAAGCTATACGCACGCAAAGCCTCTACGTACGTGAAACTAAAACTGTCTATTACGAAGCAGTTTTCGCTTCCGCTTCCTGTTTGCGCAGCGCAATCTCTTGTGTGCCATGGGTAGTTCCATGCGCTACCAATGGCCTCCGAGATTGCGCGCCGGCAGGTTTCGCTCCGGCCATCCCAATCGCCGCGCTCCCCAGCAAAAAAAAAAAAAAAAGTACGGCGCCTCGCACGCCCGGCTACCGCCAGAGGGCGCGTTGGGTAAGCATTCCGGCAGAAATTCCGGCATTCAGGGCGGCAGAAAAAAAGCATAATGGTTAGAGATTGAGGAGCAGTTAAACAAAGAACAGATAGGCGTTTATGCTGTTACAGAAACACACCTTAGAGACTTGGAAGAGCCACCACATATTGAAAATTATGTTTGGGAAGGGTGCAACAGGATCATATCAGAAAGGAAAGGTGGGGGTGTAGGAATTCTAAATCACCGCGGAGCGAAATGGGTTAGAGTGAAACAGACGGGTTCAGAGCACATCTTGGTTTGGGCACAGTAGGTGGAAAGAAGACGTGGCTAGGGGTAGCCTACTTGCGGACGGAGAATAACTACAAGGAAAAGAATCAGGAGAGAGTGGATTGCATGAGTGCGGATATTAAGCAGTTTGGTAATGGGGCGGAAATCATCCTTCTAGGGGACATGAATGCCCACATACATGACCTTGACGACACCAATGGGAAGGTATTACTAGATCTCTGCGAGCAACATGGTCAGGAGATAGATAACACGGGGCCTAAATGTGACGGCTTGATAACGTGGGAAGTCGGAAACAAGCAATCAAGTGTTGGTTATTGTCTCATGACTGAAGGAATTTGCCACAAACTGAGAGAAATGAGAGTAGACGAGGAAGGGATTAAAAGCTTGGGTAGTGATCATAAACGAATAACATTACAAATGGGATATGAAACTGGAAATAAGAGCATGGAATCAAAGCCTGGCAGCTCATATTTAAATGACAAACAAATAACAAATATAGCCGCAAGAGTGGAGGAAGAAGTAGGCAAAATACCAGGCAAGGACTGGGAGTACAGTGAGCTGTTAGATATAATCACGAAAGAGGTAGGGAGAGAGAAGAAAACTATTTGCTGGAAAGGAAAGAGGAAGCCAAAAAGTTGGTGGAACAAGGAAATCCGGGAAGCGATCGAGAAGCGGCGTGAAGCATCACGGAATCATAGAAGGGCAAAAAAGGACAAGCGACCGCAGGCCGAAGTCAACGAAATATGGGAAATATATCTACAGAAAAAATCCATTGTACAGAAATTGGTCAAGGCAAAAAATTAAAGGTGCAAGTGAATGCTGCGTGACAGAGATTCACGAAAAGAAGGAGGCCGCGCCTAGGATATTTTGGAGCCACATAAAGTCGCTAGGTAGGAAGTCTATCACAATGCAACAACATATCGTAGATGAAGGAGGAAATCAATTGGAAGGGTACGAAGCGCTAGGTTACATCCGAAAGGTAACAGCCGATTCGTTTAAAAAGAGCGTCCAGGGGATTTCCCCGGTGAGTAAAAGTGTGGCGGAGAGCAAGGGCGTCCGCAGAAATTTTTCCAGGGGGGTGAATCCATGGGGGGGGGGGGGTCACATCGGTCATCGGTCACAACTAGCCGCTTTCCTGTCTCCTTCACCGTGTCCTGTGTTCGTCTGTTTTCGGCTGGTATAATTCCTTGATGCAATGCACCAACCAGCCCAACAACGTGTTCTACTAGAATAGCTGCTGATGTTTAATCTAATCCTGGCCCCGATAAAGAAATTTTGAAAGATTTGAACGAACTGCAATCCGAGCAGACGGTGATGTTAGCGCAGCTAAAGTCTGTCGAAAAGAAACTGGCTGATCATGTTAAAACGTTCAGTGAAATTAAAGCACGGCTCGACAAAATCGAGACGGCTTGTGCTAGTATCGACGACATGTAGGTTGAATTTGGTAACCTGAATAAGACATGTACCGGAAATACGGCGCAGATAAATGCACTGTCTACCCGGATAAATGAGACTGATTATAAGAGAAATAACTTTCTTTTCTGCGGCCCTGAATAAACATGGCTTGATTTCGAAAAAATTGTCATCGAGCATTGTAGTCACTTCTTATACATACCGACAGAACCGCGCGATATCGACCGTGCACATCGCATCGGGTCTCACCAAACTGGGAAATGCAGGCCTATAATTGTGAAATTTGCTCACTTTAAAGATAAAGAGCGCATCTTGTCTTCGGGCCGGAAATGCAAAGATACAGGCTATGCCGTCGCGCAAGACCTCTCCCCCGGCACGCGCCTTGCTCATAAACGCCTCACCGAGGTTAGAAAGGCTCGAAAGTTGGGATTCCAGGTTCGACGAGAAATGCTGGTCACGAACGAAGGAACCTACTATTACGACCTCAGTTTTAATAGGGTCTTTGAAGAACGCCAATAGCCATCATCGAGATGTAATAATAAACCTTTTTCACGAAATCAACCCCTTTCATTTTTACTGGCTAACACTGGTAGTGTAATCCAGAACGATGATGCACTGTGTAGGCTCATCGTCTTGCGATGTCTTACTGCTAACAGACATACGTCGATAATTCCGAGAGTCTCCCGTTTCTTTCGCATTTTGAGATATTCCGAAAAGATATACCCGATAACTCGCGCGGTGGAGGTGTACTAATAGCAACTATCCGGGATCTGCACAGTTCACTTGTAAACCTTCCATCACCATTGGAAATGATTTGGCTCCGGTGCACTTCCACACCACCCACAAATCCTCATTGGTGTTTGCTATCAGTCCTCCAGTACCGACAGTTCATTCACGCCTTTACTTAATGAAATTTTAAACACGTTATTAAACACGTATGCTAATAGTCCTGTCATTCCGTTCTGCGATTTTAATTTTCCCACCATTGACTGGTCTGATGCTGCTTCTTCATTACCTAACAGCAGCCTGGCAAGCGATTTCCTAAACACGTGCATAACATTCGATTTAGCGCAGCTCGTGACTGATCCCACGCGCATCACTAATCACTCGTCCAACGTCTTGGATCTTATGTTAACAACGCATCCTGATAACTTCACGCCTATCACCCTATTGCGCGGCTTGAGCGATCATTTGACAGTGCACACCTCGTTTTATTGCAGTGTGCTGAAGAAAAAAAAATCGAAAAAGACTTAGGCTTTATGATAAAGGAAACTACGTTATCACAAACCGAGAATTAACAGAATACTTCGACACCTTCGCCGCGAACTTTCCACTAAATTCTCTCGAGTCGAACTGGTTGCTTTTCAAAGGAGATGTACATCGCCTTATACGTATCTATATTCAGACCATTACAATAACAGAAAGAATAAATTCCCCATGGTTCCACCTATCCCTCAAACGATTAAATAATAAAAAAAACGTCTGTTTCGAACTGCCAAACGAGCTAATTCTGCTTCTACATTGCAGAAGTATTACGCAGTCGAGAAATAATATTAGAAACTAACCACTGAAACTAAGCACAAGTGTTTTTCTAATACCCTACCAGCTATGTTGCAAACTAACCCTAAGCGATTTTGGAAAGCAATCGGGGTCGGTGTAATGAGATTACACTTAATAATAGCTCTGGACTTCCTATTCCTGAGAACGAAGTTGCTGAGTTTCTTAGCACAGTATTTAGTTCTGCTTTTATTAATGAACCACCTGACAGTCTTCCCTATATACCATTTTCCGCGTATCAGCTGATGCATAACATCACATTTGATTCATTCGGCATTCTTAAAGTCATTGAATCAATGAATAACTCATCATCGACGGCAGCAGACGGCATCAACGCTAAGGTGCTAAAAAATACTAAACATGTATGTAGCCTGTTTTATCACTCATACTCCAGGAATCACTCGACAGCGGTTCAGTTCTACATGACTGGCAGGTGGGCCAGGTCAATCGAGTCTTCAAGAAAGGAAGCCGAGCATCGCCGAGTAACTACTGTCCGATTTCTATAACAATCGTCTCTTGTAAAGTATATAGTCACATATTGCTAAGTTTCTCACATCTGTAAATGTTTTTAACCCTGTCGGCATGGTTTTCGCAAAAATTACTCCTGTGACGCTCAACATGCTTTTTTTGTGCATGACTTACCCATAAACCTAGACCTCCGCAATCTGTCTGATAGTATATGCTTAGATTTCGCAAAGGCATTCGATGGTCACCTCTTATTAAACTTATCCCGTCTTAACATCCACCCCTGTGTTTTAAACTGGATTCGAGGGTTTTTAACCAACCGTCAGCAGTTCGTGCATGCCAACTCACACTCTTCATCCCTAGCACCTGTGCTTCGAGGTGTACTGCAAGGTGCCATACTTGGTAGCCTGCTCTTCTTTATATACGTTAATGACCTACCTTCTAATATTTCTTCTCACATCCGACTATTCGTAGATGATTGTGTTGTTTACCGCGCAATTACTAACACCTCCGACCATTTCACATTACAATGCGACCTCACCCACATACAGAACTGGTGTAACACTTATGTCCTTGAATGCATCTAAAACTGCGTTAATGTCTATTATTCGTCGTCAAAATCAGGTTGTTTCTAATCATAGTATCAATAACAACCAGGTTTCAATATTTGATTCATTTGAACACCTTGGTGTGTACATCACGCATGACCTAACTTGGACCTGTCATATTAACCACATAAAAAATTCTGCTAATCGTACCCTAGGGCATATACGCCATACCCTATCGCTGGCTCCTCCTCCTATTAAACAAGTTGCTTTGGAAAGCTTTGTCGGGCCAAATCTAGAGTATGCGAATGCGATTTTTGATCCTCACAACAATAACCTTCTGACTCCCTCGAGTCTGTCCAGAACCGTGCGGCAGTTATACTGTCTAACTGTTCATACAACTCAAGCACCTCGGCACTAAAAGCACAGATTAACTTACCTGATCCACCTACACGCCGCAAAATCGCACGTCGTGACCTTTTTCATGAATTTTTCCATTCTTTGCCTTTCGAAAACCCATAGATCAGAAGAGCCCACCGCATTTCCCGCAACATTCGCTCTAACGCAGTGTATCCACCACAAGACCGTACCGTTACTTTTCACCAATCGTTTTCCTTCGCACACCCAAGACTGGAATGACCTGCTCACCAAATCCGTCACCATCACCGACACTCAAGCATTCGAGCGGCTCATCAGAACCATCCCATCATAACTTACATTGCACTGTTAGCCTTTCTATAACCCACTCCCTCGTGTAATGTTTCAACCTGAGACCTTTGAAGCAATAAAATGAATGAATGAATGAATGAATGAATGAATGAATGAATGAATGAATGAATGAATGAATGAATGAATGAATGAATGAATGAATGAATGAAAAATTGACGTTTCTCGGGGTACGATATTGTCCATTCTACCACTGATGAGAGCGTGAAGCCATCGAAACGACCCATTTTGAGGAGGACAGAGATATATAGGCAAGTAAAACACCCGTAAGGGTGTGAATTTGTCTACAGTGCACACGCCTTGAAATATTGCGCAGTTTAAACAACTTTCAGACCATACTAATACAGCGCAATAAATAACAAGTTTTACTTCAACATCACATTCGGAATACGGCAGCGAAAACTCACAGTGGCACAAAAGCTCATATAGATATGAGAGACAGGGAAGGAATCTAATGCAGTGTAAGCATTAAAAAATTGCTGAATGGAGGCTCTGGCAGCTTCGCTAAGAAAAAGCAGACAAGGAGACGTTGCTACCACGTGGAAAACACTCAGGAAAGTGATCTTTGTCCGGCAAATATCACGACGAGAAAAAGAATCACACTTCAGACAAGTTTAAGTTCATAGTGAGGTGTTACGGTTAAACTAGTGCATGGTTGTCACTGCTTTGAAACCAACACTTCCTGACGCTCTTCTGGATGTTTCACTCTTCTACTCCCATTGTGCGTGAGAGCGGAACAGCTGCCTGCAGATGGGAAAGAGTAATTTATAGCTTCCGTTTTTTCAAGCAGCCTTCCGTCATTAGCGGAATACGCGTGCCGTGGAAAGATAGCAGGCAAAAAACATAAAGCCACCAATGGAAAACCACGTGAAGCCGATGTGAAAGAATGCGTGGCGATTGTGTGTTCGCGGAGCAGTCGGCCAAAAGGGGAGCCGAGAGCGGAACGGCGGGGCCTCTGAAGCGGCCACCGCACTTCGGCTCAAATCCGGTTTCACGGGAAACGAGCTGCTAGGTGCGGCGACAGTAATGAGGGGATCGGACGCCAGAGGGCAGGTGTGAATGGGTAATGAGCGAGCCCTCGCGGCAGCCCGTGATGCCACAGGTACAGCGCTACCGGAAGGCGGTAACCCACGGAAGTGGTCGTCTGATTCAACTGTCTTTGTAGCACTTTCTACACCGCATGCCAACGTTTTCAACATCGCCGTCGTACTCACCACCGCCCAACTTTGCAGTACAGAGGTTACCGTTTTGTCGACTGATATCGAGATTTACCTGAAGGGGTCCACAGTCACGTTGCAGGATGAGACATATGTACCATTATTCCTCCCCCCCCCACCCCCCCCCCAAAAAAAAGACAGGTTTCTTGTGATTTTTGTGTGAGCGCCACTATCTCATCGCACATTTTAATTACATGCATGTACGCATTGTCGAAGCTTTCCTCACGCAAAAGCAACTTTGCCGTGTTAAATATTTACTGGGAATTTCTTCTCCTCGCAGACTGGAACTCTAAATGGCGTAGCACAAAATCTTGGTCTTCTGCACATTTTAACACTAAAGTGTTTCATGCCGGGGTCCACCAAGATTTCGCTGACATTATTTCCGCTGGAGAACGAACAAGAACAGCTGGAGAACGAATAAGGCGTGGCGTAATTGTCTAAGGCAGCGAGCTGCGGAGCGAGGGGTCGCAGGTTCGAAACCGCGGTCGAGCGCTTGGAAATTTTTTCTTCTGATGTATTTTTATTTCTGGATTTTATTTATATATACATACATATACATATCCGGGACATGACGGCGACGGCAAAAATTCGCCGAGAGTGTGCACATAATTGCTATTGCAATAAAACCATAATGAGCGCCGCATAATGGTAAACTATATGTCGCTGGTTCTACTCATTTAATATTTGAGCCTAGTTAGGTGAAACACCCTGTATACTTAGTCTCTGTGATTGCTTGATACGAAACCGCCTTGCTATTTTATTTAGATATATTCGTTTTCCTATTTGAGGTCACCGTAAAGGTTATTTACTGTTACAATCGCCAGGTAATCGGAGCTGTAAGCAGTGTTGTAGGCGTTACCGAAAAAAAGTAACTAAGTACGTTACTCGTTACGCTAACAAAAAAGGAACGCGTGACTGCCCTACGTTACCTCTTAAAAAAGGTAACGCGTTACCGTTACAGTTACACTAAAAAAGTAACGTACGTTACTTCTGCCGTTACTTTATGGTCAGAAATTTTATTCAATTCATTTTCTCTGTAGGAACCCCAAACAACAGGTTTACGAAGCTGATATTTATAATTCACACAAAACTTCTATTACAAACGACAATTTTTGCGCGAAGTGCCGATTTCACGAGAATAGGTTGCACAAATGTGTCGTACCATGGCAACAGTAGCGTAGCCGGAAATGTATTTTGGGGGTGGGGCGGGGGCAGTTAAGCCATAGTTTATATATGATTGTGGGTGCGTTTGTATGTGTGCTTGTACATATGCACATGGAAAATTCAATTTTCGGGGGGAGGAGGGTTGAACCCCGAAACCCCCCTCCTCCTCCCCCCGGCAACGCCAGGGCTTGGCAATCGTGGAGTGACCTAAAGTAGCCTGTACAGTTACATGTGATGGCTGCTAACTCTGTGGCACATGGTAAATCCATTTTCTCAGTGTGGCCTTAAACACAAAATTAGATTTTATCATCAACGCTCTCCTTACAGAAAACACCACAAATCCAAACAAATTTCCAGTAATTCTGACGATGCTCTGCTACTAACAAGAGAGATGATCAAATAGTCATAAAGAAATGCTTAAATGGCTTAATTTGTATATATATGCATTTTCCCTCTTTAAAAATCTGTATACTTGCCTCAAAACTTTGCTAGCGCTTCTGTGAAGGTGTTCAATGTCAGCCTCGTTCGCTGAAAAATTGGGTAACTATAGAAATGATACCCGCAGTTGCCGATAGAAAAAAGAAAATTTGATTTTGAAAACAAAGTTCAAAACCATCGCTAGATAATTGCAAAGAGAAATTTCTAATAACTACAGCTTCTTGTAGAAATAAAGCAACAGCTGCATTCCAATGCAGTCATCGGACAGATTGCCCCTCTTCTTAATGAATGCGTCCGCACCTACACTAAATAGGAACTCGAAGGACGCATTGAATGGTACTCTTAAAGCCTGATGAATGAAAATAGCACGAAAAAATGCAGGACGAGACGAAGAAGGCTACAGCACATGTGCATGCTCTGTAGCCGTCTTCTTCTAGTCCTACGTTTTTTCGCGCTATTTTCATTCATCATGAATTACCAACTCGCCCAAAAGTCTATTTTTAACGCCTGGCGAGCCGGCATGAGTACACACCGCTACGCAATAGAACGTCGGGGCGAACTGTGCAATAGTGGCGCCTTTGAGACGAGGGAATTTTGTGCAAAACTTCCGGGATAATTGAAAAAAAAAGTAACGAGTAACGTGACACCTGACGTTACCAAAACAATGGTAACGTAAGTACGTTACTCGTTACAGCTCCGCTCCTAAATAGTAACGAGTACGTTACTAAGTTACCGAAAAAAAAACATGGCTGATCCTTCTGTCATAGGAATCGGTATAACACGAAAGTGAAACGTGTCTTCACAGACGTCGTTGAGCGTTTGCCGCGCATTCTTTCGCCCCAACGGCGAAGGAATGAATGCTACAGCAACAAATTGCAATGTCACGCGAAGAACGGCAAGCAGCTCGAAACTTGCAACGCGCTCCTCAAGCACAAAAGACGCACGGAACGAACATACACAGGACGAAGCGAACTAACTGTCACATTTGTAACTTCTGCGTGAGCACCGCGCTCCTTTCGCAAGAGCGGCCGCTGCAGTGAGCCAAGTGACCTTCGCTCTCAACGCGAGACGTACAAACAACCGCGATCACGAGATAAGCGCACGCACGAGCGACCACGCCCTGTAGACGCGGGCGCTCGTCGCAACGGCGACGACATTTTTAAAGCGCGCTCTTCGAGCCCTTCTCGCCATCTCGCTAGTGATAACGAAAACACGCTGTAACATCGATCTCCGAGTACCGAGACCGGCAAATGGTGTATATAAATAGCTCGCCGTTAGCAGTGCGAAGAACGTGCCGTCCGTGGCCGAATCGTTTCGCGCTGCGCGCTGCGGAGCGAGGGGTCGTAAGTTCGCTTACCGGGGACGGAACTTTTTCTTCTGGTTTTTTTTCTTTTCCCCCTGTTAGTCTTTATATTTTACAACCTCATATCCGTGACGGAAATACGTCGGTGGAGCCGTGGTGGACCCCGGCATAAAACACTTTGGTGTTAAAAATAACGCGCTACCGGTAACGCCGTTACTTGTAACGCGTTACCGTCAACACTGGCTGTAAGTGGTAATAGTGTGAATAGCAGAGGTATCCCGAGTCGCTTTGTGTCACTACAATACGTCTGAGACCTTCTGGGCTGCACAAGCTCTCGGAGAAGAAATTTTAAAAGATTGCACGTTAGTGAGTATGTTGCTAACGAACGCTTTACGCCAGCAGATAAGTAGAATGTGAAAAGTCATTGCAGTTTAATGTCCTCTATGTATGCACGATGCATCACAAAAAGTATCGCTATCGATGTTGTTGCTGCTGCGCGCCTGTCGGGTGGTCCGGTATTGCGAAAACGGTGATACGTTTACGGACAAGGTAAGACTGCACAGTGGTATTTGTGCCATCGTGCGAAGGCTGCTTATTGACGTCCTTGTAAGCAGATGGCAACCCGCTAGCTGGTCGGCAAGTATCGACAACCATCAATTACAAAACGTGACAACCAAAAGCAGTGCGTAAAGAGCTATCAGGTTAAGCAGCCAAAACAATCCCAATAAGTTGTTTCGGAATGAAACTAAGATACCTTCAGCAAGAAACACAGAACGTTCGCGGCGCTCACAGATGTTTTATTAAAATTAAACGGGAGTTGTTCGCAGGTCAGAAATTTTTCAAGCAAACATTTCTGTGCAAAGGCGTTTGCTACTTCATTATATAGATTTACAATAACAGATTTGCAAATTTATCGATGTATCCTAAGATACAATTGGGAAGCAACGTATCGGATACAATAATTCCGGTAGTATCTTGTATGTGTATCACCAATACTTCTTGCCCGAGTATCTTGTACCTTATCGCGATAGAATTTCAAAGTATCTTTGCCCAGCCCTGTTTACGGTGCGTTGCATAAAGAGCGGCTTTAAATCCAAACCACTCACTTTCATATTCACACTCATCGGGGATCACTCACGTTCGTTCTCATTTACACTCGCCGTCGTCGATACTCACATTCATCGGCACTCACTAAAATTCATATTCATCTGCGCTCGCTCACGTTCATAGTCACTCTACTCACACTCATCGGCACTCACTCACTTTCTTCTCACTCCACTCTTTCTCATTGATACTCGCCCAGATTCATACTCACTCACGTTTTTTTCTCAATTCCACTCACACACGTCGATACTCCCATTCAAGTCTACTCACGCTCATGAGTACCCACTCAAATTCATACTCAAGTCACTCACATTAATGGGTCTCACTCACGTTATACTCACGGCAACTCACGCTCGTCGGTACTCACTCATGTTCATTCTCACGTCCAATCACACTCGTTGATACTCACTCACATTCAAATCACGTCTACTCACACTCGTCGATACTCACATTCATACTCACGAATATACTCAGTCATCCGTAATCCCTCACGTTATACTCACGGCAACTGACGCTCAAGGGTAATCACTCACGTCCACTCACGCTCGCCAGTACTCAATCAAGATTACACACACATATGTACTCACTCACGTTCATACTCACGCCTACTCACCCTCATGAGTACTCACTAACGTTCATACTCACCTCTACCCACACCCCTCGTCTTGAGTATGCCGAGCTATAGACACTCATGATCACAAGCACCGTAAGCAGACACTCTAACCACTACGACACAGAGCCACCGTATGCTTCCTTAAGTTTTCACAGACTTGCGTATTTACAAAGTGGTTTGCAATGAGGGAAGGGAGAACGTTTGGGTGTGTTGGTTGTTCATCGCTCTTCAGAAACCATAGTGCAAAAACCATAGCCCGTGTTCTTTATTGCGCTATGGTTTCTGAAGAACGTTGCAATGAGAGGGCGGAGCTTGCAACTTCTGTTTTTGCGTCATCGGCGTGCAAAACAGTTTGCGCGGCGTCATGAACTCACGAAGATCACCGTTAGCACCTTCAGCTCCGACTTCAGTTCGCCGTTTGTCCTGCCGCAAGAGCAATGATAAACGTGTGTCCTTCTGAGTGTTCACCATACATCGTGGATGTCTCGCTCGCCCAAATTTCGCGGATGCCAGCATGACAAGTACCTGTAGGTAGCGAAACTCACGTATGCGTACTCTATGAGCGTGTGCTGTTGAGCAATTTTGGTTATTTTTGCCGCGAGATGCAAGTGTCTGCAGTGGCAGCAGGGCGTTCTCAGCTGTTCGAAGAGCATCATCTGTCGCCTAATTTTGTTACACACGTCGATGCAAGAGTTAGAAGTGTATTTTAGCGTGCACCTATACAAGCACGTGCACTTATTGCGCGTGTACGTACTGTCGCGAGCTGTTGTACGCAGTGGAGTGGCTCCTTTAGACGAACATTTCCGCAGTCAGAACTTATGCGCGCTCTGGCACGGCCCACAGTGGTTCTCAATTAGTCATAGTCAGTATTTAATTGCTTTTATACAAGGGGACTAACTACCCTTTTACTAAGTAACCTTCACTCTTCAGTATCACGCTGTCGTTAAGATGAATGTCGAATGCGTGCATCAACGTTAAGCGCAATGTCCACTAATTCGCGAGTGAAATGTCTCCCTAAAAATAGAAAAGACAATACCGTTGCACTTTTCTGTTGCAAACGTCCGTGTGTAGTTGGCACTCATCCTGAAGAAATTGTGCAGTACCTATTAAAAAATGGCATTATTGTATGGCTCAGTGAAACAGCTGTTCCACCAGAAAATAAGTTTTCATTTTAATTGGCAGGACATATTTTTTGTCAAAGCAGGACACAACTTGGCTTTTTGGTGATTTCTCATAGCACGAACATGAGCAGTGCCGCAGATAAATACAAACTGCAAAAAGGTGGGTGCCATGTGCAGTCCTACTGCCTTGTGTACCTGTAGTTGATGTCCAAATTTATTATACAAATTATGCTATCATTGATAAATGAACAAGCCATCCATGTTCGATTACTGTTGATCTGTTTCCGTTTACTGCCCATCGCTTATTTGCACAGAGTTTTGCAAGAATTGTCGGTTGAACCAACCTGGCAGAGAATGAGCATTATCTGTCGTATCAAGTGGGTCTCAAGTGGGGGTCAGCGAAGCCATTTCTGTCGGTGCGCGAAACACATCATCGAACAAAAAAACGGCTTTTTTGAAGGCACACTATGCCTAATGACAGTGGCCCCTCCGGACTTTTGGTATGCTTCACCGCATGACAGTCTTGCGTTGCGGCGGAGCTTACTTATGCTTTCCCTTCTCTACGAGATGGCTGTAAAGCTTCTACTGCAATTTTCTACGGCATATGCTTTTTCTAGGCTTGCATATTTGAAGCGAAAGCATAACTAGAAAAGCTGGATTGTGGCTGCAGACCGCACAACTTATTGAAAAGCTGTTGAGATCAAATCGGCGTGACACTTTGGTTTGATAATTCCTTGCCACGGAGAAACAAAGGGCACCTGCTTCATGCTGCATGCGATTTATAAGCCTCCCCCCCCCCCTCTTATCTCTCACTGAAAGTGGTCCCTGGTCACTTCCACCAGTCCACAAGGGGTCCCCGAAACATCCACGACTGAGAACCACTGACCTATACGTCAGAGTCTGAACAATTTCTTTTACATGTACAAGGACTTTTTTTTAATGCATTACAAATTCTTAAACTTCAAATGATGCAAGAAACGCTGGTTGTAGTACTTTATTGGAATCAAAACAATAACATCCGCAATGTCAATGTAAAAATGTACATTATCATCTACTACACAGAACCTATGGTCATCATTAAACACATGAAACAACATACACAATGCAACCTGAGCACTAATTCACAGCAGTAAAATAATACGAAAGTAGAGTTCAAAAATTCATCACAAAGAACGACACATACACTTCACAATGTCAGTATGCAAGTACAATCCATAGGGATGGCATGCACAGAGAACTTGGTGTCTGCTAACATATGAAGTCAACTTGACAAGTCAATAAAGGCTTGCAACACTTTTGAGAAATATGTGAATGTGCAATTGGCATGTTGGTTTACCATTTTTCTTTATATTGCATTAGTTTTCCCTCAGGCATGAACACATGTTACACATGATTGTGCAGTTCACTTTTTTGTATAAGGACCTGTGGTGTTGACCATAGATCCACCTGCCAAGGTTTGTAAACACAGTTGCCTTTATTCAAATATTTTTAAGAAATAACGTAAACTTATAAAGCAAAGCTTTGGAACATGGCATTATTTCACAACCACAATTCACCCATACTATTATTCATAAGTAGTAGACCTGTTGTTACATTATTTAGATGCCAGCTAGTGCCATCAAATGTGACCGGAAAAGGAGTTACTCATCATCTACAATAGCTCAATTTATGGCTCATGCAAAAGTACCACATTTAAAAAGAATCCGAATACCATGACAGCAAAGTTACCTCGGAGTTAGGCAATAATAGAGTCCTTCAATAGTTTTACTCGTCATGAACCTTCGCCGTAACTCTATGGGGAAGCTTTGTGCGCTGCAAGCGGCGGCCGCGGCGCCGCGCTGCGTTCAGTCTATTGGCATCGGGCAGCGAAGGTGTCAGTGCAAAATGTCTTGGCGAGTCAGCGCGCTGTTTTCACCTATGTCCTGTATTGTGCCTAGTGTGCCCTGTATTGTGCCTGAGGGTCGGAAAGGATGCCGCGTACCTGCTGCGTACCCTGGATTCGATCAGGATACGAGGGAAATGACGAAAAGGTGTCGGTGCTCTGGCTGCCTAGAGACAGCGAACGGTGGGAAATGTGGAAGTGCGCCATACCACGACGAGAAACCGGTAGTTTCACATTTGACTCCCCGCATCAATGTGCGTGTCTGCGAAAAGCACTTCGATGAGAGTGACACCGTTCGTGTGCACCAATGGCAAGTCGGAGGTGGTGTTGTGACGCAGCAGCGTGATGTTCCGAAACTTTTGCCGGACGCTGTGCCGAGGATTTTCGACGACCTCCCGGCGTATTTGTCTTGTGCAAAAACGTCCAGAGCTCGCCCGCCCACACAACAAAAACGTAAAAGATACACATAAGGTATACGCTGTGCATGTCTATCAGAGCAAGCATCTGAACTAAAGAAAAAAATTCACAGCATATCCACGGGTGAATGATGAGGAGCTTGGGCGAAGCTCCTGAAGCAATCATGGTTACACCGTGAAATCTTCAGTGGTTTCGCCCAGCAGTAATCAAAGCGATAGCCCAGTACATCATCAAAGACGTGACAAACATCGGTGATGGGTCGTAGTGGGACGTTTGCAAAGGTGGCTTCCGTTCCCCCTTCATTATAACGGCTTTATGGTCGGTGAAGTAATGGATCGGTGATGCATCGTAGTGGGATGTTTGCAAAGACGAAGTAGTGGGCAGTTTGCAAAGGATCGGTGATGGGCCGGTTACGCCTTACGCCGGACGCGTGACAAGGTTAGACTAAGAGGAATTTCGCCTCTAAAATATTTGGTTGCTAGTGCTGGTATCATAAGGTTAGAATTTGGTGAAGCAATAAAGAATTCCTAACAGTCGTGCAAAACAAGCCTGGTTCTGACAGGTTAACTGTAGATGTAATCAACACCTGATGAAGACCGCGACGGTTACGAATGCTGGAAACAAAGAAAAATAATTTAGTGGAAGTCGCAACTGAAGAGCGGAATAAACTCACAGGGTCTCTTAAGCGTTCGCCTTAGACTAATCGAATGGTTACGGCCATTTTCTTTTCTTTTTCAGTCGATGTTTGCACTGCCTCCAGGATAGGAGGCATCGCAAGGTTTCGGCACCTCGCCTGTTTTTGCACTGCCTCCGTGATCGGTCCCCCGATCACGGAGGCCATCCAAAGCGGCGATGCCATATGATTACGTCATCCTGTGACGCCACGATACGTGACGTCATGATGACATCACAAATTTTGGCGATTTGTGACGTCATATGGTGACGTCATCACGAGATGATGATTTTTTGGATTACTCGTATTGATGCCGCCGACGCGGGACGCCGCCGGCGCCGATGGTCAATTTTCACGTTTGATGAGGAATCTAAGGCTTCCACCTTAAAAACAGTAAAGAAGCACTGCGAAAACTACACAGTATTGCATGAGCGACCGAACATTAAGCGCGGCACGGCGCTGTAGCGATAAACCAACGCAAAAGAAAACACAAAACCAGGGAAAAGCCGTATAAGTATTCCTCGGTGCACCTCAATTGCTAAATTCAAAGCACTGATTCATTCAGACTGACTATTGGTTCGATAAATACGAGGCTACTTTAAGATATCTCCGTATACAAACATCAGGTGCATAGACTGAAAGATTTGATATACACGTTCAAGAGTTGGAGCCACTCTACATCCGCGAGGCATTACGATCCGCCAGAGCCCTTGAAGGACTATGGATCATCCACAGATTCCTACTAGATGCTTTAAAAAAACGGAAAAAAGACATGCTTTTATAGCGGTAGTATAACGCACAGCGGAGGCAGCATGCGTTTGTTTCCGACGAATTTCGTGCTCCAAGGCCTCATTCGACGCTAAATTGCACTGTATTAGAGCTTCCCCGAATGTACCTGAAGGTAATATTGCTCTGAAGATATAATCAACGTTCACGGGTACATTTACACACGTTTTTCAGTTCTGATACATGCCGTATAACTGCAGCGCCGGCTCCGCACCGATGCCCCCACACGGGCGCGGGCGCCGGTAGCGGCTGCTCCTGTCCCTATATCAAACTTTCGCGGAAGCTTCATGACCAGTAAATGTATTGAAGGACTCTGGCAATAACATGCTTTGAATTAAAAACTGCCTGTCAATACTGGTGGTGGCTTGGCACATTAGAGCGAAGGACTGGACATACCATGCGGTTGAATAAAAATTGAACAGGCTATAAATAATGGCTGTAAGGCAGTCAATAATCATACTTAGTAAATCAAGTGAGTTAACGTTCAACATATTTTCAAGCCATGCAAAATTTTCAAATGCACACTTTTAATGTAAAGTTTGGACACAGCACCGTGCGTAACACAGTGCAGCAGTCCAAGTGTTGACAATCCTGAATGCTGAGAGATATACAAGATCTTCAATATACTGTAAGGCACAGGAGTGTGCGCAGATGAGACCGTCGGCGAAGACACAAACAGGTGGGCTAGAACTGTTGCTGCTTCGGCAGACGTCTTCAGTCTTCCTGAAAAAAAAAACATCAAGTAAAGAAGTCCATTAGGCTTTCTGCACCCGTACAAATGAATGTCTTACAAAGACTAACTTGACTTCTCTTACTGTGGACTTTTCTGAAAAAACACCAAAATACAAGATTGAGAAGCTGCCAAGTATTTTCTTGTGAGATATGCAATTAGTGTGCAGCAAGCTGTTATTCTTGTAATGTCTGGAAAGATGTAGCATTTTGATAGAGAAATATGGGGCTCATTCGCTTGTTCATGTTTTTCTGCCATGTTTTTATACACACAGCCAAAGAACAAGGTACAATAGCTAGTGTGCAGCGTTGCTTGTTTATTTGTGGAGGCAACTCCAATACGAAAAGTATTTCACTCACCTTCAATACTTACTGCAAGGTCTGCCAATAAATTATTTAAACTTGGACTAGACGGGACAATATATACTTATGAGGCATGCCACAGTGGACAGCCTCGATTCTTTAATGTACATTCAAATCTAAAACTCTGTTAATGCCAAAGCAGCTCCTAGACGTTGTTGTTATCACTGCACTCCTGTCTTACTAAACTAACGGTGTACACAGCACCTGCATGTAGGCACTGCACCATCCGGCTTCTACCAATTATGAAATGCGTGCGTTCTGAAAATTTTCTACGCTGCTCACTGTTTGCTATTACCTTAAATGTTACTCAGCCAACACAAACTAGACATGCAATTAATATGACTATCAAGCGCAAATGAATGTAAAATTTTTTCTAACAGTGATAACAAACCACGAGGTGCATGCAGCCCATCCTTTGTACCGTTCCCGTCTGTTCAGCACAATTACTTTGGAAAGTCTAAGAAACTTGCAACAAGCTCGCCCAGCCTTGTGATTTCACAATAGAAAACAGGGAATGGAGGCAGTGCATTATCTTTAAAATTAACTTTCTTAAGATAAGGTGTTGAAATAAGCCCGATAGCCAAATATATCTGCCACCGTGAATTAAAACATACACCTAAGTTTCGTAGCACAGGGCTAAAGTCTAATTTCAAACAGTCCCAGCAGGACTAATATTTGTGTCACAAATTTGTGAATGGTTTTGCAACTACCGAACAAAAAATGCGCAATAACAACGTGCTGGGGAGCATCAAAGTGCTTCGATGTACATGCCATTTCATTGTAAAGGTAACGCATCAGAGTACTGACCATTTCAAGCAGAACGGAAAGGCGAGCTAGTTGGCGGGTTATAGGCGGGGATCGGATTTAGGTGTATATTTTATATTGAAGCAATAAAGCTTTGAGTTGTGACTAAGCGCTCATTTTGTGCACTTTCTTGTCCTTGTCTTCTTCGCCCTGCTATTATATAAGTGCCGACCATTTGGCCAGCAACGCTACGAATCCTTCTTAATACGGTCCATTTGATGTTGCAGGTGTATATTGTTGAGGCACTCCACTGTAAATTCAATATAGTGCTATAGGCGTGACAAAGTGCAGGTGCAGATTCAGCATACTCCATGAGGGTGGCTGATATAAGAGATACCATGAAATTGGACTCAAAATGATGGTACTCTCCAGGTTTCCAATATATCAATGACTTGATTCATTACAAACTCGCATGCACTACAGAATTCAGAAATGCATTCGCTTTCGTTACACTCTCCTTATGAGATTGCTGCTACCAACCCGGGTTCTGCGAAGCATCCAGATGAGCTTCATTAGTTCTTGGAAAGCTGCTGGCGCCCATGGCTGCATAGCATTGCATGTGCGATCTTGAGCACCATCTGCAAAGGAACAAAAATTGTACGCGTTTCTTGTAGTGACACAATTTCATGCTGCACTGATCAGCTGCAGGGCACACCAGTACCTAATTGAGATAACTGGCATAAATTCAGTTTGACGTCTACGCGTGAAACACTTTCGAACGCGAAATTTATCATCCTAAAGCACTCGAACACCCAGAACTAATTCAGTACATGATATAAAACGAGCAGTGTAGATAAAGAGCTTCTTTTGCTACGGGAAAACAGATTCCACAGCTGTTAGATTTTTCTCCTTGCTGCTCCCGTTTAATGTTAGCATTGAAAGCGTTGCTGCGCTCCTTACGCAAAAGTGACTTCAGAGACAGACTTTACAGGCGCCATACTGTCCTTCCCGCTTTTTCATGCGAGTCACAATGTTTTTATGATTGTCCCTCTGCCATCAGGATTTCACTGGCGTGACTGAATTAGTCTGGCACAACTCACACGTCTTCAAGTGGCTGGCAATACTCACATGAAATCCAGCAAATCTTAAGAGCTTATATATGTCACTAATTAGGAAGTGACAATGCCGTAAAATGCATGTGCTTCACCCTACACGCTGTCACTTAGCAGACGACTGGCCCATAATATAGCCATAATCATATCCCTGCAGCATAATTTATTCGCTCTATTCAATAATCTAATGACCTTATTACCCAATGCTATGCTGTTTCTTTTTTTTTGTCTTAGACACGAACTATGTGCGCAATGCAAAATTATTATCGAAAAGTATTCCCACTAACTCATATTCTATGCGTCGATGAATCCCCATCTTTGTACGGCGGCAGAACAAGGACACCCAGGGTCGCTCACAAGTGTATACACCTTAAACCCTGGAAAACGAGAGCGCATGGTGACGCCACATATTATTAATGCGCACATGTCAAACACTGAGACTGAGGGAAAACGCAAGCAAATCAAGTACGCCAACTAATGATAACAATATTTTTTGAGTTTTACGTTCCAAAACTACGCTGTAAGCAAAAGTTAGCCGAGAGTGGGGTTTTTGCTGCTCAATCACCTCTGAAAACTCCCTCGCTTCAAAAATTACTACCTCATGTTGGAGTAAAAGGGTTACGTGACATAGTTTTACCACCAACTCTGAGGAACGTAGTAAAAGGATGTCACAATCCAATTTTACTACATGGGGAGTTTTCTGTCACGTGATTTTTAACCACCGTTTGAGAGTTTATTACCATGTGACCTCAAGCTCCCCCAGCTCCCCCTAAAGCCCCTATACTTCGGCTCCCCCTGCTCCCCCTGCACCCCCTAGCTCCCCCTGCTTCGGCAGCTTTTGTCCGCCGAAGAGTGCCGTTTCCAGTTCCAGCGAAGGTATGCGAACACCACAAATGTTTCTTTATTTTTTTTTTTCAAAGTTGGTATGGCATTGTCGCGCCTCGTGGTTGACCCTAAAGCCCCAACCAGTGGCACGCGTATGCACGCGCCTAGGCGTCAAATGCGCATCTCGGCGTCGGTCGCGGAGGGCTGTACGCGTCCATACGCCTCGAGGCGCGAGGAGTCAAGGCGACTTCGATATTTTCGCCTACGTCACTACGCGTACGGCGCTCCAACCAATCAGAGGCCGCGATACCTCTGAGCGCTATGCCTAATGGCCGCCGCTTCGAAGGCACCTCCGAGTGCAGGGCAAGCACGGAAACTACGGTCGCAAACGCTCCTGAGTGACCGCGTCGACATCCAGTACGTCGACGACACGGCGAACGACCGCGAGTGCTACCAGTGGGACGCGGTTTCGTGCCGAGTTCGAGCGACGCCGACAAATCCAGCGAATGCTTCCCGGCTGCCCTTGCCCCGGTTTTGAGTGCGATCGTCGACCGAGTGAAAACATCGTACCTACTACTGCGGCATGTCGCTGCTCCTGTGCTCTGATCTGTGTATCTGCGCTCGGAACGGGTGTAAACGTGCTTCGGAGGTTTGAAGTCCTCAGCGTGAGCCTTCGCCTACCGCGAAGTCAATTCAGAGCGGTCTTGAGTGCCATCGTCGACCGAGTGAAAACATCGTACCAACTACTGCAGCATGTCGCTGCTCCTGTGCTTTGATCTGTGTGTATCTGCGCTCGGAACGGGTGTAAACATGCTTCGGAGGTTTGAAGTCCTCAGCGTGAGCCCTCGCCTACCGCGAAGTCAATTCAGAGCGGTGTCGTCTGCATTCAGCGTAGGCCTCTACCGTCGAGTTCGTGTGAACCAGCTCATGTGAGGAAGTTTGGTTGAAGGAAATTGACGGTAATTGTTTCCGTCGAAATATAGACACTATATATGACGCCAGAGACCTGGCGTGGCGCTTACGCAGGAGTTTTTAACCGCAGTGTGTTTGTTTTCAACATCGCCATTCGCCTCATTGCCGAAAGCGAACATCGCACTTGCCAACACATTTCGGTGATGTGACAACGTACATGAGGAGGATTTGCGGATTTTACGACGCTGAAACATTGGTTGACTTCGGCGCAAATCGTTTGCGTGTGTTGCCAAGCTAACAACAAGCGTGCGCTTGTTGGTAGCAGTGTGACGTGTTTTCGTGCCGGGTACCAGCGACGCCGACACATTCAGCTGTCAGCGGTCTCATTTACATTCATTTATAAAATAGAAGCTCGAACGTGCGCGAGTGTGGTGATCGAAAAAGAAAGTTGCATGATTAAGTGCTGCTTGTGTTGCCTGCTATTTCACTTCTTGACTCTTTGTCTGCTTCTCTGCCGTGCAACTACACCTTAGCACATGCCCAGTCGCACATGCCTTGTTTTGCAGGTTGTCTATTCTGACACACATTCTCCCTAGTCTTTTCTGATACTCGCAGACTGGAGAATGTGAACAGTGGTGTTTCTCCATCGTTTTACAGTTTACTTAAATATAACACATGTTTTGTTTACAGCTCGACAGCTAATTTGCTAAAAAGCTTGTAAGTGACAAGCACCTCCATTGAAATCTGAGGTGCACAATGACACAATAGTAAGAAGAGAAGAGCAAGACATCACACGTATGTGCAGAAGGAATGAAAGTGCAATATTACTGTGCTGCTCTTTGTTTAGAAGGAATTCAAACGGTGCCTCACTGGAACCTCAGACACTTGTGTGACCATTCTAAACTGCGCACATATTTATCTCTTCCTCCAGACTGAATCCAGCTGAAATAATTATTTGATGGTTTCAAATGCCAAATCCTTGGATGTATTGCAAGGACTATTTCATTTCTGTTCAGTTCTTTGTATATGCACTAACTTAGACTATGCATGCACTGAAGCATAATTGAAATATGGAGACATTCAATTTGGCTATGTTAGACAACTTGCCAAAGACTTTTATACAGTGCTCTGGTGCAATCCTATGAGCGATATCTGTTGTATCATGAAGTTTCAGGCACGATTTATTATGTTAGAGGGTATTTTGACTACTGACGACGTGCAAAGACCTTCTACGCAGTGCTTGGTTCCAATCTTATGACCGATATCTGTCGCATCATGAAGTTTCCGGCACGATTTATTATATTAGAGGGTATTTTGACTACTGATGACGTCCAAAGGCCTTCTACACAGTGCTTGGTTCCAATCTTATGACCGATATCTGTCGCATCGTAAAGTTTCAGGTGTGGTTTGTTGCGTTAGAGGATATTTAGATTACAGAGAACGTCCAAAATCCTTCTACACAGTGCACAGCTGCAATCACAATCTTAACATAACCCATTTTTTTGTGCACACTAACATGTTCAAATACAGTTTTTTCTGATATTTACGAACACTGGAATGACGTACCTGGTTCGGTTCGTGAAATGAATGTATCTGATTTTTGGAGGCGCTTGTATGATATTAGTGTTCTATTTCTCTCAATTATTACCCAATTGCACTCAACAGGTGGCGATATCTGCTTTTGTTGCAGCATGTATTGCGATATTACTGTATACATTCTTTCCTTTTGTATTCATGTACACCACTCCTGCAGTAGCCCTGCATTGGGCTGCAATATTTGAAAATAAATAAATAAATATTATGACCGATATCTGCTGCACCATGAAGTGTTGGGTGTGGTTTGTTGTGTTAGCGGATATGTAGACCACCAAGAACGTGCGAAAGCCTTCTAGACAGTGCTCAGCTGCAATCTTATGACCGATATCTGCCGCATCATGAAGTGTCAGGTGTGGTTTATTACTTCGATAAATGCTGTAAAATATGAAGTGTACTGGATGCACCAGCATATTCATGATAATTTTAATGGATTTTCTTGTGTAGGTATATGAAAAAGCCTGGTGGTTTATAAACCTTGATGCTACTTCATGTTTTGCTTTTTAGAGCCTTTAGAAAGTCTTTTAGGTGTTAAGAGCTTCTGGAACGGGACGGGCCCTACGATATCTTCACCAAAAGCGCTGCTCGCAAATTTGCTTTCTGAGCCATTCCTAGCAACGATTATGCAATCAATGCACAGACACCATCATATACCACTCATTTCATTTCACTGAAATTCAAAGAAAATATCTCTTGCACATCCCACTACATGAACCAAATGCTGTATAAGTCAATTATAGGTAAATTATTCTTTGTTTTATAGGCCTGAATGATTTCTTAATCAAAACATCCCTCTGTGCAAGTAAGCAATAAGCAGGTATCTGAGTATGTTTTGTGCACTGCCTGGAAGTGTATAAGGTGTGAGGATAGACTGTTTAATTATGAACTGGATGCGTATTTTGTGGTGAACAGTTCATATTCATTTATTAGAAAACAAGAAAGTCAGGCCATACTTGCAGGGCTACAGTTTACCTGCATTTTGTTGCTAGACGGGACATAAGTAACTGTGAGTTTCCAGTAATGTTGGTTTCTTGTTTCCATGCTACTGAAAAAAAATTTGAGTTAGTATGTATGCTTGCTCCAGGATTCGAGCTTCTCAATGTTGGCCCATGTAATAAACTGTAACTCATATTAGGCAGCTAGAATATTAGTCACGGTGACACCCGTGGTACGCGGGAAAGCCGTCTTTTTGTTAATGTGAAAAGTATTAGTCGTTATGCGGCGAATTTTTAGGGCAGCTCGTTTGGACTTTGCAGCAAACGTCTATTTCCTTTTTTTTTCGTAACTAAAGTACGTGCCAAGAAACGACGTCAAGCCCCCCGACGGTGCGGGCGACGCCGCTCCCGTCCACTTCTTTTTAGCAGCAACGGGAGCAGAACCATTTTCATGAACAGGATGATTATATTCGTGTTGGGCACTAATAGCATGGCCGTGAACAGGCGTCAACAAGGCGATCGCACAAGCGTTGGCGATCTCGCAAACATTGTTGGCTGTGTCCCGTGATGCAGACGTGAACTTAGCAGCGCACGCGCCGATGTCGATTACTTGTGCATACCGTGGTTGTTACTTTGGTCATTGCGATGTTAATTACTTCTTAAATAGTCAAAACAGTGGTGGGTGAAGCACAATCAATATTTTAACGACAGTCTAATTCGCTTCGATCGATAACGCACCGTTCTAGGCTGTACATGGACAGTTTTAAACGAAAAGATCAAGCAACACTGTGCCTCTGCCAAAAGCGAGCGTCGGCGCGGTCGACGCTTGCCAGTGGTTGCGCGCCCTTTTCCTCCACGGGGCGCGCCGCGACGCATTTGACGCGTAGGCGCGTGGAACGCGTGCCGGCGCTTGCCAGTGGTTGGGCCCTTAGCCTACGCACTTTCTCTGGAACTGCAGCTGCAGAAGCACAACGAGCGAGAAAAGCAGTCTGTGAACGAAAGGGCATGCTCGAAGAAAAAAGAAACCTTGCTGGAAAGCCGTCTTGCAGATTTTATCAAATCGCTGGCTCATAATGTCAGAGTTCCTGGAGGCAGGCGAGCGTAAGAAGCTTGCGCTGGATAGGTCTGATTATGCGCCGATATGAAGTTCAACTCGCGCCGGTGTCCGAGCGCGAAGAGCGGGCTGAATCCCACGTCATCAAGTGTGCACGTACGAGCGCAAGCCTCTGAGCCTGGACGCCGGGGTTACCTCACTTCCATACTGAATCGCGAAGAGCTACTAAGAAAACTGCCAGCTGGTGTGATCGTACGTGGTTGCTTCCTGGAGAGTGACCGGTACAACTTCGAAGCTATAAGAAAAACGCTTCGCTACGTCGTCGGCACCGAGCCGCCTAGCGGCCGGTGTGAGTGCGTCGCCGAAGCAGGTGAAACAAGCGTCGCATAGATTTTGTTTCACAGAAAACAATGTCTGCTGGAGTAAGTACAGTGCGAACTGTGTATTTCGCTCCATGCGGCCAACGCTGTGAAACATCTAGCACATCTAGCGCGAAGGCGAGCCCCGATACGAGGCAGACGGAACCAACGTGCGGCCGCCGGTGCGCTGCGAGTACGAGCACGGTGAAAACCGAGCCTGCGAGCCGTTTCGTTTGTTGTAAGTGGATCGCTCCGTAAGACGCCGCCAATAGCGGACACATATTTTTTATTTGTGTCTAAAATAGAGACGACGAAAATTGCACAGGAGATGCATTCTGCGATCGCCAGCTGTAGTTCATCGCATAGCCGTGCTCCTCGAAAAGGCCTAGCGACGGCGTTGGTAATTGAAACCAATACAGGCGCGGCGCCGCTCTTCACTGGCGTTCCTGGATATGTGCTGCTACTGTGTTTGAGCACAGCTGCGCGATGAAAAAATTGTTGAGTGGCCGTGGTTTATGTGTGCTTAGGTATATTTTGCGGGTTTATGCATCAACACGACGGAGTGCCATCGAATAAGTGAATAATGAAAAAGGTGAGATAAGGCGGCTTTGTACTAAAAGGTCGATGGGACTCATGGCGACTTGCCGCCAAGCTTAAATGTTTACGCGTACGCTGTGAATCTTTATTGTTCAAGCACGCAAAACGCAAATCTTCTACCGGAACTACATGGCAGGTGAAGATGCAGTGCCTATATATACCGGGTAGCCGGTGTACGTTTGTGCAGCGCGAGCAGTCGGTTGATGTTGTGTTTCATTCTGCATTGGTTGTGTATGTGTGTTTGCGTATGTGTTTATCTCTGCATATGTTATGGTTAATGTGTTTTGTACGTTGATTAATTGATTCGAAGTTCGATGGATCATGGTGCAATCACACCCCTTAATTTTTTTTACCACCAGAAAAAGCCGCGAAAACTGAGTTACGGGAGTAAATAAATACTAGTACATCAGCCGCAAGAAACTGTCGACCGAGAAACAACTCTCAGAAACCATCGGAAAAACTTTGTAAAGGCAGTAAAAAATTACTCTGAGTATACTCGCTGAGAACGTCAGCGGGTTAAATAGTTACTACCGTTTCTGCGTTCAAGACTCAGTTATCATGAAAGTAAATTTTTACCTCGACTGGTACGCAGTAAAAAAAAAAAAACCCAGAAAATGCAATGCTCTGGAGGACAAGCAGTTTACCCCTTTTCTGGTTATTGTTGTTTAGTGTGTATTATATGAGGGCTATTCAAAAAGTAAGGGCCGTTTGCTAATATTTAAATATTTACACGTCAGAATGAACATGTATTTGTGCAGCGCCATCTGTTAATTCTTGGCGAAGGTACTGAAGTCATTGTTCTGACTCAGTAGTCGTCTTATTGGGGACAGGGGGACAAGTTGCTAACAGGCACGATGTCCCCATGATTTTCTCTGCCCCCAACAAGCTCTCTAAGCTGTGCTCCTGCACATGCGGTGGTAGCAATCATGGGTGCGAAATCAAGCACGGTGCCTGCTATATGGGTCATTCCACGCCAACTGTCCCAGCCTTGGCGCTCGACCATCTGCGATTTGAATGAAAAAAATCGAGGACTATCCATCTAAAGCCAGAAGCCTTCCGCCAAATTATTTTTGGCGAAAAAAATTTTTAAGTGCCGCAAACCCTATGTGAAGTTTTTCGGAAAGCTCGAAACTATGGCTCGGAAAATGCGTTTTCAAAAAATCTCTTCTTCATATATTAGGCTAGGACAAATTTTTTCCTACATAACGATCGTAGGCTTCTCACTTAAAATAAGTTTCACGAACGTTTAGTCTTTCGTGAATTTTTCATGCGGCCTTAAATATTGACAATATGACCCATATTGGGGATTTTTTCATAGAAAGGCGACATTCAGTGAAATGTAATATTTTAATTTAACTGATTGCCAGGAAGTTTTGCTGTAGCCCAAAAATAGTTTGAGACGTATATGGCGTGAAATGGTGTGTAGAGCTGACGACAAAGTTGCAAGAAAGTTCATTTTTGCACATGTTTAGTCGTAACTTTAACATTGAGGTGCTCCTATTAAATTATGCTAAATAGCGCATTTACTAGCAACATTAGTTGTCTACTGACTGAGAAAGTTTTATCAAATTACTTTTTGTTTTAAGGAAGAAAAAAATTTTTGAAGTTGTGTTCTGCCACTGTCTATTTTCGCTCGTGTTTTCTCTTCGCAGAAACGCGTGGTTAGCCACAGAACAGCTAGACAACATAATAATCTCTGCATGTGCTTATTTGAATGCTTTACTAGTGAGTATTGGCCTGAGTAAAAGAGAAATACGAACTCCGCTAGAGTGAATTTAACCACATGCAGCTGTCCATTGAAGGTCGGCATAGTGAGCTTACGCAACAGCGGGAAGTGACACCGATGCGTGCAACGCTCCGTTGCCTGCGCACAGATATAAAAGTGGGAAGAACACTACGATTAAGGAAAAATTCAGTTGCTGTAATATGAAACGCATGTTGTACTTTTGCACTAATTCACGGTTCCTGGTCAAACATCATCACTTATATACATAGGCGTGCGCACAGGGGGGGGGGGCAGGGGCAGGGGGGCGCCCCCCCCCCTAATCACCTAAGAGGACGGGTGCAAATTCTGCCCCATACATTGACCCCTTGTCACCTAAGAGGGAGGGGGGGCGCAAAATCTGCCTCGTACATTCACTTAGTAGGGGGGGGGTGCGCTGGGATGAACCTTCGCATCCCCGCCCCTCCCTGATGGGGAACCCTGCGCACGCCTGTGCTTATACACGATTGTGTTCGTCACAAGTGCAACTGATCTCCTTTGTTAAAGCAACTAATCTGTTCCTTTTGCCACTTTTAAACCTTTGCGCAGGCAACGGGTTGTGGCACGCGTCGGTGTCACTTCCCGCTGTTGCGTAAGCTCACTATGCCGACCTTCAATGGACAGCTGCATGTGGTTAAATTCACTCTAGCGGAGTTCGTATTTCTCTTTTACTCAGGCCAATACTCACTAGTAAAGCATTCAAATAAGCACGGGCAGAGATTATTATGTTGTCTAGCTGTTCCGTGGCGAATCTCGCGCCCATGTAGGTTGTACTAACCGCTGGACGCGTTTCTGCGAAGAGAAAACACGAGCAAAAATAGACATCGGCAGAACAAAACTTCAAAAATTTTTTTCTTCCTTAAAACAAAAAGTAATTTGATTAAACTTTCTCAATCAGTAGACAACTAATGTTGCTAGTAAATGCGCTATTTAGCATAATTTTACTAGGAGCACCTCAATGTTAAATTTACGACTAAACATGTGCAAAAATGAACTTTCTTGCAACTTTGTCGTCAGCTCTACACACCATTTCACGCCATATACGTCTCAAACTATTTTTGGGCTACAGTAAAACTTCCTAGCAATCAGTTAAATCAAAATATTACATTTCACTCTATGTCGCCTTTCTATGAAAAAAATCCCCAATATGGGTCATATTGTCAATATTTAAGGCCGCATGAAAAATTCACGAAAGACTAAACGTTCGTGAAACTTATTTTAAGTGAGAAGCCTACGATCGTTATGTAGGAAAAAATTTGTCCTAGCCTAATATATGAAGAAGAGATTTTTTGAAAACGCATTTTCCGAGCCATAGTTTCGAGCTTTCCGAAAAACTTCACATAGGGTTCGCGGCACTTAAAAATTTTTTTCGCCAAAAATATTTTGGCGGAAGGCTTCTGGCTTTAGATGGATAGTCCTCGATTTTTTTCATTCAAATCGCAGATGGTCGAGCGCCAAGGCTGGGACAGTTGGCGTGGAATGACCCATATCCCTTGCAGCACCTGTGTGGTATATGCCACACCTCTGGTTTGTGGCAAGACTTACGTCGGACAAACTGGGCGCTGCATAATAAACGAGCGACTTAGGGAACATGCACAAAAAGTAGCTAACAATGTTGACAAAGGAGCACATCTTGTTGCCTATCTTAACTCCTGCCACAACTGCGCTCCACGATTTCGCGAGACGTCGATTCTCGGCAGAAGCAATAACGAACATGCGCGGCTTGCCTTGGAAGCATACCACACCAAGAAAAAGGGGAGCTGATTGTATCAGTGATACCTCTATGTCTTTGTACTCCTCCGAATATGAATTTATGCGTGCGCATCTCGGTTAGGTATCTGTGTTTTTACAATACGACGCTACGCGTGCGCATGCAAGGATTGTGGTTGTGGTGCATCTTCGTTATATATCTACGTTTTTACGTATGTAATACGTCGCTACGCGTGCGCATGCAAGGATTATGGTTCTGGCATATACATGCGATGCTGAGAGAAGAATAAAGCAGTCGTTAGTAAGCGCCAGTGCTTGTCTCTTCTATTCTTTGTGGTCTGTCCGTTTTGCGCTGAACTCCTCTTCTTAAATGCTATGTACCAACTAAGCCCAACAAAAGTTTTACTCCACCAAATACACCGTACGCTGGAGCTCCGACCTCCATCCAGACTTGTCGACGTGAAGCTTCGCTTCTTTGTCGGCTTTGGTAGGGTAATTACATTCACGAAGGCATGCACAACAATAATTGGGGTGACCGACAGTGCGACATGCGAGGTCTGCAGCACCGAAGAAGACATCGATCATTTGCTATGCCGCTGCCCTGGATTTGCTTGTGAAAGACAAACGCATTCTCATAAGTTGCGATGACTAGACAATCGGCCGCTCTCCGTGGAGTTGCTGCTTGACCTCCGGCCCCACCGGTTGTCAGCCCACAAGGCAGTTAAAGCACTTTCGGGCTTTTTGACTACTACGGGCTCGTGTGAACGCCTTTGACTATGCTATGGTGCCAAAGCCACATACACGTCAGCGCATTTATTGACCATTTCCTTCTGTCCTTACGTTCTGTCTCTCTCATATTTCTCCTGTCTCTCTCCCTTTCCCATTGCTCAGCGTAGGGTAGCCAACCAGACATGTGTCTGATTAACTTCACTGTCTTCTCCTTTTTGTTTTCCTGCTTCTTCTTTGTTGCGCAGCATGCTCTTGAAAAAAGAAAATAAAAACTTTATTTTTACTTTTTCACACGCGATGCAAGTGATGCTGGCTGATGCAATCGTTCCCTCGCAATGTGTGAAGCCCCTTGTAACGTCTTAGCTAATTTGTGTAGTGCTTGACCACCGTCATTCCATTCTGGCAGGAACATCTTTGTTCCTTTATCACCATGATTCGCATCGCTTGCTCGTGTCTAGTTTCCTGCTCGCCAAGCTTGGTGGCGTCGCATTCCTGCTCTCGGCGTTTTCATGCGGTGACCCGAGGAGCGTTCGCACCGGTCGCGTCGCGCTCTTAACCTGCGTGAGCCCGCCTCGGGCTGTGTTTCGATGAATGCTCGAGTGATTAATTGCGAAGCCATCCTCCCCCCCCCCCTTTCCCCCCTAATTTGGGGTCTCATGCTTCTCGCAGCGGAAGCACGTCGCCCGAATGGGCGGGGCCACAGTTGTCCCCCCGCGCCGCGGGAGTGGCTCCGCAGTTGGTTGCGCTTGGTTGGGTTCGAATGCAAAACCTTAGTTGGCCGCCAACTCCTCGCCTCTTATGAAGCGCGCAGCAAGTGTTGCTGTTGGCTCAGCCACCTCGCCTTTCCGTAACAACCATTTGAACTTTACTCTTTGTTTATCTAATCGCGGGCCAGTTCACTGCCGGCCTCGAGGGGTGTAACAAATTGCTTACGACCACTAGTGATTAATACCATCACGCGACGCGATGACCGTGAATCTATAAATCGACAGCGCAGCGCTCGATGTTGGTGAGAACGTGAAGGTAGCGTTTCGAGCCACTTCAGCCTGTACAGAGAGAAACCGCCAGCGGGAAACGCGCTGCGTGATAACGTTATGTCTCCGACAAAAGAGCGACGCCTCCACGGAGGCGCCGGGAAATTTAGTTTATCTATAAACCTTGCATATCGAGAGAGCAAGCCGACTGGTAGGAATGCCTAATTATACGGCTACAAAAAACCCACTAGCTTCCCACGCTGGGGGTGGTTGATGAGGAAAACGATGTTATGTGCAGCATTAGCCGAGAGACTTAAAGAAAAATAATTATTAAAGTGGCTTGCTCAGTGCTATCTATAGACATTTCGTTTTATACCAACACTTCGCACCAACCCCTCAGATAACTTTTATAATAATAATGATAATAATAAAAATAACGGTTTTCTTTTCCACCAATACAAAGTTGATGGAGGGGGTGAGAATAAAAGCGACTATCCGCATAACTACGTTCTCACCCCTCTTATACATGAGGCAGAGGCAGTGGCGGCATCAGGACGCAAGGTGTGGTGAAGATTCACAACAACCAAAATGGGAATTACATAATCTTCAAACACACTGTAGACAGCAGTGTTGGCAAAAAAAAAAACGCAAAAGACACACGATACAATGAACATATATAAAAGCACAGACCAAAGTCTGAATACATAAACTACAAATACACTAAATAGAAAATTTAGGCATAGCAGTGGTGGCGTTTTTTTTATATTTTTAGGCCCGCAATTTGAAGATGAAATCTTAAATGTGAGGATAGTCAATAAGATATTGGCGGAGTTGAGAAAGTGTGATATCTATTATGTCAATGCCTGCTGAAAATAGTTTATTTAATTGTAATGGCAACTGATAAGTAATTCTTTGTTGTACATAGTTTGCTCTTGTACAACAAAGCATCCAGTGCGGTTGATGACGGCGTAGTTAATCTGATTCATAACATTTCACAGAAGCTAACTCTGTAATTGTGGATAAACGTCTTTTTGTTTGATGTTACAGTAAGATCGAACAATGTAAGAGCCTGTGAATGTATAGGTGGAAAATACTGATAATATCGTGTTCATTAAACAAGTGATGCTTTGCATGTCTGTGAGGAAGGCTATAAATTAGACGAAGGATTTTGTTATGGAGAGGTGAAATCTTCCTTAAATTAGCTTTAGTCGTCGTTGCCCACAATAATGTACAATAGTTCGGAATTTGAAATTAATAATGCATGGTATATAGGAAGCTTTGCCTTTAATGGTGGAATAGATCTATGACGCCTAACTATGCCAACAGCTCTGGATGCCTTCAATAAAATACTATTAACATGGTCATTCCATTGCACGAGCTGCGTATAAACTCCAAGTGATATTATTGAGTTAACAATTTCGATTGGCTTGGATTTATGCTGTAGATTTCCTGCCGTATCGGATTTCTTGTTTCTAGAATTAAAAAGTATAGCTTTAGTTTTATTTGCATGGTGGAAGGGGTTCTTAAATAAAATAAGATGAAATGAAGAGAAAAGTACACCTTGTAACTGTCTCTCTGAAAGGAGGACACCTCAGCAGTAGTGCACAAGGGAATAGATCAGGAGGGATTAAAAGAAATAGGAAACACGAGACCGGTTGGAGGGGATCACGGACGGCGAACCGATCGGTGAGAGCACCTCCGAGCGAACCTCTTTTATTTACATTAACTGACAATGCATTTTCCTTTGTCCAGAATTCTAGTTTACGTAATACATTCCTACCGCGCAAAGATAGTTCATGGTGTATATCAGCTAACAAGTGTTGCAGTGTCATCCGGGTAAGTATCGAGTCTAGACTGATCATCAATGTTAGTAATGCTGCCACGCGTGTTTATTGATTTATTTTCATTTGTTCAGGTTTAACCCACAATGTCTGTTAGCAACGTTCGGCGTAGAAGCGCAATGTTTTAGTAGCTTCGTGATTGTTTCAGCTCATTCTGTTAAAATTACAGGCAGGACGCGGATAGTCACGTTTATTCAAAAGCTTACGCGAGCACTAGCGATAAGGCTCGAATGTTCCATGCCACATGTTTAAATGCCGACGCACCTCTCCGCAGATCAGGTTACCGACAGCCGACGCTCTGTTCGCCGCTATCAGCCTACAGCGCGTATTAAATGCGAAGCATTTCTTAGCGAACTTCTGCGACTTTGAGCGTATCTATCTATCTATCTATCTATCTATCTAGCCGCCTACGACTTTGTGCTCTCCTGATCGAATGTGCACCAAAATTGGTATGACGTAACATGACTGTATGACGAACATAAATGAGAAGTCATAACATGAAAATCATGACACGCATGTCATGTACAGCGTGATTTACATGCTACACTCATGGTGCGCTGGCGGCCGTTTCGCTAGTTTGATATACACCAAAATTGGTATCTTGCGACGTGACTGCGTGACGAACACAAATAACACGAGTTAACATGACAATCATGACACGCATGTCATGCACAGCATGACTTGCGTGCCACGCTCATGGTGCGCTGGCGGCCGTTTCGCTAGCTTTATATACACCAAAATTGGTATCTTGCGACGTGACCGTGTAACGAACATAAATAACACGAGATAACATGAAAATCATGACACGCATGTCATGTATAGCATGACTTACGTGGCACGCTCATGGGGCGCTGGCGGCAGTTTCGCTAGCTTGATCTACCCCGAAATTGGTATTGCGCGACGTGACTGTATGACGAACATAAAAACTCGAGTTAACATGAAAATCATGACATGCATGTCATGTACAGCATGACATACGTGCCACGCTCATGGAGCGCTGGCGGCAGTTTCGCTAGCTTGATATACGCCAAAATTGGTATCTTGTGACGTGACTGTGTAATGAACATAAATAACACGAGTTAACATGAAAATCATGACACGCATGTCATGTACAGCATGACTTACGTGCCACGCTCATGGAGCGCTGGCGGCAGTTTCGCTAGCTTGATCTACCCCGAAATCGGTATTGCGCGACGTGACTGTATGACGAACATAAAAACTCGAGTTAACATGAAAATCATGACACGCATGTCATGTACAGCATGACTTACGTGCCACGCTCATGGAGCGCTGGCGGCAGTTTCGCTAGCTTGATCTACCCCGAAATTGGTATTGCGCGACGTGACTGTGTGACGAACATAAAAACTCGAGTTAACATGAAAATCATGACACGCATGTCATGTACAGCATCACTTACGTGCCACGCTCATGGAGCGCTGGCGGCAGTTTCGCTAGCTTGATCTACCCCGAAATTGGTATTGCGCGACGTGACTGTGTGACGAACATAAAAACTCGAGTTAACATGAAAATCATGACACGCATGTCATGTACAGCATGACTTCCGTGCCACGCTCATGGAGCGCTGGCGGCCGTTTCGCTAGCTTGATCTACCACGAAATTGGCATTGCGCGACGTGACTGTGTGACGAACATAAAAACACGAGTTAACATGAAAATCATGACACGCATGTCATGTACAGCATCACTTACGTGCCACGCTCATGGGGCGCTGGCGGCGGTTTCGCTAGCTTGACCTACCCCTCAATTGGTACTGCGTGACGTGACTGTGTAAAGAACACAAATAACACGAGTTAACATGAAAATCATGACACGCATGTCATGTACAGCATGACTTACGTGCCACGCTCATGGGGCGCTGGCGGCGGTTTCGCTAGATTTATATACACCAAAATTGGTATCTTGTGACGTGACTGTGTGACGAACATAAAAGCACGAGTTAACATGACAATCATGACTCGCATGTCATGCACAGCATGACTTACGTTCCACGCTCATGGGGCGCTGGCGGCCGTTTCGCTAGCTTGATATACACCAAAATTGGTATCTTGCGACGTGACCGTGTGAGGAACATAAATAACACGGGTTAACATGAAAGTCATGTCACGTATGTCATGTACAGCATGACTTGCGTGCCACGCTCATGGGGCGCTGGTGGCGGTTTCGCTAGATTTATATACACCAAAATTGGTATCTTGTGACGTGACTGTGTGACGAACATAAAAACACGAGTTAACATGACAATCATGACTCGCATGTCATGCACAGCATGACTTACGTTCCACGCTCATGGGGCGCTGGCGGCCGTTTCGCTAGCTTGATATACACCAAAATTGGTATCTTGCGACGTGACCGTGTGAGGAACATAAATAACACGCGTTAACATGAGTCATGACACGTATGTCATGTACAGCATGACTTGCGTGCCACGCTCATGGGGCGCTGGTGGCCGTTTCGCTAGCTTGATCGACCCCGAAGTTGGTATTGCGCGACATTACTGTGTGATGAACATAAATAATAGGAGTTAACATGAAAACCATGACACGCATTTTCCTCAATGACATACAAGACGATGTATGCAGCTCTTTGCTAGCTGCTTCGCATTACATCGATTCCCACAATGCGTGGGATCTGCCGGCTTTTGTTTGTAGTGTGACTTTTCGTTTCCCGGACCCAGGTTCGCCCAAATAAAATGTTTCGTCTTGGACTCGACGACTGTTGCCTTCGTCAACGTCACGACCACGTGACATCTCGTCGAGCTACTGCTTCGTTCATGATCCGGACGCCCCCGCGAAGCGCTGACCCGAGCCCAAGCTGCGAAGATGACGACGCTAAGGAAAACCCGGATCGGTGAACTAGCCGCAGGCAGAACGGACTTCAGCCAGAGTACGGGTTACTTGCCGAAAACACTAGGCAGCACAAGACCTCCACCTCGACCGCAGCGACGATGGCAGGCCCTGTGCCGCCTGCACATTCTGCTGCGGTGACCCGGGGAGCTGCCAACTTTCTGTGCTCCATTCCTCGAAGACCCGGAAACCTGGCTTGAAACATATGACCATGTCGCCGCCTTTAACCACTGGAACTCTGAAGACAGGCTGCTACACGCCTACTTCTAGCTGGAAGATGCGGCAAGTGCCTGGTTCGAGAATCGGAAGTCCTCACTTAAAACCTGGGATCTCTTCCGCAGCGCATTCTTTGACACAGCCCATTTTAATGAAATTTTCACTTATGAAAAATTAACAAAAAATGAGACTTGCATTATAATGTGGTATAAAGGTGTGCTTTATAACGTATACTATTAGTCTCTAGTGCTTATCGCTTTTTAAAATCTTTTTTCCGACACTTGGCCTCATACCTTAAAGATATATCAGCAGATAACTCTAGCTGCAACGCAGAACATACATTAGTTGACTCACTGCATTGAGAATCCCAGGCACGACAACGCTATATTTCTTTCACACCTATTGTAGTACTTGCGCGAAAACAAACGGGGACGAAGAAAGGAGACACACGGACTGAATTCGTTCCAACTAGGCCGGCTGGCAGTTTTGTTTCACACCTACTTGCATAAAAAAGTAGGCAAAATGCACGTGAGTAGAGTTGAGTTGAACAAACTTTATTTCGTTAATGTGTTAAGCTGGGCTAGTTGGTATTGCTTGTATGATTCCATATTGCTTGTGAATACGCACAGAGGACGACATAGAAACAGGGCAACTGGTAGTGCTTGAACCTTAATGAAATAACTTTATTTATCCAACGGTTGTTATTGCGCCCGGGGTTAGGCTGTCAGGGATCCACTATTCAAAGAACGTCTTCCGAGGTCCTCGGCGACGGCCCTGGCCCGCTGGACGGCCCACTCCTGGTCTTCGGGGGCCTCACTGATAAGGGCGGTTTGCCATCGCTCAGCAAGGCGCCCCGCTTTAGAGGGTCCTTCAGTTGTCCTCATGAGCGTCGGCAGGATTTTGTCTTGGGGGGTGCAAGCCTGTGTTGCATCGCGACTGGGAAAGGGGGAGAGCACTGCTGTAGGTTGGGTGGGGGCAACTGCTGGTGTGGCTTGAGGGGGGCAAGTGCCCCTTTTGCACCCCCCTGCCGACGCCCATGGCTTGTCCTCGTCCTTCCTCGTAGCCTACCTTCACTTCTCGCGCCTTCCCAAAGTACATTTGCCATATCGGCCCGTCCATGCCCGCACCACGGGCAGCCAGGCAACGGGTGCAGCGCGGGCCACAGGCGGTGCAGGTGGTAGGGGTTAGTGAAAGTTCCCGTCTGCAGCCGCCTCTGGTCCACCGCCTGCGACCTGTCCAGACGCACGTGGGGTTGCAGATATTTCTTCCGGTCTTTGCTACAGTGCCCAAGCACCTCGTGGTACGTGGCCGGCAACTCTTCGGCATAGCGTATGTCTTTGGCATCATACCCGGCTCGTAATGCACAACTAAAGGAATTAAAATTGACTGGTAACCTACTGAGACCAAGGTGAACCTTCACTGATTCACGATGAGGTAGCTCCACGCTCAGGTGCCTCGGGAAACAGTGTGCTGTGCCAAGGAGCTTATTCGAACAGGGTGGTAACCTGTGGTGTGCAGTGTCTCGGGGAACTGCATTCAGCTCTACGACAGTACGTGTTTTTTGTGTGTGTTTTGCTGACGCTACGTCAACCGAATAATCGCGATTAAATCATTATTAGAAAACTTGGGGAGTTACAATTTACCGACACAAATTACTGCTGGTAAAAAAAAGCTCCAGCGCTTATCAAATGGCTGCTGCAAACCTATAGAGCTGACCTGCCGAAGCGGGGGGCCGGGCCCCTCCTTTAAATATGGAGAGGGGGCCGGGTCCCCCTGGGCTCCCCCTGACTTTAAGCCCTGTTAGCACCGCTTGGAACAGCCCTCGCTGCAACGTCTGAAACTTCGAGACTCTTTTAGACGGTTCCTATAAGGCTGCGTGCACGGTACGATTAGGGGAGTATATTCTAAAGCTAACGCGGGCCCCAGCGATAACGCTGGAATTTTGGATCATTAATGTGTAAAAGACGCGCGCGTTCCGCCGAAGATCAGATTACCGACGACCGACGACTGTGATAGCCGTTATCGCTGTACAGAATGCATTGCTTGTACTTAGAGTTAATTTTCTGGGCATAGGCAGGCCAAAATAAAGAGTTTCCCCTCTAACAGCGTGACTGCCGCCTTCTTCTCCGTCACTACCACGTGACAATATATATTTGCGCTGTTGTTTTTTTTTGCGCTGTTAGTAACACTTAGATATGTATGCATATAAATACATGCACACATACGTACAGTATAAGTCGTTTAAGCTCACCGTAGGCGTTGCCCGAGAAATACCATCCAACCATCCGATGCAAGGTTCACATTGCTTGCTGGCAGATTCTGCTCTGGCTTAGCTTTCACTGTATCACTGTATCACGGTTATCACTGTATATATCATAATCATCACCCTGGAGCACCTGGAGTGGCATGTCAGGCGAACAGCCAGGCAAACATCTCCAGCTTTTCATTAAAACATTTCTCTCTCTCTCTTTCGTTGAACTGTAGTCCTTCATGACTTGACGAAAATACAGCGCTTCAGCCTCATAACTTCCGTATTTTGCACTCCAGGAAATAACACTACAACAGCATCATTGCTCGGAAGAATATTGCGCTTTTCTCCCATATTTCCTCAAAATCCTCCACTCGCACGTATACATCGCCGCCGAAAAAAACGACGGCGTTAACCTAGGAGATTTCATTTTTTTTTTTTTTTCAGGCGAGCATTTTTGTGTTTCAGTGTTTATGACGGTCCGCCCGCTCCCTTTTTCCTAGTACTATCCTTAGCTGAATTTCTTTTCTGAAGTTACCATGTTCGTCTATCCTGAATACCAAAAAGGCTCAATGTTCTACAACCTCTATGACGTGCTTGTTTATCCGAATAACATATATTTTACCTCCTGTAGTAACCTCAGTCTTCTTGGTGACTAGAAAAGGGCAGCCTTCTTGGCTTCTTTTACGTTCAGAACGAGTGTTTTTAGGTCCTGTGTTTTTGCTGCTGCAAATGCAGTATTGTGTACTTACGTGTTGCAAGTTGCCTTTGTTGCTCCAGTTTTCTCTCGTTTGTCACTCTTTCTTAAATCACAGTTTGCGAGCACATGCAATAATAATAATATCTGGGATTTAACGTCCCAAAACCACGATATGATTATGAGAGACGCCGTAGTGGAGGGCTCCGGAAATTTCGACCACCTGGGTTTCTTTAACGTGCACTTAAATCAGTACACGGGCGTCAGACATTTTCGCCTCCATAGAAAATGCAGCCGCCGCGGCCGGGATTCGATCCCGCGACCCTCGGGTCAGCAGTCGAGCGCCATAACCACTAGACCACCGTGGCGGGGCTGCGAGCACATGCACTATGTATAATTCAAATAATACGCTTAAAAAATAAATTCTTGGTTGTCGCCTTTCTGGAAGTGGTCTAATTTGTCTTAACAAGTGTTTCCTGTCCAGGGCACAATTTTTTAGCCGAACTATGAAGTGTTCGGGAGTTCCACTGTTTCGATTCGGCAGTAGAATCAAAAGTTTTGGTATAGCCAATGAAACAAAAGTATAAAGATCTTTTTGTGTTCTCTACACGTTTACATTATGCTTCAAATGTTATTACTCCGACTATTGTTATGTTTCGCTCTGTACAGTGCATCGAAAGAAACTTTCGCAGACGGTAGCTTGTCGTCGTGTATAAACATGTGTTCGTAAGTAAACAAACTTACTGGAAAGCTCGCGATTTGGGCGCCAGTATTCCCCTTCTTGACGTTCCTGTATTTTATTCGAAAAACAAATAAGTGCAGAATGGAAGAGCGGTAGAAGAAGGGAAGAAATGAGCGGCCTGGTTAAAATTGCTGAGTGGCGTCCCGAAAGCGGCCGCCCTGGGCCATTTACAGTGACCTACACGAGAAGTGTACGTTTGCTTCTTCTGCGTAGTCTACGCACCGGAGCATAGTACTGAGTATAGTGCTGATTTGAAACAAGGAGTGAACAACGACGAAAAAGAACTAACAGCAAGAGCACAAATGCACTCTGCGCGCTTGCGTCGGTCAGTGCTTCAAATAAAGGTTTCAGAAATGTTTTTTTCGGTGTTGTTGAAGAAAATGGCCCAGCACTCTTTCTGAAACTCAGCACTTTCGCGTCAGGTACTTTCCATCAACAAACTCGCGACTTGCTTTGCGCTTTTGTGGGTTGATGTATTTCACTGAGCGGCAAACCTTCTTTGACGCTGAATCAGCGTTGTGTTTCAACGATTGCATTACACTGCTCGTGATTGCCGTGCAGAACGTTCAACCTTGTTGAGATTGCGCGGCACACGCCCCCTAAGAAGCGTTTTCCGATATTGAGCGTTTCCATGGATGGAAGGAACGCGTGGTTCGCATGAGGCGGTGCGGAATTTCGCGGCTGCAATCTGCTGAAGCGCTATTTTTGATGGCAGTCGCGGAACCCTTTCAGTTCGCTGCGCATTGCGAAATCATTCGAGCTGGCCCTTGTGTCCTTGTTTGCTCATATGGTAGAGTGACAACCCAGAAAGTTTCTGGTCTAACATTGAAGCCACGATTAATTTTTAATTCTAAGCATTCCATACGAGATAAGTTGAGGTTTCTGAAGGCGCTTCTGGGTTAGCACACAAAAATAATTTTTCATGAATAAATTGGCCAAAATGTCTAGTAGAGTAACGTATGACCTAGGAACTATCTTATGAGATATCATCAAATCAAAACACAAGCTTAAAAATTAAAGTATTAAAGCAATTCTTCATAAGGAAGCCGTTACCCCGGGTTGCCCCTTATGTTTAGTTACGTTACTCGCCCTGCAATATTAGTCATTGCAGATAATTTTCATAAACAAATAAAAACACATCAATTGGCGTCTGCTTCGCAACGGGCCCATCGCTTCCGATTCACCAAGTATCACTCACAGTGTGTGTTGCCCTGTGTCCTTCTATTCTTGTGGCCCGTTTTAGTCGCGTTATCTCACATCTTGAATCAAGACCAACTCACCGATATTTTTATTGTGCTTACCAAGTGTCGCAGCCCAGAGGAAAGACCGAGACGTCCATATCAAGAGTCTCATAACAACACGTTTTAATGCGCTGTTACACAAGTTCTGCATAAGGTTGTGAAATCAATAGCCACCCGCCGTCATGTGGAATGATCTCGCCCCGCGTCATAAGGTGACGGCATCTCCCAATAGCGCAAGCGAAGGACGGCGCAGCAAGCGGCTTCATGCACTGCCCACATCTGGAAAGCACGAGGGAAGTTTCTTGGCAACACAAACGAGCGTCTGCAGCACCGCGCACTGGTGATAGTGGGCTGGTGTTGGCTGAGTAATTTCTATGGCCCATTAGAAGTTCCATAGGGCTCTACCCAGTCTTCAAAGGAGTGACATATGCAAGCTGTTAGCGCCAGGTAAGGGTCTTTCGTTTTCACCATTGTACTCTTGATGGCTTCTACCGCAGCCCCTTTAACTCCCTTACGCAGAGTGGGGTGAAGGCTACATGTGACGCTGCCCACTAGTTTCAAATATACCTGGCGGCAACTTTCTCTAACAGCCCAGCGAAAGCTAAGTGGGCGGTGCTTCCGCTCATGTGTTACTACGTCAAGTAGTCCGTTTGCTGGCGGTTTCGGTTTCGATTTTGCAAGCGTATCCAACAGCACGTTTTCGTTCGAAAACTCACCAGTTATAATGTTATCTTTGAAATGGTGTTATGAAAGATAGCTTATCTATAGCTCTAATCGAAAACTACCACAAGCCTTGATATACATATGGACGCAACACTCAAGGAACAAAGAGCTAGAATCATTGCTGAGCTCTTCTGCAAACCACATTACTTCATCGGCCAACATAACGCAGAGTGGGGTTCAAGTCCACGGGCAAAATATGAGCTATACAGCAATATTACGTTTTTTTTTTTTTGGGGGGGGGGGGGTGATAGATTCTTCTGTATTGCGAAGGAACGTAGTAAGCGGTTACATTGACGCGGTCAGTTTTTTTTATGGAAATAGGGCACGGCCTTTCTGGAACTGGACAATTGGAAATCCTACGTAAAGGGAACAAGCCATTTCCTAAGTCTCGGTGCATACAGGGTCGGGGCTGTGTTTTCTGCCTTTTCGAGGTGGTACAACTTTATTGAGACGCTCACGTTATTTGTTTCAGGAGACGCGACATCGTCGAACGGCAGCAGAAATCTTGGCCACGAACGGTCAGGAGCGAAGACGTCTCCCGTTTGTAATTCCGAGCGCGGCAAACAAGCTATCAGAAGTGGTCAAGAACGCTGTTTCTTGCACAGCGAAAAGCACTCTCCCAGCCACCGAATAGATATGAACTCATGTTGACCAGGCGAAGCTTTGTACTGGCAACTTTTTTACCGTAAAGCGCTCTCGTAGCTTTCATCGCAAAGCGCTAAAGGCACCTGCCCAGGCGGGGCCGATGTTACAGTACGCGATTTTCAACGCGATTGCATCAGCGATAGTAGGCAACCGAAATACCGACGACGTATGCAATATAATTTATGAATCGGGTCATTTCTTGCACACACTCTTTTTAATCGCAGTATTGCTTTCAAGCAGTTGGTCTTGCTCAAGACTGCCAGGTCACAGGCGTCAAGGTGGCTATCGCGATGAGAGACCCAATTGTACCGGTGGCATCACTTGCACGCTTCTATTCTCGTGACTGTACCCGGACATCAAAATATTTCCCAATGCACAGTTTGTAAACGTCTTCGTTTCTTTCTGTCCGATGGTTACAGATGACTTGACGAACACGTGCCCACGCTCGCTTACACGCTTCGATGTGTGTTGGCGGTAACGCATTACAGGTAACGGCGTTAACGGTAACGAGTTAGTGCTGTCGGTGACTTAATAACGTACTCGTTACCATTTCGGAACTGTAACGGGTAACGCACTTACGTCAACATTTTACGGTAACAGGAGGTGTCACCTTACTAGTTACTTTTTCTTTCAATTATGCCTGGAGTTTTACGCAAAACTCCTTCGTCTCGAAGGTGCCACATTCCTAGAGCTATCCTTTTGTCGCAGTGGTCGACTGCTACCGACCCGCCAGGAATTGAAAATAGGAGCGTCATCTAACGCGTCTGTCGAGTAACTATTTATTTTAGGTGTGGACGTATTCATTAGGAAGTGAGGCAAGCCGTCCGACGACAGCTTTGAAACAGAGCTGTTGCTCAAATTCTACAAGTTGTAGTTATCAGCAAGTTGTCCCTGTAAATACTGTAGCTTATCGGTTTTGTTTCCAAAATAAAATTTGCTTCTTTCTGTCTGCAACTGCGGGTATACGTTTCTTGTTGTTGAATTATTGAGCGAGCGAGGCTCACCTTGAATGTCTTCACATAAACACTCGCAATTTGCGCGGTAATTATACAGGTGAAAGGGGCAAATAATATTCATGTTGCAAATATTTTTTGCGGAACTATCGTCATTTAACCATTTATTTATTGCTACAAAATCTGCGCATATATGTGGTACGCCGTTATAGTTACTGTATATTTGTTAAGGGATCACGGATGTTTTCGTTCCGGAGAGCGTTGATGATAAAATTTCATTTTCTGTTCCATATCATTTCCGAAATGGCTTTACCATGTGCCACAAAATTATAAGCGATCACATGCAACTTTGCAGTTTACTTGAGGCCACTGTAATACTGCTGAATTCCAGCACACTCGTGTAAAGTATTCTCGTTACATCAGGGTTTCAGCTGAAATCGTTGTATGGACTGGAGGTTTTATTTGAAATATAAATATGAGCTCTATTGAATTGTTATGCTGGATTTCTGCTGCGAAGCCGCACTGATTAAAATTTCGGACCATGGAGTAACGCAGGAGTAACGCGCGTTACTTTATTTTCGGTAACCGTCCTGTTTACGCGTTACTTTTTTTTTTGTAGGTAACGTAGGGCGGTAACGCGTTGCATTTTTGTTAGTGTAACGAGTAGGGTATTTAGTTACTTTTTTTCGGTAACGCCTACAGCACTGGCTGCAATAGAGCAATGCCGTCATTGTTCATAGGGGCAGGAAAACGTTAAATCGATACCAGAAAACTAGAAACAGCCAAAACTCAAATCCCTCACGGGATAACCTTTCTTACTTGTAATACAAAAAACCTTGAGCCTAATTCATATGTCTTTCCTTTTTGTGATTTATTTTATGCTACGTACTCTACAAAAGTTAGCGTTAGCGGACTACATGGAGCAACGCAGTAGAAAAGTGTATTCTTTGGTTCCGTAGCCTTCGCTGTGCTGCCACAGAAAGTTGTCGCCAGGTGTAGTGATACACAACACAGCTTGTCTTCTCCTGTAAACTTGACAAAAACAAAGATCCGCAACAATATCAAGCCGGAATGTTCATCTTCAATCAGAATTCACACAAAGCTCGAATAGCATCATGGTAACTACGCTAATCAATTGCGGTCTGCGTCTTAAAGGGAAAAAGTGCCTTGAGGAAAAACTGGTATGGTGCAAAGAAGACCGAAAGGGCAAAGGGACCGAAAGACCGAAGGGCGCAAAGAAGAAGAAAGGGGCGCAAGAAGCCGGGGACACGGGCGCCCGTGTCTGTCACAGTGGCGTACCAACTTGTTCGCGAGTGGGGGGCTGACCACCCTCACTCCGTCCGCCGTACACACACACACACACACACACACACACACACACACACACACACACACACACACACACACACACACACACACACACACACACACATATATATATATATATATATATATATATATATATATATATATATATATATATATATATATTGTTACGGGAAGAAACTATATACACAGGGTATATTTGACAGCCAAAAGCGTACAACGCTGCAGCAGTCCAAGCGCGTTCCGCTCAGCACTTCGTCGTCGTCGTTCGCTGCCCTTTTCCGCCCGTGACATTACCCGGCGGTGGCAGAAGCACCGTCCCGGTGCGATCAGTTCTCGGGGCGAGAGTGGTACGGTTTAAGGCGGGAGACATGAACTATATCGCTCGTGGCTGAAGCGGTCGCTGACAGAGGATTGAGTGGAGCGATCTCATAGGTCACGCTAGTGACCTTTCGTATGACGCGGTAAGGACCAACATAACGGGACATCAGTTTTTCGCATAGACCAACACGTCGCGATGGTAACCACAGCAAGACCAGTGACCCCGGATAGTACTGCACGTCGCGGTGTCGGCGATCGTAACCACACTTTTGGTTAACCTGCGAGGCGCATAAACGATCCCGGGCGACCTGGCGGGCGATGTCAGCACGAGCCAGCGCATCACGAGCATAGGCAGTCGATGAGTCAGCGTCAGAATGCAACATGGTGTCCATGGGTAAAGGCGGGTCGTAGCCAAACAACAGGTAAAAAGGTGAAAATCCAGCTGTGTCGTGGCGCGAAGAGTTGTATGCGAAGGTTACAAAAGGTAGGTTGATGTCCCAGTCGCGGTGGTCCTCAGAGACGTACATTGCAAGCATGTCTGTCAGGGCACGGTTCAGGCGTTCGGTGAGGCCGTTCGTTTGTGGGTGGTACGCTGTAGTGAACTTGTGGTGGGTCGAGCAGGATCGCGGGAGGTCGTCGACTACTTTAGATAGGAAGCAGCGGCCGCGGTCCGTGATCAACTGACGAGGAGCACCATGACGCAGAATGATGTCATGAAGAATGAAATCTGCTACATCAGTAGCGCAGCTGGTAGGGAGTGCTCGTGTGACGGCATACCGCGTTCCGTAGTCGGTAGCGACGGCAATCCACCTGTTACCGGTGGCCGACACGGGAAAAGGTCCGAGAAGGTCGAGGCCGACTCGGTAAAATGGCTCATCTGGGACTTCAATGGGCTGAAGACTGCCAGCAGGCAATAGCGCAGGAGTCTTGCGCCTCTGACAGAGGTCGCACGCCGCAACGTACTGTCGCACAGAACGGTAGAGGCCAGGCCAAAAGAATCGCCGGCGAATACGGTCGTACGTGCGTGACACCCCTAGATGGCCGGCGGTGGGTGCATCATGAAGCTGGGCCAAAACATCCAAGCGGAGATGCGCAGAAACAACGAGCAAAAGCTCAGCACCGTCAGGGCGGGCGTTGTAGCGGTGCAAGATGTCGTTGTGAAGGAGGAACATCTGAAGGGAGCGGTCAGGCTGTGGAGATTGCAGACCATCTATAATAGGCCGCAAAGACGAGTCGCGACGGTGCTCAGCAGCCATGTTGACGAAGTCTGTAATGGAGAGAACGAGTGCTTCATGGTCATCTTCCGTCGTTTCAGGGAGATCGACTGGGTGCCGAGACAAGCAGTCGGCATCCTTGTGAAGTTGTCCAGATTTATAGGATACCGAAAAGGTGTACTCCTGTAAGCGCAGCGCCCAGCGACCGAGGCGTCCCGTGGGGTCCTTGAGCGAGGAGAGCCAGCAAAGCGCATGATGGTCTGTAATAACCGTGAAGTGTCTGCCATACAGGTACGGTCGGAATTTCATGATAGCCCAGACGAGAGCTAAGCACTCTCGTTCGGTGATCGAATAATTTTGTTCCGATGGCGACAAAAGGCGGCTTGCGTAGGCGACGACGCGGTGCATGCCCTGTTGCTGCTGTGCAAGCACTGCGCCTATACCGTGGCCACTGGCATCGGTACGAAGCTCCGTAGTGGCAGAAGGGTCGAAGTGTGCCAGAACTGGCGGGTTGGTGAGGATGGTAACGAGGGATGAGAAAGCGTGCGCTTGCTGTTGGCCCCAAGTGAATGCGACGTCCTTTTCCAGTAGGCAGGTCAGAGGACGGGCCACATCGGCGAAGTTCTGGACAAAGCGACGGAAGTAGGAGCACAGTCCAAGAAAACTGCGGGCGTCCTTGGCCGAGCGGGGAGTGGGGAAATCTCGAACTGCTCGGACTTTCCCAGGGTCCGGTTGCACGCCCGCAGCGTCAACAAGATGGCCGAGTACGCAGATTTGGCGTTGTCCAAAGTGACATTTCGACGAGTTAAGTTGAAGGTTAGCGCGTCGGAAAACATCAAGCACTGTGGACAGGGGAGTAAGATGGTTTTCGAAGGTGGTGGAAAAAACAATAACATCATCCAGGTAGCAAAGACAAATGGACCACTTCATGCCGCGAAGGAGAGAGTCCATCATGCGCCCGAAAGTCGCGGGAGCATTACACAAGCCAAACGGCATCACCTTGAACTGATAAAGTCCATCAGGGGTCACGAAGGCAGTCTTCTCTCTGTCTTAGTCGTCCACAGCGATCTGCCAGTACCCTGAGCGCAGGTCGATTGACGAGAAATATCTGGCGCCGTGCAAGCAATCGAGTGCGTCGTCGATGCGCGGGAGAGGATACACATGTTTCTTGGTAATATGGTTGAGATGGCGGTAGTCAACACAGAATCTCCAGCTATTGTCCTTCTTTTTACCAAGGACAACAGGGGAGGACCAGGGACTGGAAGAGGGTTCGATTATGCCATTATGAAGCATTTTATCCACCTCCTGTTGTATAATAACACGCTTCGGTGCGGACACACGGTACGGCCGTCTGTGAATGGGTCGAGCATCACCGGTATCAATGCGATGGGTGACCACGGATGTCTGGCCCAAATTACGATCGCCGAAGTCAAAGATGTCCTGGTAGGAAACGAGGAGGCGGCGGAGAGCAGAGACTTGCTCTGAAGTGAGCTCTTCGGATATCATTGGCCTGAAGCGGTCGCAAGAGGAACGTGAAGCGAATGACGGCATTGAAAAATCTGGTGGCGCATCTGTTGTCAAAGCGGAAACTGTATGGCCGGCCAGTGGTGTCAGATGTGCAAGTGACATGCTGCGAGGAAGAACTTGCGTCGAGAAGCCAAAATTGAGGACGGGAAAAGAAGTTTGATTGGCTGTAACTGTCACCACCGTGTTGGGCAGCGTGACATTGCGCGTCATGGCGACGTCAGGAATCGGGACAGCAACGTAATCACCATCGGGTACTGGTGGGAATGGCGAGAGCTGGGCTTGAACTGCGGCTTGCGGCGGAAGTCGAAGGAACTCGAGGGATCGTAGACGAGGTGGGCCGGCAGGAGCGATATCTGAGAACGAAGGGAGTTCTAGCCGAAGAAGTCCTGCAGAGCAGTCGATAAGCGCAGCGTGTGTGGTAAGAAAGTCAATACCAAGGATGAGGTCATGAGGGCAATTTTCTAGTACAGCAAACAGAACTGACGTGTGATGATCAGAAATTGTGATTCGCGCAGTGCACATTCCTAGTACAGCAGGAGTACTCCCATCGGCTATACGGACGGTAGGAGCAATCGCGGGCGTCAGAACTTTTTGGAGGCGGCGGCGGAGGTTTGAGCTCATGACAGATATTTGTGCACCGGTATCAATAAGGGCAGTCACAGGTAAACCATCAACGAGAATTTCAAGAAGGCTACGTCGCTTGTCCGGAGTAATGAGAGGTTTTGCAGTCCAAGTCGTGTATGCAGCGTCACCTCCGGGGGCTGCACCGGCTAGTTTCCCGAGTGGCGGTCAAAGGGAGACCGAGAGCGGCGAGGTTGGGGCGAGCGGGACTGGCGACGCTGGGGCGATGGCGATCGGCTGGTTCGATGTTCTGAAAAACGCTCCGCACTTGTCTCAGCGCGAAAGGACGGAGCATATGGCGCACGTTCGGAGCGGGATCCCCAATTGTAGAAGTTTGGTCGAGGTGATGAGGTCCAACGGCTGCGGCAATGGCGGGCTATGTGCCCTATCCGATGGCACGTGAAACATATGGGCCGATCATCAGGTGTACGCCATTCGGCTGGGTTTCGTCGCGGCGCGGAGGGGAGGGTCGGAGTAGCAGCAGCAACAACTGGAGAAGCCGAGTTGGGAGTTGCATTAGCACTTTGAAGGTTTGGTGAAATGCCCATATTCGCGATCTCTTGGCGCACCAAGGCCTGTATGAATGAAACAGTAGCGACACTGTTTCCGGTAGTGTTGTCGTTGGACATAACAGGAGCCATAGCCTCGAGTTCGCGACGGACAATCCTGGTGACGTTTTTCCGGAGCTGGTGGTTCATGTAGCGTGGGTAAATCTTCGCAGGAGGACGTAGCCGCCGTGTTGGGAAGACGGTCGAACCGGTGAATGATGCGTCTACTTTTTGCCTGTTCGAAGCGACGACATTCTGCAATGACCGACTCCACAGTCGAGCAATCCTTGCACAGCAGAAAATTAAATGCGTCATCGGCAATTCCCTTTAGTATGTGTCCGACTTTGTCCTCTTCAGGCATGTCCTTGTCTATCTTGCGGCACAGAGCCAACACGTCCTGGATGTACGTGATGTACGGCTCTGTGGAAGTCTGGACACGAGTTGCGAGTTCTTTCTTTGCAGCTGCTTGTCGTCCGATAGGCTTCCCAAATAAATCGCGTAATTTTTGCTTGCATACATCCCAACTTGTCAACTCTTCTTCATGCGTCTTGTACCATAGTTTTGCAGTTCCACGCAAGTAGAAGAGGATGTTGGCCAGCATCAGCGTTGGTTCCCAGTGGTTGCTGCTGCTGACGCGCTCATACAGAGCCAGCCAGTCTTCGACGTCCACGCCACTTGTGCCGTTGAATGTGCCAGGATAACGGGGGTGCACCACAACGATCGGCTGTGGGCCTGACGGATCTTGTTCACACTGGGTCGCTTGGTCCGTCATTGTGGCAGCTGCAACGCGCCGTCCGCTGCGAAGATCCAGTTCCTGGTGCTTTATAGCGAGTCGTACCCCGCACCTTCCACCAAAGATGTTACGGGAAGAAACTATATACACAGGGTATATTTGACAGCCAAAAGCGTACAACGCTGCAGCAGTCCAAGCGCGTTCCGCTCAGCACTTCGTCGTCGTCGTTCGCTGCCCTTCTCCGCCCGTGACAATATATATATATATACATATATATATATATATATATATATATATATATATATATATATATATATATATATATATATATATATATATATATATTTATATATATATATATATATATATATATATATATATAGAGAGAGAGAGAGAGAGAGAGAGAGAGAGAGAGAACTTCAATCGCACTCAATTTGATGCGATTATTCATTACAGAGATAGAATTTGGTTAGTAGTGTTCAAGAGCATTACAGAAAAAGTACAGTCACGTACTGGGACAACCATACATTACACACACATTTTATGCTTGATGAAAGCTTCAGCGCAAACCAGGACGGACCACAAAGAATAAATGAGACAAGCACAGCGCCAGTTCTTGTCACATCGAGAACGTCTAAGCTGCTCAATAATAATTCCATTCGTTTATTGTAGGCAACAATGACTTCACATTTTGTTTTCCGTAGTAAGTACTACACTTTTTTGCAGAAATCTAGGTTTGCGTATCTTATATTTTGCCTTGTTTGCTCCTAGTCGAAATAGTGTTTCTGGCGCATTGTTATTATTACTATTATTATATAACTACCATTGTTAACATGTCAACCACAAATTCTTTTCAAGTAAGAATTTGTGGTATTAGGGGCACAGTACATTATTTATACTCATCGTATTTGTATTTGCAACTTTGCTTGGAGCGTACGAACTTCGAGTAGAAAATAGCGCAATAATAGAAGACAAGGAAGACCAAACAGGACAACACAAAAAACAAAAACCAGCGCTAAACAGCGCTGGTCCAGTTTGGTGTTTGTCTTCATTGTATTGTGTTGTTTTCTACTTTGTTCGGAAGGCCCTCCGGCCTCTAAAAGTAAGTACGCCTATGCAAACCGTGTAAGCGCAAGTTTTTTTTGTTTTTTTTTTGAAAAAATATGGGTGATTATAACGTAAAAATACGCCGCATTTTTTCCCTTCGCATTATTGTTGTATAGCTGTTTATGATTGGTAAAAAATTTCTGGGTCATACACATGGCACCGGCTCGTAACGCGATGCAACAAAAGACCCCGAGATTTTCCATTGCGTAATGACCAGCCATGCACGACTACATAAAAAATAAGAAATTCAATACGGCATATTTTTGATCATTGGTTCCTCGCCGCTCGTCAAAAATGTTCGCTGTGCCTTAAAATCGCGTGCTTGTTACGCGACGTCAGGAATCTGTGAAATCTCGCGGTGTTAAAATTACGTGCGCACACTAAACAGCGCAATACTACGCTCAACAATACCTAAACATTTTATGGAATAGCCGGACAGTGTCTCATTCTGAATGTAATTTAAGAAGGCTACGCGCTGATCACATTTGCAGCGGCTACTTACAGCAGCTGGCGAGATGTATTCATATGAGTATGATAAATATTTTCAGTTGTAGTATAACGATGTTGAGCTGTTTGTGCGCGTGTGCAACTCTGTGAACTCATCCTTGCTGAGGGAGAGAAATAAACAGGCGCTGCGTATGTCTGCTTCTTTGCTGTCCGAGTTGTATTTTGCCTTGAAGTCGATTCGAGATGACTCAAGACCAACTAGCCCGGCTGTCACTTCAGGCTCCTTAGTCCAAAAAACCCAGATCGCGGGATCGAATCCCGGCTGCGGTGGCCGCACTTTCTATGGAGGTGAAAATGTTTGAGGCACGTGTAGAGAACCTGCAGTGCGTGGTCGTGATACACTGGAGACATTCTCCACAGCAGAAGCGCAGGATAAGTTTCGTTATATAATTAAGTGATTGCTGTGTAGAAGTAAAAGTTCACCTCAGTTCATGGTTTCCCAGTGCGCAGCCGACAGTGACCACTGTCGAAAGTGGGGGGGCTCCGCCCCCCTAACTTTTCTCAGTGGGGGGGCCAGCGCCCCCCTTGCCCTCCCGGTAGATACGCCTATGGTCTGTCAGTTTGTGCCTTCGCTTCATCCCCGTCTTCTTTGCGCCATATCAGTTCTTTCTCAAGTAATGAACCAACTAGCTCAGCAACAAGCCCTGTTGAAAAATTGCCGTAACGTTTAGCGTTCAGACTGACTTCTTGGCTAGAATGTTCCAAATATGCTTTATCTCTGGCAAGACAGGACACGCATAGGCACTGAAATGATAATAATTTATTAATTTATGCTGAACTAAAAAGTGTCTTGAAGCAGTAGCGTAGCCAGAAACTTGGGGGGCGGGGTTAAACCATACTTTATGCATGTTCGTGCGTGTGTTGCATGTACATATACACATGCAAAACTAAAAAATTTGACACCCCCCTTGAAGACCAAGCAACAGGGGTAAAAGGTATGGTCTTATTTTTATCGTTTTGCTTATTCAAAACGGTATTTTGTATGGTTCAGTACTGAAAACACTAATCATAATACTGCTATTCTGTTATGTTTGCCTGCATATTGAGCATATTGCCCAATGCATATTGCTTTTGCCTACCGTAGGCTAGAGTGCTGGCTCCTCTTCAAGCGCACCCATTTGTAACGCTGGATTGATGCACTGCTACAAGAACAGGGGGAATTACGATGGAGCAGATGAGATCTATGTTACGCAGTGGAAGCAGCTGTCAACAGCGAAGTTGTTGAGAGGCGTTTTCTTTTCACAGTTCAATGATTATTATGGTCGTACAGTTATCAGCAAATTGGAGAAGCAAGCTTACGAAGTGTGCCATCGACAAAATTGTTTCGCATGTGCCACTGTTCAAGTCGGGAGTAACAACCAAAGTTGTGCAATATCGGCCGAAAGTTCAGTATCAACGGCCGCCGAGTGTCGCGCAGCAGTGCCTCAACCACCCTCCAGGTTCGCCGAACCAATCTCAGCAGACGACAGTTTTTAAAACTGGCAGCAGACGGCGCTCGTTTCGGGCGGCACGCAACCGCCACTCGGATGTCGTTGTTGTCCCCCTCTCTAAACCTTCTTTTCTCTCCATATCAAAAATATGGCGCTGGCTCCCCCGCCGAGCAGGCCGGTGTCGAACTAGTGTCCTTGAAATCGCGCCCAACAGGCTCTACGCCCGGTAGACGCAGGCGACGCTCTCGGCATGAAGTCTCCAAAGGCGGAGTTGATTTTCTGCAAGGCGGATCAGATGTAGTGGCACGAACCGAACTATAAGCGCCCCGTCTCACGCACACTTCCTTTTTCTTTATTATTTATCCCGTCGTATCGCGCGCTAGCAGCAATAAATTTAGGCTGCTGTCTTGGGACGCAGTTATAAGCCTACTCCTCGTTTCTCACCCCCGGCGCGCTGTCCTCCTCCACCGCAACAAGCCACCGCTGCCTTCTCACCTCAAAAACAGGCGCTCGGGTGCCACGCCGCAAACTCCGCACTCGAATAGGTTCCTGTGCACGTTTTTATTCGTGACACGGGCTCATTTAAAGTGGGCTGACTTTCTCGAAGCTTGTGCCTTTTATGTCGGCTTCTCAGGCCCTTCTCGCCTTCGCAATGGAATGTTCCGATGAACTCCGACGCGGCTTTTCGGTCGCCGATCCCAACTGCCATAAGCGCACCATTGTTCTGTCAACTTTCGCCCCACGCCAACTTCGGGGGTTTATTGAATCGACAGCTCCGGCCAGAGCAGGTGCTTCCGAGGAAGAGCTGCGATGCGCACCATATTATAGTTACATTGTATGCGGCAAGGATATCCCGAACAAATAAGGTCAATGCAATTCGAAATGAGCGCTACATTCATGCAGTGGCGCTTACCTAACATATCACCAAAGGAGTAGATTTTGGAGATGCGTGTTGACTCCGTGCTTCATCTACCACTGATGGCGAAAATGCAAGGGAGGAGAGTTAAAAAGAACACAGAGCAGCGTTATTGCCACTTCTTTTCACGCACGTTACTTGCCAATAAGCACAGAATTAGTGCAACATTGATCTATAGTACTGTCAGCAAGATAGGTAACCGAGGGACTTGGTATGAATCCATTGGTACAAACTGCTCCACATGGCGAGATAACAATTGTATCATAATGGGACACTTGGCAGCACGCTGCGTCAGGATGTCTACCGTGGCAACTAGCCGATGTGATCGTAGGGGACCTTTTCAAACTAGCGAATTCTTTGGTTCTCGTTGACCTTTTCCCGAAACAAACCCGGGGAGATTTAAAAGCGAGTGAATGTGAGCCAGTTGGTAAGAATCCATGGTTAAAAACAGCGCGAAGAAGACGCGGACAAGAAAGCGCAAGTCCTGTGTTCTTTCTTGTCCGGCGTCTTCTTCGCGCTGTTTTTAACCGGGGAGATACCACGCCAGGAGCGTACACTCTAAAAACTTAGAGAGTACCGGGCACTGTCTTTCGAGGACTATTTTCTTGCCAATATATAACTCTCTTTTCCAGAGTAAACTACCTTTTTTTTGAGGCAGAGTATAGTAACGCCCCCAGAAAGGGTTATAGTACTCCCCCTTAACAAAGTAACATAACTCTTGCCGAAAGAGACTAGCAGGGCCCCTCCGAAGAGAGTAGTACTTACTACACCTCAAGACAAAAAAACAGCAGAACTCGGGCCAAAATTGAGCTTTAAGATTGCTTTCGACAATTTTGATCACGCGCAGATCGTACTCATGTCTGAATAACGAGCACTACGAGAAAAAAAAAGACGAACAAAAACGTCCGTAAAAAAGACGAGCGAGCGAAATTCGAACCTACTACGTCTTCACGCACCTCGGATTGCGAGTCCGACATGCTACCGCAATAACACACTTTTTTTCTTTTTTTTTTCATGGTATTTATAAAATGTGTATTAGAACGCACATTAAAGGGGCACGAATAATAGGAAACAGAAGTACAATCACATAGCGACAATAATAGCTCCAGCCTTACTATGGAAACACTCAACGGCTAACATAAAGGGCAGTAGAACAGCGAGAGTTCTTCATATTGCACGCCCACTTCTTGTATTCGGGTTTGACCAGCAAGGACGGTTATCAACGCTCGACGCTGGCCGCAAAGCAGTGTTCGAGAAGCTTCGCGATTTTAGTACATCGTTTTGTTAAGATTGCGCGCCGCACGCGAATGTTCCAGCTTTGTCGAGAGATAACGCCGCCACCAGCGATATTGCTGGAAAGTTCGATAGCGCCTGTATAAAAGCCGATGCGCTTGACCGCTTGTCAGTTGATCGACGGTCGACGCTCTGTTCGCCGCTGTCAAAGTATTGCTGTAGTTTGACTTTCAGTTTCCCGGCCACAAGTTCGGCCAAATAAAGAGTTTCATCTCTGACGTGCTGACTGCTGTCTTCGTCGACGTCACGACCACGTGACAATATCGTGTTAGAGAGGCACGGTGGTGAGGCCAAGCACTTGACAAAGATGGGGCACCAGTCCGGTCTAATGTTTCGTTCGTCATAAATGTCCTTTAGGTGAATAGCCATTCGAATAAAACGTGTGCTTGAAGAAAGGGTGGGTTCTGCGTTACGGTCTTGCATACGTGTCTACCATAAGCTGTGCATACCCATGAGGAAAAACATAGCATACGGCACTTCATCAAGCGATGTTGGCAAAATATAATGCATAGTGTGAGAATTAATTACAAAACTTTTCTTCAGAGTTCGCTGAAGGGCATCCGAGAACAGAATAGCGCCTTTGCAGCCAACAAAGCAATGTTGCATTATCTCCGGCACATCACACAGACGGCACCTAATAGAAGGAACAGAAACACCTTTTGGTTTTGAAAATCAGTTCTGCGGAATCCCGCAAGGTGGCGGGAGGGTCCGCGGACCAGGATGAACTTTTCGGCGACTAAGAGGCTTTATTTCTGAGAAATACGTATGGATTTCCTTGTGGCTTCGTGCTACAAATGGGTGGTTGTCTATTTTCCCTTTCTTATCTTTTCTTGTTAACCCCGTTTTCACGGGCAATGCTTCAGTATGGATATTATAGAAGAATGTTCTTGAATTTGGAGATATACATTTCGCGCACTCGTTTCAGCACATCATGGCCTGGAAGATTCGGAGTACAGTGAACGGTACAACGGTGGTGAAAAGAGCGTAGATAGTAAATCCTTATATAGTGTCTTGCGCGACACTGTGTTCAAGTAAAACGGCAAAGGAGCTCTTTTTTATGTTACAAGTGATGTCGGTAACCTGTCTTTTCATTTTCTTGCTTAGAAACGCAGATTTGAGTGTCTCCGTACAGGCGACAACCAAACAGAAAGTAGTTCAATTGTTTGTTTTGTGCTCCTCGGGATCAGAAGGTCAACGCGGCACGTTTTGCAGCAAACAAGATTAGCGTAATTGAAGATATGTGCAGCCTTTGCACTGACTCGCTAAGCGGTTAGTCATTTGTGTAGAGAACATCCTAATTCTGAACTGCACACTGAGTACTCCAGTTTTCGTCACCCCCTTAGACTTACTTTTGGTTAGTTTTGTTCACGTTCCGCGACTACAGCCGTAATAGTTCGCTCTAGTCGTATCCACCATGAGGCTTAGGGTGGCATACCCCGTGCGCGACGTTCACAGCGAAAGACGTGAATATTGAAGTGCGAAGAATTTAACAGCCGCTCTAATGCAGTTTCAATCATGACCGAGTCAGAAAGGTCGTATTTGCTTATTTAACTACAGAAATCCAAAGCTAAAAGCCATAGATTAAGCGTTTCCAGTGCCTTTCAGCGCACTGGAAGACACTAGCAGGCGCTGGAAATGCAGCTTTTTATGATTAGTCGTCTGTATCGCCACAACAAAAAATTGCAGTGCTCTTTACTGCATGCTTGTGTGCTTAATTAGCAGTGATCATCACTCGCTGTATTCAGGCATACTGATATACACTCGTAGAACAAAGGGAGTGCCCCGACGCCCTTTACCAGAGTTTTGGCTTATTCCGCTGGACACTCCTTTTTCCGGGGTGAAACAGCTCTCTCTAGAAAGATAGTGAATCAATGCCTGCTCATGGAGTACAGTACTCCGTCTGCGATAGAGTGAAAGCACTCCACCGAGGGAGACCGGCTACCACGTTAAAACAGCTTTGAAATAAAATTAATCGAGCACAGAAAATGGCACATCCATACGCGCACAAATTTACGCAACCAAAACACGTAGAGCGCTCGCAACCAAAGCGCATACATTAAAGCAGAACCTTCCCGCTATCTTAGAGAGAGTTGTGAACGCAGGTGTGATGTTAGTGAGCGCTTCGCTACACTGTTAGTCAAATACTCGCTAGAATCCACGCCTGCAGGCAGGAAATCCGTTCAAATTACGGCCGCTGCTAGTCAATTCATTGTGCGACTCCATAGGCGGCTTCCAGAGAAAGCGACACAATAGCCTTGATGTGGCTTTTGCAGGATTTTAGTTCATATTTCTCGCTCCGCCACGGCGGTCTAGTGGTTATGGCGCTCGACTGCTGACCCGAAGGTCGCGGGTTCGAACCCCGCCCGCGGCGGCTGCATTTTCGATGCCGGTGAAAATGTTTGAGGCCCGTACACTTAGATTTAGGTGCACGTTAAAGAACCCGAGGTGGTCGAAATTTCCGGAGCCCTCCACTACGGCGTCTCATAATCATATCGTGGTTTTGGGACGTTAGACCCCAGATATGCTAGTTCATACTTTTCCTGGCTAGGTACGGCCTGCAGCGCTTTCGTGTGGCTTCAAGTCAATAGGCGGCCCTAAAGCGGCTGAAAAAAAAGAAGAAATTTTGGCACTCGAACAGCGTTTCCCGGAACAATATCTGTAACGCTTATCTCTAGGGAAAATTAGAAAATTGACATCAATGTAAACGCGCACATATGACAACACATACAAATCACACACTACACAGGAATCGAACTCATAACCAGAAGCACCGAAAGCAGACACTCTAACCACTCCGCCACAGAGCCACCACATGCTTCGTCGACTTTTCACGGCCTTATATATTTACAAAGCGGTTTGCAACGAGAGGGCGGAGCTTGCTACTTCCTTTCTTGCATCATCGGTGTGTGTTTGCGCGTGCATTAGGTTAGTAAATAGTTAGCGCGGCGCCACGAACTCACGAAGGCCACCGTTAGCACCTTCAGCTCCGACTTCCGTTCGTCCTGTCGTGCCGCAAGAGAACTTATAAACATGTGTTCTTTTTTTGTGAAAGATCATGAATTTTCGGCATAGACACGTGTCCATTATCTCCTTTCTTTTGTTTATTGTAGCTTCAAGGGCGCTGATATATGCTCTGTTTCCGCAATAAAACCTCAGTTGATAGTGAGCGCTTGTCCTGGTATCTTTCTTGTCCCGTGTTCATTTTTGCGCTATGGTTTCTACAGAACAATGAACAACCAACACGCCCAAACGTTCTCCCTTACAAAGTTGCAAGCTCGCTTGAGTCTCCAGACCAGGGTGTCGGAACGAAATGTTTTTCGTTTCGGTTTTAGTTTCGTTCCACCGCAAAAAGTTCCGTTCCGTTTCTGTTCCGGAACGAAAAAAAAATGTTCGGTAACGGTTCGTAACGGTTTTTTTTATGGAAAAATTTGAAGTTAAGGTAATCATAACGAACATTGGATTTGTGATCTAGTTACTTGCCCTGCTCTTAGGAAAGTGGGACAAGGGTAAAATACGTTCTTCATAGGAGCGGAAGTAACTGTACCACGAATTTCTACCAACTAGTGCAAACCGGTATTAATTTCAAAGTCATAGTATTTATTTTCTCTTAGTGGGCTCAATGCTTTGTGTCAAGGGAGTGAGCACAATCTCAGAAGCAGCACGTCATTAAGTGTACTCTCTGATGGGCGAGACCGCTGTTCAGATAAAGAGATCGCCAGGCCTGCGCGACACACGCAGCAGAGTCACAACGAAAGCTGGAAGAGCGGACTTTATAGAGCCCGCTGGAGAGTCTCTTGGGGCAATAATACAAGTACACATGCAAGGTACCCACTACGCCATAAATCATCCCAATTCTTCTGAAGTAGAGGAGTTCCCACTATGGCCATTTTTCGTCATTCTTCGGAGAATCGTGGTACCCGCTACACATCTGTAAGGCATTATTTGCACTTTGCGCTGTGACTGATGATGATAAAGAATTATGGCTGAGCACTTTGCAGTGGGTGGGACGCAGTGTGGCTGGTGTGGCGGAATGGGCACTTCCGTTCCATTTCAATTCCATTGCGGGGAATTAGAACTTGCCGCAATTCCATTCCTTTCAATTCCTCGGAATGAAAAAACTTAGCCCATCCGCACTCCGGGAATGGCCGGGCAGTTCAATTCCATCAATGTAATTCCTCCACGTAAGAAAGGCATCTTGATAGTTTTATTGAGTTGAGAATGAACGCCCCATAAAGCTGATGTCATCAGATGCATTAAGAACTGCAAGAGTACGCAAAACAGATTACCAAGGTCGAGGGATAATAGCTTGGTCACACATCTCGTGCAGAACAACCACCTACGGGAATTAGTACTAATTCCCGTAGGGGCAGTTCTCCCGCTACCTATAGTATTTGCATGGTCAGCATGTTTGAACAAATGGTGGTGTTTTAATATTGTTTATGCTTATATGTGTTAATGCTAAAATGACGACGTAGCGTATTTTTATGCTGACAAAAGTAGTATTCAAGAAGACTAAGCAGTTTTGCCACGCGTCTGGAGCGGTTCTGAATATGGAGAAAAATAAGATTTGGTTAATGAGGAATAAGACCCTCCAGATCTGCTGGTATTAGTTCGAACAGTGCACCGCTCGGGCACCTTGTGCTTTTGTATCGAATACGGAACAATGGGCCACACTGCTCGTCAGCACTCACGCTTGTCAAGCGCTCCTCGCAAGCATAGAAGCACACGTGGCACTGTGGTGGAAGACCCGACTGCCACGCAGAGGGCGCGGGTTGAAATGCCATCCGATCCTAGAAATTTGTTTCTCATTTATTTTTTTTATATCACGCGATAGCCATCACGGACACCGGCGGCGGTGGACAACTATGGCGCCAAAATCAGCCGTTGTGATCTCATAACAGCTTTCGTTGTAACAAACTTCAGCGCCGACAATGCCCTCTCTACGCTGGCCTGCGTGACAGGCGCGCAAAAATCCACTTGCGTTAATATAAACATCTCTGGTTGCCACTGTTTTCGTTTTTCGCACAATTTCAACATATCTTTGCTTTGGAATTCCTGCCTGAGGTACGCGCTAATACCGTACCCTGAGATATGCTCACATTGCACGAGCTCAGTTGCTCTGGATTGCGAAGTTTTCTCGTGAACCGAAAAACGATTGAAAAAATTTCGTTTTCACTCCGGAACGAAATAATAGATAAAGTTTCGGTTACGTTTTCGTTCCGGTCCAAAATATCGTTTTTTTCGTTTTTCGTTTTCGGTTTTCGTTCCGTTCCGACACCCTGCTCCAGACCATCATGAAACCAATACACTCACAGTACGGGATGTTGCGCTACCGTCGTTAAATGCCGTTCACGTCCAGCGTCGAGATCTCAGTCGCGCACACATGGGCACGCACTGCCGACACAGCTGAGCAATTAGGAAACTTCGATGACCGGGCAACGAAAGAAAATGGAGAAGGCAGCGACGGGCAACGGCGAGACTTCGACTTTAGCCAGACGAACGAAGACGAACGAGTGCGCGAGAGAGGGAGATGAACGTGAAGCGCGTGAGCTTTGGAACGTCGCCAGGCTGAGTAAGAACGCGGCCAGCTTGCAAGAGAGCAGTACTCTCGGCCTGAGGGACCAAACGGACCGAGTTGGTGCCACCAGACAAGCCGGGACGAGCTTGGCGGGTCCATGAGACAAGTGGGTGCTCCGGACCGGGCCTGTGGTGCTGTTCGTGTCGTGGACCAGCGTGCGGGCCAAGGCGAGCAGCTGAGCCTGTTCCAGATTTGGGTCCGGCACAACCAGTGGCTGAGATCGTGGTCATGGTGCCACGTCAGAGCGGCTCCGGCACAACCAGTCGCTGAGGGCGTGACCTTGGTGCTACGTCGGGCGGAGCGTGGGCCTTCGCATTCCTGAGCGAGCAGTGCCTGGTCTGCTCATGCGCCCTCGTACATCGTGCTCGTGCACCTTTCCCGACTGCGTCGTTGCCCTTCGACGGTACCGTGAATGACGTCCGACTTGAGGACGCGCCGAGAGCTCGCGTGTACATGGTTGGGGACTGTACCGTTAGGACTTGAGGAAGAACTATTGTATTTTTTGGCCAGTGAAAGTGTACGCGTAATTGTTATTTTGTGACGTGCATAAATGTTTTCTTTGTCCTTGAGTTGGCTCTTCGCGTCTGAAGGCCCAAGAACTACGCCGCTAATAGAAAAGACTTCGGCTAATTCAGGCCTTTTTTTGTTAGATGCAACAACAAGTGCACAAGTCATTCTTCCATCATTCCTATAGACGAAGAATACAAATATCTGTTAGACATAAATAATATCTGGGGTTTAACGTCCCAAAACCACGATATGATTATGATGGACGCCGTAGTGGAGGGCTCCGGATATTGCGACCACCTTGGGGTTCTCTAACGTGCACCTAAATCTAAGTACACGGGCCTCAGACATTTTCGCCTCCATCCAAAATGCAGCCGCCGCGGCCGGGATTCGATCCCGCGACCTTCGGGTCAGCAGTCGAGCGCCATAACCCCTAGACCACCGTGGCAGGGCTATCTGTTAGACAAGACATGATTAATGTTGTGTTGCGACACATAAGCTCGATCTTGATGACACATTAATCTGTATATATGTTCTTTCTTTTTCAAAAATAAATCTAGTTGCGCGTTCAACGCGGTGTCCTTTTCTTCTTTCTGTCCGTGTTTAACCCGTTGCGCTGTCAATTATTTTACGATGAACATCCACCAACTAGCCCAACTCGCCATTCTGCTTAAGTATATTTTGGTGGCCTGGGTTGGACCAGGACATCCAACGCGTAGCTGCCAACTGTAATAACTGCGTTCAAGCACTGCCTATGCTACGAGCACAAGCTCCTGTAAACTGGCCGGAGACGGGCGAAAGGTGGTCGCGGCTCCATATTGACTATGCGGGGCCTCTGCGTGGCGAGATGGTGTTAATTGTGGTGGATTCACATAGCAAATGGATTGAGGTTGTGCTGGTAGCACATGCCAATTCCCGAAGTACCGTCGAGACCCTGAGAACAATGTTTGCCCAGTTTGGTATACCACGTACGGTGGTGTCAGATAATGGGACGGCTTTCACGGGCTTCGAATTCCGTCAGTTCATGGAGCGCAATGGTATTGTACATATTAGAACATCTCCACATCACCCACAGAGCAATGGGCTGGCTGAGCGTACTGTGCGGACTGTTAAGGACGGATTAAAGAAGATTGGAAACGCCGAGTTGACGACCTCCCTGGCCTGCTTGCTTTGTAACTATAGAAATACTCCTCAACAATCTGGACTGTCATCTTGCGAAAGGCTTTTGGGCTACCGGTTGCGCACAAGGCTGGACTTATCTTTTTCCTCCCACGAATCACCACAGTGTCTCGGCCAAGCCGACGGAAGACACCGACTGGAATTTCGCCCCCGGGTCAATCAGTCTATATGCGAAACTATGGAACGGGCGACAAATGGACGCCGGGAAGGGTCAGGGCCACGGCCGGTGCTCCACTTTTGGAAGTGGAAACTGGGGCAGGGATTGTCCGTCGCCATATGGACCAAGTACGAATGTGCGACAAAGGATTGTTTTTGGAGAGCAAGGACACTCGGGAAGCGGCGCTACCCGACAACAAGGTGACGACCGAAGACACCAAGGACGCGTCTGCAGAAGCACAACTACTACGACAGTCAACGAGAACAAAAAGAAAACCGGTGGACCGTTATGGTTACTAAGGCGGAAGAAGTGTTGCAACGCCAGCGTTTGCCGAAGTGGACGCAAGACAGAACTTGCATGCTTCTTCTCTCTTGCCTTGTTCCCTCTATGCCCCCTATTCCCCCTTTTTCATATAAGTTTCAAGCGCACAATAAACGCTTGTCTTCTGCCTGGTGACATCGATCAGTTCATGTCTCTGTTGGCGTTTCTGCTGTCAACGTAACAGAACACAACATTCCAGAAGTTTCCACGGGGTTGCTACCGAACACCGACTCAAGCGAGTCCACGCTACCGTCTATGGGCCACTACGCAGTGCGGCTGCCTCAGTTCTGGCCTGAGCATCCACACGTTTGGTTTATGCTAGTAGAGGCCCGATTTCAGCTATCTAATGTTACTTCACAGCGAGCAAAGTATGGCCACTTACTTGGTGCTTTGCCGTACGATTTTGCGCTCAAGTTGCGCGACATCCTATCGGCGCCACTAGGTCAGACGCTCTATGACACGTTGAAGAAGGCAATCCTTGAGCGCACGGCGATTTCAGAGCGAAGGCGGTTGCAAATGCTCCTGCCACCAACTGAGCTCGGAGATCGCCGTCCATCACAGCTTCTCAGGCAGATGCAAGCCCTTCTGGGCGTTCGAGCCTCATCATTTGACGACGCGCTACTAAAGAACTGTTCATTCAGCGTTTGCCACCCATGGTTCAGATGGTTTTGACAACAGCGTCGGAACTGAATCTCCTCTTTTGCCGCCTTCGCCGACAAAGTATACGAAATAGCGCCTTCTCAGTTGCCCGTACCTAACACAAGTTCCGAGAGTCGCACATCTACCACGCTTGCAGCAACGTTGTCTTCCAGTCGATCGCCAACCCCGAGTACTTCATCGTCAAGCCAAGATGACATTACTGACCTTCGCGCCGACATTCAGCGGCTCACAGATATCGTAGCGAGCAACCTCACCACAACTGCTGACGACGCTTCAGTGAGACATTTCAGACATTAACAATGCTTCAGCCGATCTCGAGCTAATTCGCCAGCGGTTTCCGCCGTCCGTCTCCAGCGAGACATTCTTCGGAGTCCCCGCCGCCCTGATGGTACCACCAACGTTTTGGAGAATATGCGCGGCGTTGCACACGACCATGTGGCTAGACGGGAAACGGCATCGGGGACCACTAACGACGGCGAGTGACTCCCACCTATCTCCCAGTCGCCTGTTTTTTCTTCAAGACTCCATTTGCGGACATCGGTTTCCGGTAGACACAGGAGCAGAGGCGAGCGTACTACTCGCTCGTAGCATAGACAAAAAACTGTGGGCCAATCATGCAATTACAAGCTGTCAACGGCAGCAAAATAGACCTATACTTCCGCAAGTCCGTCGCGCTTAATATTGGACCTAGAAGAACATTCAGGTGGATTTTTCTAATCTCTTCTGTCAGTCATGCAATACTAGGTGCCAATTTTCTTGCGCACTATGGCCTCCTAGTCGACATGGAAAAGAAACAGACACTAGATTCCACTACTGGATCAAAAGTTTTTGGCGTGGTTTCCTCCATCCAGTCATTCGCATTCACGATACGGCACGTTGTTCCAGAACCCTACGCCGCATTACTTGACGAGTTTCGATCCCTCACCATTGCAAATGACTGGACTAAACTTGTATGCCATAACCTCGAACATCACATCATCACTCGAGGCCCATCATGCCGTGCATCGCCTCGTCGCCTGGCACCAGAGAAATTAATCATAGCGAAAAACGAATTCGAACATATGCTGGAGATCGGTATTGCTCGTCCTTCATGCAGTGTATGGTCGTCACCTCTACATATGGTAGCCAAGAAAAGCGGTGATTGGCGTCCATGTGGAGACTATCGTGCTCTGAACGCAGCCACAATTCCTGACAGATACCCCCTACCGAACATCCAGGGTTTTACGGCCAGTCTTCACGGAGCGATAATATTTTCCAAGATTGATCTGGCAAAGGCATATCATGAGATTCCCATGGCTCCGGAAGAAATTCCCAAAACCGCCATCACAACTCCCTTTGGATTGTTTGAATTTCTGCGAATGCCATTTGGCCTCAAGAATGCTGCGCAGACATTCCAACGATTTATTGACGTAGTCGTCCGTGGGTTACCATTTGTGTTCGCTTACATTGATGACATCCTGGTAGCTAGCTCGTCAAAAGAAATTCATCACGAACACCTCCGTTTGCTTTTTAATCGACTTCAGGAGCATGGTCTTGTGAATATTTCGGAGAAGTGCCAATTTGGTGTGACATCCCTGGAGTTTCTTGGACATATTGTAGACAGTGATGGCATTGAGCCCCTTCCTGCCAAGGTTCAAGCCATTGTAAATTACCCTCGTCCAAACTCAATCCGACAGCTCCAACGTTTTCTCGGTTTAGTAAATTTCTACAGGCGTTTCATCCCTTCTTATGACACAACGCTTAAACCGCTCGAAGACCCGCTGGTTCACGCGAAATCAGCCGCATCAACACCAGGCTGGACAGACGCCGCAGAACAAGCTTTCTCAGACATAAAGAACAAACTGGCTCAAGTAACACTCTTAACACATCCGAAACACCATGCCCCCACCAATCTTATGGTGGACGCTTCTGGTGTTGCAGTTGGAGGAGTTCTTCAGCAGTTCATTAACGGCTATTGGAAACCCCTCGAATTTTTCTCGAAGAAGCTGTCCCGACCCGAGACGCGCTACATGTTACCTCGCCGTGAAGCACTTTCGCTATTTTCTCGAAGGACGTCGTTTCACCTTTTTCACCGACCATAAGCCACTGACTTGTGCGCTGAACTCTGGAGGATCGAACTACTCGCCTAGAGAGACCAGGCAGTTGGCTTACATTGCTGAGTTTTCAATGCAGGTTGAGCATGTCAAGGGCGCGATGAATATTCCGGCTGATGCACTAAGTCGAGTCGAAGGAATAAAACATGCACAGGTTATAGATGAACAGCTGGCGTCAGCACAGTTCGAGGATGTAGAACTTCAGAACATACGTACATCGACGAGTTTTCAGATCGAAAATTTCCCTCTACCAGGTACTGCCCTAACCCTAGCATGAGACATGTCGACCGACTCGCCAAGGCCTTTTGTACCGCTCACACTAAGGCGAAGAATATTCGAACATTTTCATTCTTTTTCCTATCCTGGTATTAAAGCAACGCAGAAACTCGTCCGTGAACATTACGTGTGGCCTGGAATGAACACTGATCTGATCTGATTGGGCTCGGGCACGGCTGCCTTGTCAGCGATGCACATATGACGACATACCAGAAGTCCTTTTCAAAAATTCCTACTTCCCGGCGACCGTTTCCTCAAGGTACACACAGACATCGTTGGACCTCTTCCTCCTTCTAAATGATATCGTTGCCTTAGAATCGTCGACAGGTTCACCAGGTGGCCAGAAGCAGCGCCAATTAGCAATATTACAGCCGCAACTATCGCCAACGCTTTTGTTAACATCTGGGTGTCGCAATTTGGAGCTCCAGAAGAAGTGGTTACCGATCGAGGCAGACAATTTGAATCTGCATTCTCCCACCACCTCTCACGGCTTTTGGGAATGCACCATCAGCGTATAGCAGCGTGTCATCCTCAAGCAAATGGTTTGGTTGAGCACTTTCACAGGCAATAGAAGGCAGCGCTGATCGCTCATGGTGACACAACGCTGGACTGAACCCTGGAGTGAAGGAGAGGAGAAGGTAAGGAGAAAGGAAGAGGGTATAGCATAGCACATCCATGGAGGTTATCACGCAGGCAAAACCATGTATAGCATAGCCGTATATAGTATAGTATAGCATAGTATAGTGTAGCAAGCGTGGGGGAAAGGAAAGTGAGCGTGAGCAGGAGGGTAGAGGGTAAAGCATCGCATAGTCATGTATCGCATCACGCCGGAAAACCATGTATGTATAGCATATAGCCAGAAGTAGTATAGTATATGTATAGCGTAGCCAGGAGTAGTATAGGAAACATGCACTGAGCTGGTGGCGCCGCGGTGCGGGAGTGAACGAAAGCTACTGGTGCGCTCGCGCAGCAGCCGAATAATGAGCGTAGTCGTGTCAGGTTGTTAGCGCTGCTTCGCAATGTTGCGTATAAGTTGCTGTGTCGTACACTGTGCAAATAACTATAGGAACTACGCACCTGCAACAAAGTCTTTCAGTTTTCCGCTTTGACCACGCTTCAGAAACAGGCGGGAACGCTGCATTAGTGCACGCCGCGTAAAGCAAGCGATGCTGATGGCACGTTTATGAAGTACATGTCGCTAGTTCGCTGTGAATTTACGCTCCACGCAAGTTAACTGATATTTTTACACTGCTGACGGAACAGAGTGGCAGCCGGCAATGTGATCTCGAGTCTGCAGTCTACATTTCGTTGGGGGAAAGCCATAGACAGATTCAGCAATCTTCCTTCGTACGCTGCTGCTGTTTTTCCACGCTACCGCAGTTCGTCTAGCGGCGCAGTTCGTAAGCAGGAACAGTTAGGAAAAAGCCCCTCACGCGTCGCAAAATGTCTCGTGGACCGCGAGAATTTTAAAATTTATTGCCTTTGTACTGCCGTTTCCTGTGCGTGCAAGCAAAGCCGCGCCATGCCGTTCTGTTGCGCTACGTGACAGGTAAGATATCACGTGCAAAGGCACGTGACAAAGTTACTCAGCGACTCATGCAGCCCGAGCAACGTCTACGAACGAAACAGAACTAGTAATAGTATCTGGGGCTTAACGTCCCAAAACCACGATATGATTATGAGAGACGCTGTAGTGGAGGGCGCCGGAAATTTTGACCACCTGGGCTTCATTAACCTTTTGAGACGCTATGTACACAATTGTGTACACCACTTTTTTGCTATTTGTATCGACAAGGGGCTAAGAAAGAGCAAGATACATTGAGCTTTGGATAAATTGAACCTCCTGCATAATAAATTTCTCTTCATTTAGCTACATTTTGCAGCGTACGGTTGCATATGATCACTTTGCTGAAGGCACTACCATATTCGACGAGTCGTTCGACGTGCCGCTTCCCGCGACTCACGTCAAAAGTATAATTTTTCTCTGCTCAACATGGACGTAACCGAAAACGAATTTGCGTGATATTTCTAGCCTGAGATTTATTTCTATTTATGCAAAAACGCAGCATGAATGACTTCAGAATAGATATTTAATTGCAAAGTGATTCGGAATGATTACTATAACGCATATAAATTAACGTATTCCGACATTATTTTTGTTGCAATATAATACCGAGTGCCTTGAAATAACATTGTATCGATTTGACGCATTTACAGGCAGTTTTTCATAGGTGGCGTCTGAAAGGGTTAACGTGCACCTAAATCTAAGTACACGGGCTTCAAACATTCTCGCCTCCATTGAAAATGCAGGCGCCGCGGCCGGGATTCGATCCCGCTACCTTTGGGTCAGCAGTCGGGCGCCATAACCACTAGACCACCGTGGCGGGGCGAAGCTGAACTACAGCACGGAAAACTTCGCAGAACTGCCACGCATTACTAAATGCAACACGTGCAGTTCGGCGATCGTACGTTTTACTTGCACCCGTCGCAAGGGGTTGTCTAACACACGTCAGACACAAATTATATCGTTTACTCAACAATAAGCAGGGAACGAATAAGAAAGAATGTATACAAACATCGATGGTGACGGCCTGTGTTTCCAAGTTTACACTGGCCGGCCGCACGAAACGCCCTTTCAAAACACTCCGTCGCACGTCCGTGCTTTCTGTCACATCGAATGATTGATTCCGTGTATTTCTTTCTTCCTCTTCGTCTGAGGCCCTAAAAGAATCCTGCACTGCCAACTTTCTGAAAGCCTAGCGGTTTTATCAAGTTTGTCGCCTTCGCGCGAACGCACTTGCATGCAACGCGGGCGTAGCAGACGGAGAGACGACGGTTCGTAGCACGCCAGTTGAAAATGAAGTAGCCCTAAGGGGCCACTCGTGGCGCTGGCGGCGCATTGGTGCAGTGGACTGTTGCGCCAGCTGTAGGTGCTGCACGTTTCCCACAGTATAGTAAAGAGTGGGAATAAGAAGTTAGGGCGAGGAGTGATGTGAGGGAGAGAATGAGGGAAAAGAGGAGATGGAGGGTAAAGCATAGCATATCATGAATACTGCACTACATTTACTGGGACCTAAGAAGTTAGGGATGACAGACGTTACGAAGTGCACACGAAAACGTGTGTCCTCCCTAGCCTATTTCGTCCCAGTAAATGTAGCGCAGTATTTCAATCATGCAAAACCAACTATCCCAATACCTCACTTTGCCAGCATAGCATAGCCGTGTCTAGTAGGGAAGTGAGGGTGAGGAGAAAGGAATGTGTGGCATTGTACAGCAAGGCCATGGAAAAGGGAAGTGGGAGTGAGGAGGAGGGAAAGGAGGAAGGAAGAGAGCGCATCACAAATGAAGGTTGCCTTTCCCGCCATAGACGCCGAACAGGCTGCGCATTTCGAACGACAGCATGCGCTTGCCCGTGAACGTGAGCTTCGCCGAAAGGCAGCCAAATCACTGCTCCGCATTTCCTACAGCTTTCACGTTGACTGCAACTCTATAAGTTTTATTGTCTACGGCATGGAATCGTAGATTACCTGCTTAGTAATATTTGGCTCACATACTCACGGGAGACTCCGGATTGACCACAAAACATTGCCCACTAACACTAACAGAAGTGTTGAATTGCAGTGCTTAAACGTGCACTTCTTTTAAAATACTTTGTGGCTATTCCAATTGCGCCATGCCAAAGAACCCACGCATTAGGTCTTCGTGTCGGATAAATAAAGCTTCACCATTTTTGCTTTTTCTGCTGTAATCGAAAGCAGGCGTCTGACCGAAATGTAGGTCATACGTACAGCCAGCGTGAAAAGCTTAGAGACCATGGGACACAAGAAAAACCTGAATATGGGCGCTGCTTCTGCAGGCAGCCTTCAATTCATAAAACGCGCCAATAACATGTACTGCACATTTCGACGGTAGTTTTCTCGAACCTAATGAGGATCTAAACTTTTGACGCCGACTGTATATATTATAAGCCAAAAATATACAAGCAGATATGGTGCCTCCTGAACATTTCAGAAAGGCGCAAACTCTTTCTTGCATTCTTATCACCGAGGCGGCACAAAGCCTGTACTCTTCCAAAGCGAACATATCATTTCCCAGTGCTTGAACTTTGAAGGACTTAAAATACGGGAAGTAGTCGAGAGCAGTTTCCGTGAGAGGAACGGGTTTAATGCGACCGCGCGCGTGCCTCAGATGAGAAGCTTAATGAAATTCGCCTCTCTACGAGTTGAAGCGAGGCCGAGCGGGTGTTTGAGAACAATGCGCATTTAAGGATGATTGTTGGAGCGCCGTTATTATCGTTTACGTACCTCATCTCACAGGTCGCAGCGTGGTGCAGCGAATCGATGGCGTCTTTGTACACTCCAGTAATGGCCGCAACGAAGAATGAATTTGCCAGCTTTGATGAAAAGCAGATAATAATGGGAGCTCGAAAACATTGGGATTCGTAAAGCTAATTACAGGATTCGATGAGCGTGTGTTGGTGGGCTAGTTTCAAAGGCATACTATGAAAACTGCGCTTAAGACGAGACACCAGATAGAAGCAGACAGGACGAACTGCGTTCGTCTTGACTGCGTTTCGCCCTGTCGGCTTCTACTCTGGTAGTTTTCATAATTACAGCATGGTGGGGAATTTCCGGCCGTAAAACATACAAATGCTGGAAAGACAGCTATCACAGCGTCGAACTAAATCATAATAATGGTTATCCGAAGCAGATGAAGAGCAGGTGCCATTGAATGTCTATAAGAACACCAAACAATGGAAGCCAGCTCCTCCGCTCTTGAAACCAACTTTTTCACGCAGCTTCTTTTGGTTAACAAGATGTTCTCTACCGACTTTTACCTAAAAACATTAGTGCCTTGCGAAACAACAGAACGAGCACGGCATTTTCCAGCGCTATATGAAACACTAAAAGGAGGTGCAGAGGAGAATAAATGACTAGACATTCTTCAAGTTTTTCACCTCGCACTGGAAAATGTCGGGATTGAAGTTCCAGCTATGCCATCTTTCCGCCTCAAATGAAGACAGAACGAAGCGCTTCAATGTGTTTCCCGTCTTTCTCGTCCCTATACGAGAGGTTTAACTTGTACCTCCCAAAGAATTGCCTTCCTAAATTGTAATATCGACCTGAAAAGCTCAGATAATGAGCCAAGCGGTTCTGTTCCTCATTCTCTATCTCATGGTAGAGCATCAGGCACGTTATCCGAAGGTTAACGAAGGTTATGCGAGGGCTTGTTGGTCAGCTGCCCGCTCGTTAAAGAATCACTTGCTACGTGACGCCAGCTCGCGAAGAGTGTTCCGCACTCGCCGTCATCGCTACGAGCGGCGCTGACTTTATGATGCACATAAATACCCGATCAAGTGGACAAGAGGATGACCACCACCGGAGCTGAATTGGTAGAGCATCGATCGGGCGCGTTATCCGAAGGCTTCAGGTTATCTCTCTGCCGGCGGCGAGCTGTCTTTTCGTCCACATTACTTTCTTCACACCTGTGTCGCAATTACCACAGTACACTTAAAAGTTCAATTAATGCCCCATATGCCTTCCTTGGCTTCATTATCTGCTGTTCTTCATTAAGGTTATGTAAAACAAACGAGCTCCCAAACGAGCCTCCTTCTTTCATTTACTTAACTAGTAATTGAGAAGTTTCTTAAATAACTAAATATACGTAGCTCTCCCCGCGTGACCACACAGGCTGTCTTTGGTGAAACGTAGGGTGATATTACGTTACTTTAGCCTACCACTGTGATATTATCTTCAGGGTGTGTCCAGATAAGATCGAACATGAGGTCCCGGTCACCATTCCCGATTTTGATGAAATTTGCTGTAGGTTTAGGCATTACACCCAGAACAATGGTCTCGCAGTTAGCTTGGCGAAAAAAAATTTTGTTCACCTGAAAAAAAATATACAAATTTCGGCCTCGAAAAACACTTTTCCGCCAATTTCGCGATTTCTGAATTTTGAGCGCACCTAGCGAAAAAACGATGCACTTCTTCGTCACAATATTTATTCCCCTTAAAGAACAAGTGAAATACAATCTTATGATTTTATTATTTTCCTTGCTTGTCGAAGCATTTTTGAAGAAAAAAATCCCAAACTTGGTAAATCGCACAAAATACCTGTATTTCAGGAATTTATTACTGCAAGGAAGTTAAAGTGAGGATAATAAAAATCGGTATATATGAAGTTTCATACCTCCGCTCTTTTCTAAAATAATTTGCGTGGTTTTATCGCGCTACGTTTTACTCGATAATTGGCCTGAAACGTAAATGATTTACCGAAAACGCCGAAGTTCGAAAATGATTTTCTCAAAAAGGCCATTTTTAATTTTTTTAAAAATCCCTGTGATTGAAGTCAAGGACGTCATCTAGCATTCTGCAGAAAAAAACGTTGCATTATTTTGGTCGCTAACAAGTTATAGTGCGTCAAAAGTGACCATGCCAGCCTAGCGGCCGCGTCGTTCGTTATGTGCTGAAACTCGGATATAAGTTGTTAAAAATATTTGTACGTGACATAATCACAAATCATCAGCTCCACACCAACAAATGCGCAGCCAGGTGTCATGGTCCAGCAAGCTTTGTCTTGCGATCAGCCACTTGACAAACCCGCAGCAGCGGCCGCTCGATGCTGCGGGCACTCACATTACACGAGTGCCGCTTCGACTGCGGATGAGCGCCGCTTGCGCGCCAAAGTACGCTCAGAGGACAAACGAGAGAAGAAATGCATCACTGTGAAAGTTAAAGGCTGTTAAGTGCCAGCAAATGTCCTAATATGCAACGAAAACTCTGCCGAAAATTTTCCAGTGAGCGCCTTCAATACAGCACGCATGTATTTTTTTTCCCTGCTGTTATCCCCGAAGCCGCAAAATATCGTGATAAACGCTCGACTTACGTTGAATATTCTATCTGTGGACGCACAACAATACAGTATTGTAAAAGCGGTTCTTTAATGAAGCAAAGGACTTGGACACACTTCTTTTCACAGCCAGCTGACACAAGTGTTTTGGCACGAGGTGAAGAACAACTTCAGTTTGAGTTGTTCGACCATCGGAAACACGAATGACAGATTTTTTTAAATGTCAATGGCTTTATTTTTTGCCATATGTTGCTCATAGAATGAACCTAATTATCTTTAGGCCATCAGAAGAGAGAAAGCAACGCATGAGCGCACTACTGGAGGCGCTCACTGGGAAATTGCCGGCAGAGTTTTCGTTGCATACTATGACATTTGTTAGCACTTAACAGCCTTTAACTTTCACAGTGATGCATTCCTTCTCTCGTTTGTCCTCTGAGCGTACTTAGGCGCGCAAGCGGAGCTCATCCGCAGTCGAAGCGGCACTCGTGTAATGTGAGTGCCCGCAGCATCGAGCGGCCGCTGCTGCGGGTTTGTCAAGTGGCTGATCGCAAGACAAAGCTTGCTGAACCATGACACCTGGCTGCGCATTTGTTGGTGTGGAGCTGATGATTTGTGATTATGTCACGTACAAGTATTTTTAACAACTTATATCTGAGTTTCAGCACATAACGAACGACGTGGCCGCTAGGCTGGCATGGTCACATTTGACGCACTATAACTTGTTAGCGACCAAAATAATGCAACGTTTTTTTCTGCAGAATGGTAGACGACGTCCTTGACTTTAATCAGAGGGATTTTAAAAAAAATTAAAAATGGCCTTTTTGAGAAAATTATTTTCAAACTTCGGCGTTTTTGGTAAATATTTTACGTTTCAGCCCAATTATCGAGGAAAACGTAGCGGGATAAAACCACGCAAATTATTTTAGAAAAGAGCGAAGGTATGAAAGTTCATATATACCGATTTTTATTATCCTCACTTTAACTTGCTTTCAGTAATAAATTGCTGAAATACAGGTATTTTGTGCGATTTGCCAAGTTTGTGGTTTTTTTTTCTTCAAAAGCGTTTCGACAAGCAAGGAAAATAGTAGACTCATAAGATTGTATTTCACTAGTTCTGTAAGGGGAATAAATATTGTGACGATGAAATGCACCGTTTTTTCGCTAGGTGCGCTCAAAATTCAGAAATCGCGAAATTGGCGGAAAAGTTTTTTTTGAGGCCAAAATTTGTATATTTTTTTTCAGACGAACAAAATTTTTTTCGCGAAACTAACTGCCAAACCATTGTTCTGGGTGTAATGCCTAGACCTACAGCAAATTTAATCAAAATCGGGAATGGTGACCGGGACCTCGTGTTCGATCTTATCTGGACACACCCTTCAGTTCTTGCGCCATAATGTATTCTCTTTGGTAAAGTGGAATACACTGAAGTCGAATGAATTTTTGTTATCGAAGTACAATGCGTAAATGCATTGCGCGCTTTGCGTGCGCTGCGCAATAGTTATTGTGTGCGTATCGGAATTACGAGCTATACGCACGTGGGCGCATATATACACTGTAGCAGTGTAGATAGAGGTTTCAAGTGGGACCAGGTGCTTCTAGTTACTGGTCATGGTTCCAGTTGGTGTCTAAGTGGATTGTAATAGAAACCAGCTGCTTCGCAGCTGGCTCCCAACTGGGATCTGTTGTTCTGCCACTGGCACCCGTAGCGTTAAAGTAGAATGTGAGGCAATTGGTACGGGTTGATGATGTTCAACAGCGCCAATGACAAGAGACAGGTAGTGCATGTCCTGTTTTCTTTTCAACATGTCCCTCGTCATTTTCGCTGTTAAACATTATGGTACCAGTTGGTCTGTAACTGGGACCAGTTGGTAACCAGCTGTAATTATTTGATCCCAATTAACGCCAGTTGAAATCGCCTGGATACCCAGTTACGCATTTTTCATCTGGGATTTTTTCAACGTAACGTAAAGTCAAATACGCGCAAGATAGCTTTGCGCCAAACATCCACTAAACCAACTCGCGAAACTGCGCAGTGCCGCGCGCGCTCCGTATATAAATATGCGCCGTTTACAGCTTATCGACCAGACGATCCTGAAATCGCCCTACAAGAAAGGAAGAGGGCCTAACGCCCTAGATTTCTTCTAACAGCTGATACTTAACCTCCTGACTACACGAAGTACAGTATGTATAAATCACTTCCACCGGTTTCAAAATGATGCTGCAAGCGTGTTACCACGCTACGTACCTGTACATTCTGGACTGTTGCCCAACCAGTGTTGCGGAATGGGCGCCTCCATTCCATTCCAATTCCATTCCGGGGAATTATACCTTACCACAATTCCATTCCTTTCAATTCCTCGGAATTAAAACCTTAGCCCATTCCCACTCCGGGAACGGCCGGGCAGCTCAATTCCATTCCTGTAATTCCTCAATGCAGGAAAGACACCTTGATAGTTTTATCGAGTTAAGAATGAAAACATAAAGCTGATGTCATCAGATGCATTAAGAAGTGGAAAAGCACGCAAAACACGTTACCAATGTCAAGTGATAGTAGCTTGGTGACATATCGTCTGCAGTATCAACCATCCTACTAATTCCCATAGTAGCAGTTCTCCCGCCACCTGGCGTCTCTCATAATCATATGGTCGTTTTGGGACGTTAAACCCCAGATATTATTATTATCCCGCTACCTGTAGCATTTGCATGGTCAGCAAGTTTGAACGAATGGTGATATTAACATTGTTTAAGCTCAAATGAGTGAATGCTAAAATGACTACACAGCGTATCTTTATGCTGACAAAAGTAGTGTTCAAGAAGACTAAGCAGTTTTGCCATGCGTCTGGAGCGCCTAGACAGGGGCACAGTATTGCAAATGGTTGGGGGGTAGTATGAGGTGAGACGGCGGCCAAGCTGGTATACGAATGCTTGCAGTGAACACGAGCATTGCGCCCACGTCAGTACGCGTCACAACATAAAGAAGTACTTTTTCGAATACGCGCCCGAGTCGCCAACGGCGACAGAAGCAAAAACAATGAATTGAAGGGGGGGGGGAGTCAGTAGGCACTTGAAGCGCCGCCGAATGAGTGAAACAACTTTATTGGGTCCACCGCACGACGGATGCCAACGGCACAGAACAGCGGGTACACGAAGAATGGAGACAAACTTCGGAGCAACACAGTCTATATAAGGATAGAATTGTGGTAGGCGCGTTGCTTATAAATGTACGGTGCTTGTAATCAGCCAAGCCATTTTGAAAATACTGCTTTATTGTTGAACTCGAGGCTCCGACTTACTAATGTTTGAAGTTCGGAAAACAGCGCATAAACGAAAACGTGCTCTATTCGCAGAAAAAGACCTAATTTCATTCCCATTCCATTCCGTGCAAAAGACGCTTCATTCCATTCTCATTCCATTCCTCCAAGCGTTGTCGCCATTCCATTCCCATTCAATTCCGGGGTCGCGAAAATGTGGAATGATTCCGAAGTCATTCCGATTCCGGAGTGGCAGCTCCGCAACACTGTGCCCAACAACGCTCCTCGAAGACCCTGAGGACGCCGCTCCCATGCCTGTTACCAATGAACAGCCAGATAAAGACACGCGCACAATATATATACACGCACTCACAGACCACACATCGTGCGCGATGATCACGGGACTTCGAATGTCCAGAGGGGCGAACCAACGCGGCGACCACACCACGGAGCGTCTGCTGTTTTGGTTGCCACGTACCGAGTTATTTGCTCCATAAGTTTGACGTCACTTCTGCCACGTTTTTCGCGATGCATAGGGATACCAAAGGACCTCTTCTCATTGTATTCCTTCCTCCATGGAATGCGCCATGCAGCGTAACATTAGTTTTACCACGTCAACACCGCTACCAACCATTTTCTTCAGTATCACCTCTTTGTTTTCTCAAATGCATTCCTGCTTGCGTTGCTTAAAGGGCCCCTCACCAGGTTTGACAATTTTGAGCTAACGAGCGCAATGCATACACTGGGCGTTCATGATCACGTCTGCCAAAATTTGCAACGCTACGTGCCGCGGAAATGGGTCAAATTTCAAGGTGAACGCTGCTTGCCCTTCCTCTCGCGGGCGCGCGCTTTAGAGAATGAGGGGATGACGTACATAAGAAAATGGCCCTACGTAGGTGGTAGTGCTGTGACGTCGCTCCTCTACGTAGACGACTGTGCTCTGACGTCGCCAACAGTAGCACGTGACACTGCGATAATTATTTGACACGACATGTGTAGTTTGTGTAATTTGTTGCTTGAATAGATTAATAAATCTTTAGAGAAATAATGAGACACACAAAGGGAATGTGTGCGTCTTTTCCATCTTTTTTTCGTGAATTGCAGCAAGATGCGGGGCTAATGTGCCTCCCTTTCCCGTGCGTTCGTGTCCCCGCGGTTAGCGCATCGAGCAGACGCCAGTCCTGGAAACGAAGGTGATGTTTTGGCGCGTTCGAGCACTCATTATGCTCATTTATTCTACCGCGTCCAAGTAAACGTTAATGCGGCACTGGCTCATGATACCGCCACTCTCGTGCCCGTACAAATGTCTCAACTTTCATGCCCGTCCCGCACAAACAGGCAGTACACCACAGAGAACGCCGACAAAACGCCCACGGCCGCTACATAAAAACAAAGGTAGCGGCCGTACAACGCCGCTCGCGTGCTCGGGCTGGCTCGGGCACGTCATGCGCACGTGGCCATGCACGCGCATGACGTGTTCATGCGTATGTCTCAAGTGAAGAAGGCAGGGAAGGGATTTGGCTTGCTAAGGCTACACGGGGCGAGTGGCAAGGGTTTGAAACTCGCCTCCTCGCATCATGGTTTCGCGCCGCTACAAATTATTGTTTTTCTCAGCTCGTAATGAACCGATTTGAAAAATTCTTGCGGCATACTGCTCTTCATTCGGCACACAACAACTTCCAGCGTCTAACTAAAATTTGCTATGTGGCCTGGTGAGGGGCCCTTTAACACCTATAATCTTGTTCTTCGAATGCACCAGTTACAAAGAGACATGAACAAAATATTCGTGTCTTTCGTTCATTGATAGACACTAAATCATCGCCTACGTTGTGAATTAACTTGAAGAAGGCAAAGCTACTCATGTATTCAAAGACGGCAAAAAATAAAATGCAATACGAGGTATAATGGTATAATAGTAAAGAAAAGTGGGTTATAACTACTCTAAAAAGCTCTCCCACACAGGAATATGTTGATGCGTTTCAGAAAACCGTAATATACTGCTAACATTGGTTCAATCTAAGCGAACTAATAACACAACTATTTCGCTGAAATACAGCACGCAGGTTGAGAACAAGCATGAAGATCAATCTCCGTCCATTCCACCGGTTAACTGGAAGCGGTAGTCGTACGATCCGTAGATGAGGTCTTCCCCAGGCCTCCGCAGCAGAGCGATGATTTCACCGTACCACTTGAAAAACTTCACTACGTGCTTGCGGTCACGCAGGCCTTGAAGAACATCCTGCGCAAGAATAACAGAGAGCTGAGCTAGTTGGTAAGTATTCATTCTAAAAAGACAGGGCGTGCAAACACGGACACAAGAAAGAAGTCAGGACACCACAAACGCCGACTAACAACTGAAGAGACGCACAACGGCTGAAAAGAAAGAAGGCACGAAAACTTATCTGCGCATGCCCGTGCAACAGGCGAACCTATCAATCCGGCACGCGTGGCGGTCTACGTGGAAGATAACTGTTAAGGCATTTGATTTCATCTTTATGCAAGTTAATCGACGGTTGGCTCACGAATGCGCTACCACTATTCTCGATATGCCATGCTTCAATCATCAGGCGCGTTTCTTCATTTCTATGACGGTACAACACTGCGCATTCATCGAATTTTGGCGTGCACTTACAATCTCGACAGTGTAAAGATAGATTAGAAGGTGAGCCTCCTGTTAGCGATCTCTTATGTTCCAACAATCTCTGGTCAATGCATCGACCCGTTTGTCCTACGTAGAAGCGCCCGCAGCTGAAAGGGCCCTTATACACCACACTCGTACGGCAATCAGTGAATTTGTTGGTGTGTTTTACGAAACAAATATCGGTCCGCTTCTTGTCTTTTACTCGCTCATACTTCTTTCTTGTGTCCGTGTTTGCACGCCCTGTCTTTTTAGAATGAATCCTGCGCAAGAGACGTTGCCTTAACTGCTTACAGAAATACATGTTGACATAAAACCTGGGCCAGAATAAAGACGTAAGCACCACCACACCAGTCAGCACGCTCAAGCTATGCGTGCACATGAGTTTGAGTACTTTTTGTGCAGTGATATAATCGCTTTGTTGTGATGTGTACAGCAGTTAGTACGTAACATGCAGCCGTGGTAACGCGTGTGATGTGTACTTATTTATTTCGTATTTCCGTGTTTTTATATGCTGATACTAGAGCAATCATCAGTGTGCTTAGATGATGTGAAAGCGAAAACAGACAGAACAGGTTTGCTATGGTTAAGGCTTGGGCAAGTTGGTTCATTGTGCAAAGAAGGGAAGACAGCGCTGAATTTTAGGCAAATACAAAGGAAGACAGACGATGACAGGCGCTGACATACAAACGATATTTATTTCTGTGAAGTAGGCACATTCATACAATGACAGTCAAAACACACGTGACTACCAATAACGTGCTATCATCACTCTGACGTCAACATTACCGCATCACCACTGTGTCACAAACATGCGTGAATCATCTGAATGATAAAAAGTCAATTTCGTTTTGAGATAGGGTTAGGGATGCCGTACTAACACATTTATTTTTAAGGCGCACTATTTCAGCTGCATCAATTATTTCTCTAGTTCTTTTTTCTTTGTGTCTGCCAATGACACTTGTCTCGCGAAACCTGGGTGCGCCGCCAAAGTTACTGCAATGGATACCAAGGTAGCCACTGACAGCTTTGTGTACGTTATACTCGTGTTCCTTCAACCTTACATTTAAGCACCTTCATTTTTAACCTGCGTATATCTTACCGCAAGAGAGCGCGATCGAATGCACTACATGTTCCCCGCGTTCTACGTAGCTGAGATTGTGGTCTTCTGCGCAGTACTGCTGCTTACTGGCTGTCTTGTTCACTTTCGCACACATAGCCGATAGCTTTTCTGGCGCGTAGATTAGCATCTCCGATTGGCATGTTTCCTTATATTTTTCATGTTATGCTCAATCCCATGCATACACGGCATCACAGTAAACTTTTTGCCTCCGTTGCGATCTGATGCTGATTGCCTGTCTTGGGAGCTCTTTAGCCTTTTTAGAAGTGACTCTGTGACAGAAATTAACAGATGCAGCACATACCCTGCTGCTTAAGTAGGGACATAACTTGTTTAGAGCATTAATGAAGCATGTTGTGGCAATGCACCTTTTCCCTAGCTTTGAATGACAAGAATCAAAAGGCATTAGTGGCTTGCTGGCGCGTGGCTCATACGCCGAGCAAATATCAGCTGTGACAAAACTAAGCTTTAGATCAAGAAACCTAATGGTCCGCACCGCTGGTAACTCGTACGTTAAAACAAGTTGCTTAAAATAGTCTCGAAATTAACACTCTCGAAAAGTTTCCCTGCAGCAGGTCAAGTGAAAGGCCTAACAGTGGTGCAAAAACTAAATATGGAGAGCTTGCTGAAATCTACAGAGAAAAGCAAAGGTGTGAGCCTGCATATGTTCGCGTCAGTGCGAAATCCCATAAAGTTTACATACCACTAAGGGTAATAGTATCGGAAAACGATACGTGGCAAAAATGTCTGTCCTCGTTCTTGCAAGAAAAACTAATTACATTGGACGTAAATGGCCCCTTCCTCATAAGAAAGTATGACGATGTGATTGCGTTGTTAGACACTTGTAACGACAAAAGCTATATGGCTTGCTCCCTTTGATATAAAGTATCTATACTATTCCTTGCCACTTAGGGAACTTTTACTGTGTACTGAAAAGTGTATAGCTCAATACAGTTCCATCGCTTTTCAAGATGACACAGGTTTATTAGTGCAAAGTTCTTTGGAGCTTTTAACGATGTACCTAAATTCGACGTTTGCAATATAGGCAGACAAGGTTTATATTCAGACTAACGGGGTCTGCGTTGGTTCCAGCATAGCACCAGCTTTGATTCATCTTTTTTTAGCACATCTAGATAGGCGACTCCACGACAAACTAAAATGTTATAGACCAACGTTTTCTGTTACGTAGATGACGTTTTAGTAGTTCTAGACACAGACGAAACGGGCCTAGAACCATTAATGTTTGAAGTGCTAAATCAATTTCGAGAGTATGTTAAGCCACTTGCTTTAACGTACGAGTTACCAGCCGCGCTGACCATTACGTTTCTTGGCCTAAAGCTTACTTTTGTCACAGCTGATATTTGCTGGGCGTATGAGCCACGCCCCAGCAAGCCACTACTGCCTTTTGATTCTTGTCATTCAAAGCTGCTGAAAAGGTTCATTTCCACAACATGCTTCATTCATGCTCTAAACAAGTCATGCCCCCTTCCCCCTTAATTTCGGAGAGCTTTAGTGAACAGCTAGAACGTCTCAAGCCAGCAGAGTATCCGTTACATCTGTTAATTTCTGTCGCAGAGTCACATCTAAAGAAGCTAAATAGCACCCAGGACAGCCAATCAGCATCAGATTGCAACAAAGGTCAAAAGTTTGCTGTTATACCATTTATGCATGGGATTGCGCATACTTTGAAAAAGATAGGGAAACATGCCGATGTAAGAGTGAGCACTCTTACATCGGCATGTTTCCCTATCTTTTGCACTATTCTCTGCGTCAGAAATGCTGTCTCCCATGTATGCGAAACTCAACAACACAGCGAGTAAGCAGCAGTACTCCACAAAAAGACCCATAAACTCAGCTTCGTAGAATACGCGGAACATGTTGTATATTCGATCCCGCTGTCCTGCTGTAAAAGATACGTAGGCCAAAGAGGAAGGTGCTTAAATGTAAGGTTGAAGGAACACGAGTATAACGTACAAAATGCTATCAGTGGCCACCTTGGTATCCATTGCAGAGATTGTGGCCGCGCCCCACAGTTTCGCAAGGCAGCTGTCATTGGCAGACACAAAGAAAAAAGAACTAGATAAATAATTGAAGCAGCTGAAATAGTACGCCTTAAATATAAATGTGTTAGTATGGCATCTCTAACCCTCTTTAAAAAAAAAGTCACAGTTTCGCCGCAACGGCGAAGCAATGAATGCGATAGCAATAAATTGGAATGTAACGCGAAGAACGGAAAGCCGCTCGAAATTGCCAGCGCGTCGCTCGAGCCCAAAGGACGCACGAAAAGAACGCACACAGGACGAGCGCGAACTATCATGCGTCACAGCTCGACACTGGAAGCGCACTGCTCAAACATAAAGCAGGACGCACGAAACGAACGAACAGGTAGACACAGGACGAGCGCGAACCAACTGTACCAGTCATTACTTATTTCCGTTTGAACAGCGCGCCTCTTTCGCAAACGCGGCCGCTGCAGCGTCGAAGCGACCTTCGTACGCTCTGTCACTTCAGCGCAGACATCGCCGGGAGAGCACAAGACATACAACCCCCCGCTCCCCCGCCAGCCGCCCCCTTCTTTCCTCAAGATAAGCGCACGAAGGCGACCACGTTCGCAGGAACGGGGTCACGATCTTTAAAGCGCGCCACGCGCGGACATCGCGCCATCTACGTGGTAACTCAGAAAGGATACTGATGTAAGAGGTGTATATAAACAAGACGAGCGCGAACTAATTGTGACAGTTGTTACTTATTTCTGTTTGAACAGCGCGCTCCTTTCGCAAACGCGGCCGCTGCAGCGAGCGAAGCGAAGCACCCCACCGGCCGCCCCTTCTTTCCTTGAGATAAGCGCACGAAAGCGACGACGCCCTGTAGAGCGAACAGCAACGGCGTTCGCAGGGGCGGGGTGACGATCTTTAAAGCGCGCGCGAACGTCGCGCCATCTATGTGGCCACTAAGAAAGCATACTGAATTACATGGTGTATATAAATAGCTCGCCGTTAGCAGGCTGAAAGACTGTGCTGTCGTGGCCTAACGTCTAACGCGGCGGGCTGCAAAGCGAGAGGTCGCCCGTTCGATTCCGCGCGTCGGGAAGAATTTCTGAATTATTTTTCTTTGTGGCTTTTCTATATATATATATACATATACATATACGGTGAATGACGGCGGCCACCGACGGCAAAAATCAGCCGAGACTGTCCATATAATTGCTATCGCAATAAAAAGAAAATCGCTTTTTGTAATTCGTATAACTCACGCATGTTTGTGACACAGAGTGGTGATGCGGTGATGTTGATGTCAGAGTGATTATAGCACATTAACGGTAGTCGCATGTGTTTTGACTGTCATGGTATAAATGTGCCTACTTCACAGAAATAAATATCAGTTGTAAGTCAGCGCCTGTCGTCGTCTGTCTTCCTTTGCGTTAGTCTAAATTTCAGCGCTGTTTTCTCTTCTTTATACAGAACAGGCGTGAGGGTTAACTGCAGAAAGGATAACAAACGAGACCATTTCTGGTGCATGAAATATTTGAGTCCGTTATGTGCTCCGCCGTATTACATACAACTCACAGCAGTTCGTATCACGCATACAGCACTACGTTCTTTTTTATATTCTCAAATATTTATTTACAGCATACCGCGGTCGAAAGACCAAGCAGAAAGGCACAACAAAAATTGATTCACAAAATAAATTCAATAAAAGATTGCAAGCAATAAAAATACGATGAAGCAATAGAACACAGTATAACAAATAAATTTAGTGAATCGGCAGTACGATAATTTAAAGCATAACTGGGGACACATATTCAAAGTGAGGCAGTCACAATAGCTTGTTTTGTATGGCTGTGAACAGGAATATACGTAGTTATCGAAGTCGGTATTATGGTTATCACAAAATGCTTTAAGCGGAAACGTGTTCCATTCGTTGATGGTCCGAAGAAAGTAAGAGTTCATGAAAAGATTAGAATGGCAGCTTGGGCCAGTTGGGCATATAGAATCGACATATTTGCACAGCAAAATGAATGAGGACACCTCACACAGTGCCTGCGTTGTGTTCATTCATGTGTCCTCGTTCGTATTGCACTGTGCAAATATGTCGATGAAAAGATTAGTACGTGCGAAGTAGGGTACAAGAGTGTAAGCACGTGTATGTCGAGTTTTTCAAGACATTTGGTGTTTTAGGTGAGTTTCAAGGCTAATAATAAATTTGCGAGAATACAGCGGGTGTAGAGATTTCAGCCTGGCAAATGCTCTTCAGTAATGTAAAATAGGGATGTTGTTAATGTCCACGAGCGTTGTTGCTGAGTCATTTCTATGGTAACCATTCAATATAAAACGAACCACTTTCTGTTGCATCATCTCACGTTTTTAATGCCTTTCTTTAAATGTGGGTCCCAAAGACACTACCGTAACATAATACAGGTAATATAAGAGCATTGTAGGCGAACAATTTCATTTATGATGACACTGGCTTGTTCATTTGTGCCAGAAGAAACCGAGCTTTTTAGGAGCAAATTAGCGCGTTTTTGTTAATATGACTTGACCATGTTAGGCTGTTTGTAATTGTGACACCTAAATATTTCTATTCTTCAGCCTCAAAGGACAGTCGTTTCAGATATTGACAGTTTTTTTACTGTTGTTGACAGTCAAAGAATACTTGCTTAACACAGTTGTTCAAGATAAAAAGAACGCTTGTTTAAGTTCTCTGAGAATTAGAGGAATTCAGCCACTTTGAGAGTATATCTATCTATCTATCTATCTATCTATCTATCTATCTATCTATCTATCTATCTATCTATCTATCTATCTATCTATCTATCTATCTATCTATCTATCTATCTATCTGTCTGTCTGTCTGTCTGTCTGTCTGTCTGTCTGTCTGTCTGTCTATCTATCTATCTATCTATCTATCTATCTATCTATCTATCTATCTATCTATCTATCTATCTATCTATCTATCTATCTATCTATCTTTTTCGGGGCGCTGGCGGCTGTCAGGAAGACGAGGACAGCGAAGACTGCACCCGGGCTTGGCGCGCTCGCACCTGCCGGAACAGCGAGCAGTCAGGGCGTGGAGCTTCACCATCAAAGAAGCTTCTTCAGGCTGCTTCCGGGTTCTTGCTTTCCTTCAATACTGGCAACGAACGTTATCCTCGCGGTACCGATGGATGCTGAGTGGGCTCGACTGCTCGAAGCACTCAAACAGCTCGAATCGGCAACCGCCACTTTCTGCTAGTTCACGGGTGTTCCGACCAGCGCGCCACAGTCGGCGGGGCGACGACGCATGCCGGCGCCTGGTGACGACCAGAAGGCGGACGGCGAGAGCCATAACAGCTCTGCCGAGGGGGATTCAGCGCCTGCCGAGACTGAGACTGCCGAGGAGGACGTCGGGAATGAGGGCGGCGCTACTGACGCGGAGAACGTGCGCTACGAGGCAGCACCAGGGTACAACGAGGAGTGCGGCGACGACGACGAGGGCACAGAGAATGTGAGTGGCGAGGAATAAGCGGAAGTGGTCGAGAAGATCGTTGAGGAAGAGGCCGAAGGCTCCCAGAACGTCGAAGAAGAGTGTGTGAGTTTCGGCACTGCGAATAGCAGGCCGGGAAGTCGCAGCATAATAATGAAGATGCCAGGGAGTCACGGGATGACAAATAGGAGGTCGTTAAGGAGGATGGGGATGAATAGAATGAAGGATGTGAAGACGGGACTGAAAACTGCGAAGGAGCAGCTGACGGTGACGCCGAGGACCAAGAAGAAGAGACCGCGCAGGATGAAGGCGTCAGCAGCGAGACATCCGTAGATACGCAACATGACCCGAAGGAAGACATCGAGAAGAAGGATGGAGGAGAAAAATAGAACAAGGCGGGCGGTGAGAAGGACGGAGGCGTTGACGGAAGTGGGCCGGCCGAATAAGAAGACAACAATTTCGTTAATCATAGTTTCATACAGCGAGATGAGTTGACCAGCATTGTTGGTTCCGTCAGCTGGTGACACTCCTAACGCATCGCCGTACACGCCGGCGGACGTCCAAGCTTCGTCTAAGCAGTCGATGTATATCGAGGCTTTGGTGAGTCTGCGGACTCTGGTGCATGAAGATTACGTGCGAGACGCAATCCTCCAAAGCCTTGAGCGTAGTCTTGAACGCTGTAGACAGCACCCGGAGTGAGCCAGCTGCCATCTCAGACACAAAGTGTGAAGCGGCTATCAGGACTGAAACAGCTGACGACGATGCGGTTCGTTCGGCAGTGGCGCACTCTCCCGTAAATCTCAAGCCGGCCACGGAACCAGACAACCAACGCAGCGAACCAAAGGTCTCCTGCGTCGGCCGCCAGAGGTGGGCCACGACCACAGGCGTGCCGTCCAATCCTTCTGCAGAGTCCACGCCTCCTGCGTTCCAGACAGGGCGACGGACAATGATGTCTGTGGAAGCCTTTGTAAGCCTGACGTCTATGGTGCCCCCTGTCCCCGCGTGCGCAATCCAACCCTGCGCGGTGTGTCACGTGTTCGTCGAAACCTCAGGCAGTAAGTACTCCAAGCGTGTCAACTGACATCTCATGCACAAGTGGCGTGACTTCTGCATGAGAAACGTCAACGACTGACTGAAAACGGCAACGGCTCGCGACAACGAACCAGCTCTGCCGTTGGTGGAGCTGCCCGCTTTTGACACGCCGACCACGCATGCAGACCATCAGCATATCGCCCCGATCACAAGATCACCTGAGCTGGCTACCCACGACGGCTTCACATCCACATACGCGCCGTGCCACGAGCTGGCGCAGCCCGAGCCTCCTGTGATGCATAAATTGCTGCCGAGCTCTTCTGGTAACAGCGCCGAGGCACTCGAAACCGATCAGCACTCCCCGCACGACGTCTAAGGATGATGCGGTTATCATCAGCACCGCTGAAGTCTACGGCATTTTCCATTGAAGCGCGACAGAGTTCTACCAGCGTCCGTGCCATCCATGTGGTCTGCGCTCTAGTGCCACCAGCCCATCTCTGTTTTATGCAACTGCCCGCTGCCTACCGTACTGCCATTCGGAGGTCGCAGACTGCTTTGTAAGGCTTCCTTTAGGCATAGCATTCCCGTAACCACGAACCTGCGCGCCCATGCCGACACCACGCGCGGTTAACATCAAGTCGTCAACGATGCTGGCGCCTGTATTCACCCCGAACAACGTCACCGTCGCGCGCCCACACGAGAGACCACGAAGCTGCGCACCCTCCTTATTGAGCCGTTTTTTGCATGTAAACCGCTGGCGTAGCCAATACCCGTTGCCCCAGGGGCCTCGACGACACAGAGTCACCGTTTGCTCTTCCCGCCTCTGTTGTATCAAATTTCAGTTGCGCTACGCTCTAGTGGAGGAGCCCACATCAAGAAGACGGGGACAAGCGCAGTCCCCGTCGCTTGTCCCCGTCTTCTTGATGTCCGTGTTGTTCATTGCGCAGTACACTTCGATCGTGAATCACCAACTGGCCCAATCTTCCACTTTGCTTGGGGAGCCTATGTAGCGCCGCGCCAGTCGCGGCCAGCCGGATTCAGAAAAAGAAGAGCAGCGCCGCGTGGTAGGGAACGCGAGCCAGAGCAAACGATATGGAACGTTCCCGCTTCGGTGTTTCGCCTTCGACCGCGTCTCAATAAGCAGGGACGACCGCACGGCCTCGTCAGCTGTCATCACGCTGAATTTCCCTACAAGTGAAAGCGAAGGCTGGGTCCCTGCGGCTCTGCATCGGTCATCGTCGTTTGAGCAAAATTACGAACAGCAACATGTACTTCCTCCCATGGATAGGCGACACCTTGAACCGGCTGTACAACGGAAGGTATTTTTCGTATTTGGATTTGAAGACAGGTTGCTGGGAGATTGAGGTCGACGAGAGGCACGGAGAGAAAACCGCTTTCATCACACCGACAGACTGTCCGAGTTTAAAGCCATACCGTTCGGGCTTTCTTCCGCACATGCGACGTTCCAACACGTGGTCATGCTCCGTATAAAGTCCAAATTGAAAACACATCTCCGCACTTCGTATGTTCTACGCGCGAGTAACAGCACGCAAGCGCTGGGGACGAGCGCGGCCGAAGCAGGGATGAAACGAGCCGGCTATCTCCGTCGCACGAAGGGTGCATGCGGAAACATCGCCCTACGTGCGAGGCCTGGAGTCAATGGTCCTTCAAGTAGAGAAAACGCCCCGGCCGTCTTTCGCAACGCGAAGGAGCGTCGGTGGACGGGAGGGAGGCTGCGTCGCTTGGGCAGCCACTGCGAACATTGCTCATAAACGAGCGGTCGCGAGAGCTGGCGTGCGCGCTATCTCGACAAACACCAGAAGACGGCTCGTAAACTTGCTATGCTCTCAACGCTTCACGTTTAGTGGACTGGCAGCACAAAAACCGCTTCGGTCCCTGGAGCGGCCATATTCGCTAAAAGAGCTAGCTGCTAGCCTTTGTATAACATTCCAATTTGTTGCTGTCGCATGCATTGCTTCGCTCCTGCGCGAAAGTGTGATTTTTTGTGTAACATCAAATTACTGGAGACGCTATCGCGTACTTACCGCTCGTTAATAGTCAACAATAAAAAATTTAGATTGTCACGGAAAGTGTTGGTATCCGCAGTGCTTAAAAGGGCTGTGAATAAAAATTTTATTGAATTAATTGAAAGGTCCATCAATCAAGCCGCTCTACAGACCTCACATGTTTTGAGTCCGTCTTGTGCCGCAGCTTTCAAAAGCGTTGAATTGCTTACTTCTCTTAAGTGGACCCTGAAGCAAGCGAGCAAAGGACAGAAAATGGGCATGCAGTAAAGTAAGAAAGTTATTAAGAAAATAGTGAGTGAGTGAGTGAGTGAGTGAGTGAGTGAGTGAGTGAGTGAGTGAGTGAGTGAGTGAGTGAGTGAGTGAGTGAGTGAGTGAGTGAGTGAGTGAGTGAGTGAGTGAGTGAGTGAGTGAGTGAGTGAGTGAGTGAGTGAGTGAGTGAGTGAGTGAGTGAGTGAGTGAGTGAGTGAGTGAGTGAGTGAGTGAGTGAGTGAGTGAGTGAGTGAGTGAGTGAGTGAGTGAGTGAGTGAGTGAGTGAGTACGGCTAAGTGAAGAAAGTGCACATCTTTTCAATAGACGTGCATTTGTGATATCAAGAAAGCTGTCACCAGGTCGATATCCTCCTCTGCCAGCACTTCTGGAGCGGGTAGCTGGTGGTGTAATCGAGGAGCGTCAAGGGCCTCCTTGACAGTGTGGTTCATCCATAAGGACCGAATCACCACCTGCACAAAGATGAGCATGGGGTGTCGTCCTCAACATCACCCACTGTGTAGAGCCTTAGTGACGGCTCGTTACACGAAAAGTCGAAAGCTTGTATGTCCGCCACCTCAGATGTCTTTGATTTCATGGCTTGTTACTCCTTTTATAAAACTAGTTCCCAAATACCATCACCACCATCATCATCAGCCGGATTATACCCAACGCAGGGCAAGGGCCTCTCCCATGTTCTTCCAATTAATATGGCCCTATGGATGCTACGGTTACGTTATCTCCGCAAACTTCTAAAATCTCGTGTGCCCACTTAACTTTCTGCCTCGCCCTGCCGCACTTGCCCTCTGTCTGAATCCAGTCAGTTACTTTTAATGGCCAGCGGTTACTGTAACATCTAACTACCCGTCTTATCCATGCCCATTTTAACGCGATAGCGTTAAAGAGCACGTTTGGCAAAAATTCGGGCGTTGACGTCGGCGTCACTGGTTGTCAGCGAAAATTCAGCGTTGTCCGTGAGCGAAAAATCGAGGAATATGCAAATAAAATAAATATAAAAATCTTAAGTTCGAGTAAAAATCCAACCCAGGCCGTCTGCGCGGTGAACAGGGGTTCTACCACAGAGCTACGCTATTGCTTGAAACTGTTTCGGAAAAAAACACTTTATGAATGTAATCTAGTGGAAAGAGCCGCTTCTGCCACGCATGTAATAATGCGTGGCATAAGCGTAGGAACACGCCAGGCGTTAAAGCATGTGAATTGCGCAACGAGTAGGTGTTTTAAAGGCCCACCCATTACAAAGCGCGCAGGCATATTTCATCATCATCAGCTGCAAAAGCATCAACAAAGTGAGCAGCTGCGTAGGTTCGCGTGTTGCCTTACGGACACGTAGTGTGCCCTTCACTGATTCGCAAAAGGAATGAATTATGGTGCAGTGGGCAATTAACAACTGTACTTCAATTAGGCATTCTAGGATAGTTTAACCCATATATGCCCAAACACAGAAAAAGTGACAAAACAATTTTTTTTCAGGAGATGTATACTTCTACCCTCAAAAGAAAGCACAAATTCTTTATTTACTGCCAGGTAAACGCAACACTGTTTTCCAAGCCGTCCTATACATATAGGTCACTGGGCATTAGGGGTGGTAAGCCTTGAAAAATTTCACGTGCACACCAACATTGCACTTCCTCTCCATGCCGTATTTCATACAAAGCACGCGTTTGCCCGGAGAAAGCGGCCGGCATTTCACGTGCACTTCTTCCTCTCCATGACGTCTTTCACACAAAGCACGCGTTTGCCAGGTGAAAGCGGTCGGCACGTGGCAGCATGAAAAGCTAGCAATGTCTACGCTTGCACACGTTAAGGATAAGGCCTGCTTGATGTGCTCTAGGAGGCGCTAGTCATCTGCTAAAGAAATAGCGATGTTAGAGTGCATCAAAGAAGCGTCCTGTATGTAGGACGCTGGGCATATATGGGTTAAAACGGCCAATGTTACGCGCACAGTCGTTCGTTTTCTTTCTTACGGCTCGGTTGGGGCATGGACCGAGAACCGATGCTCGGCTAGCAATTGGGAAGGTGATGTGCACGGGGCCCGATTGCGCTATCGCGTTCTACTCTTGCAGGCGAAACTCAAGCGTCCTCCAAGTTTTGTCTTGATTTTGACTTAGATTTCGGTAACACGCGTTTCTTCTATGATCCACTCTGCTCCAGATGTATGCGCTAAGATACAAGCGAGGCAAAGTCACTGCCAGTATGATTAAGATAGTGGAAGTATGCGAAAAGTTCTACGGAAATCTGTGCAGTAGCCGAGACAACCGGGACAATAATGGAAGTAGTAGTCCAGAGGAATTAGGTATGCCACGATTAACGACAACGTAAAAAAAGATGGCCGCGTATCTGCGTGCTTCGCTTCAAATGTCGTGGAAAGACGATAGTCTTCTGCCGGCCGTACTACAGGAGTCCTGGTCTCATCCGCGGCCACCCGTGATGCTGTTCACCTACCATTTCCGTCCTGGTTTGATAAATGCAACAGAGGTTTCTTTGAACAGATTTCATTTTATCGCATTATGACTGCTGGCACGCCATCTGTTCGTACCTCCACGACATGTCAGCAATGTTTGGGTCGCGTGTGGCGCTGTATACAGTAAAACCACGGTGATACAAATCTCGCGGGGTTACCAAAAATATTCGTATCATACGAAATTCGTATCACCAGAAAACATGGAAAATTAGTATGCGACAAAAGAAAGTTGACATACGTTTTGATTCAGTGTTTCTCAGGGCCGCAGAGACGTCAACGATCATACTTGTACTCGTAAATATACAGTGCATGTGCGCGTGTGTAATTAATGAACCAGGTGTGTTGTGCCCCGTGACCGCTAGTAGCCCCTTCCTAATCTTACTACGCTTTTCTGCATGACACTAAAGTACTGCGGCGAAAGTGACTTGAGGAGCGCTTTGCACATGATCGATAGAGGCCAAGCTCCTTCGCCCAGACTTTCCGCTTTGTCTCTTGGGGTCTTAGTGCACCTTTAATGGGACTTTATGACGGACCGGCAGCCTAAGTTTCAGTCTTGTTTCATGGAACGTCTGATTCCGGGGACATGGCCTGCATCGACACGACTGGCACGTGTTAACACAGTACAAAGACGCTGCTGCCTCGACAGGAGCACGCGTCAACGCGTCGGAAAAAATGAACCGTTGTCAACGTCATCTGTAATCGAAACGCGAAGGCGCCTAAAGGCCTCTAAGGTTCGCGCGCACTATCTCGGAGGAAACGACGCACCGTTGATGGTCGCGCAGCGCGCATGCCCGCGCCAGCGCATGACTGGCGCGTCTTCCGCGACAGCGCGGGCAGCACGTGTTCGTACCTGTGCGCTAGCGTACGTTCGTATCAAACGCCGCGGGGTGCGAATCGGTTCGCAACAACCGTACTCCAATACATTTCAGGCTAATGGGCCTTGGCCGGGACCACAGAAAAATTCGTATCACCCCGAAATTCGTACGAGCCGTGATCGTATCACCGAGGTTTTACTGTAGCATGATAGTTTGCAAAGAAGAACCATTTGTGAAAGATCAATGTATTTTATTGCGTGGTAAACGCCTCCTGTCACCTACAGACGCCGGTCGCATTCGCTGGCTTTTCTCTGACCCGTATGTGAGGACACAGACTTCTCAGTAGGTGCGCCTTATGGAACGATATGATGGCATATTTTTCCGTGCATTGCAGTCGTTTTTGTCCGTGCCGTTATGCAGTTGTAGCTGTCGATTGACCTATAAATTAGTGCGATGGCACGGCCCCGCCATATATCGTCGGTTGCGCTAGAAAACATCACCATGCTCAATCATTTGTACGAGCATATTTATCGAATGAGATGAGAGTCAACATAAAGCATCTTTACGTGCCGACCCTTGGAAAGAGCGAGAAATGGCAATTAACTCGGCGGACACAGCCGGTGAACTGTACCTGCTCCTCGGTCCACATGACGTTTTTTTTTTTTTTAGACGTAGGTTGTGAAGTGTAAAAGAAAGGTTGCGCTATTGCCATTACTGGCGTGTCAGGCGTTGCTGGCAACATTTTGTTTGTGTTAAATAAAGGTGCAAATTTTAATACGAGAGGAAGATCGCGTCTGTCTTGAGTGTGCGACATGCAATGCTGAAGCCAAACGGCGTGTTTTTATGTTGACTGATTTTATGGCAACTGGTACGTTCTTCGGCGTGGGGTAGTGGTAAAGTACTCGGCTGGGGGTCCGAAGGTGGCATGTTTGAATCCTTGTGGTGGAAGTTTTTTTTTGTTTTTTTATACATCTTTTTTTTTCTTTTTTGTACTAATGCTTTCTACATCGCCTTCTATGCTCATATCTATGTGTGGCCGGTAGGTACAATGATTCTGATACTGTAGAAATGTTTTGCGCTCCGTTATTTTTCAGCATCCGTCATACGCCAGCATGCTACACCATATACCATATGCCACCATATCCAGCACCCTAATCCACCATATTGATGGTTAGTGGAATGCACTATATGACAGAGTGGACATATTTTCAGTAGGGGAGCTCTATGCTGTATGCCTGATTGCAAATAAAGATATGCCGTTTGCCATTAATCTTTAAACGGGCCCAAACCACTCAGAGGTCGAAATTTAGTTCTGGTGTTGCAGTTGTGCACAAGTATACAGCGAAAGCTAACGGAGTTACACGTGTTTGCTCGTTTTAGTCTTCACTACGTTGCGTTTGTCAGCTCGTCTGTCCACCTCTCCGAATGCTCTTCCTCGGCGTCCGAGAGGAAAACGCAAGGAGCGCGTGCATCTGCTACCAGAGGAGCATGCCCAATTTGCCCAATTTCTGTGGCACGCACGCGCTATAGGAGTTTTGTGCTGACGCCACGAAATTTTCAGACCAACGGGAGGTACAGAGCTTTGCTGTAAAATGTTTAGTGTGTGCCCAGAATGAACAAGAAGTTCTCTGAGAGTGAGCTGCGCAGCTGCCATCATTGTTTCGGCACTACGGCGGGTGGCCGCAACGACGAAGGAACGCCATTGAAGTGAACATCAATGTGCTCAGCTTGTGGAAGGAAAGGGGAAACATAGCGAAAAGAAAGCATGAGTACAAGCAACCTAGACTTTCGATGTAGTGCGATTAGAGCAAGAAGATTAGAACAAAACAGCTATTCATTTCCTACCTGCCTGTGTTGCACGACGTATCTCTCTCACATAAATTTTATTGGCACTATTCTTGAAGTGTCATGAGCAGATTCCTTACTGTCCCTCAAGGCATACCTGCGTCAGTCCGGTGCAGATGGTGAAGGCGCCGGTAGCCGTGGTGGCCATGATGACGCTTCCGTCGGCGGCCGTAATGACGAGAGGCGATATCGAGGATGTAGGCCGTTTCTTGGGACGGATGTAATTGGTGGCACTGGACACGAGGCCGAAAGCGTTCGCGGTGCCAGGGTTCGCGAAATCATCCATCACATTGTTCAACAGCACTCCAGTCGACGGCGACAAGGCCAGTCCGCCAAAACTGCATAATAAATCAAGAATTTTATATCTTGACAATGAATTAAATCTACACACCAACGCTTGCTTTCGTAAAGAATTACACTTATGAAAATGAAGTGATGCGAAGTGCAAGGCATGATATCTATTGTTTTTGTACCGAGTAACCCAAGCGGCTGTGAAAGAGCTTCGTTTAAGAGTGGCCCAGCCAGTGGTGCAAGAATGGCGAGTACGCGTCCCTGCAACACACAATACGGGGAACACGGCTAGCAATGATTTAGTGCCCCATGTGGGCGCGATACGGATGGAAATGCTAAGATTATTAGAGCAGACGGTGGTTCAAAAGTGGCATATTGGTATTAAAAGAAAGAATATGGCTTTTAAGGGCTCATTTTTTTTTTCTAGCCACAATATTCATGAGAACTAACAGACAAGAATGCCAAGGAAAGTATAGGGGACCTTATTTGTAGTACTTTGGACGTTAATGTGAAGAAAGTAATGTTGAATGGAAATTTTGTGCGCCAAAACAACGCAATTTACCGGAACGAGAGAGACAAGACGGGCGCTACTTTCATCTAACTTTATCTGCGGCTTCGCCAGCAAATATATGCTGTTAAGAGTGGGGGCACTAATTTGGCTGAGCATTGCGCAAGTTGCGAGGCATGTGAGCTGAAACTAAATAGCAGAGGTAGGGATAAGATGGAACTGGAGTTACTGGAAGCGTTTCATATCAGGAAGAGAGGGGGTAGGTGTGTCAGTGACACATGGGTAAGCTTTGCAAGGCGTCATGTAGCGGTTACGGACACCGGCGGCGGCGGCGGCGGCGGCGTACAACTAGGGCGCCGAAAACGGCCGTTGAAATGACCTCATAACAGCTTTAGCTGCAAAATGGCGCGGCGCTGTGTAGACAGACGTCAGTGGACGATGCCCACCCTTCTGCGTGCCGGGCTCTCACCGCTTATATCGCGATGAGGCGACAGGGAGCACGAAAATCACTTCGCTCACTGGAGCGGCCGTATTTCCTAAGGTCAGCGTTTTGCAGAGTTACGCCAGGTCGGATCCTACTGGAGTTAGCTGCTAGCCTTACTTCGGACAGCATTCTAATTTGTTGCTATCGCATTTATTGGTTTGCCCTTGTGGCGAAACTGCGATTACTTTCCGAATTTACATTAGCGATTTATCCCATAATACCTCTTCTAACATATATCATTTCGGAGGTGACTGTGCTGTTAGCAAAATTTCAGACAATTCCGATACGTTCCTGCGCTGTGTTCGCTCCTATGTTTCACCAACACGCCCAAGCTTCGACATTAACAGACATTATGCGAGCTATTTAATACCAATGCACAGTAAACATTCATCTACTTCTGTAAAGACACGTTTTACTTTCGTGTAATTCCGATGACGGAGTGATCAACCATGAGTTTTCTTACTCCTTCAATAACTGTCATACTAAGCGCATATCAACATGAATGGTGAAGTCTCACTTGCTGTTGAGAGAGCTCATCATCGCCAGTGCGTCGCCGTCCGGCATGATGACGACAATCTGACTCGAGCTGTGCCTCTCTCTGCCTTGGTAGCGCAGCCCGTAGTAGTGGTAGTCGCTGACTGGGTATTCTTTGATCTTCGAGCGCACTTCGGACAGGAATGAGGAGGAAGAGATGTTCTTCACCCACTGTAGGAACAATGCGACAGTAAAGCAAGCATCCACGATTTCAGCCACATTTTAATTGATTTTACTACGGGCTTTCATAGTTTTCATAGTTTGATGCTCCTCCTATTCAAAAAAGTCTCAAAGAAAAGTAATGGAAAGTACAGTAACGTCTGACATATAGGTCTTCTTCTTTCTCACTACAACTTAACCTATGTGATTTGCTCATTTCCTTTGCGCGTAGAAGATACGTTGGGAGTAAGATAAAAAAAACGGAAGGAAGTGGAAGAGGGAAGCTTGCGATGAAAAAATCCGTAAACAGGGGGTGGGTGCTCGAGCCGACGTTTCGACAAGTGGACTGGTCTCCTTCAAGGCTGGAACTGATTTCCTTAGCTCTCGTGTGTATATGCTTCGTGCCTTCTCTACCACAAGAGGGAGGGGGAGGGCAACTGCCAAAGGGGGGGGGGGGAGACGCCGCCGTGACGAACTGGGTGAGTCAGAAGGAAGGGGGGTAAAGGAGAATAAAAAACCTAAAAAGGGGAAAAAGGAAAAAAAAAGGGAAAAAAAGAAGAGATAGAAAACAGGGGGGGAGGAGGGGGTATACGTATGGCTGAATATTGATTGTCAGAGGAAGCACGTGGCACTTAACAATAGTAGGTTCGAAATTAATCGAAGAATTAAGGGCTTAACTTTCGGTTGTTTTCCTTGTGTATGTACCATACCGAATGGATTCAAGAGCCCCCTTGGAAGTTAATACCTGCTGGCTGGAGCGTATTTCACTTGTGAATAAGGTATGACTCTGTATATTTTCTGTCCCTTGGGGACCGGAAGTTTGGCTGAAGTATGTAAAGTTTGAGATCGTCGAAGTGGTGACCTTAACAGGCTGTCCCGTTTCGCCAGACAATATGAACATTCGATCATGTAGATTACATTTGAACTAGTGCAGGTAAAACTAGATTTTATATGATGGACGTAACCACTTCCGGTGCTTTTAAGTATAACGTCATCTTGAAGGTGTTTACAAGTCTTACATCTTGGACGAGAACAAGGTGTTATGTGGGCAGTAGAATGAGGGTTTACTTTTGTATGCACTAACATGTCCTTAAGATTCCTATTGCGGCGATACATCACCTTTGGTACTTCGGAAAACGCTTTTCCAAGGCGCTCGTTGCTTGCCAGTATTGGGTAATGCTTCCGGAGGATATTATTTATGTTTGGTAGCGCATTTGAGTATTTGGTTATAAATGCTGGCGGCTTGTTGGGCTGTGCTACGGCAGCCCTTTGAGCTAGTGATGATTTCTTATCTAGTTGACATGCTTCGTTGTAGACCTTGTTCAGAGCATCTTCCGGGTAATTTCTTTTAACTAATGTCTCCTTTAGCTTGCTTAAGTGGTGAACGTAGTCACCGTCTTCGCTACAGATCCTTCTTATACGCCTCGCCTGTCCTGCAAATATCCCCTGTTTGCAGTGTCGCGGGTGATGACTAGTGTAGTCTAGGTATAGCTGGCTGTCCGCTGGTTTTCTCTAAAAAGCGTAGTCTTTAATTTTCCTGATTCAACAGATACCATCATGTCTAGGAAGTTAATTTCACTGGAAAAATGGTGCATGGTGCATTCAATACTAGAGTGAAACTTGCTACAGTGGTCAAGGAATGCGATTAGTGCACTTACGCCATGTTCCCATATAATAAGTATGTCGTCTATGTAACGGGGATAGGTGGAAAGTTTCACTGGACATGATTCCAACAGCTCTGATTCTAATTGTCCCATAAAAATGCTGGCGTATGTGTGCGCGAAAGGGGTTCCCATACTGGTGCCGAAAGTTTGCAGGTAGTAGGACGAATCAAATTCAAAATAATTTAGCGTGAGGACAAATTTCAGTAACGTGAGGTAAACCAACATTATGTGTTTGCTTGCTTTCTATGAGTGATTTTGAGACCGCTTCAATCCCTTCAGTGATAGGTATGTTCGTAAACAAGGAGCAGACATCTAATGTTACCAGAATGGCCTGATCCGAGAGTGTTCGTGATTCGTTAATAGAATCTATTATTCGAAGGAAATGAGGTGTATCTTGAACAAAAGATGGTAGGTTAGATGGTATTTTAGATAAATGAGGATTTAAAACTCTCGATAGCGACTCAGTAGGTGTATTGTTGTTAGATACTATAGGCCTGCCCGGGATTTGCGCGGTAAGTAGTTCATCTATGGACACCTTATGAATCTTCGGAAGAAGGTAGAAGCGGCCTACTTGCTTGTTTTTAGGCATCAGGAACCGGTTCTCGGAGGGTGTGATTAATTCCCTGGCTAGAAAATCCATGATCGTATGTTGTATGCTATTACTGTATTCTTGAGTCGAGTCAGAGGCTAAATTTCGATAATGCGTGTTGTTGTTGAGCTGTCTGATAGCTTCGCTTTTATATTTTTCTATAGGCCAGATTACTGTACTACCACCCTTGTCCGCTGGTTTTATAACAATGTCCTTTCTGTTTGAAAGTTGTTTCAAGACGTCGTGTTCTGCATAAGTTAAATTCTTCGGCTTTCGACTCTGTTTAGCTGTGCTCAGAATTTCCCTTGAGACTAGTTTTATGTATTGTTCTAACTTTTGGCATTGTTTTGTATCTGGTGTCCAAGTGCTTGGCGGACGCAAAGAGTCATTGCTTACGTCTTCCGTATCTGCCTCATCAAAAAAGAATTCCTTGATGCGCAAACGTCTTGAAAACTCAGTTATATCCTTGTGGAGCTCGTACTCGTTCGCTGCATTGTTTGTGGGGCAAAATGTAAGGCCACGATTGAGCAGATCTATTTCGACTAGACTTAAGCTTTGTGATGTCTACCACTTCACTACGGCGTTCTGGGTGTTGAGCTGGGATTGCGGACTCTTTGCATATAGATAGATAGATAGATAGATAGATAGATAGATAGATAGATAGATAGATAGATAGATAGATAGATAGATAGATAGATAGATAGATAGATAGATAGATAGATAGATAGATAGATAGATAGATAGATAGACGGACAGACAGACAGACAGACAGACAGACAGACAGACAGACAGACAGACAGACAGACAGACAGATAGATAGATAGATAGATAGATAGATAGATAGATAGATAGATAGATAGATAGATAGATAGATAGATAGATAGATAGATAGATAGATAGATAGATAGATAGATAGATAGATAGATAGATAGACAGACAGACAGACAGACAGACAGACAGACAGACAGACAGACAGACAGACAGACAGACAGACAGACAGACAGACAGACAGATAGATAGATAGATAGATAGATAGATAGATAGATAGATAGATAGATAGATAGATAGATAGATAGATAGATAGATAGATAGATAGATAGATAGATAGATAGATAGATAGATAGATAGATAGATAGATAGATAGATAGATAGATAGATAGATAGATAGATAGATAGATAGATAGATAGATAGATAGATAGATAGATAGATGGACGGACGGACGGACAGACAGACAGACAGACAGACAGACAGACAGACAGACAGACAGACAGACAGACAGACAGACAGATAGATAGATAGATAGATAGATAGATAGATAGATAGATAGATAGATAGATAGATAGATAGATAGATAGATAGATAGATAGATAGATAGATAGATAGATAGATAGATAGATAGATAGATAGATAGATAGATAGATAGATAGATAGATAGATAGATAGATAGATAGATAGATAGATAGATAGATAGATAGATAGATAGATAGAAACGGTCAAAGTGTTTTTGGATCGCGAAAAAAAAACCTTCGTATAATACGCTACTCACGGAGCTAATATCGATATGGTCGGGGTCTCCCATCTCCATGCGCCCCGCGAAGGCAAACTTGGTAACCTCAACAAGGCGGTGAAAGGTATCGTCATTGTCGGGCAAGCTCTTCACAATGGGCGCCTCCGGATTTCGGTAGCTGTCCATAACCGCGAGCATGAAGGCAGTCAAAATGCCGCCAGCAGGAGGCGGCGGCGCCATCACCGTCAAGTTGTCGTGGAGCACTCTCCGAACTGCGTCTTCCACCTTGACGGTGTAAGACTTAAGGTCCTGAAGAGTTATCACACCACCTGGGTTGATAAATTTACAGTCGTCAATTTGGCGAACTGCTCTTACGTGTAAATGATCTAAACGTCGTAGTACATCCGCCCAGCAAGAACATGTTTTAGCCACGTACCCTACCCCTGTAAGTTCATAGTGTCGTTTACGGAATATTTACGGTTTGTAGATCATGCTTTGCCAAAGATCTCATGTATGTAGTAAAGTAATTCCTCACTTTTCTTGCAAGAAAATTCTTTCGAAGCCTTGTCGCACTGGTAAATGTTCAGATAGTCAGCCTTCGCAGAGACTTCCCCAGAGGTCCGGGTGTTTTTAGCGCCTAGAGCAGTTAAATGTGAACAGATGTCAAGTTTCCCAACAACTTCTCATTAAGTTCTCTTCCCTGCTGGAACTTCCATTGGTAGTGGCGACATCATAAATGACAGGCGACATAAGGCGATGCAACGTAACCCCTTGAGACACGCATTATAACGACTGCCTATAAAGGCGTGAAATTTACGCAATTTCATTTTATTTACGCAACGCTAATGGAAGTGTTGGAATAAGTTATAGTATATTTTAAAGTAAATAAATGCAATAACACAATCAACCATTATTTATTATTGTACAGTCAGTCGTGGTATATTTCTTCACAAACCAAATTCACCCACTCAAGTTAAGTGCGATAGTTAACTACTGGCAACGAGCATTCCTAACAAGGTAAAACATTACACTAAAATTCCTGCCGAAAGGCCCCATGTCCAGCGTCTCGTTAACTACATTACTGCCTGCTTAGCTTACTATTAGCTTATTTGTCGCTAAATATACCATTACACATTTTGGCGACATTTCAGCTGCAATCAGGACCAAGGAAGGGCACAAAAAGCACCTTAACCTTCTCTTTGAGTGATTCGCTGAACAAGTCTCAATCCTAAAGCCACAGAAATGCATTTTCGCAGCGGAGGTCCAACGCTTCCTTTGGCGTCGCATTTGATCTGGAGTCATTCGGGCACTGGAAGCATACGTGCCAGCAATCCAGTATTTCCACTCTCCAAACTGCTTCTGAAAGTCGCGCGAGTTTATGAGGATCAAAGATTTTTGCAGGTGCCTGAACGATCTTGTACGCAAGCTCTTTGGCCACGTACCGGCCTGCTGCGTCGAAACTCTATGGAGCCATCTACCTCTCACCAGAGAGCCGTTTTGACCACGTGCACTTAGACTAGGTGCAATGTCATCCTATCTGCCGAGGAGTTAAGTACCAGCTTGCGTGTCTGGAACAGCATTCAAGGTGCACAGAAGCAACCCCTATTTAAGAGATAACGGCTCATCGAAGTCTTTCTATTCCTCTCTCTTCTCTCTCTTGCTAATTTTGATGAAACAGTGCGTTACTAAACGAAGGACAAGAAAACAAGCGCACAGGACATGCGGACCAACTTGCTCAACTTACCGCCTTGCCCCTCTCTTGCGTCTCACTAGCTCCAACAAGACTCAAATGTCCCTACACCTGTCGGCGGACCGACTACTCTGCCCTCTGGGTGTGAAGGCATGTTTCTTGCCTGAGTTGAAATAAACTCAAGGCAAAATTGTATGCAGTAGAATGGAAAGTTGGGCTAGTTGTAAATAAATCTTGCAGTTGGGAGACAGCGCTCGTCCTGCGCACTCTCTTTTATGTCTTCGTGTTTGAGCGCTGCATCAATCATGCAAGGTTATATGGTCACGCGTGCTTGTGTTTTCATTTTCACGTGACCGGCCTTCACTCACAAAAACTCTTCCACGTGTTACCACCGCTCGGCGCAGGCAGCGCCGGATTGAGGTTTTGACACTGCCCAATTGTTTTAGTCTGTTCTGGTCATATTTCACCTACGACCCGAGTGCTCGAGTTTATGCACCACCTAATGCGAGCAGCAGCAATAACGCTGCAATGTTCGATCGCGCTTGTATAGACACCGACGTGTTTTAACCGCTGATCAGGTTGCTGACAATGGACGACCAAGCTCGCCCCTATCTTTGCACTGACACTGCGAGTATTACTTCCTTGTACTTTGCGTCCTCCTTTTACGGGGCACAAATTCTCTGAATAAGTAAATCAACCTTCCCCTCTTTAGCTGTTTAGTTTTTTACCGCTGCTACTACGTGACAAAGCCTGCGAGAAACAAATGACTCGAAAAGCATAGCAGAATTCCGCAATTGTAATGAATACATTGAAGGCTTTTGAACCTCACCGGAGGATCTAGGATGCGAGTACAAGTTTGGGGAGCTAATACGCTTTTGCAGCTTTTACAAGCGCATAACGCAGAAGAGGAGAGTGAGGAATTTTAGAATTACTGGCTGTGTCTCGTGGACAAAAAGTCATGTTTCAAAATTCTCATTAGAATTGTTGCAATACGGCTGCGCACGAATGTTCGCTTAAACTTCATTGCTTTCCAGGTACACAAACAATCTAATAATAGTAATTGTTGGGGTTTAACGTCCCAAAACCACGATATGATTATGCGGGACACCGCAGTGGAGGGCTCTGGAAATTTTGACATTATGTTCCTTAAGGTGCACCTAAACTTAAGTGAACGGACCTTTAGCATTTTCGCCTCCATCGAAAATGCGGCCGGGACGGGATTCGATCCCGTGACCTTCGGGTGAGCAGCCGAGCACCATAACCACTAGACCACCGCAGCGGGTCACAAACAATGTAGCACGGGAAACTGAAGAGGTTCATCGTAACTGTGCTTTTTAACTGCGCTAACATACATGGACAAGAAAATAGAGAAGACTGGACGTGTGCTTCTTCCCTCTTCTTTTGTAAATGTTTGTTAGCGCAGTTAAAATTAAAAACTCTTCACGATGAATGCTAACCAAGTAGAGGGGAAAGAATGCGTCGCGAAACACCTTGTCGCGTTGCATTCCATCTGATATAATTGCAGCTGATACACAGAAAGCAGGAAAAAAACACGACGACAAACGCAAAGACACACGACGTGTGCCTGTTTAGCGGCAATTATGTCATGCAGCAAGTACCAACTTGGCCATGAACAAGTTGTCCTTGCGCGCATGCCACGGAGTCAAATTACCCCAAAACGAATCACTGAAAGTTGGCTTTTTAAGAAGTTTTTGTTATCATTTTGCTCTGCCCCATGTGATTATCAAAACTTGCACATTTGTCTGTTTTCAGTAAAATCATCCGTCGATAGTCCACACTGTCTGTGTTTCTTGCTGCCTCTTCCTTCTTCCGTCTGTACAAATCGCGTGGCTTTCTGTCACTGTGGCTTGGCGTATGCATAGCGCGAGACATTGGCATACAATCTAGCTGGAGGCAGTAGTGGACAAAGCAGTCACGACCGGGGAGAGTATCCGCTAAACCAGTACTACACCTCAGAAGTTCCCCTTAGTACAGTGGAGGCTGCACGACTGCTGACTAGTGATGCAGAACTATCGGTAAATTGACTATCGATAGCATCGATAGCTTTTTTTTTAACTATCGATAGTGTAAACAAACTATTGATAGTAGTACTATCGACAAACTATCGATAGTCCAATTGGTAGTAGCATCAGTAATATTACTAGCGATATTACTGCCACGCGTGTTCATTGCTTCGTTTTGATGTATTCTGGTTTCACCAACAAAGACTGTTCGGAGCATTTGACGCAGACCGCGCGCAATGTTTGAGAAGCTTCTGATTTTTGAGATCGTTTTGTTAGGACTACGCACTGGACGCGAATAGTCAAGTTTATTCGAGAGCGCGCGCGAGCACCAGCGATAACGCTCGAAGGTTCGATGACTGATGTATAAAAGACGAAGCGTTCCTCCGATCATAAGATTACTCGACGGCCGGCTACTGTTCTCGCCGCTATCAGTGTGCAGCGGGTATCGCTTGCATATTGAGTTTTGATTTTCTGGGCACAAGTTCGGTCAAATAAAGAGCTTCGTATTTCCCAGTCTTTCTGCAGTATTCTTCACCCTCACAACCACGTGACAAACTATCCGTAGGGGTGCGAATAATGATGCTGGTGCTGGCTGGCCATATTGCCAAATTATTTGCGATAGCCTACCTGTCAGCTTCGCTTAATTTATGAGCAATTTTTGGCGACAGAAATAAATTATATCCGCAGTGAAAATGGCGGAATATATCCATCAATAAATTCGTATTTCAAAGCAACCAGTTACACCTTACAGTTAACAAACTTAGTTCTTGATAATTTTTTTATTCCGAAATCATAAAATGCAATATAAATTTGAGGCCGCGTAGTTCCACCACATGTAACGGCTTCCTTTCCGCTGCAGCTGAACAGTTTCACTTTATGGTCATGTGTCAGCGAAGCACTCTGGTGAAGAACACAATCATGTAAACTTTCTTGCCCTTCAGCCTTTTCTTCCGGCTCCACTTTGTACCACGCGCACTGGTAACCAAGTTTGTGCTGCAATGAGTTCGCGTTGTTGATTTTATACTATCGATAGTATTTTTTACCATCGACTTTTACCATAGTGACTCCACTATCGATAGTATCATCGATAGTTCTGCATAACTACTGCTGACCCGAACGTCGCGGGATCGAATCCCGGCCGCGGCGGCTGAATTTTCGATAGAGGCGAAAATGGTAGAGGCCCGTGTACTCAGATTTAGGTGCACGTTAAAGAACCCCAGGTGGTCAAAATTTCTGGAGCCCTCCACTACGGCGTCTCTCATGATCATATGGTGGTTTTGGGACTTTAAACCCGAGATAATATTATTATTATTATGTGGAGGCCGCAGTACTATAGAAGCTCCACCGCCTGCGGGCGAATGGTGGAGGCGAGCAAGTGTCACTGCGAGAAAGTGCAGGCTTAGCACTCTTTCAAGCAAGTGTCACTGCCGAAAGAAAGGGCCGTGTCGACACCGCCCGAACAGGGTTGTCCTTAACCGACAACTGCGGCGAAGTTCGTGTCGAGTCTGCCTCGAGGCCTTCCTCCTCGAACTAATCAAGTCGTAGTCATGCTCTTTGTGGCCTGGACGTTTTAAACTGGAGTTATATTTGCGTCTTGGCGCTTCCGAAGGAAGGTATTCGTAACTATTTTGCCCAGTATCTTAGAGTCATTCCATTTTTTGACACTTTAGGCTTAGCAGGTGTGGATGAACAAACAGTGGATCTCACTAACAACAAAATAGACATACCCTGATTTGTCTCAGATATGGATGGCTGACAGCCATATCTCATTTCGCCATTTATTCAAAGCATTAGTAGCAAGCTTGATTTAAGAGCATGCTAGCGCCTGCATGAACGCTGCCATGTTGCTCCGTAACCACGATTGCCGGCGGTTACCGACACTTTATATGAAGGCACACGATGTGCATGCGAAGTGGGATTATTGCATCGAGTATCGCTCGGACGTTACATCTGTCAGACAAACGTAAATGTCCCAACTTTGCCCGTTATAAGGGAGTTACATACAAAACTAGAGTTTTTTGTGCGTGTCCACCTCGATGGTTCACTCTAAGAAAAAAACCGGCTCAAGGGGGGAGCAACGTCACCTTTAGTCCTCAGATCGTGCCGTTAGTCCGCGAGAGGACCAACTGTGGCGAAGTGCGTGTCGAGTGCAATTCGGAGGACTAGACCTACCTCGGAAAAGACTAAAGGCCTCAACACATGTACGTGTTGCAGCGTGTCAGCGCGTGACCTTCTGACGCGGCGCCGCACTCTCTCCCTATGGGGAGAGAGGGCGCGTGGCTACGCGAAGCTGCGCGCCCTCTCTCTCCAGAGGGAGAGGGCGCGGCGCCATGTCATAAAGTCACGCGTTGACACGCTGCAACGCGTACGTGTGTTCAGGCCTTAAAGGGGTCATGAAACGAAAATGAAACTTCCCGGTTGCAATTTTCCCTGATTTAATACGGATTAGGCATACCAATTCCGAAATATTTCGGCACAATATCCATTCTGTAATTAATGACACCCATTTGAAATCACAGTTCTTTGGAGATCGCTAGCGACCATGCGCGACCGTCGGCCGCCAAAAACACTAAAATGTGACGTCAGTGATACGTCATGTTAAGAGAAGTTAAAAAGAGAGCGTTCGCTTTATTTTGCTCTGAAGTAATATAATTATAGGATACTAAAAAAAGAAAAAGCAGCAGAGCTATTTTGGCGCTCCGAGTTCTAAGCTGTACAATCACAGTGAGTGATCTGCTCGGTTCCGCTTTCAAGTACATCCGGGCTCTTTCACGTGTGTATCCATGCATTCCCGTCGGTTCGCTGGGCTCGGTCGGTGCAGTCAGTGCAGCGTCGCAAGTTGTGTTCTACTGTGTGTTCTCGGTGGCTTAGTCCTCGCTATGCCAACTGTGTGCGTCGTCAGACAGTGCCGCACAACTTATGAAAGTGCAAACAACGTTCGCTTTCACAAGCTGCCCAGCGAGCCACAGCGCAGAGCAGTGTGGCTTCGAGCTATCAACCGCGATGGCCCCGATGGTCTGGGCTCAGAGAGTGGTTTCGTGTGTTCCGACCACTTTCTGCCAGAAGACTACCAAACCAACCTCAATGTCCTTCGGAGTCTCGGTTTGGACACAAAAAACCCTGTTTCCTCGGCTAGCAGCCCATGGTCTTCAAACATTTGAAGGACTACGCTGAGCACTACCTCGTCAAGGCACAACGTGTGAAAATACGGGTGCTCTGTAACGCACCCAGACGGCTGCCTTCGAATCGCTGCCTGGATCTCGCGGCAACAGATGCTCTCAAGAGTGGTGGGCATCGGCACGCACTGTCCGCAGGTACACCTATTAGAATAGTTAAATAAGCGATCGCACACACTGGCATACTGCTCAATATAGGCTTCAAGACTTGAACGTACCAGCGCGTATTTCCGAGCCGATCGGGTTCAGGAGGGTCATGGTCGGGGCTCCCGCTAGCGCAGGTTTTTCCACGTGGTCTCGATACAGGTGCCTCCACGGCGCAGGCTTCGTCACCGTCGTCGCCGCTGCTGCTGTCTTGCTCTGACGATGGCCGGTCTCGCACCCGCATGGGTGCGTCGGCGTACGGCTCAAAGCCTAACAGCCGACTCCGCTCTAGCAGACGACGCTGTAGTTCGGGAAGGTCAGCCATCGCCCGCTGTGTGTCCATGATGTTATGGTGTTGCCGGCACCACAATCTAAACAGTATGATGCTACGAACCATGGTCAACTAAAACTCAAAAACATCGCTGCGTCGCCATGTTTTGTCAACGACAGAGACTTTTCATTGGCTGTCTTAAAATGACGTCAGCTACAGAGTTGACTGGAACGTGAGCGAGGAAACCGAAATTGCGCTTTTTTAGTAATTCAGCGAACCCAGACATCAAACGAGTCGATGTATAGTACTAAATGGACGGCCAGGATTCTTAATACACACGTAGTTGAAAATTTTTGGAGGACGTTTCACGACCCCTTTAAAGGGACACTAAAGGCAAATATTAAGTCGACATTGATTGTTGAAATAGCGGTCCAGAAACCTCGTAGTGCTGCTTTTGTGCCAAGGAAGTGCTTATTTTGAAATAAAATCACGTTTTTAGTGGTCCGCATCGCGTTAGCGCGCTTCAAATCTTCCGCCTGGAAATACGACTTTCATACGTCACTGCTGCCGTGCCCAACGTTGCCCGCTTTTACTGCGCGGCCGCCGACACTAGTAGCAGCCGAGCGGAAGTAGCGGTACCCACAGTAGCAACAACGGCGCTGCGGCAAAGACTTGCTCGGATGGGCACATTCAAAGCCTTCACCAAGTTGCGGTTGGTCTCGTAATCCTCAGTACGAAAGTGCAGCGAGCACACACGCAGAGGTTTTGACTGTTTAGCACACTGGCGCAATGGCATGACACTAAGCCACTTCGAGCGTAAGGGTTCATTCCGCGGCACCCAGTGAAAAGACACACCGGTTTCCTTGCTGCAGCACTGGCGTTGTGTACCATTCGGGCATCCGGCAATGTCACACGCATGCGGCATTTTGTCGAACTTTCTGTCAGAGCGACTTTCACGAGCGCGCAAAACACGCACGGTAGTACGCGATCCCGAAACTACCACTGAGACGGGCGAGGCGCAGTTCGGCGAAAACGGAACCTTTGAACCACGCGCGCCGTTCCCCATGGCAATGCCACGGAGGTTTTGTTTTCCATGAATCAAGCGGAAACGAACAAACAGCATTTTATTACGTCTTTTGATGCTCGGAATGTTCTTTTTTTACTGCTGCTAGTTTGATTACTAGTGATTTATTGTAGGTAGACTCGCATACGTCATCGAGATCACTTCGAAAATGTCCCACTCGTGGCGCTCATCATGTGATAATTTAGCTTAATTTCTCGGTAAGTAGGGCACTGCTGTTGATAATATTGCCGTTTTAGAAGTTGTCATACATTGGGCTTTCACTCTGACATAAATTGTTATTTGCCTTTAGACGAACGGCTCATCTGCTCCCTCGGGTAGAGCTTGAAGGGAAGAAAATACTTTGTTTTCTGTGGCCCTTGTTTGGAGCACGGCTCAGGAGCGTACGCGAAGCAGTGATTGTGCATCCCAGGAATGCCTTTTTCAAAGGTCATGAGCTTAGCTCGCGGCCAGGTGTGCCCCATTGTTCTGAAACTCTCCTTTCTATTCCGTCGTGGTGCTGGTTGCACGCGGCGGTGATTCTGAGGGTGAGAGGAATTCGGCGAACGCATGTTGCACAGATGACAAGAAGGCGGCGGCGCGTCGGCCCGTTTAGTGCTGCGATCAAGAAAATATCGCGAGAAAATATTAATTTGTAGGGTGTTAATATCTGTCATCAATTACGAGGTCTTGAAGCTTAGTTCACCAATAAGCTTCGCAATGTTTACTGGCGGTGACAATCGCGTAAATCTGACGGGCGGTTCAACACTTACATTGGGTATCCTTCCGCGCAGCCCTTTCTTCTTCAGTATCGCTCACCGGAGTGTCGAGTGCGACTCGTGTTCGCCACATATGATCACTCTTGCACTCATTTCGGGGCCAGAGAGTGCCGCTATTTACACAGACTATCAACGCAGCTGTGAAGAACATACTTCGCGACATGTGCTGCAATTGTGGACGCGCATGCGCGTTTGTTTCTGCGTACCGGCCGTTCATTTGGCCAAGCATCGTAACTTTGCTGCGGAAAAATAGACACCTCAGAAAGGAAGCTCCATCGCAGCTTCCTTTCTGCAAACCTTCAGAGATGGACGCCGTCACCTCGAGTTGTGATCAACATTTTCTGGATTTGCTGGTTCTGCAAACCACGTGTCTCTGCTAATTTTGAAGGTAAGTTTATCATTTTCATTGCCTTTGTACATTATATTACAAAGAATATGAAGACCAAAAAAGCATTGCGCGTCGCATGTTTTTTCAGCATGCGACTGCGCAATTATTGGCGCTGACGTGATTAAGCCGTCTTCTTCTAGCTACCTTATTTTATAACAAAACTTTCTTTTTTTATTTCCTCTAGGTAGGACTAGCCCTAGTTAGTCAAAAACAGGCCCTGCACCAACTAAATGATGGCATTTGTCTCTCTCGGCGTTTTCGTAAAAATAAAAATAGATGTTAATAGTATCGTGTTTTCCTTCTTCCCTTGAACACTTCATAGACCACCGTAGGTCATTTGCAATTGAGAGTTAAGATGATTGGCCCGAATATTTTTTCTTAATTTCTTCTTATTAATGAAGATTATGTGAGTGTTCCTAATAGATTCTGGTGAACTTTGGGTCATGAGTCCCTCTACTGGGCCTTCAATACTCTATTTACGAGCAAGGCTCGCTGGTCTTTTGATCAGCTGTGCCAACTCATCAAGGTGGTCAGCGGCCTATAGCCAACACCACTTGTGCGCATGGCGCAGACAGTTTTGGTAAGATAAATTTTTCCAGCCCAGAATTGGACTCTCTCAATTCTCGTTCGTACACACATCCATGCATTGCAGTGGCACACCGGGCCCGTGACCCCCCCCCCCCCGAATTTTTTTCTCCCACGGGATACATGCCCCATACCCCATCATGTCGGATCAAGGGCGCGCACCCCCCCCCCCCTCCCGAAAAAAATCTCTGCCTACGCCACTGCATGCATGCAGTGCTGAGTAAAGCACTGACGTGAGCTAGCATGACAGTCTGGTGAGGATGGCCAGATCATCCACAGGCGAATTATTAGCGGATTATTGGTTTTTCCCTTCACAAACTGTTCAAATGGATCAACAGTTAATCCCGAAGGAGTAACATTCGCTATCCCAGGGATGATTCCTCTGGATCAACAGTTAATCCTGAGGGAGTAACATTTGCTATCCCAGGGATGATTCCTCAGGATCAACAGTTAATCCTGAGGGAGTAACATTTGCTCTCCCAAGGATCATTTCTGAGGATAAACCTAGAGTCCTACAAGAGTAACATTTGCTCCTTCAGAGACCATTTCCGAAAATCAGCGGTTAGTTCTTACGGGAGCCACCGTTAATCCTTACAGGAGTGACATTTGCTCCTTCAGGGACCATTTCCGAAAATCACCTGTTAGTCCTTACAGGAGCAACAGATAGTCCATACAGGAGCAACCGTTTGTCTTCTTGCAGTTAATCCTTCGAAAACTAACTGTTTATCCCCTTGCAGTTCATCCCCAAAAGGACTATTGGTTGTGGGAAATCAGTTGATCCCCAAAATGCCTAACCTTCCTACCCCTTTTAGTCCTTTTTTTCTTAGAGTGTGTTACGGTGGTCGGCTGCTGAGTCGCAAGTTGCGGGTTCGATCCCGGCCACGGTGGTCGCATTTTGATGGAGTAAAAATGTTAGAGGGCCGTGTATTCTGCGATGTCAGTGCACGTTAAAGAACACCAGATAGTCAAAATTTCCAGCGCCCTGCATTGCCGAGTGCCTCAATCATATCGTGGCACTGGCAGTAAAACACGAGATATTATTATTACTTTTTTCTGCGCAAATATACGGCTTCCTTACATGTCGTATTGACAAAGTACTTGTCAGATGGAGTACAGAAACTACCAGAACATCAGTGGCGCTCGCCACAATGCTCTGCCGATGTAGAACTGCATGCGCTCCCTTATTTAAGATTGCTAAGCTTGTGACTTTACATTACCATGCTATTTGTTACAATGAAAGCCTCATATGTCTCAGTACAATCAAACGCGAAAATTTAACGTCGGCATCGGCGTGATGCAAAAAAATAATTACTTGATGACGTCACAACGCGTCAACATTTGTGGCGTCACTTGATGACGTCATCACATGACATTGTCGCTTGCTCAAAAGTGGGCCGATCACGGAGGCAGTGCAAGATAAGGTGAAGTGCAGAAAGCTTGCAATGCCGCCGATCCTGGAGGCAGTGCAAAACCACGTTAGGCGGAAAAAGCTGAGAAGAAAAAATTGATCGCTTGCGAGTTGAGAGTTCTGAGGCGAATGAATAAGTACCCCGTGAGTTTTTTCATAAATAGACCTTTTTTAAGCCGCGTTTTTCATAATTATAATAGGAGGCAGTCCTGCGTAGTTAAAATTGCCCAGGCAGGACGCCGGCATTGGACCAATCTCGGAACAATGTTGGTAAACATTGGCAGAAATATTGGTCCTGCGTTGGCTTTTGGGGGTTTGCTACACCTAAATGTGCATTGGTCCAATATTGGATGCCAATAATTTTCCAATAATGGCAAGGATGGCTGTAGCCAACATTGTCCGTCCAACATATCGCCAATAATGGCAAGGATGGCTGTAGCCAACATTGTTCGTCGTACGTATCGCCAGCATTGTATAAATATTGGCAGCTCCGATATTTTTTGCCCGCTTTTATCTTTGACTGCACCATCGTTCTTTCATTTCCAGCGTTTAACGCTGGAAATGAAAACATTTTCCACTGAATGTGTAGTTTAATGTGAGGTAGATTTTTGTGCACGTAAATAAATGCATGTTGCCCACGCTTTTGCTTTTAGGCAAGCAGCAGGGATAATCAGCGTACAAAAGCTGAGAGTACACAAAGTTTATTCTGCATGTATACATATGGCAAAGATACTGCAAGTTTCGAAAATAATTTCGCATTTCGCGCTTTGTTCTGCTGACCGCTTGCTGGCAGATAACAGCTGCACAGAACCTACACTAATTACCTTCAATAACGTCCTTATATTAGAAATCGGGGAAAAGGGACCACTCACAAACACACACAGCCTCCCTAGGTGTTAGCGCTTATTTGATTTGTCAGTTCACCGAAGATTCAAAAGGAAGTCAGTGAAAAGCGAAGCGTGATAGAAAATGAAATAAATGAACATGTACACGTGAACAGACATTCGATACAGCCGAGATCCATAACCACCTTGAACTACCAGAAAGTTCATCGCCTATTTATTAATTAAAAGGTGACTGCGGCAAGAGCTTGAAAGTCTGCGACAACTTCACAACTAAAAAAAATTGTGTGTTACAAATCCATCATTTCTTTGCGCGAATCGAGCGGCCAAGGGCAAATGAAAAACGGGTGTTAAGCTGACGCACTACAACGCGAGAAAAGAACAAAATAGCACACGCAAATGCTGACAACATCGCTGAGGGCGAGAACTTAACCAACCTACTTCGAAGCGCACAATAAAGCCCACCACATCGGTATTCACAAACTAACAAATTTTTAAAAAATTACGCGGTAATGTAGACAATAATAAACGCAGCACACATTTCACTTACGAAAACATGGAAAGTAACATGCGACGAAGGAGAAAAAGGACTTACTGAACGCGATACGAACACAAAAATCCGGCGGAAAGTTTGCGAGTTGTCAGAACACATCGGCACTCATCTGCGGATCGCTCTTCAAAAGTCAAAACAGTCAGGTCCGATGAAGAACAGGGCCGCTGCCTTCTCACTGTGGCATCGCCGTCGAATCTCAGTATCCGTAGAATCGTGGCATCCTGTCTCGGTATCCGACTCCGTTTTTTCCCGATGACTCTCGACTGAATACTGAGGGGCGGGCGCCCGCCGATGCCGGGAGCCCGAACTAGGGAAAGTAACCGCCACTGACTGAAAAGGAATAGCCGCCCGGCAGAAGGGGCCGAAGCGCGTACGCATCTTCCGAGGTGCCGTCGTCTCCCGCCATCTCACTCAACCCCCCCCCCTCGTTTTCAAAGGTATTGAAAGCGAACCGTCGTGGGCGAAGCAGCCGTCAAGTGACAAGTGTTTTATGACCTGCGACCACCGCGCTGCCCCACTGCCGCGAGGAGAGGAGTGAAATTCCGGAGCAAAACATGGCGCCGCGCTGCTTCTCCGGCCTCCCAATCACCGAGAACATTTATTCAAAGTGAACACGTCTGGTTGTATGAAGCGTGGAAAGTGCAAACACAACTCATCGATCATTTAAAGATTCCGCGGGTGATACCGTAGTCTTGGACAGCACGTCGCTGTAGCGCGCACACAAAGAAGTTATAATCCTGTAATCCAACCAGTCGTGTAGCAAACACGAAAATACGTGGCGTGGTTGAAGTCACATGAAATGTTTTGATTGTTTGCCGCTAATAAAGCCGTGAGAATAATTTCGGTGCGTGTGCGGTGCGCAGAAGGCGCACCAGCGCAGAGGCCCATTGCGAAATTGCGAAGCAGACGACTTCTATTCTACTCCATTAACTCATCAAAGCTATGTACAGCTTCAATCAATGTAAAAGCAGGGTTTTTTGGTTGTTTTTATACAGTTGCGATGTATACGCTGGCTGTATCACACAATTAACGTTAACTTTCAACAAGCATTGCAAAGTGAGATTTTGTTTTGTGTTTCCTTTCTCATAAATGTATTTCCAACAGCGCGCAAAACTCACTTGAGAACTTGGTACTTATTTTACATTGCTCAACATCTGTAAAACGAATTTTGTCCAACTATTTAGCATATATTTCGTGCCACACTAAATGCCAACCTAAAAATCAAGACCCTGTGTGCGTCATTGTTCCCTTTCTTATACATTGGAATTTGCAGTTTTGTTTGTTGGCTGACAACGATGGACTGTTTTTGCCATCTTTATACAGTAAAAGCTCGTTAATTCCACACTTATTAATTCGGAAAGTCGGATAATTAGGACGCGTTCTCTGGTCCCTGCAAGCATGTTTATTGTTTAACGGCATCACACTCTCGTTAATTCGGTCATACCTGTCCGCAACCCGGTTAATTCGAACGAACCTCTTAGTAGGGTGGGGGGCGCTGCGACGAACCTTTGCCCCCCCTAATGGGGAACCCTGCGCACGCCTATGGTGATAAGTAACCAGAAATCTTCTTTGAGGTGCGCTGGATGCCGGACAAAGTGATTTTCATAATAGCGTGCATGCAGGTGGTGGCTCGATTCAGGCTAACCTTCCCTCAGTGATGGTAAAAGGGGAAAAAGACATTCTTGCCGATTAATCATGCATATGCTTGCCAGTGTTTAAGACATTCGAGCGACAATGTGTAAGTCTGGACAATATTGTCCGGCGCGTAGCATTGGCCGTCCAATATTGTTTAACCAGTCAGATTGACTGGACAATATATCCGATCTACTGCCATTACTTAACCAATATTGTTTTACCAACGGATAAGCTGGCCCAATATTGCCATACGTACGGCCTGGTTCTGCCAATATCGTATTTACAACGGCAACCATGGGCCGTTGTTGCCAACCTCAAAGAATAGCACGACCAATATTGTATGTTGGCTGGCAAAGATGGACCATTATTGGCATCCTTGTAGGCTGGCTTGCCAGCATTGGTTTTATAGTGGTTTGTATGGGCCATCATTGGGCGATCGTTTGCCAACGTATAAACAATATTGGACCAATGTGCTGTGCTGCCTGGGTGGGAACAGTTTACTGCATGCATTGAACCAGAGTGCTTTAACAGTGCTTTCTATACAGAGTGCTTTCTATAGACGATCATACGTAAGAAAAATGGGCGCCGTCCCCTTAGGCGGTTAGGCGAATGTTTTTTTAGTTTTGTATATGACGTGAATTAAACAGGTCATCGAACCTCGAATGCACCAACCCAACCGTTTTCATACGCGTGCCTCTACCGTAGCACTGTTCGTTCAGCTGTTCAAGCTACAAAGCTGCAATGTGCACATCCCAATGTGGCGGCACCGAGACCCATCCGTAAAATAATCTGGAAGGGCGGTGAAAGTTAAAATACGATCCTGTATTTTGCTCTGTATTCTCACCTTTTTCTCTTATGTCGTCAGTTAACATTTTGCCGACGACGCCTCCGTAGAAGGCTTGGTAGCCTTCCCGAGAAATGATCGCCAAAGTATCGGCCAGCACTGGCATCCGGAGAGTTTCATTGATGACCATCGTGGTTTTGTTTGTGGGGTCAAATCGGCTGCAGAACACTTCGCTGCGTGAACAAATGAACGCTGCCTGAAGTGCATGAATAACGCGTTAAACGGAGCCGCTTTCACATTAATGCGATAGTATACTCTTAAAAATTTCCGTGAAATCTACAAATAAAGTCTACGTAATATTGAAGGAAGCCTGCCAGTGTATTAGAATATAGAGGAAACCGCCCTAAACACAAATGTATCCTGTTTTCTCAGATACGGAAAGTATTTCCGTGATTAATGGGTCACTTGCAAAAATCCTAACAGTTGGCTTCTTTTTAAGTTATTTTTCAACCAAAGGGACCTCGTTACCAGGCTATTTTGGTGAAAAGCCCGAGGAGTGGGTGGCTGTATATATATATATATATATATATATATATATATATATATATATATATATATATATATATATATATATATATATATATATATATATATATATATATGCGTGGTTGCTCAATGCTTTCATGTTTTTAACAGCGAAGCAGTTTAAGCCGGCCCTAATCTGTCCAACGTGAACGAAAAACCGCTGTGCTTAGAGCCTCTCGACACTAGTGCAAGCGACGTCCAGCTTCTTGTTTTTCCGACACGCGAGAGTGACGACGAGAGCAACGTATATTTATTGACGGTTGGTTTCTGGAGCAAAGCTGCCATTTGGGCTAGTTGGTATCGATTCATCTTGATAGTAAAGAAGGGAAGGCACAAAATAAAACAGGGACGTTGTAGCTCTCCTCTATACGTCCCTGTTTTATTTTGCGCCTCCCCTTTTTTACTCTCAAGATGGTTTCTGGAGGAACGAGGATAGACAATATCCGACTACATTATTGACACACTGCCTTGCTGCCACTTTCTCATTTTTGCTGCGGAGGCTTTTGGCTATGTTGCGCGACGTCTTAAAAATATACAACAAAATCTCAGGCGGGTGGCTCTGGGGCGCCTTAGTAAAAAGCGCCTCCTTTTCGGAACAAGTCCAGCCGACGGACGTCGACAGCACTCCGTTGGCTTCGCCGGTGGTTTGCTTACATTGTGGCTGCGTACCTTGTGTCCCGTTGCACGTGTCCCCCGCAAATTTTGACAGCGCGCGTGCTGCCTTTCATTGTCATTCTCGATCTTCATGCTGTCGAGCTGTGCATGTTCTCCCTCAAGCCGCTCGTCTAATTTTGGTTAGGGTAGCCATGGCCACTTTATAAAAACGACGCTACGCCGTGCTCCATTCTGAGCCGCAAAAGTAAGCGTCATTTCATCTATTTGAGAGTTTGAGAATTGGGCACCCAAGAAACTGGGTCCCCAAACTGCGTTGGGTAGGCTGCATTTGCGTTTGGAAGATCAGCACAGTTTGAGAATTTGGTCAAACGCAGGCGGCGTTGGGTCAAACACACGGCGCGCCACATGGGGCGAAATAAAGTTATGCGAGACGCGGGCCATGCTGCGTCGCGGCCCGCGCTGCGTCTGCGTCGTATGGCTGGCGACCCGAGACGCCTTGGGGCCCACGCTGTAGTTTTCAATTTTTTGGTCTTGGGACAACGCGAGCGCAAGAGTGGCTTGGGCTCTGCGCATGCGGCTTTGCCGCTTGCAAATTTCTTGGGTCCAAACGCACGCGTTGTTCTCATCCGGCGGCCGCGGGGTACTGAACTTGGTTAGCTCCCTCGCTACGCGTCGTCCCTCCTCTGGCTGTTCTGACCGCCAGTAACACGACTGCTGTCCCTTGTTGCCACAGGTCGGCAAACTCACTCATGAGTCGACTCACTCAGACTCACTCAAACTCAGATCGGGCCGTGAGTCTGAGTCTGAGTGAGTCCAGGTGAGTAACATCTTGGTGCGTTTGAATCCGAGTGAGTACGGTTGAAGAAAAGTTTAGTGAGTCTGAGTCCGAGTGAGTCCAGTTGAGGAAGATATTGGTGAGTCTGAGTCCGAGTGAGCCCTAACTGCAAAATATATTTCCTGAGTGAGTGCGAGTGAGCTCCACCTTTCGTAGCCGACTTATGGTCCTCTCTACTCATCTTCAGCATTACTGTCAGCCTTATATCGGCTTACGTTTATACTCAAGTGTATTCACACATACCTCAGCATACTAGCATTCATACACCACCTCACTATTTATAGATGAGAGGCGTGAGTTAGGGGAAAGGGTGCCATGACGTCACCCACAAACTCTGTCATGGGAAGTTCTTGATAAAAATATCTCGTGTGAATTGCGTATTTCATAAAAATGTCCTTACTGGATCGATATACGATAATGATGACGTATGATAACTCGTCTTTGAAGGTACAAGGTCAAAAGGCATATCGTAGAGCACTGATTATGTGACATATTGGCGTTAAAGAGGATTGACACCATGATCGAAAACGCTAATTTCACGCAAACGGACTCATGAGTCGACTCACACAGGCTCACTCAAACTCACTTGAAGCCGTGAGTCTGAGTATGAGCGAGTCCAGCTGAATAATATGTCGGTGAGATTGAGTGTAGGTGAGTCCGGCTGAGAAAAAGTTTAGTGAGTCTCAGTCCGAGTGAGTCCGGTTGAGGAAAATTTTGTTGAGCCTGAGTCCGAGTGAGCCCTCAGAGCAAAATATATTTCTTGAGTGAATCTGAGCGAGCTCCAATTTCTTTTGCCAACCTATGCTTGTTGCTCGTGACGCTCGTGCTAGGGAGGCGTCCTGTCTACTCGTGCTGTGCTTGCGTACTCTCCTGGCACTGCATTGGCGTTAAAGTGGTAAGTTGGGTACGCTGGTAATGGTTCATGATGTTGAGCAGCGCAAAGGCAAAGGGACGGCAGAAAAGAGAACAGGGCAGGCGCTGTTCTGTTCGCAATGGCTATGCATTGGCGTAACCGACGGGGTGAGATGGTTGGGAGTATTCAAACCCACCCTGAAATTTTTCAATTTTGCATTTGTATATACACACGTACACATGCAAACACACACGCGACCGTACATAAAGGGTGCTTGAACCTATACCCCCCCCCACACACACACAAGAAAAAACATTCTGGCTACGCGCTTGTCGCACTGTACTGGTTGTCGCGCTGTATTTTAATACAGCTATAGCTCCTTGACTCATTGAAGCTTTGTACAAAGAGAATGCCTCTCGAAGCCCGGCTAGTTTGTGTTGGCAATAGAGAGAAAACCTACTATATTTAGAGCTCGGTTAAATTGAACTATCATTTACATAGCACTATTTTTCAATACGACAGTGTTTTAACGTCATTGCATAGGAAAATCTACAGCCACATCGAACAAAAACAGCCGGAAAATTTGATACGTCGAATACATCGGACAGCACGAAACGCCCCAAAAGCTGGCTTTCCCTCACAAGAGGTTGCGTTTTCCTCACGGAAAAGGACTTTCTCGCATGTCCCCCGGTGAGCGAGTGTTGTGATTAGGAAGGTCGAGCGCGGAACGAGTTGAAATATACACTGCTTACGAACCATCAGACGTTTATTCCATGATTCCACGTCGTCATGCCCTTCAGCCCGTCGTGCGCGGTCGTCGTTCGCTTATCCGCGATTCTCCGCTCTCCTTGTTAACGTTATGGTTGCAGTGAAACGAAAAAAAAAAACGTGCTGTTCTCCTCAACGCTGGTCATAATCAACACAGTCGAACGTGGAGAAAAGAAGCCCGATGTCGCCACTGCGTACAGAATCCCCAAAAGCACACTCGGTACGATTGAAGAACAACGCCTACTAAAGGGTCACAACTGACTACAGGCTTCCGGCACTCTACGAGTACTGCTACTAATATTAACATCTGGGGTATTACGTCCCGAAACCATGATATGATTATGAGAGACGCCGTAGTGGAGGGCTCCGGAAATTTCGACCGTCTAGTGTTCTTTACCGTGCACTGACATCGCACAGTATATACATGGGCCTTTCCCATTTTTCGAAATGCGGCCGCTTCGACCGGGATCGAAACCGCGACCTTCGATCGGGTCAGCAGTCGAGCACCGTAATCACTGTTCCACCGAGGCGGACACCCTACGAGTACGCACAGCTGCTTATGAAGATGTAAAGGCGTTGTTTACATCGATACCGTATTTTCTCGCATATAACCCGCCCCTGCATAGCCCGCGCCCAAAAAACAAGGCACAAGAAAGTTCCAAGGAAAAAAAATATATCCCCGCGTGTTACCACGAAGCCGGCTTCTTTGCGATATTGTGAATCGGTGCCGTGTAAGTTTGAAACAGTCGCACGCCGAAATTCGCTCCGAAAATAAATTCTTCAAAAGCTTTATATTGAACTGTAAACTATATCAAGCCAAATCCCGTATTTTTGCGAATTCGATATACGCGTGTTTGACTACCCGTAAAGGTGATAGAATAAAATCTCGAAAAGAAATCTACTGCGCCTGTTTTTAAGAGCGTCGGATAAAATGACACTAAGATTTTCTCGCGCATCATCGACGAGACTTCGAACATCTAGCGGAAGGTGCACGCTACATAAATATAAAAGAAGTCGTTGTGCTTTGAGGTATCAACCAGTTAAACATGCGATGTTCGTAAGTGTGCCCTTTCGTTTTTCCAACCACATGTGCACCCTACCGAACTTCCTCCTACCCTCACCAACCTTTGAAACTCCATGTTTCTTTTGTAAAAGCCCTTCGTGGTTCTCTCTTCTCGAGCGATCCTTTCCCATGAAACCTGTATCTCCCGCTACGACGGATGAATACAAAGACAAAAAAGAAAAAAAAAACGCGGGGGGAGCGAATGGCACTTCGCGATGAGTCTGTGCTGGTGTGCTTCTCGTTCTTTTCCATCACTATTTATGATCCTTCCAATAACGGACGTTTTGTGTGCATGTACAGGGGTGGTCAAAAATTCCCAGGCCGCAACGCCCGGCCGCGGAGCAGCGGCTCGCTGCTATCGGGGCGTTGTCGTCACAATCACGCCTTGGCGCACGCTGGTGTCCAGCGTGTGCGTGGTGGGGGGGGGGGGTATCTCTCTCTCTTTGTTGCTCTCCTTGATAAGGCTCCGACCGTGTTCGTATGCAGCGAATTGGCCTGCACAGACGGCTGAGAGAGCCACCGCAGTGAAAATGGAAAGTTAAACGCACAAAAATATTTTCCAAGAAGCCCAAAACCACGGTAATGTATATGGTGTCTAGCTAATGTGGCCGCAATCATGATGCGTCAGTTTTCCGGAAGACTGCCGCCTCGCTACACGCTGCACGGTAGTAAAACACCGAAGAGCCGTGGGTGAGAGAACATGACGCACCAAGATTATACGTCGGTTTCTTATCAAGGAGAGCGAGGAAAGGAGAGAGAGATGCCCCCCCCCCCCTCCCCCACGCACACGCTCGACGCCAGCGTGCGCCAAGGCGTGATTGCGATCGCAGCGCCCCGATAACAGCGAGCCGCTGCTCCGCGGCCGGGCGTTGCGGCCTGGGAACTTTTGATCCCCCCTGTACGTGTGTGTTCTGGAAGCGTTTCAAAGCCGCTAGACTAGGCTCGCGTCATGAACGAAGCAGAGTATAACGTAGCGAGGGCAGAGCGGCAACGATCGTCACAGCCTACGAGATGCACTGCGTCCTGAAGCGTCGCAGAGGGCCGGCCGACCAGGTCAACAGGGTACCGAAAGAGTAGGATAAATAAGGGGGGGGGAAGAGTGAGAACTGAAAACGCAAGAAGAGTGCACTCCGCAACTCAGTTCAAGTCAGCCGCCTCGCTCGAGCGAATCAGTTCAAACCAAAGACGTGCGTGCGGGACCACAAAAACAGAATAATTTCCGACAAAGAACGATTCCGCCACAATAAAATTGCTCTGTGCTTGTATACTTATAATGTTTATTGATATTATGCGGGCATATCATCGCTGCTCCGCGAGAGCCAATCACTTCAAACCAAAACCGCGCGTGCGGAACCATGTCCAGCACACACGAAAAAAAAAAAAAGATGGCTGATCCCTCCGTCATACGAATCGGTATACCACGAAAGTGAAACGTCTCGTCACAGAAGTAGTTTATTGTTTATAGTGCATTGGTATATGAAAGCTGGTACAATTTCTACTGTTGTTAAACAGATGCAGCACCGCTTGATGTGGACGCATCGCACTCGCGTTGACGCCTAGTGGCACATTTCCGTACCGACGACAAACGACCATGATCATGATTTAACCCTTGCGGTAGCTGAAGTTCTTAACATATACGCGTACAACGCATATGGTGAATCCCGCGCAAACATGGCATCACCAAGCACATAATAAACACCGATACTCCATATGCATTCCTAAAAAGCGTCGTAAAATGCGAAGAGAAACGCTACGCGCGTCGTGTCTTCCCTCTAGCCTGGCCGTTACTTCTACCAGGGCGAGCAGGGAACGCGGTGCGACAGTAGCGACAGCCCGGTGAGCGTCGGAGAGCTATTTTTTTTATATGGATGGATGCTATGAGCGAGGCTTGGGCTAAGGACGCCACCTGAAGGTGTGTTAAAGCGTTAACGAAATTAAACTTGAATTGGAAACGCGCCGAATGGGACGGTCGTAGCAACATACGGCGCGTTTTTTTTTTTTCTGAGCCTGGTGGCACACGTGTCCCCGCTTCGTTATAAAGGGGACGCTCATAGCATCCATCCATCCATCCATCCAGGAGCACTGTGAGAGAAAAGTGTGAAAGATAAAAGGCGCGTTCATGTAGTCTCCGTAATGTGTTTGGCGGTAGCACACAATTAAGAAAAAAGAAAGTTTGGCGGTAGCTCTGTGGGCTAAACGCCCGCCAGCCATCACCGCGGACCGAGAGGTCATGGGTTCGACTCCCGTCAGTGGAAATTTTCGAATAGTTTTTTTTTTCTTTTGCCATCTGATGGCGTTCATTTTGCTGACTTACTTCTGTGACGGAAATACGTCATAAAAGTCTTGGTCGACCCTAGCATAAAACACTTTCGTTTAAAAAAAAAACGTACCGGCGCAGGGAATTGACGGTAGTACCGCGATAAGTTCGTTCCGCGCTTGTGTTACATTGTGAACGATTGTTATTGATTTCATTTTCTTATTGGTCCTGTTGCTGTGAACCCCTTTCCTGCCTTGATCTCATATGAGATTGGCAGTATTTCTAAATAAATAAAATAAACGTTTTCCGCAACTCCATTTTGCTGGACCAAATGAATCAACACGATGATAATTACCACAGTGCCGGGTCTCCTGTGATAGCCTTTTCATTTTCCTTGAGCACGTGTTCCAAGTCGGCGTATACAGGAAACCCATGGCGCGCAAGTTCTTCGGCATCCTTGAACAGTTCGGGCCAGGGAACGCGCGTACCGATAGTGTCTAACATACTGCGGTAGCCCATCAGCTCTCCAGGCACTGCTGATGCGAGGAAGCCTGCATTCAGAACTTGGTGTTAGTGTCGCATTATTGAACTGGTACGCGACCGTGTCCGTACGCGGCTGGAATGCCCTCAACTGGAATGTCCGTACGCGACACGCCAGTACAGAAGAGGTGTTTAAGTCCACCGATGGCATCGATGAACTGTGAAATCGTCCATCAGCTGAGATACAGAAGCGAAGCACAAAACTCCTTTTGGCAAGTTGGCACATGTTGTACAAAAGTTGGGAAACAGTGTGCTTCATAGGCAGTACAAAGCATTTACGCAAGACGAGAAGACGCAACTGAACGGGAGAGCACAAACTATCAATTCTTTATTCTTTCGTGAGGCGCCACCAAATGCAGCGCTAAAGGGGGAGGAGGTGGACAGGGGAAGAGGTCAATGCATGAACCCAACAAACAATATAGTAAAACGGCAAGGTGAAGCTGTAGAATAACTGAAAGCTGGGCCAGTTGGTGACAGTTCCTCAACATAATGAAACACAGCTCAACCACGACGCGGAGCAAGAGAAATTAGAAACAAACCACAGCGCTAACCCAGCGCTGTGGTTTGTCCCCCTTTTGTCTTTGTCCGCGTCGTGGTTGCGCTGTGTTTCATTATGTTCAAGGTGAATGTGCGTATCAAGAGCATGTATGAATTTTGTACTAAATATTTCGGTTCTTTGTTTACGTTGAATAGTGCGCGTGCCCCTGTAATCCAGCTGCCTGGAGGCTTGTGCTAGAGAACGAGTTGAGACTGGGAGTCCTGTCCCATGTTGACTTATGTTGATCAGGTGTCCGCGCTAAGCCCAGGGTCATACCAGGTCGCCCAAGGAGGAGCGAACCGGCCCAGGGCGGAAACGCAGCAGGTAAAAGCTCCCACGCTCTGCAGTAGTGGGATAGAACCTGTGAATGGGTCCTGCTTGGGTCACGACGCGATGACGTTGAGCTTGTTGTGTTTGTACATTTATTTATTTATACCTCAAGGGTCCTAATAGGACAGGGGTCGACATCAAAAAATAAAATTAAAATTAAAAAGAAAGTGAAAAGGAAATACGATAAAAGACGACATTTATGACAAATTTACAAAAATAGCTTACAAAGATAAGTCAAGAAACAGCAGTTACAGAGATTAGTTGAGGCACTCAGTAGCATATCGAAAGCGCGCTGCATCACGGATGAGTACAGCTTCTCTCGGAAGAACATTCCAGTCTCGGGCAGCTGGGACGACGAACGACTGTAAAAAAGTAGTGGTGCGGGCTCATGATGGTGTTACTGTGTTCAGATGGCCTGTTCGAGGAGTACGATAAGCCAGTTGAATCAGTCGGCTGTCACGAGGTATGGAGTGAAAAAACCTGTGATAGAGCACATAGGCGAGAGATGGGATGACGAGAGGCAAGAGGTACTAGTTCCAGTTTAGATTTTAGCGACAAAACGCTAGTGTGATATGAGAAATCGGAAAGAATAAATCTAGCAGAACAGTTCTGAACAGATTCGGAAGCTTTAGTGAGATTAGATTGGTAGGGGTCAAAGATAGCGCAAGCACATTCAACTTTCGGTCGTACAACCGTTTTGTAGGCAAGTGATTTTACGTGTAACTGTGCCATGAAGAGATTACGGCGAAGATAACCAAGCATTTTGTTAGCTGAATTGATAATGTGGGCTACATGATTCGTCCAAAACAAATCTTTAGTCAGGTGAAGACCCATGTAATTTTAATAATAATTGTTGGAGTTTAACGTCCCAAAACCACGATTTGATTATGAGATACGCCGTAGTGGAGGCCTCCGGAAATTTTGACCACCTGGGGTTCTCTAACGGGCACCTAACTCTAAGTACACGGAACTCAAAGCTTTCCGCCTCCATCGAAAATGGAGCCGCCGCGGCCGGGATTCGACCCCGCGACCTTCGGGCCCACAGTCGAGCGCCATAACCACTAGACCACTGTTGCGGGGTGGAGGCGCAAAGTATGCCCCATACTTTGACTTCATAGAGGGGAGGGCGCTGCGATGAACCTTCGCCCCCCCTAAAGAGAAACCCTGCGCACGCCTATGGCAACAAACGCCATCTTTGTGTGCCCTATTGTACAACTGGCCATTGCGCATGCGTCGTACACCATCCTCTTGCGTACTCATGTTTAGTGTCGGAAATAGCGTACGTGCCCAACGAATGCTATCTTTGCGTACCATATTCAAAAACTTCCTGTTACCTGGCACACGCTGCTTAAGCTAATGCATATCTTGAAACTACTTTATGAAGCAACCAAGAAAAAACATACAGTAACTTTACTGAAATTAGGCTAACGAATATAAATACAGCTCCCGCTCATGTTCATTCAAATGGGAATGGAAACCATGGTCTGCATTTACGTTTGCACAGCTTTATCATGTATGCTGCATAACTTTCGCTGTCACGTGGTGCTGAAACATGTCGCACATGCAAGCCGTGATGCAACGCATCACGCTTTTTCATTTGTCATCGTCTTCAAATACTGAGTGCAAATGCAATAAAAATGAATATTCCTTCAAAAATGACAGAAGCCCGTGGCTTACAGAATCCGCAAAACCAAAGAAAAGTAATTCCACATCAACGTAATCACGTCCGTCCCTCGAGCATAGAAGAAAGGAAGTTGCAAGAGCGTGCCGCGCGCAAGCTGATGAGTGCATTTTTCGCCAGGGAATCTTACGGGATTAGGCCTAAGCGTCAGTGTCCGTGTCTCACGCCCTGTCTCTGCAACATGAACATTAACAGCAAGACTATATGCCGTACTTCACGACGATGACATCGTCTAAGGTGACCCCCAATTTCCGATACCTCAACACTGCGGCCGAGCTCCGAGATGGTGCAGCTAGTATGATGATGCCATTGTCGCCATCACCTTTTGCCGCGCTTGCGACAGCATGCTACTTTCAGCGGCTGCCCTCAACGAGCTTGCAGAAAGTATGGAAGCCTCAAGAAAGTCGTTGCCTCCAGACGACGATGATAACCGCACAGCACATGCTGCAGGCGAAATAACGCCAGCAGATGATGCAGGCAGAGCGAAGGGGGTTGTCACTGATCCCGTTAATCGGGTTGGCAATCGCCGGGCGGATTCCAAGGGCGGACGTATCGGCCCCCCGAAACGCACAACGAAAGCGCGGACAATTTAGAGTTGGTCCTTTGGTGCGCCAGCGAACGCCGGTTGTGGTCCAAAGACCGAGTCAGAGCCGAGAGTCGATAACACAAACGAAAACGAAATATATTCTCAGTTAAGGCAATACAAATATCACAAACACGTGACACTCGGCTGGTACCAGTTACAACTTCACAATATAACTCAGATGGTGTTTACACAACGGGAGCTAAACAAACAGCAGGGGCGTAGCCAGAAATTTTTTTCGGGGGGGGGGGGTTCAACCATACTTTATGTATGTTCGTGCGTGCGTTTGTATGTGTGCGTGCCTATATACGCAAGCAAAACTGAAAAATTTCGGGGGGGGGGGGTTGAACCCCCCCAACCCCTTCCCCTTGGCTACGTCCCTGACAAACTGACAAAGAGGTCACACGCAACAAATGCAATCGCATGCATTAAAACTATTCAATGACCGTTAAAGTCCTGAATATACAATGGCGTATCCAGTCCACAATACATGGACGGTAATCGAATGCTTCTCTTCAAGGAAACACTCACGCCAGCTCCAGCGTTAATCGTCGTAGCTCAACCGTCGTCGTGACTTGTCACGGCTCACACGGTGTCGTCATCCAATTCTTCCAGATTGACGATCGACTGACCGCACACCATCATAAACACGTCTTCTTTGGCTAACGGAGCCACACTTCGCATAACTTCACCATCACCGGCCGACTGACTCACTCCTGTCTCGACTCTCTCACTGACTTCTCGTCTTCCCGACTGGTCGTCGTCGCACGCTTTTATCCCTTCTCCTCCGGTTTCTAGAAGCGTCGGGAGGGTTCTTCGGCGTGCAGTACAGCTAAGGCTAGAGAAAGGGCGAGAGCTTTCTCGTAGGTTCGAATCGCGGCGGCATCGCTCGGTGCTGCGTCCCCCCTTCCTTCTAGAAACATCCAGGCTTTGCCGGGCGTTGATCGTGTTGTCTGCTTCTGGCTCCAGTGGGTGAGGAGGATGCGGTGCGCCGGCGTCTTTTGATGTTTGTTTTTTTTTCGTCTTTCGCGCTTGTTGGGCGCGCGGCTCGCGCCGTTCTGTCTCGCAGCTGCTTGAAAGCGGCCGCGCGCGCGCTTTATAACACGCTAATTTGTGACAGGGGTTTACATTTCCTTGTACCATTTCACACGCCAGATGACGTTAGTTGCAACCCGCGGCTTTCTTTCTTGGAGCTCTCCCAAAACGAAGCTGGTCGGTAATAAGCAGACTAATGAATTATCTGTCATGCTCTGCAGCAAGCGATCTGTAGTCTTATGATTAATAGGAACCCAGCAACTTATTGCAGCAAACAAACGCCAAACCAAAATTTTCGCGTCAGTACCCCTTTAAAGAGGCTTATAACCTCTTTAGTCATGTTATGATGACGGCGATGAGCGGAAGAACCATGTCGCTCCACTCAAAAACCATTCTCGCCACCACACAAATGTACAGGGCATTCTTAGCCTGCTTAGGAACTGTTGGTGAACAAGATGCACCTTTTCCTGGCGGATATCAGCAAGAATTATCCTCACAATAGCGTTCAGAATTGTACGAAACTTGACTCCCAAATTTTAACCTGGCATGCGCACCGTGAGATGAGAGAGAGCTGTTAGCAAGAAACATAGTGGACCGTGCTGCAGAGGGCGCCCACTCGCGGGCGCTGAAGGCAATCGCCTTCTGGGCAGCACGGTTGTAGTACACGGAGAACGAACCACCGCCGAGGCCGCACTTGTATGGCATCATCACGCACTGGCACAGCATGCTGGCTACAGTCACGTCTGCAATGGTCCCGTTCATCTCCAGCATACGCCTGCGCAATCGTAAGTTGATGTTACTAAATGACTGCCATCTTGGAAGCCGTTAAGACAGCTCCCATGCGTATGATTGACTACCTCGCGTCGCGTTTTAGATAAACAATGTCACAGTTCCGCCGCAAGGGCGAAGCAATCAATGCGATAGAATGGGAAGCAGATCTAAACTTGCAGCGCGACGCTCACGCACAAAGGACGCATGAAAAGAGCACACACAGGACGAGCGCGAACTAAGAGCTGTCACAGCTCGATGCCTGCACCGCACTGCTGAAACACAAAGAAGGACGCTCGAAAGGAATGCACATCTATCCACAGGACGAAGGCAAACCAGCAACTGCGACAGTTGTTACTTCTTTGTGTTTGAGCAGCGCGCTACAAGCAGAGACGATTATGCAAAAGCAACGCTCTTAGACGGCTATATATATATATATATATATATATACGGGGTCGTGACGTCGTCGCAGGCAGCAGTCGGCGTGTACAAGGTGAAACTATTTTAGGGGCGAAGCTCCTTAAGGCGGCACCCGTTCGTCCCTCGTAGTCGTAGTCGTAGTAGTCGTAGTGCGTAACCAGTCTTACGCTTTGATCTCCAAGGTGGTGCCGGTGGGAGATTTTTCCTGTGCGTTGTTGAACAATAAAAAATTCGCAGCGTGCGCGTTAACTAAAAGCCGAATTCTTCTGTCTCTCATTCCCCATTAGCAGCCATTGGCATGTTCCAGTAGGAAACGTTAGTAGAAGTAGAAGTGTAAGTGTTAGCTAAAAGCCGACTTCTTCTGTCTCTCATTCCCATTAGCAGCCATTGTTTACCTCCAAGGTAGTGCCTGGTGAGATTTCTCCTGTGCGTGATTAAACAATAAAAATTTTGTTCAAAACGCCGTTGATTGATGAAATAAACCAACGAAAGACGCCAGATGTTTTCTAAAAGCAAAACGAAAGAACGCCACATGTTTCTAAAGCAAAACGAAAAGACGCCAGCTGCTTAACGAACGACGCCAGATGTTTTCTAAAGCAATGGTTTTCTAAACAATGAAAATTCACAGCGTACATGTAAAATTAAAGTGAGCTGCAAGTCGTCATAACTCATCGAACCTTTAGTATAAACGCGCCCGATCTCACGTCGGTGATGATGTACTGGGCAGAATTCACGGAAGATTCACGGTTTACCGATGAACCTCCGCAACTTCGCCCACTCATCATCATTCACTCCGTGGATATTCTGTGATTTTTGGCCGAACTTGTGGCCGGGAAACGGAAAGTCAAACTACAGCAATAAACAAGAAACTCTGATAACGACGAACACTGATAGCGGCGAACAGAGCGACGGCCGTCGATGAACTGCTCTGCGGTAAGGCGCGCGTCGGCATTTATACATGCGGCATCGAACATTCGCTGGTGGCCGCGTTAGTTCGAGAATAATCTCAAATGTTCGCGTTTGCGCGCTCAAGCCTATAAGATTCTAAGATAATCTATAGGGCGCGGCTAGCGCAAGGCGGCGTCTACGCGTGCAACGGACTAGTCAGATAAAAATGACAAAAGGAAGCGCGCGTGGCAATGTGAACCAGGCTCGTACAAGCAATCCTACTGTTCTCACATTCGCACAGGAAACTTGTCAAAAGGGTTATTGTTTGTGCTTGCTTCTCCAATGCATTAAAGTAGTCATGCTGTCACATAGTCGGTGCCAGCTTTCAGGCACAGGTCACTCGCCTGTATCACGATGGATTACTAATCGCAGTGGGTGAGATAATCCGCAGAAAAGGAAAGGAAGGTTTTCTGGGCATACATTGTAGCGCATGCGGCTGCACCGGCCCTATGTTTGCAAAGACCAATGTGATTTTATCTTACCCGGATGATCGCACCTGCCTGATCATTGTGGAAGCAGCCCGCACGGCATGTGAGGAATGACCATGCATAAGAAGCTATCGCCAGCCTAATCCAAACAAGAAATGTCATTCCTGGAAGACGCCGTCACGAACGGTGGGCGATGAGGGGGCCCATCGTTTCGCATTCCTTAAAGGGGCCCTGCAACACCTTTCTTAGTTATATTGGAATAGTCTCATTATTGACGTATGACTCTTCACGAGTCATATGCCGCAAAAATTTTTCGAATCCGTCAAGTCTAAGTGGTGTTACCAAATTATAGAGATCACGTTCCGCAGCTTTCCCCCTCAACTCAACGCCGCGAGCGCGCGGAGAGCGAGGCAGCGAGTCGAGGGAGGGAGCGCAGACGAGCGAGGCTCCGCCCAAGAGCGCCGGCGGAAATTTTTTCTTCATTTTTTTCTCTCTGACGTCTGGGCGCAACCACGTGGTCTGCGCCGCCACTTCCGGTCGGCTTGCGTCGTTCTCGTCGAGCGGAGCCGTATCGCGCGTGCTTGAAAACTGCGCGTCGGTTTGGTAATGTTGGGTGTGCACCTCGAACGCCGTAGTGTTTTCATCGCTTTGCCAACCATGGAAGCAAACCTGCGCGCTCGTTTGTAATGAATGACAGCTGAGATCGGTTTCGGCCCATACTCCGATACACCGCCTCGTAAGACGGCACTGGCAGACGACCCCGAAGCGCCGCCATTACCGGACGCCAGCATTGTTATCGGAGACATGCTGCACGGCTGCCTCGGTCGGTCGTGAGAACGTGCCGACGATGCAGTTGCCAGCTGACGAGGCAACACTCGAACGGCTGCCACTCTCAACGGCAAGCGGCGATGGTCAAAAGCACAGAAATATTCCCGTTTTCGGCACTGCGCATGGCGAAGAAAACGGAACCACGCAACTACGAGCAGACGAGCTGTCGGTGAGACCGGAAGTGCTAATATTAATGTTTGTTCGGTGTTTTTAACGCGATAACAGAATATAAACATACATATTATCTACTTATTGAACTCAAAATTAACAACAAAGGTAATAATGAGGGTGTTATCGTGATTATAACATCAGCCAATGATGAAACTGCCGACAATCGCGTCATATTTTGCGGACTAATACATCATTTGTCGAGAGAAGAGGGAGCGATTTTCAGCTGACTTTGAGAATTTATTGTAAATTCCAGGCCGTGCGCATCGCTATAATATTTGGCTCGCGTGTTCTCGGGAGCCTCGACTAACGATCGGCAGCGCTTTTTGAGCATGCTCTAAAAGTGTTGCAGGGCCCCTTTAAGTCTCTTTTTTTCTATTCCTGTAAAATACCTTGTCCTCTTCGCTCTACGCAATCTTAACGAAAAATTTTGACAGCCGTTCAGCCGCACATTCGAAAACACGCCTGGGAAGAAATGATCCAACAACGACGAGGATACAATTACAGCGAGATACTGAAATATCGGCAGCGCAAACTAACAGGAAACAGAAGGGGAATAGAAGCGGTTTGTGTTCCCCTTCTGTGTTCCGTTAGTTTGCGCTGCCAATATTTCAGCATGAACCTATACCAACTAGCCCGCCTTTCAACCCTTCTGCAATTATAGCGAGCTTGTGCAGAAGTACAAGGCATCGATCGAAAATAAGAAATAGGACACACTGTCGCTGACAAACTACTGCAGAGAAGCGCCCTTTCAGAGCAAGCAGCAAGGTAAGGAGGCCTGAAGATAGCCCTAGCGCTACCTTAACTTGAGGGAGCACCAAGGAGGGCCTCAGTGAGGGAACCTTAGTAAGGAGGGTTTCAGAATACGGGCCTTAGTCTTACGACTTATTTTCTGTCACGTTTCTTCCTTTACACTTCGTCTTGAACGAATATGAGTGAAATGACGATATGCTGTTTTTACTATGGCTAGAACAGGGCGATCGGGGCACCGGGTATAATGCGTTAGACTTGCATGCTTGTAACCATTCTGCATTTTGTGGACGCGGGTGACCTGATGCACTACGAATGAACACCGGAATTTAGTTCTAAGCATACACTACTGCAATTATATTAAACGCCATGCTGTCTGGCTCTGTCCTTAGAGCAGGGTGCAAGACAAGAACTGTGATGGCTTCTTTTTGCAGAAGGTCGTCTCTGTATGTACAATTGCAAAAAAAATTGCCGTGATCGGGCTTCACTTGTTTCATGACACGGCTCTCCCCTAATCAAACAGTGCTAACGCCTTTTAGGTCTTTTTTTTTTCATTTGCTGATGCCTTATGGAACAAGATAGCCCAAAGTTCGGCGGACAGCGATCATGGGACTAGCGCCCACTGTAGAAAAACATATGCGCTAACTTACACTCGCTTTGTGAGGTGAATCCCACGGAATAGCGAGACGAATGCCCTTGGCGCGGAAGGACAGCAGCACTGTCACACAATACGTGCAAATGTCTCTGCGCTCCGGTGAGGCAAATCCCGCGTTAATACAGGCAAACACACCACCACACAGGTCGTGGCAGGTGCGACTCAACAGGCCCTAGGAAGCCAGCTGGCAACCTGTATGCGACAAACATGTATGCTAACTCATTTTCTTTGGACGAATCAGTGGAACAGGCTGACTGAAAAGCAACGTATTTTATATATTTTATTTCATGTAGTAGCCATCACCCCCTCCCCTGATGTAACGCCTTTGCCCTGCGGGGTCATTGATGAACAGTGAATAGAAGTTACAGCACAATTTTTCCCTCTTACTTGGTCTTCAGGCCAAAGATAAGTTGAAAATAAACAAATAATAATTATTTCAGTGCACCTACATGTAGTTAATGTAGACTACAGAGTTCACGGTAGATACAGAACAACCTTTAAACATTCCACCCAACAAGTGAGCGGGAACGTTACACGTTGAAGTAGTTTTTTTTTTCTTTGAAGCCGCAAACGAAATTTGTTGAGTTTAGAGAATACCAGTCCAGCTTTACATAGCGAAATGTGATTGAATATGAACAGCCCTCCTGTATTGTGTTGAGGATCTCTCTTTTTGTCAAGTTCACTCTAGAACACCGACTGCGAATCAGAAATGGAAACTTACGCGTAGAATCATCATAGATGGCGGGCACCGTCAGCAGCACGTCATTCACGCGTCAGCCAACATGCACGCAAACTTCGCCACTCCGCATTTGCATGCGCGCTTTGCCTTGATCCGGGGTGCCTCAATGCGCACCAGCCTACTGGTGAAGGGAGGACGCACGCGTGCATCGGGTGGTACAACAGAAAAAATTACAGCATATCCACGGGTGAATGATGAAGAGCTTGGGCGAAGCTCCTGAAGCAATCATGGTTACACCGTGAAATGTTCAGTGGTTTCGCCCAGCAGTAATCAAAACGATACGCCGCTTTGATTACTGCACGCCATCTAGCGTGCAGGGTAGCGTCCTTTTTTATTTTTTTTCTTTTTCTTTGCACACATATTGCACACATCTCTATGGGACAGCGCCATCTAGTATATCCTCACCCAACTGCAGTTTGCATGCATCTCTATGCGACAGCGCCATCTATTGAATGATACGGGAGACACGACGGCGGGGACACGCCGCATGGAGCGACGACCGACGAGATGATGCTGTAAGGAGCTTCGCCCCTAAAAGCTTGAAAATAGTGAATTTTATGTGAACATATTAAGAAAAATGGCCCTAAAATGCGCCAAGACCGAAGTAAAAATTTAGGCAGAAAATAGCCATGGAGCCAACCTGAAATTTCTGTCGCCAGACGGGGTCGCAAAGTTGCCAATTTGGCGCAAAGTAGCCACCAACGGCAGCCCTGGCGTCATGACACATCACCGAGGCAAGCGCCGCCGCGTAATCGCTCTCAGCCAGCTGCGCCATCTCCATTTTTGTTTAAATCTTTTTGTCTAAATGCAGATGCGATGAGCCCAGAATACATCCCCCCTCCCCGAACGCATGGGCTAGCGGAAAACAGCTGCACTGTAAGACAAACGACAGACTGCTTGGTACAGCTTGTTGCCAGACTGTGAAAGGGTGCCAGACCACACTCGCACCTGGGTGTTCCTGTGCAATATTCGGCGCCAGTGATTGCTGCCCAGGAGTGGTAGACGCCCATCGGCGACGGCGAAATGAAGCGTGGCTGCCGCTGGACATGGGGAATCTCTCTGGTCAAGTATAGCACCACCAGCACCACCAGTACTATTGCCAGCAACGCCGGCACCAGCCATGTAATGGCGATCCGCACGTACCTGTAGATGAAGAGCGCTTGTCGGAGGAGCACAAAAACGGGGACAGGTGCTCATACCACTTCCTTCGAAAAGTACAGACTTGGGCTAGTTGGTTCGGTACATTCCTGTTAGCGCAACGGACAAGTGTCAGTGCATTGCAACGACTGCAGTTTTTATGATCTGTTTAATGAATGTGTAGTTTTGTATAGGAGCATTGATAAGGATACACGGGAGATAGCCGAGGCCAGCCTGATCGCAAACGAAGGTGCCAAATGTGTCAGCGCCCCCTCGATTAGCCTGAGCGCAAAGGCAGTCGCATATCTGGATGATGCTAGCTACCACTTTTGATGCAGTTTTTGTTGTCTTCATCTCTGTTATTACTACAGCACGTTTAAGAAATAAAAATCATTTGAGTATCACACGTCCTGTCCTCTTCATTGGCCCCTGTGTTTTCAGCGCTATGGCTTCAATGAATGAATTTCCTTCGGCTCTTTCGTCCGCGTTTGCAATCGGCAGGCGGACACTTCGTGGACGGAATAAGGAATCTGCATTCCTGAACCTCGGCAATCATTTCTCCACGAATGCGAAATAGCTCGTTTAGTCGCACGCTAAGGCGTCTGAGCGTTTACACCGCTTGGATGCGGTGGTCGGTAGCTGTACGGCGTCTCTAGAGCCGCGCTGCCGCAGCTAATCATGGAGGCCACGCTCGAGCGGAGCTGAAGCGCGTGGATAAAATTAGTCCGGGTAGTTGGCTAAAATTCAACAAATAGCACGTTAAAGGTGCAATCTTGACGTTCTTTCTGGTTGTGTTAATATTTTGTCTCTTAGCTTGTGTGTTCAAGTTCTGTTCAATAAGACGCGATAATTTTTCTTTTTCTCTTTTTTCTGTTCCTTAGCATCACTTTTCGTTAATATGCATCGTCGAAGTGTTTGTTAGCTTATACGTATGTCTATCCTATTTTTATTGCAATAGCACTTGTGAGGACACTCCGGACGCACTTCTGTTTATTGTTGATTTATACATGATGTCGGATAATTAGAAACGGACAATCGCCACAAAAGTTCCCAAAAGCAAAGTCGTTTCCGCTCCCGCACGGCCGCCTTGTTCACAATAAAGATGAAGGAGGAAATACACCGGTTATGTTTACTTTAAAATGTGACGAACGTGCGTGCACGGGTGGCAATTTGCCGTCATCGCGAACACCATGCGCGCAGTTGTCTAGATTGTCACAGATTCAAGAAAAGGCCGAGAAGTCCAGTGCTTTTCTCTTTCCGTTATCTTTGCCTTATCCCAGTCTATTTCATGGCGAGTTCCTTCTGCGTCTTCGGCCAGAACGTTTGAAGGTACCTTCTACATTCTTACGTCAAACACGTGCTGCTTGAGCCTGCAACTTGCGACGAAATAGACTGGAATAAGGCAAAGATAACGGAAATAGGAAAGAACTGGACTTGTCTGCTTTTATTGCGATAGCATATATATGGACAGTCTCGACGGGTTTTTGCCGTCGCCGTTGCCGTCGCTGTCATTTCCTTCCGGTATGGAGTCCAAATTGATAAGATCCCCCCGCGCATTGTATGTTCTACCGCGGGTACAAGCGCGAGAGCGGGGGCGACGAACGCGGCCGAAGCAGAGATCAAACGAGCCGGCCCATTTCCGTCGCTCGGAGGGTGCATGCGATAACATCACCCCGCTCGGGAGGCCTGCCGTCGAAGCAGACAGGAAAATCCCCGCCCATCTTTAACGACCATGGAAAAAGACACGAGGGGGGTGGAGGGGGGGGGGGGTTGTCGCGCCAGCAGCCACTTTAACTTTGAATCTAAGGGCGCGGTCGCGATCGCTGGCGCGCGCTCTATCTCGAAAGCCATCACAGCGGGTTGCTCGCATATCCTTCTACGTGCTGCGCACTGAACGCGAGGTAACTATGCTGAAAGCATCTCTCCCGGGAACGGCCGTATTCTCTTACACCAGCGTTTTGTAGTTACGCGAGATCGGATACAAAACAGTTAGCTGCCAGCCTCACTTCGCGTAACACTACAATTTGTTGCTATCGCCTTCATTGCTTCGCCCTTGCGGCGAAACTGTGACTTTTTTCTTGAATATCTGACAACATAGACCCCCGTCTGTGTCCGTTTCCTTTTAGTCATCCGTCCGGGTCACGCTGCCCATATCGCAAAAGTATGTTTAATTACCAACTCGCCTATCCTGCCGTTTGTATCCAGACCCCTGCGCACACGCTGATAGCAATAACGGCAGCTTCCTACACGTGTACGCACGTTCGTCACATTTTAAACCAAATATAACAGGTCTATTTGCGCCTTCTTCATTGTGAGCAAGGGTCCTTTGCGAAACCGAGAGGTCTTTGATTTTGTGAAATTCTGTTGTCATTGTCCGTTTCTAATTGTCCTCATGTTATTCCCGAACAGACGGGTTGGTGTCCACCTCTTGACTTCATACAAACTGTCATTCCCAATAGGATTACAATAGAAGGACGAATAAGACAGGAATTTATTACAAGTGAAAAAAAGCAGAACGTGCAACCAAATTAAGGCTGTAAGGCATACAGCCAGCACCTCGGCGCTGGACTTATATGTTAACAAAAAAAAACATGGCTGACCCCTCCGTCATAGGAATCGGTATAGCACGAAAGTGAAACGCGTCTTCACAGAACTAGTGCTCATTGTGTAGTGATATATGAGAGCTTGTGCAATGTATATTGGTGTTTGGCAGCTATAACACCGTTTGACGTGGATGCACCTACGTTGACGCCTAGTGGCACATCTCCATCGCGACGACTAACGTCCATGATCATGATATAACCGTTGTGGTAGCTGAAGTTCTTAACACATACCTGAACACAGTGTATCGTGAATTCCGCGCAAAGGTGACGTCAACCGCATGTAATAAACACTGGTACTCGATATGCACTTCTCCAAAGCGTCGTCAATTAAGGACGCTTTTGACGCTACCGAGTAATAGGGCAACCTACGCCTGTGCTCATCCATGCACTACAACACTGTGCTTCAGCAACACGGGAGGCAGAGGTTCGTAGCTTGAGCCGCGAACGCTCTATCAGTCGGTGCTATCGCACAGGAAGCGGTAGGCGGCGGAGAAACACCGTTGGTGCATGTGGAAGCTGCACTACTCCGACAGCGAGCCGTCACACGCAAACACGAAGCGAAAGGCAAAGAACGTAGCTGCGTCGAGGATGACTTCCCAATACTAGCGCGGCCAGTGTTTTTCGCTGGTATCGAGACGCTTTAACCATGGCCTCCGAGAGTGCGCGCCGGCAGAAAACCTACCGGCGCGCAATCCCGAGTGATAGGTCAACCTATTACGCGCCTTGCGCGTAGAATGCTGCGCGCCGGCAGAAAACCTGCCTGCGCGCAATATCAGAGGTCACGCTTTAACTGCGTCGTCGCCGAATCATTCTCTATCGGCGCCAGTAAGTGTCATGCCGCATTACTTCGCTTTGCCGCTCACAGACGGCGACAACGCCCTGCCCAGCCTAGAGTTAGTGTATATGCTACTTTTAGGTAGCAGAGTTGCGCATCTGTCTTCCAAACGCCGCTAGCAACCATGCATTGCGGAGAAGCTGACGCTCGGGCCAATTTTTGTATTTCTCGACGCCGCCGCTGCACCGAACTGAATTAACACTAGTGTAAGGACCGAGTGGTGGTTCGTCACGTTTGCGAGTGCGTGGCTCAACGGAACGGGCGACAAGAGAATACGCATGAATGAGTTTCGATAAACATTTATGGAGACAAGGGATTCTAGGGACGATGACGGAGAACAAGCACACAGATAAACACACAAATTAATCTGAAAGTCCTACCCGCGGAATGTCCGATCAAGGTTATAAAAAAAACATCTCACGACTTGTAGATGTCGTCTTGCGGAGGGTCAGTCCATGTGCGGCGACGAGTCTCGTCGAAGGCGAGCCCAAGCACGCAGGTGACACGTCACAAGACAAGGCCTCCGGAAGGCCTCCCGTTTGATCACGGCCTTGCGCCGTCTCAGGTGGCGACGATGTTCAGGAACTCGTGACGCCTGCCCGCAGACACAGCAGGAGCCGCACCCGGTACCAGTAGCCCCAGGCAGGTACCTCGGCTCCCCAGGTCTCACCGAGAACAGGCAGGAGGAGCTCCCCGGACAGCGCCCTGGTCCGGCACGTCCTCGCTGGAGCCACCGCCAACGCCCGAACCACCAGGCAAGCACACGACCTCGCCGAGCACGGTCACGACAAACTTCATGGACAGCGCCCTGGTCCGGCGTGTCCTTCGGCTTGCTTCGTTCAGCCCTCTGCGCGTTCCACACGCGCCTCTCCTCTTTTTCGTCTTCTTTTCTCTTGTGCCGCCGCCGCGCGTGCCACCTGCCCCTGGCTCGCCTTCATGTCGCTGTCTCTTCATTCTCGGAAGTCCGCACAAACATTTCAAAGTTCCACCAAAAATTCACTTGAAGGTTTCCAAACACACAAATGTCTCTTACAAATTTCGTCCATTCATTACAACTAGTCATCGGCAGCCAACGTTTATCGCTGACCTTCGACACGCCAGACATGTTAATCAGCGACGCGTTAGGCATGCCGTCTGTACAAACGGAGGGTGACTTCACCGCATAGCTGTGGTTGCTAGCCGGACTTATGCGCAACTCTGCTACCTAAAGGTAGCATATACATGAACTCTAGCCCAGCCTAAGGTCCCTCTATTTTTCAAAGGTTGCGCGAACCATTGTACAAAATAAAAGGTAAGGGAGAATGTCCTCCCCGCCCTCTGCGTCCCTTTTCTCTTCTTCGCCCTTTAGTGCTCCCCTATTGAACCAGGCCCGACACGTTACCAGTTACCCATTCGCCTCTTGCGATGTCGCAGGAAAACGACGCCATTCTTGGGCGTAGAAACACCGCCCCATTTGCGCACTTTACGTGAGCGCAGGCTTCTTACAGCTTTTACATGCGAAGCATTTCTTAGCGAACTTCTGCGACTTTGAGAGTATCTATCTATCTATCTATCTATCTATCTATCTATCTATCTATCTATCTATCTATCTATCTATCTATCTATCTATCTATCTATCTATCTATCTATCTATCTATCTATCTATCTATCTATCTATCTATCTATCTATCTATCTATCTATCTATCTATCTATCTAGCCGCCTACGACTTTGTGCTCTCCTGGCCGTTTCGTTATTGGGACATATACTAAAATTGGCATGGCACGACATGACGGTATGACGAACATAATGATAGGTCATAACATGAAAATAATGACACGCATGTCTTGAATGGCATGATTTACATGCCATGGCTTGCTTTCTTTCGCGCGGTTCTTCGTCGAGCTGATAATGCTAATTGCTTTGAGTCTCGCTTGATCTCTAACACTATGTTCTAGGTTTCCGACGCCGTTCTCCAGTGATGCGACCAAAACGTCTGAAACTTCGGGAAATAAACCCATTTTTTGGTTGGAGCCCTTCGAAAGTCTTCATTAATTAACCCTATAAGACAGGCAAATCTATCAAAATGTTCAGCTTTAAGTCTATACGTACTGACTTCAGACTAGAGGTAGCGCAACTCGTCAAAAACTACATAAAGTCCATGAAAGGAATATCTACCTTCGACACCCATCTGGAATTCACCAGGAATTGCAAGGAAAACAACATCGTGCCACAAAGCCTCCGGCTATGCCGACCTGTGAATACGCCGGAACGTCGGGAAATCATCTACAAGGCCGAGCAAAGACTGCTGACCGCTCGGATAAATGAGCGCCACGCTGTGCTCCGAAGGAGAGAAGTAGAAGCGTTCTTCGGCCGATGACAACTGGAACAGCAGGTACTGTATCTTCTCTCAATAGAATCGTTTGCAAAAGCTACCGCCTCCTCAGAAGCCGCAAAATACCGCGCATCACAGGACAAGAAACTCGCCGTTCCTACCAAAAAAAAACAAAAAAAACATGATTGACCAGCACCGTGTAACCAACCTATCGGCAATCGTTCTCACAAGCGAAGATAATTCAATACTCTCTAAAGGCCAAAAATTCAGTGTTGCCACGGACAACACCCCCCTCCCCCCTCCGAAGATGGTCGCTGCACTGAACAACGGCATCCGAAACCTAGAACCGAGTGTTAGATATCAAGTGAGACTCAAAACAATTGTGCATTATCAACTCGACGAAGAACTGCGCGAAAGAAAGAAACATGTCTCCAGATGAAATGAGCGCACTAAGAAACCAAAAAAAAAGACACAACCATAGTTATCCTACCAGCAGACAAGGGCAACTCCACCGTCCTCCAGAACACACGCGCGACTACGAGGAGAAAGCATCAACATTGTTAAGCTCTGGAGACTACGATAAGTTAAAAAAGAATCCCATCACAGGAACACAACAAGTATTGAACAAGACGCTAGCAGAAATATTCCTGAACAAACCAAACTTTCGCTACCTTTACCTCCAACTAATATGCAGAAACGGGTCAGCCCCAGCATTCTACGGCCTCCCGAAAATTCACAAATCTGGAGTCTCCCTGCGCCCTATAGTAGACTTCTCACGCTCACCAATGCGATCACTGTCCCCGTACCTACGCCGGATAATTTCACAACTGACCGGAAAGACCGCGTCTCATGTGCGCAACGGGGAGGACCTCGTCGGACTGACATCAAAGCTACGAATAGAGGACGACGAGTGCCTAGTTTCGTTTGATGTGGTATCTCTGTTCACCAGCATACCGATACAACCGGCAGTTTCCGTGACCCCGGATGCCCTAGAACGCGACAGTGCTCTGAACGAGAGAACTCCTATGAGTGTGGACGAAATCTGTCCACTCCTAGAACTCTGCCTATCAAATACGTATTTTTCCTTTTAAGGAGTACTGACATGAATTTTAAAATTTTTCGGGTTGTTGCTCTAAATGAAAGCACGGGTGTCGAGAACCCTAAAAAGAGTGTCGTGGTGCCTGGGGATGCATTGCATATATTTTTAATACCGCTTCTTTCAACCAGCAGTTTCGGTTTCGGTTTCGGTTTCGAGAGGGCGGCTTCATAGTGATGTGTCAAGTCTGCCCGTGACGTCGCGGGCAGACTGCAACCCACGAAATATGCACCTGCTGTCCTTTGCTGTCAGTCGAACGCAGTTCATGATGAGTGAACTATCGTCCAGTGCCTCCGACAGCGATTTCTGTGATTTAGGCTGCATGCAGAACCAAGTGAGCTGACTTGAAACGTCATAGGGCTCTCCAAGCGGTGAAGCTGCCTTGCAGATACTGGGAGATGAAAACTTTAAAATCAAGCTTAAATATTTATACGTGTTTCCCGGATGCGGTGTGGGGAGAGCGTTAACACTACATGCCAAGGAATTCAAAAACGTCTGTTTTGCTGCACTTCAAAATCGTGTCAGTACTCCTTTAAAGGCCAACTCCGGCGATTTTTTGGCCATGTCAAAGTAATGGTGCTTTTATGTTCCTGAGACGCTCCTGTTACGGGCCCGATAGTAGAAATACTCGGCAAATTGGAGAATAAATTTAAATAAGCAGAAAAGCGCAACACCGAAACCGAAACCCAACCGAGTGTACTGTCTGCGTATGACGTAGACGTTGTTACGAACCGGAAGACGTGCAAGGCATGCCGGTCACGCCGGCGCGGAGTATGAAAACTGACATCCGGGACGAGCAGGCTCACAGTGGAGAGGTGAGCACGCCGCGCATCAGCTGTAATGTCTGCGACTGACCGTGCCGCGTCTGATAATGACAGTGTCTCGGCCAGCACAGCAGACGCTCGCTGTAGCGGCCGAAGTTAGCGGTGCCCTCGGCTGCGTCACTTCCACCGCCTTCCCAATACTGACGTCACAGACGCAATGTTGCCAATAATTGTGGGAAGCCAGGAGGGCGTTTGCAGACAATCTTTAAAATTCATTTGGAAACAATCTGCGCATGTCTCAAGCCTGTAATTTGGCATAAATGACGGAAACGTGCAAAGGAACGTACCCAGGGAATTTCATTGAGATCCATCGACCTCGAAAAATCGCCGGAGTTGGCCTTTAAAGGCGAATACTGCAGACAGACAAGAGGATCGCCAATGGAAGCCTCAATCTCAGTGACTGTGGCCAACATCACCATGGAAAACGTCGAAGAGAGAGCTCTGAGCCCCTTTGCACAGAAACCCAAAGTGTTCTTCGGCTACGTGGACGACTGTTTCTGCATTATAAGGACATCGCAAGTCACCAACCTAATGAGCCGTCTAAACTCCATAGAACCAGACATTCAGTTCACTTATGAGCGCGAAAAAGACGGATCCATTCCATTCCTTGATTTACTAATCAAGCGAACGGGAGATTCCCTAAGTGTTTTAGTCTACCGCAAAACTACGCACAGAGGCCGCTTCCTGCACTTTAATTCAAATCACCCTGCAAGCCACAAAACATCAGTAGTCCACATTTTGATAAGAAGAACGGAAACACATTGCATATTATAATGAGACAGAAGGAAATAAAGAAACATCGTGTTCAGCGAACTCCGAAAAAACGGCTACCCGCCCCATTTCATTCGGAAAGCAATCCGGCAGCAATAAAGAACTTCTAAGGAACCCCCCACCCAGCGCCCCCGCCTTCCCAGAAGCGAATTTTTCTACCCTACGTGAGAGGCACCAGTGAGGCCATCAGCAGACTCTAAAGAAGGAAGGCATAACGGTCACGTACACAAGCCAACCAACACAATAAATCTTTTTCTACGGAAAACCAAGGACCTTCCACCAAGAGAGAGAGCGCAAGGCGTCGTCTACAAAATCAAATGTTTCAACTGCAAGGCCGCATACATTGGCGAAACAATAAGCTTCACCGAAAGCATTAAACAGCACAAAAACGACGTCAGGATGTTCTCAAGACAACGGAACCCCCTTGCAGAACACTCGGAAGATGCCGACCATAAGATTCCCTTCGAAAAAAAAACCGGAACACTACTAACAATAGAAGCTAACCAACCAAAGCGGCTGTTACTGGAGTCGTGGTTGATCGAAGACACCGAAGGCAACTTGAATCGTTGCAAGGGAAACCTGCCGTCACTATACATTCACGGACTAACCACAGCAAGCAAACCAAACCAAACAAAGTCGCTAGTGAACTATACCGTCACCGGCTGCCCCCAGCCCATCAATCCCACGCAACCGCAGCAACCGCGGTAACCAAAGCCCCCTCAAAACTCACCACCAAAGACGACGCGCCTTCCCTCCTTCTCCCCAGCTGGTTCGCGAGAGAAGCTAAATGTTGCACCTCGACACCTCCGCTGTCACTCGCCATGAAGAAAGAATTGAGTTGCTTCCGAAACGTCGGAAAATAAACCCATTTTTTGGTTGGAGCCCTGTGAAAGTCTTAATTAACCCAACCAGACAGGCAAATCTGTCAAAATGTTCAACCTTTTGCATACTCTAAGAAAAAGTCGAGCATTTGGGGAGTGTTTCTGCTACACAACGATAATCGTCATCCGGCTTGCTCGCGTTTCCTTTCTTGAAAACCCGGCGCTTGTCACTTTCCTATCAAGAATGCTATGTCACGTTGATAACGCGCGCGCCGTTCGTGACCGGGAAGTGCGGGACCGCGGTGGTCACGCGAGGAAAGTACGCGCGGTGGATGACGATTTGTTGTGTAGCAGAAATACTCCCCAAATACTGGACGTGGGGGGGGGGGGTCCGGCCCCCCCTCCACTCTTTAAGGAGGGGCTCGGCCCCCCCTCGGCAGGTGAACTGTAGCTCGGCGAAACCCATTTGACAAGCTCTGGAGTTGACTTTTTTTTTTGGCAGTAGTGCTTAGTGCAGAGGAATTATAGCTCTCCAATTTCTTGAATAATGATTTAATCGCAATTATTCTGTTGATGGGGCATCAGCAAAAAAAAAAGCAGAAAGAAAGCAAGAAACAGGTGTCATCGTACTGCAGAATGCAATTCCCCTAGACGCTGCACACCATGGGTCACCAGCAACATGCTGGTGCATAGCTCTGCATAGGTCAGATTATTTTTTTATCAGGCCAAGATGACAAAACAAAGTCCATGACGTTTGTGATTACAGTACAAGATGCACTCGATGCTTGTTTTTTGCCATGGTTAGCAACAGAGAAAGACGGCAAACAAACTCATCTCCAGCAACCTCACTGGTTTTTCCTTGCAAATTCAGTCGAGAGAGCGCATCAGCCACCACATTGTGGCTTCTCTTGCGGTACTATACGGCGTAGTTGTAACAAAGAAGTCGCGCTCACCAACGTGAAATGCGCAATGGCTGATGTCCAACAGCTTTGGTTGAACACGAGGTGACAAGATCACTGTGGTCAGTACGCGACACAAAGAGGGCGACCCCAAAGGTACACGTGCCAATGTTCACAGGCCCAAACACATGATAAGGCTTCACGTTGGACTGCAGAGTATTTCCTTTCTTGCGGGATCAAGGTGCGGCAGGCAAATGCCAGTGGCTGTAAAATTCCTTTGTTGTCTTTTCCAGCACAACACCCCGTCCATACCCGGAGGCATCGGTGGTGACGATTAGGGGAAGGTTCGGGTCAAAGAAATGCACAACCTTGCAAGTTGTCAGAAGCAATTTTAAACAGACGAAACTTTCTTCGGTAGCTGAAGTCGAAGCAAATGGTTCGTTGCCTCGAAGCAATGCGCCTAAAGGTTCCACAACATCCGAAAAATGGGGAATGCACTTGGAGTGAATCGCGCCAGACTAAGCAGGGAACGAAGTTCATCTATGTTTCAAGGCACTGGAGCTCCTTTCATAGCTTGAATAGATGACGCTAGTGGAAAGAGTCCTTTGCCGTTCACATGTCCCAGAAACCTGATTTCCGTAACGTCGAAAACACACTTCTGGTTGTGTTTCCCGCCCGCTGTAGAAAGTCGTTCCAAAACGGTGCGAAGATTCGAAAGACGGTCTTCTCGAGAATGACCATGGACGATAATGTCGTCTATGTATAAATGTACACCTTCTCACCCTTTCAATATGAGATGCATCATCTTCTTAACTGCTGACGGGGCTTAAGCCAAGCCGAAACACACTCTCTTAAAACGAAAAAGCACGTCATGCGCAATAAAAGTAGTCAGATCACGACTCTCAGGATCGAGTTCTAGATGGCGGTAAGCAGACGCAAAATCCAGCTTCGAGAATGGCTTGGCGCCAGCTAAGCTGTGCAGCAGCTCGTTTGTAGGTGGTAGTGCAAATCTATCAAAAATTATAGCTTTATTGGGCTCTTGCAGATCAACACATATTTGTATTGAACCGTCCGTCTTCCGAATCACCACTATAGGAGAAACCCACAGGGAGGCATCAACGCGTTCGATTATGTATTGAGCTTCAAGCTTCTGCAGTTCCGCTGACACCTGCTCGCGAAGGGTAAAGGGCAGGCGTCGTAGCTTCCTGGCAACAAGCGGAACGGACTGGCTAACCTTAACTTTATGTTTGAATTCTTTGGCAAGTCCGAGCTATTTGTCAAAAAGATTTTTTTTTTACTCTGAACGTAGCTCAGCTGGCGATATAGGAGTTCTGGAGGTCAATGCAAGACACTGAAGCGATTTACCTTCAATATTCATCTGTAGTGCCGCAATGTCGTCTAAGCCCAGTACAGTGTGCATTCAGACATGACTTGCAGAAGAATGCAGGCAGTTCTGTCTTAAGACGTCGCTGAAGCGACAAAACAGCTTCGAACTCTTATCTTTGACTTGGACTAGTCTAAAAGATGCACTGAGGTTGGCTTCAACGGGCAAGTACTCGCAAAATACTGGTGATAGAGTTCTTTAGCCAGAATAGTGACAGAAGATCCCGTATCATCTAGAAACGAGATAGTGCGACCTTCCACTGCGACGGATGCGTAAATGCCATGCTTGTGTCCCTTGACAACGCACCCTGCTTTTCCGCTACTGTGTGAGCTAGTGCCGTCGTCGTCATCAACTTGTCGAACTTCCGCTGAATATCCACACGACCTACCCATAAAATCTATGTGCCCAATCTTCTCGCAGCGACGACATCTGCGCTTGCGGGACTCACATGTAGGGCTGTTTGCAAGGTGATCAGCCGCTCCACAGCGATAGCAAGCACGAAGGTTTGTGGCGGCTTGTACGGACGCCCAAATGCTTTGGCTCTGCGCTTATCGCAAAGTGTGGATTCATTTGTATGTTCGGAAGACTGAGAAGAGCTGTGCGCTATTTTAACGTGACGAAATGCAGCATCGTCTCAGAATACCTTAGCTTCACTCGCAGCTTGTTCGTATTGATTTGCGATTGTGATAGCTCAAGAGAGCTTCAGTGAGGAGCCTCCAAAAAGTAACCGCCCACATTTTTGAGCATTCGTCGTTTTCGAGACAAGCTGATCACGTAGTTTCCCATCCCCGAGGCTTCCAAAATTGCAGTCAGCAACGAGGATTTCTAAAGGAGAGACGTATTCTTCCGTTGTCGCACCTGCATGCTGAGCACGGCGACTGAACCATTGTGGAGCCACGATGACGTTGACTGAACGCACGAAATGGCCCAAAAGCAAGATGACTGCAAAGTCATACGCACCGTTCGTCGACCCGGTGTCACTTGCACTCGAAGGGCAGGTAGCAGTGGCGGGAGCAGAGCCAGGCTGCATGTCCGCTGGCATCAGTGTAGACAAAATCCACTGCCCTTCCGTGCCAAGACAGGAAAGAAGGATAAGGATCGCTTTGCGGCGTTCCGCTGGAAGCCCCGAAGCCCCAGAAGCCCCCATGTACGTCTCAAAGGCCTGCTTTTACTGGTCCCATGGTACAGCCGGATGACCAGGCGAAGGCAGGAAAGGCGGTGGCGGTTTCAATGCCGGAACGCTCATTGTGGAGATGCAGCAGGAATCACCAGGAATCTTCTTGCATGGTTTAAACTTCGTCGCCAGTATGTTATATTTGTAACTCAAAGGAGCGATGCATCCTATGCATGAACATCACTTTCTTTATTTAATGGTCCCAAGTGACCTTCCTCATCTTCGTTGATATACAACAATAACTTATGTCATATGACCCTTTCAAGTATATTCTTTCTTTGAACTAACACAGCGCCGAAGCCGAAACTACTTGCGTCGGTGTGGATTTTGGTCTGTGCTTCTTTGTCTAAGTGGGCAAGTATGGGTGGTGACTGAAGACGTCGTTTGAGTTCCTGGAATCCTTCTTGTTGCGGCGTTACCCATTTGAACTCGACGTCTGTCTTCGTTAGGTTAGTGACTCGGCAATGCGGGAAATGTTCTTTATAAACCCCTGTGATAGCCACACAGACCGAGATATTCCGCGTAACCCCTTCTTGTCAACGGGTTGTGGGAATGTTGTGATGGCAGTGGTCTCCTGGGGGTCTGGGCACACTCCATCTTTGCCGATAACATGCCCTAGGAAGAGTAACTCTTCGTATGCGAAGTGGCACTTTTGCGACTTCAGTGTAAGGCCGGATGAACTGACTGCTTGAAGGACTGTTCCAAAGCATCGGAGGTCTTCGTCAAAGCTTGATGCGAAAACAACGACGTCATCCAAGTAGACAAGACAAGTCTGCCACTTCAAGCCTGTCAGCGCTGTGTCCATCACGCGTTGGAACGTCGCAGGTGCCGAGCAGAGTCAAACGGCATGACTTTAAACTCGAACAGGCCGTCTGGCGTGACGAAGTCGCTTTTCTCGCGATCTCTTTCGTCGACTTGAATTTGCAAGTAGCCCGTCTTCAAATCCATCGACGAAAAATACCTCGCATCGCATAGCCGGTCCAAAGTATCGTCTATCCGTGGAAGGGGGTGCACGTCCTTTTTCGCGACTTTGCTCAAACGACGATAATAATAATACTTCGTCCCTCGATACCTTCTTCGTCACTAATACTACAGGTGACGTCCACGGACTCTTGTATGGTTGTATGATGTGGTCGCGCAGCATGTCGTCGGCTTGTTGTTTTATGGCTTATCGTTCTCGCGTTGAAACTCGATAGGGACTCTGACGGAGTGGACGAGCACTTTCTTCCGTTTGATACGGTGCTTCGCAAGTGGCGTTTGCCGAACCATTGACGACGACGAAAAATAGTCCTTGTAATGTTAGAGAAGACTTTGGAGCAGTTCTTATTTGCAAGTGGGAAGGCTTGGGTTGACGTCGAATGTTGTTTCAGATGTTCGGCTTGCCGTTTCAGTTTCGGCTGCACATGAGAAGGCGAAGGCATCGTTACGACCACAATTTCTTCTTAATGTGCTATCGTCTTGCCCTTATTGAGGTGTTTGTACTCGTGGCCAAAGTTCGTCAGTATCACATTTGCTTTTCACCCGCCACGGTGGTCTAGTGGTTATGGTGCTCGACTGCTGACCCACAGGTCGCAAGATCGAATCCCTGAAGCGGCGGCCGCATTTTAGATGGAGGCGAAAATGCTTCAGACCCGTGTACTTAGGTTTAGGTCACGTTAAAGAACACCACATAGTTCAAATATCCGGAGCCCTCCACTACGGCGTCTCTCATAAGCAAACCATGGTTTTGGCACGTTAAACCCCACCGATCATTATTATTATCACATTTCCTTTTCCTTCATGTAATCGAGCAATTGCGCGTGCGACACAAATTTCATCGTCTATCAGCAGGTGTCTATCAGTCTCGATAGTGCCTTCTAAGTCAGCTGTTGTAGTTGTACCGATTTGTATCGTGACGCTGGAGCGTGGCGGCATCGTCACTTGATCCTCGAGCACGTTCAAGGAACGGCCGCGACCATCTACCTCCAGCGGCGTCGCTTTGTCAGTTGACAGCGTTATCGACTTGCTTCTTAAGTCGATGACTGCGCCGGGTAGGCTTAAGAAGTCCATGCCAAGTGTAACATCTCTCGAGCACTACTGCGAGATTACGAAGCTCGTAGGATAAGTCCAGTCGTTAATCGTGACTCTTGCTGTCCAGATTCCAGACGGTGTTATCAGATGGCCTCCAGCTGTGCGGATTTCGGGGCCTTCTCAGGAGGCCTTAACTTTCTTCAACTTCTTAGAGAAAGGCCTACTGATGACGGAGTAGCCGGCGCCGGTGTCAACCAGAGCGACGACGTTGGGGACGTCGACAAGCACGTCTAGGTCACTAGTTCGTCTTCTGGTGCTATATGCGGCTAGGTTGTGGCGTCGGATTGCGGCTGCGTCGATTTCCTCTAATGCTGCTGCGTCGTGTCGTCTGGTCTTGCTTCGGCGAAGTCCCCTCATGAAAGCTTTGTCTGCTTGGCGGTGAGCTGATGTCTGTTGATTCCCGAATCGTCATTGTCGGTGGCGGAGGATATCTTCGCCCCTTCGTCGTACAGCAACCACCCCACCATCGCTTGTTGCCCTTAGTTTTCCGGATAAGGACTGGTAGATCGGCCCCGGGTTTGACCGATCGACCACTACTGCCGGCGATGCGGCGAGATGTAGCGGCCGGGCGACGGGTAACGGGATGGTCACCGTCGTTACCACTGTGCTCCGGCGATGCAGTCGGTGATGTCGCGAGGTCGTTCATCCGGCTGCGGACGGGGCGCGTTCACGGCGAAACCACCCAGTCACATCTCACGGGTACTGACCACGCCGGTACGTGTGGCCGGCTTCTCCGCAATGGTAACAGAGTGGGCGGTGGTCGGAGGCTCGCCACACGTCAGTCTCTCTCGGTGCGTAGCGCAAGTCGACAGGAAGGAGGGATGGCATCGGTGGTGGCGGCGGTGTCTCGTGACGGAACTGCAGTGGTGCAGCGTTTTGACGTGGGCGAGGAGGGGGAAGGCTGCAGCAGCATAGTTCATAGCTTCCAGATGAGGCTGCGGTGGTTCGGGATTCCCAGCGATTGCCGGACTTCCTCACGAACAATGTCGGTGATCGAATCTGTTACGTCTGTACAGCCGCTTGCGGCTGCCGACGATTTATTTAACACAAGGAAACAAACATGTCAAGAGGCGTAGCTTAGGCTTTGTAGTCACAACCCGCTATCGGTCGACACAAGAATCACGCTCGTGCCACAGCGCCAGTGCATTCGCGCGCGCACTTCGTTGTTGTCTTCAAGCGAGACATGTCACTTCTTCCCCCCTTAGACGAAGTCTCCATAGCGGTCTGGAGGCGGCCTAACCTCTGGTGGTCGTAGTTGCCGGGCATTTCCTGCTTGTGACATCGAGGTCGACGGTTGCGAGGGAGTGTTGTCTTGCATGTTGAGCGAGTCAGGCCGTTGATCAGCAGAACTCGACGGCCTCTTTTCTAACGCTGTGTCCGAGAGATCATCCCCTACGCTCCAATCTCTCAGTGAATGGGTTGTATGTCTAGTCTGGCTCGTTTTCTTCATGCGGTTGAGCTGACGCCAAACCGTTCCTTGGTCGCTTTTTACCAGCCAGGATCGTGGTCCGACGCGGCGTAGCATTTCGCCTTCAATCCAACCTGGCTTTTTCAAAAACTGCCGAATCAGCGTTTTCTCCCCTACTGCGAAGAGACGTGATTTTGTCAATGTCTACGGGCTCTCAGGGATTTGTATCTCTATCTCCCGTTTGAGAAGATCGACAGGACATAGAAGCTCTCGTCCAAACATCGCTCTCACAGGTGACATTCGTGTAGCAGTGTGAATAGTTGTGTGCTGCCGATGCAGCAATCTTGCAAATCGGCACTCTATGGACCTGCCTGTTTCCCAGAGGAGCGCTGTTTTCACTTCTGCCACATAGCGTTCTGCCTGTCATTTTGTTGCACGGTGGTACGCTGGTGATTAAGCCTATATGCCATTTGCGGTATAGAACTGCCTTATCTTGTTGGAAATAAAGGCTTTTCCGTTGTCAGAGACGACCTTTCGGGGAATGCCAAACGTCGCAAAGATGCTTGTAGCACATCGATGACAACCGCGGATGTTGCCTGCGTAACGTGCCAAACTTCCGCCCCCCTTTCTGTGTGCGTCCACAGAAACCAAGTTGGTGCGCCCGAGTAGTGGCCCCGCGAAGTCAACGTGCACCGTGTGTCATGGTGTCTGGGGACGGTCCCAGGAGGGAATGGAAGCTTTGGGTGGGCTCCTCTGCGTTGAATGACACTCACGGCACTGTCGCACCGTTTCCTCGACCACCTTGTCGATTCCGGGCCACCATGCGTAGCTACTTGCGCACGTCTTCACGGCCGCCATGCCTCGGTGACCAGCATGCATAAGTGCCAGAACGTGGGATCGTGCTGAGCTCGATATGATCACCCGTGATCCAAGTGTGAGGCACTCGTGATGAAATGCTAGTGGATCAGCTCTTGATAGCAACCGCTTGCTATCAACAGTGCTCGTTCAAATTCACATGGGAGCACTGTTGACAGCAATCGCTTGCAGAAAAATACTCCTGAAAGTCGAAGTGAGCGTTTTGAACTGTTTCGATAGCGTTCTCAGCGACGTGGCTCACGTAACAATTAAACGTCCTTCGCCTTAAGGGGTCAACGACTGGTCTCGCACGTCATGTCCACATACATGTTGATGATGGTTAGGGGTAATCAAATGCAAGGAAAATTAATTTACGAGCTGGCTATCTAAACTGGTACTTACGAGTGTAACAGTGCAGTTGATACGATGCTGCACGAACACACAACCTGACAGCAATAAGAAGTGTCCGCAATTTACCTCAACTTCTTTTTGTAGTGACATGAAGCCCCGAAATTATTTCGAGGAAAACGTGAAACTAAAGTAAGCGAGTACACAAGAAAAACAAACACAACTGTGGCGGTATTCTCGGGCAAGCGCTTTCAAAGATACTTTGCGAGCCTCGATACTGCATGTGTTTTTGTAACTGCGCGCGGAGCTTGGTACACCGGTAAAAACGCTGTCCGCAGATACGCGCATGCGTGCGATGCAAATAACACTTGCGGCGGTGAAACCATCATATCTCTGAAAGGAATCGCCCATGAACAGCGAAACCTAATATTGTAAATGTGGTGTCGTACGCGTAAAAACCACAACTTGATTACGAGGCACACTGTGGAATAATTCTGACTGCCTGGCATTCCTTAACGTGCTTCTGTATCTAAGCACATGCATCTTCTTGCTGTTCACCCCCGTCGGAATGCGGTTGCCGTGGCCGAGAATCGATCCCATCCTCGAGGTTAGCTGCGCGACACAACAAACCTGATCAAATGTGTACGATGGAGCGTGGGCACCGTTGGCGATTGTAAAGAAAACACCTATAGCTTTTTTGTCGTTTTACTACGAGCATTATCGATGCTGTTTTCGTCATTCATCAGAAGCTTGAGACAGGCAAAAAACGGCCGCAAACAGCGGAACAGCGTACGAAGTGAGCGCGCGGTATGTAGGCGCACACGGCGGGCGTCGAAGAGTCCGTGCCGGGACGTCATGTGGGCCTCCCGCCAGGCGGCGCCACCCCAACTTCTCGGGGCTAACAGACGAGCTGTTACACTTTTCGTTAGGCCGTGCGGAATACAGAAATTCGGCCCATATTGCCTATGCCTACTTAAGCCAATTTAAGCTTAGATAAGCCTAGTTAAGACAAATGAATCGTAGCTCAGGTTAATTAGGCCTAATGAAGCCAGTGAATACTAATCGATACGAATCAATACTTATCGATACTAACTGATACCAAGAAAGCTACCGGATTCAGCCAAGTTCAACTTATAAAAGTCTAGTTAAGTCAGTATATTCCGGCCCAATTAAGCTTGGACCAACACTAGTCGATGCCGATCACTATTGACCGAGACCAATTACGCCAAGTTATGCCGGATTGTTGTCGGATTACGCTAATCGCCGGACCGCATGCGCAGGACTGAATAAAGTTGTGTTCAATTCAATTAGGCTAATGCGGGCCAAGATGAGATGGCCTAGCCGTGAGGTAGATTACGCCCGACTGGATTCAGTTAATCCGAAGGAAGCCGGATTAACCTAATCCGGATTGAGCTAGTCCTGAAAAGTCAATTTTGAGAATACCTAGCCAGTTGGTTGGCTCAGTATGACCACATTAGGCCAATCCGGATTACGCTAACCCGGAGTATTGTAATCTTGGACAAGTCAATTTTGAGTAAGTTGAGATTGCCCAGCCAGTTGAGTGGGTATGGCCAGATTAAGTCAGTCCTGATTAGCCCGGCTTAAGCTAGTCCTTATCAAGTTAATTTTGAGTAAATTGAGAATGCGTAGCCAGTTGGACGACTCAGTGTGGCCACATTAGGCCATTCCGGATTAAGCCGGAATAAGCTAATCCAAATTAATATAATCCTGAACAAGTCAATTTTGAGTAAGTTGAGATTGCTTAGCCAGTTTTATGACTGAGTATAGCCAGATTATCCCAATCTGGATTAACGCGGATTAAGCTCATTCGGATTGCCCTGACCAAAGAATCACCGTGTGAAGTTAGACACCTGTTCCCGCCAAAACAACGCGAAGCCCAGCCACGGTATCGCGAAGCTAACCGCACCGCCAAGCCCCGCCAAAACCCTTCGACGCCTAGACCGTCATGACGACCACAACAGCACCATAATCAGGTGGCGTACGTCATGACGTACATGACATGCATGACATGATTTTCGTGTTATGACCAGTCATTTATGTTCGTCATACGCTCTTGTCACGCCATGCTAATTTTGGTATACATCAGGCTAATAAAATGGCCGCTAGAGCATCATGACCTAGTCATGTATGTCATGACGTAAATGGCATAATTTTCATGTTATGACCTGTCAGTTATGTTCCTCATACGCTCTTGTCATGCCATAGCAATTTTGGTATACATCAAGTTAATGAAACGGCCACGAGAGCAGGAAGACCTAGGCGGCTAGTTAGATAGATATATACACTCAAAATGCCTTTGCTTTGCCATGAAATGCTTTGCCTTTAATATTAAATGCGTAACCTATTTGTTACTAACAATATATGAGGAAGCCCTGCCGTTAGAAGGGATAAACTTAGCCACATTTCCGCGCGTTTTACTGAAAGCGCTCCATCGCTGCATGCCAGGCACTGCCAGCGAACGGGAACCATTGAACCAATATGGCACCCACAAATGCAGTGTCCCTGCACCCTGTAGCGGAGAAGGCGCACACATCGAGGCACCCTAATATATACATTCACAGGCGCCCCCTGGGGGCAAGAGAACCTGTGCCTAAACCGGAACCAAAACCACCATATCACATCATCCCCTCCCTTGAGAGAGCATATCCGCACAGTCACTTTCACACTTAAGTCTACGGCGCCGACGCCTGTACCGGCGCCCTTTCCACGAAAGCCGTTGGAACTGCAGCCGCTCACAATAGTCCGGCGGAGCAGAAGGGGCACAATCGGCTTGTGAACTCTCCCCCTCTCCAGGAAAAGGTCTCTTCCGCTAGCCTCTGGAGTGAACTTTCGGCGCTGTCGGAGCCGGAACAGGCACATGAAGGTCAGGTAGTACATATGAGGCATGCATGACCAGGTGCCGCAGACGCAGTACCACTGCATAAAACATAAACGGGCACAGTCGGAGCTCGCACGACCGGCGGACCCAGCTCCGACGCACGTAGAACAGCAGCAGCCTCCACGGAAGCAGCCACAGTCGTAGGAATCACAGCCGGAGCGAGCGTGCACAGCACCAGGTAACCCGGCAGTAGCAGGCACAGCAGGAGCACGGGCAGCTGGGACGCGAACAAGTGAAGCATCGGCAAACAAACCCAGTCGGAGCAGGCATCGTCGGAGTACGGGAAGTCGCATTAGTACCCGGAGGTCTGGCATGGTTTTCGTAGAAGAGCATTCCATCGTTGCCACATTTAAAGCTGCGACTGTATTCATGGCAGTACGCTCTTGCCCTTCTTCGCCGTCCAGAACAGCTGCCCAATCACCCAACGACCGCCTTGCTTGCCACAGCTGTTGCAAGTACGGCATCGCGCAGGACAGCCCGGAAAATTCGCCCGGTGATGAGGCGAAGCGCAGCGGAAGAAGACACTCGGCTGGGACGACGGTGAAGTAGGGGAGGAAGCATGCCCCTGTAGAGCTCAGTCTTGCACGGGAGACGGTTGACAAGGGCGAACGCCGCGGCGCACAAGCTTGCGTCGCGTAACTGCGCTGACTTTAGTCAGCTGCTGCATGGTATGCTCGACGCGTGCCTCTTGCTTGGCGAGCTCCAACGCTTTCTGTACTGTAAACGCGTCTCCCATTCTGATGAAAATCCGAACCAAGTGGGAGTCTCGCAGTCATTGTAGTATTTGGCCTTGTAGCATCGTAGTGGCTGCGGTGCTGAAACTGCGGCTATCGGCCAAACGTCGCAGCTCCCGTATGTATACTTGAGAGCAGTTTCGTTCGGTTGTTACACCCTGCGCCGTACCTGGGCGCGCACGCACACAGCGTCTTCAGGTGGCTCGAAGCATGCGTCGAGGACGGCTAAAGCCTGCTGATACGCGTCGCGAGCCACGCCGTCTCCGGTAGCCTGGACCCCATCGCAACAAAACGCGCATCAAGGCACCCTAGGACCTCATCAATCTGCGTCTCCTCGTCAGTAGCCTTGCACTACGCGTTCAGTCCTTCCACCCCAAGAGCATTGAGGAGCAGTGCCTTCTTCCTCTCCGACGTTGCGTCCGAGGCCGCCGCGTCGATATAAACTTGCAAGACGCGGCGCCATTTCGTCCAAGGAATTGGAGGAACGCCTGGGCACTGAAGAAAAATAGTGGGTGGAATGGCGGCGTTCATGCTGCCGGTGAGACATAGGGCGACGGAAGATGTGCAGTAGAAGCAGGAGTAGAACCGGAGGCGTCGAAAGATAGCGTCCGAAACAGACGTGTACTGGTCCACGAGTTATCAAGGTGCCGAAATACTTAGATGCAGGGGTAACGTAAGGGTGAGCGGTACACCAGAAGCAGGCATAAGGCAGGATGCTCACATTTCCGCAGGATTAACTGGAATTTTCCTCGTCGCCAATGTGGTGTCGACGCAGACGCCAGAGACGCCACGTCGTAGGAACGCTAGGTGCACAACGGGACGGCGGCCCCGAAGCAGACGAAAGGGAGACGCAGCCGGGTGCCGAGCGAAGCACCAAAAGCCGTAATAACGCTTCCAGTACACTAGCCGTAGTTTAATAATTACAACACAATATATACATTCGCAAGGCGCCCCCTGGGGGCAAGAGAACCTGTTCCTAAACCGGAACCAAAACCACCATACCACACCCTCCTGCAAAAGAACACGAATTCGAAGAAAGAAACTCGACATGAATACAGGAAAAGCACAAAAACAAGTGGAAAAATAAAGGAAAGAGAAGCGCGCGAGGCCATATGCAGGTACTAGTATCCATGTCGTAACCTGTCAACCATGTTCGTCATTCCTTCATGCGATGCCATTGAGGTTCTGACATGTACCAAGTTAATGGAACGACCACAAAAACACGAACATGTGGGAGGCTAGATAAATACATTCAAAGTGTGCCGCAAAAAATCGCATTTTAAGAAGCGCCTTAAGAAAGGTCAAGGCAGGCTTGTTGGTACGGCATAACTGGATAACAATGACAGCGCAAGGAAACAAGGAGGCAACAAAGAGACTGTAGCGCTATGTGTGTCTCTTTGTTGCCTTCTTGTGTCCTGTTTCTTTGCGCTACCATTGTTATCAAAGAAAACCACCATTAGTAAACTAACGCAGAAGGAGAATCAGCTCACCCCCAGAAGCTCGCCATACAGGAACCGGACAAGCCCGTGCGATGCAGTTGAGACTTTTGCTGTTCTGCCTGTAAGAATTCACGGCTGACTTGCTTCCTTGGTTTTTATTTCTGGCGCTTACCCACTACGAGTGGTTGCCCAAGTCGGCGGAAAATTTAAATGTGAACATAAAAGTATTAAAGAATGGTGAGGGGAAAGAAAAAGTTCACATTCTTTTAGAAATTGATCATTATTATTGCAACAGCGTGGCTGCTTGGCCTGGTTGGTATTGCATTCTAAAAAGAAAATACTTTCTTTGTGCGCAGAACATTTGGGAAAAGAAGTCAGATAAGACACAGCGCACACTTACAGCCAGTTTATTGATCAGGTGGCGCGAAAATATATACAATCATGAGGGCGAGGAGATGACACACAGAGAAAGGGAAAGTGACGGCGCACGTGCAAAAACATCTTATTCACGTCTTGAAAACACGTTTCAACTAAGAATATGCTCGTATTCATTGTCCAACAAGTTGATAGACGAGGCACTTAGTTCCTGCCTTGCGAATACAAAAACCGCATCATGTATTTCACATGCCCTCTTGTCCCTATATCTTGCCATTACCTGGCAATCATCAAACATGGGGGTGCACCCACACTTGGCCCAGTGACTTGCCAAATGACTGCCCACTGATCCGCGCAAGAGATTTCCGTGCTCCCTGAGGCGATCGTTCAGACAACGCCCCACCTGACCGTTGTAGCATCGACCACATGGTAAATAAATCCAACACACAACTCCTATAATACATTCTACAAACATTTTTGCATGCTTCTCATTACACCGAACACTTGAAGAGCCTTCGGAGTTCACTCTTCTGCATAGGGACCCTAGCTTGTTTCTTGCCGTGAGAACAACCTTCACCCCTCCTTTTCAACAATTCTTTTTAAGCAGTGCAATACTTTTTGCACATGAGGTATGGCAGAAACATTTGGCTTAGGCTCGTCCTGAGTTGCGTGTTTTGCATTCTATCCCTGCTTCAAATCTTTAAGAAGTGACTCCGCTATGCCTGAAAGCAGATGATCATGTAAGCCTGCTGTCTTAAGTCGGTTAACTTGGTTGCCAAAGCTGCTCTCAGCCTGGCGATGGCAGGACCTTGACAGTGATGCCATCATGCATGCTTTTGCAATTCCTCGCTTTACAAGCTTGGAATGTGCTGAACCACAAGGAAGCAGGGCTTTCTGGGAGCGGGGAGCGTATTGACAACACACATGTTCTGTCAGGAACATAAGCTCTAGGTCTAAAAATATAAGCTTGTTATTCTCAGGGAACTCCGTCGTTATCTCCAGGCTAGTCATGTCAGAAAAAATTCTGAAATTCACATCGACGTTCTGCGTGTGTCGCACTGTTCTGCAATAGGAACTGAGCTTGTTATTCTAAGGAATCCGAAGGTAGCCCCACAGACTTTCTTACATTGTAGTTCAATGAAGCAGCCCCAAGGAAATACTATTTCGAGTATTTGATGGAATTCCTAAATCTCTGAATAAAATTTCGAAGTTCTTCGTAGATTTACGAATCGTTGACAGTATTGTCACGTCGTCGTGACGTTGACAAAAGCAGCAGTTGGCGTGTTCAAAACGAAACTTCACTTGGGCAAACCAGGTCCGGTAAACGAGAAGTCAAACTAGAAGCGAAACACGCTGTACTGATAACGGCGAACAGAGCGCCGGCAGTCGATAATCAGATCTGCGGCAAGGCGCGTCGGTATTTATACATGCAGCATTGAACATTCGAGCCTTATCGCCGGTGGCCGCGTATCTTCTAGAATGAACTCAACTGAAATACAAAAACAATGTTGCAGTGGCTTGGCTCGGCTATGCCAGGATATACATAGCGTTAGCAAAGGTTCAGCTGATTATTCTTAGCTTTTCATGTCTCCGCAGCACGTTTATCCTTCTTCTGTTCATTCTTCCTACGCTCAACCGCTAATTGCCAGGCAACTACTTCGGGATCCGATGAGTTAAGCTTCTGCGCTCTTCTGCGCCGTTGAGCAGCATTCGCGCTCTCCTTCTCCATGGCTATACCACCCTGGCAAACGCCAGTCAGAGGCGCTATCAAGCGGCTCCAGCACAGTGTCAGGCGGCGACTGCACAGCGAAGGCGAATAGCTGCGCGCGCGCCGGCGCCAGTGCGTCTGGCACAGCTACGACGTCACTGTCTCTGGAATGCGCAGACCCGCGGAGGAGTGCGCGGAAGATGCCGGCTCCGGTGCGCCAGCTGCGTGACATCACTGATCCTCGCGCATGCGCAGCACGGCTCTTGAGGAGCCACGCGAAACCGGCTCGGCTAGGCCAGTGTAGCTAGCGCTCCAAAAGACGCGTACCATAGAGGAACAATTTATGAAGGAACAGAAAAAAATGTCTGGTATCTTTCTGGTATATAATCTGCCGTAAATTCTCCCTCAATAGTACGCGTCTTTTTTTGTTCACAGTCAGCCCACTGGGTACATTCACACCTCCTGACTCGCGGTTCCGTCACGTGCACCTGGACCTCGTAAGCCCTTTGCCCCCCTCGGAAAACAGCCGGTGTATATTAGCATGCGTAGACCGGTTCACGCGGTGACCTGAGGCACTACAGCTCACCAACATCACGGCAGAGTCAGTTGCCCACGGACTCATCACCGTATGGATAAGCCGCTACAGAGTTCCCAAGACCATCACAACGAATCGAGGTCGTCAATTTGACTCCACGCTCTTCCGGACTTTGTCCCGCATGCTTGGTGTCAACCACATCAAGACGACAGCCTACCACCCTATGTCGAATGGCATGGTTGAGCGGTTTCCCCGTTTCATCGCCAGCTCAAAGCCTCGCTCATGGTCTCACGATCCTTGATACCCTGGACGGAGCGACTGCCACTCGTCCTCCTCGTCCTTCGCAGCACGATACACACGGACGCGTCCTGCTCTTCAGCTGAGCTCGTTTTTGGCACGACCATAAAGGAATGGTGACAGAAAATTTGTGAACCTCGGTTTTTTGCTCTTAATCAATGTCTACTTACTCGATAACAGCGGCAACGAAACTCATTTGCCCCAGCGCGAGACGAATGTTTAATTATATGCTCGTATGTTACGACCGGAGGCAGTTTCGATTTCAAAGAGCACTCGGTGGCCCCGTGACGTCGCCGGTCACCTCGATCAGGTGACCGCGAGAGCCAGTGACGTCACTGGCCACTTTCTGCCATGTTGTCAGCGCTGCTGTTTCGTCTGCTGTGTTGAGCAGGTGTTGAGCGTTGTGAGTGCTTGTTTCCTCGATCGTCAAACTACGTTGCTATCTAGAGCGGCGATGGACGAAAGAGCTGGGAGGAGTGTAAAAATCAGTAAGAAAAGCTCGATTCACTTTGCGAATCTCGCCCGTATACGATATTGTTCTTGTTGTCGTCGTCCAACTGAGGCGACGTTTATCGCCAGGCTTGGAGTAGCCGCAGCATTAGACGTGCTGAAACATTTTCGCTCTGATCATACGGAAAGTAGCAGGACGAGAAGTGACGAAGGAAGCAGTGAAATCACAACATTGGCGCTCTGTAACAGTGTTTATGCGTAACATGCAAGTGACGTGATGTACGCTTTAATGACTCGTATTTATATCGGGCAACACCGCCTTCTCAAGTCATACCAATCCCACGTACGCACGTCGAAGGGCTGAAGCAGTTATAATAATAATATCTGGGGTTTAACGTCCCAAAACCACGATATGATTATGAGAGACGCCGTAGTGGAGGGCTCCGGAAATTTTGACCACCTGGGGTTCTTTAACGTGCACCTAAATCTAAGTACACGGGCCTCAGACATTTTCGCCTCCATCGAAAATGCAGCCGCCGCGGCCGGGATTCGATCCCGCGACCTTCGGGTCAGCAGTAGAGCGCCATAACCACTAGACCACCGTGGCGGGGCAGAAGCAGTTATCTGTCCACTACGCAATATTTCCACGCCCACTTCTTGTTTTAGTTTGAATTATTCGGGTTTGACCAGCATGTTGACCAGCAAGGACGTTTATCGACGCTGTCCGCAAGGCAGTGTTCGAGAAGCTTCTCGATTGTAGTAGATCGTTTTGTTAAGATTGCGCGCCGCCCGCGAATGTTCTAGCTTTGTCGAGAGATAATGCCGCCACCAGCGATATTGCTGGAAAATTCGATAGCGCCTGTATAAAAGCCGACGCGCTTGACCGCTTGTCAGTTGATCGACGGTCGACGCTCTGTTCGCCGCTATCAGTTTATTGCTGTAGCTGGAGTTTCATTTTCCCGGCCACAAGTTCGGCCTAATAAAGAGTTTCATCTCGGACGTGCTGACTGCTGCCTTCGTCGACGTCACGATCACGTGACAATATGATCCCGGCAGCAGAGAGCTTAGTTCGTCTGTAGGCTTCCTAACGTTTGCGGGCACCTGGTTACCGGAGCTGTTGACGGCTGCAGCAGTAGCAGCAACTGCGGAGCCCGTAGCGACATCTTGTAGCGTTTTGTCAAACTACCATAATTTTTTTAGATGCAAAGTATCTTAAGGCGGAGCTCAATCCGGTGGTGGTGGTGGTGGTGTGCGGCGTGACCGCCCTTACTGCGCATGCGCATACCCTCTCCACACACCTCCTCTCCACTCTCCCTCTCCCCTTCCCCTCTCCACATACCCTCCCCTCTCCCGTACCCCTCTCCACTGCCCCTCCCCCTCTCCACTCTTCCTCTGAAACGCGGGCTAGACATGCCGAAATTCTCTCCTGCGCAACGCCGCGATGAGCTCGAGCGCATGCGCGTCCCCTCCCCTTTTCTCTCCTCTCCTACGCGGCCCCCCTCTCGCCCGCCTGTCGACCGCGTTCCCCGCTCGCCCTGTGAAAATTAACGGCCAGGCTAGATGGAAGATACGACGCGCGTAGCGTCCCTCTTCGCGTTCCACGACGCGAGGTCGGTAGCATGCCCAATGAACGCCAACGGAACGCGATCGTGCAAGTGCTCCGGCTTCGCATCGCCTCATGGTCCCCTTTAGCGGGAGATGGTGTAATTTTTTTCTGTAGCGTTGCTGTTCTTGTCGGGAAAAAAAGCAATGAGAATACTGTGAGTTGCTAATTATCTCACTGCTAATGCTTTACACAGAATCAGTAAGCGGATAAGTCGCTGCGACGTTATATTGTAGGTCTCTGGTTAGGCTGTGCATCATCAGGTGTCGCTACCAGCGTTGTTCGTCTCGGGAGAGGTTCTTTGCAGTACGTTCCACATGGGTTTCCTTTGCGCATGCGTGGCCGTCACCTAGCAACGGAGACACGCGCCTTGCAAGCGCGGCCAGATGTTCTCTGGCGCGGCCGAGCACAGGCATGTCGGGCGTGTGGTAGTGCCGTAGTACGGTCCCTAGAATATACTGAGCGTAGGGGTAGTGCCGCTTTGCCGCTGCTGCGACTACGCTCAGCACTTGTTGACAGCAGGTTCCATGCCACTTTTCCTGCGGCGTGGGTCACTGTGGAGCCTTCAGTGGCGACAGCACCTGAAGAAGATGTAAGGCACCTGTGGGACTTGTTAGTAGCGACTGACATTTGCGTGCGGTAGATATTGCCGTACTTATGGCGTTTACCGTACGGAGGTGCTAAGATGCCCTAATGAAATGGCCTGTACTGAAGTACAATAAAAACTCAGGGTCCCTTATGCATTTGCCTGAGACGACTGGAAGGTGAAAGCCATCAAGATGATGTTCTATAGAATAATTACCAACCCGTTCGAACGCTCACGTTAATAGGCCTAGTTGCTGCATAACTTCGCAGGTAAGAACTTCAGCACAAACGAGGAAGAATTACAAAGAGATGAGACGAGCCCTGGCGCAGTGCGCGTGTTCCGTCCTATTAGCGCTGAAGTTTTCACCTTCAAAATGTACTGAAGTAACATCTGTATCGGAGGGAATGGAGTAACACAAGCACAGACCCTTAATATTTTCATGAAGCTAGATGCATGGGTCGCGGGCCGCTGCGGATGCCTGCGTGCAGCACATATAATCGCCCATCGTAGCAGCTGCATGCCCAATACTTCTTTCAAATGTGCCCGCGTGGGAGCCTTCGTCCCTTTTTCCTATTCTACTAAGCTTGATTTAGGCTATTGTAGAGCGACATTTTTAGTTGGGTCCTCAGAGCCGTCGGCGTGCGGCGTCTGCTAGCGCGCGCTGCCCATATTTTCCAAGGCCAGGCGTTTGCGTGAGGCTGGTGCCAGTAAAGTCGAAAGAACAGGGAAAAATCTAGGGACTTTAGGTGCCAGCGCGCGCTCCCCATGGTTGCCAGGCGTGGCCACGCATGCGCAAAGGAGACTCATGTGGAACGTACTGCAAAGAACCTCTCCCGTTCGCCTCGTACACGCCTCCGGTAACCCGGCCAGAACTCGTGACGTACGTGGTAACCTCTCTATGACGTCATCGTCTTTTGCTTCTATTTGCGAATCGGCTCTTTCACGAACTTCAAAACTCAATTGAAATACTTTTTAGGCTGTAATTGTGGTTCATATTGTACAGATGGCACCTATATGCACCCATTAGTGTGATTGAAGAGTCAAATTGTGTCCGAATTTTTGTGTCACCACTCCCTTATTAAGCTTCCTGGCCAGTTTTTCGACGCGTCTCCGGTACCACCATTGGACGTTGCTGATTATGTCAGTCGCCTCAGGAATGCCATGAGAGACGTGTCTCCTATTCCATCACGTCAACACTCACGCCCAAGTTTCGTCAGTCGGGCTCTCCGGGATTGCACACACGTCTTCGTACGTCACGATGCAGTCAGACCACCACTACAACCCTTTAAACGCCAGTGTTGTCGACGTGCCTGGTAAGCCCACGATGTGCGCACAGCTACTATACTTACAAAAACACGTCGATACACCTCGTAACGCTTGGCTCAAAGCCATAAAATACAGCATAGATGTACTCGCTGACTGCTTCGTGTGAAACCGATTCCCACAACGCGTGGGATCTGCCGAATATTTTTGTGGTCGAATATTTAGATTTTCTGCTTTATGATCAAACACAAATGCAGCAAATCAAGTTTTACATCTGTTTTCAACGCAATATCTAGTGTTTTTCTATATTCATGTGCAGCTTTTTCAATTGATCCAACTGTGGGGGTGCTATCACCCCCTGCAAAGTCTTATTCCTCTCATGGCGCATGCGCGTCGGCGTATTTAGAGTGCTCGCCGCCCACGAGGGATGACGCTGCCCCCGTGGCGCCGCCCAGTCGGCGTGGTTAGGAGAGCACACGGGAAACAGCAACCACTCTCTTTTTGGGTTTGGCGCGCGAGCCAGCGGTCGTCCCTCGTGGGAGACCCGTGGGAACGATTCCTTGGCTCGGCCTGGCGGACTTCTGTGGCGAGTCAAACGTCGGCGACGCCGCATCCACAGTACAATGTTATATTGGCATTATATTGAGTTATTTGTCATTTTACTTTAGTTATTTATAAGATTCAAGTTATTTATAAGAGGACCCTCGAAACAATTCTGGAATCATGTAAAGCCCCTAGGGGAAAAGAATCGAACAGTCCAACATGACATTATGGACACAGGAGTAAACCATCTGAAGGGCCAAGACGCACTATGCAACGTTATAGAAAAAATAGCGGACTCCTTCAAAAATTGTAATGAATTGAGCAGACACGAAAAGGTGAATGAAAAATTAAGATAAATTCAGAACCAGATCTTCCACTAGAGCACCTAAACTAGAAGAAGGCGGTAGAAATAATTCCTGTATCAACTGGACAGGACGAAATACCTATCAGACTGATTACAACATTTGGGTCAAGCACGAAAGATGTTTTGTTTCGATCAATGGCAAAAATCATAAAAGAGAAACAAATCCCGGACAGCTGGAGGAAAAGTAAAATGAACTTGATGTACAGGGAACTGGCGACAAAACGAACATCAAATCCTATAGACCGCTTATAATAACGCCAGTAGTCTTCCGAATAGCTATGCAAGCTGTTAAATGAAGCTTAAATTATGGATAGAAAGTAACAGTATACTAGGAGATCTGCACAACGGATTTATAATGACCAGACGCACGAATGGTAACCTTTTTGTAGTCATCCAGTGCATAGAAGGAGCCAAATAGGAGAACAGACAATTATATTTAGCCTCTCTGGATACCATTGACGGCTATCATACGACAGCTTCCTCATTGAAGCTCCCCATTGCCCTCAATAGGGAACTTCAAAAACTATTTTTTTCTTAAAAGAAAAATTGTAATGATAAAACTTGCCATAAGCATAACTATTTATTTGCTTTCAATTGAGGTATAAAGCTGATTTTTACCTGGAGCACCACGTGGTGTAAATTGCGCCTCAATGTGGACCAAAAATGATGATTTTCTCAAATGGGTTATTTTTTTTCTCGTGGAATTTAGAAACTTCAGTCGTCTCAAAATATTTTTAACGCATAATATGCCTTCCATAGAGCAAGTATTTTTTACTCAGATATTCATACATAGCGCAATATTACAAGGAAAAAAATTCAAACATGGGACATTCTGGCGAAATTTCTGGCGGCGTATACGGCCGAAAAATTGAAGCAATATCATTTCACTTGCAACACCTTGCACCAACGCCATCGCTTAATATCCAAACCAAATGTGGTATTGAAACGAGAAACGATACTCGCATAATAAATTTTTGACAAAAAACACTCCGACGAAACTCTGCGAAATTCAAAATGCTTCCCACCTGACCAGAATTTTTTTCTCTCCGAAATATTCTAGCAATTTGCTGCTTTCAATGCAATAAATAAGTAACATTTTTTTTTTCGAATACATTTGAGATGGTCGCCAAAATGGCTGGGACGTTTGGCGTGGAATGACCCAGCACGGTTTATCTGATTTGGTGCCACATGCCAAATAAACTATATTTTCGTAGAATTGCGAGGACTACAAGCTACGAGCTTCTCTTAGATTTTGATGTCCTCATTTCTTCATTGCTGTATCACCCCCAAATTTTCAACTTTATAAGACACTAACACACTCTAAATTAGAATGTGCTGCAGCTATATTATGGGACCCAATTTGGACAAACTACTAACTTCCGTTGAACTTCTCCAGCATGCCGATAGGCACAGAGCGCAACTAAAGATTAAGAATATGTATAACAACGTAAATAAACGCGATAAAAAAAGCTAGCTTACGCAACCTTATTTATATGTCAGGAGTACTCGAACACGGCGTGCTCACCTCCCTGCGCTTTCTGTAGTATAAGTATTCAAAAGCGTAATTACCGTGCCTTTGTGTTCCACTAAACCACGACATTGCACTGCTCCTGCACACAGCATACCCTCATTGGCGTCCCAGAAGGTCATCCACAGAGAAATTGATTTCAAAGCAAGTTCGCCTACGTCACGACGTCAGAAATGCGATCGGATGTAATTTATGTGCGCTTCTATTATTATTCTTTCAAACTGTGACACCAGGTTTTAGCTTGTCTGCTTTGGACATTCTTTAAAATTTTCAGTCCGAGCGAAGCTCAGGACTCAAGCGCAGTGCGGCGGCATTTTCCCACTGCTTATTTATCGATGTCCCTGGTCGTTATCTTAATGGCGATCCTTTTTTTTTTCCTCTGCGACTACGCCTACGAAGGTAAGCGGCAGTACTGAATTCACCGCCATAGCCTAACGGGTTCGATCATTGCCTCTGCCCTGCTTACATTTCCGCAGGATCCCGAGCACTGCAAGTTACGGGCCTCGCTCTCTTTCGCGTTCCCATTATTTCCTCCACGCTTGATGGGCTCCCGCCCACAAACAAGAAAGAATGTGACAGTGGAAACCGTTAGGCCGCCTTTCCACTGAAACGGCTGCAGCCCAACGTTCTTGGGAGTCATCGTTTCCTCAGATTAAATCATGATTACGGCCATGAACATATTATGCTGCTTCGTCCCAGTGAGGGTGGCAGTTTCTGTACCTTATGGCTGCGTATATTTGATTTTTTATGGTTCAGTGTAGTTGAAAAAGAAACTTTTTCTTGGGGGAAGTTAGCGTTGGTGCTGTATATTGGTTGAAAGAATGTGTAACGACCGCTTCACTGCCACAGCGCTAGGGGCTGTTCAAGAAAGGTGAAGTCGGCGGGCAAAAAACGTCTCGGCGCTTTGTACCAGGCTCCTCTCTGGAATTCTCTGAGCAGGGGCGTAGCCAGAAATTGTTTTCGGGGGGGGGGGTTCCACCATACTTTGTGTATGTTCGTGCGTGCGTTTGTATGTCCGTGTGCATATATACGCAAGCAAAACTGAAAAATTTCAGGGGGGGGGGCTCGAACCCCCCCAACCCCCCCCCCCCCCCCCCCTCCTAGCTACGCCCCTGTCTCTGAAGTATCATCATTCATTATCACTCTCAGCCTGTTTTAAGTCAACCGCCGGACGAAGGCCTCTCTCAGTAATCTCCACTTTATACCCTATCCTGTGCGAGTTCATTCCATTTTATCCCTGCGAACTTCTAAGCTTCGGCACTCCATCTAACTCTCTGCCTACTTTGACTGCGCTTCCCATCCCTTCTTTCTGTTGCCCATCCCATTCTGTTGCTCTTACTGTCCACCGGTTGTCTGTTCTACGCATTACGTAGCCAGCCAAGGTCAATTTATTTCGCTTGATCTTAACAACTATGATGTCTGCAACCCCTGTTTGTTCCCTGAACCATTCAGCTGTCCCCCGGTCTCTTGATGTCCCTCCTATCGTTTTACGTTCCATTGCACACTGCGTGGTCCTCAACTTTTGCTCTAGTTGCTTTGTTATCCTCCATGTTTCCGTCCCATATGTTAGAAAACTGGAAGTGCGCAGTGAATGTGTACTTTTCGCTTTAATGACAGTGGCAGATTTTCTGACATTATCTGGGAGTGCCTGCCGAATGCACTCCAGCCCATTCATCGCTGAATTTCTTTTTCGTGCTGAGGCTTTCCTGTGGGATGTTAAAATCGATGAACGAGTAATTGATTAAAAGTACACCACAAAATGATTAATCATCATCAATGTCCGTCTTTCGATTAATCGAAATAATCGATTGAACCTGTCCGATTAATGGATTACGGCAGCCCCACCCCCTCACAACACCACCCCTTGGCCGGAGCCCATGATTGCAAGGCGAGCGATGTCGAGATCCCGAGACGCAGATGTCGAGCGCAGTTTTTACTAAAGCCCATATTTGTACGCTATAGTAGAACGAGCCCGGAGCCGGCGGTGGCCCTATCCCATAGAGACAGAAATGAACACGCCCTGATCTCCGTCGCCTACGGTGTGCACCTCCAAGCTCTCCCCAAGACTTCAAGCCCGGGCAGGAGGCGGCACCACCCCGACGAGGCAGAAATGCACTTGCCCGCTTCTCCCCGCTCACAACCTACTACCACCACCTCTTTTCATCCTCCGTTCTTCTATCGTGTGCTGGTTAAACAGCGGCAAAAACCACGTGGGGCTTGCGTGTAAGGTTACCAAGTATTCAGTGAAGGAAGTCGCGACGGAGGCGGAGGGGGTCACCAACATAGGGAGCCAGCGAAATCAGTTTTCTTTATTGCGGAATCTTCCAGACAAATCTCTTCAGTACGACTGCGCAACAAAAAAAGACGCGGACAACAGACAAGCAGACACTCCCAGCCATGGTGGCGTATCGGCAAGTGGGGGGGGGGGCAGACCACCCTCACTCATTCGGCCGTTTATATATATATATATATATATATATATATATATATATATATATATATATATACACATATATATATACAGTGATGCTACCGAGGACTTCTGATTTGGAGCAATTTTTGGAGCAGCAAGATTTCCGTTTTGGAGCACTTTGGAGCAGCAATATTTTCATCTTGGAGCACTTTGGAGCAGATAATTTTGCATCTGGGAGCACTTTGGAGCAGCGAATTTTACATCCTGGAGTGCAATACAGAAGCATATTGCATTAACATTCAAGCACCTGAGTATTATTATGGGGCTCTTATGAAGGCTAGAAATATTTCGATTCATTGCAAATCTCATGGAAAAAATCATCTCAGGAGCATAGGCGTGCGCACAGGGGGGACTGGGGGGGCGCCCCCCCCCTCCGATCAGCTAAGAGGGGGGGGGCGCAAAATCTGCCCCGTACATTGACCCTCGCGATAGCAATTATATGGACTCTCTCGGCGGATTTTTGCCGTCGCCGTTGGCGTGATTTTCCGTATAAAGTCCAAATTAATAACATCACGCGCATTCTAACCGCGGGTAAAAGCTCGCGAGCGCTGGCGACGAACGCGGCTGAAGCGGAGATTAAACTAGCCGGCCGTCTGTCTCCGCCGCACGGACACCGCATGAGATAACATCTTCCCGCGTGCGGGCCTGCCGTCGATTGCTCATCAGACAGAGAGGAAATGCCCCGCCCGTCTTTAGTAAGGAGCATGAAGGGACGCCAGGGGAGCGGAAGGGGACCTCATCGTTCGAAGGGCGCAGTCGCTTGCGCGCGCGCTATCTCGAGGCATCAGGAGACGGCTCGTAAACTTGCTGTGCTCTCAACGCTTACTTCGCGTTTAGAGAACTCAGAGCAAGAAAACGCTTCGGTTCCTGGAGGGGCCATATTCCCTTAAACCAGCGTTTTGTTGAGTTACGCGAGATCGGATCCAAAAGAGTTAGCTGCTAGTCTTACTTCGTTTCACAATACATTTTTCTGGTATCGCATTCATTGCTTCGCTCTTAAGCGAAACTGAGTTTTTTTAAACGTTAGCTATTGACCCCCGAAAGCGAGGGGCGGACGTGTAACATGGCGTAGCCGCTTCACTGTGGGCCGTCAGCGACGGGCCCGCTACTGACAGCTGCGCATTTGCGGCTCCTCCGACCAGGAGATATGATTTTACTAATGAGATGACATTTTTAAAAAAGCAAGCAAAAAATTCGAATTGGAACCCTAGCACGTGAGCTCGAAATGGCAGGGCCTTTTAGGGGGTATTTACCGCAGAATGATTACAAACTCGGACGCGCTGGCGGAAGGAATTACGAAAAAGGTGTTCTGGATGAAGATCCGTGGATAAAGTACATCTGAGGAAAAGCGTCAACGCGTTTCCACCGTTCGCGTGCTCTTCCATAAACGCGAAGCAAGGAAAATTCGATATTGTCCCATATATCTACTGCTAGCGATCCCAGATTTCATTCCGCGATGTCCTTAAACAGAAGTGACAGACATTTTAGCGGCACTCATGTAGTTATTACTGAACATTGCTTTCCTTACGTGCCGTGCGACGCTTGAAACGAGCTATCAGCAGCGTTTCTGGAACAGACGACGTCCGCCGATGAATCACCGTCGCACTTTCTCGCTACCGATAGGCCTAGACGTCACGAGCCTCTGCGGAGAGCGCGTTTTGCTGTCGAGACGACTCGCAGAACAGAAGCTGCGTCGGCACCGTGCATGGCATCGTGGCTTACTCGGAACGCACGCGCGAGCGCTATTTATTCAGCGGAATAATTCTTGGTCCATGATTGCGACTTTATTGGCAGCCCCAAGATCGAGCTGCACATGTTCTGACGCGCCGGCGGTGCGATTGCCGGTGATAGACGCCCCCAAACCCGAGACTTTGGCGCAGTTTGGCGCAAATTTCGTCGATATTATCAGGATGGCGCAGTAAAACAATTTGGCGCACTTTGGCGCAGTTGGCGCAGGAGTGGAATCACTGCATATATATATATATATATATATATAGTCGAGAAAGGAAGACAAAACGTACGAAACAAGCTTTACTAACGTTTCGGCAGGAGGGCCTGCCTTCGTCAGAGTGACGAAGGTAGGCCCTCCTGACGAAGGCAGGCCCTCCTGCCGAAACTCTGACGAAGGCAGGCCCTCCTGCCGAAACGTTAGTAAAGCTTGTTTCGTACGTTTTGTCTTCCTTTCTCGACTGCATTTCCCACCGGATCCATTGAACTTCATCCTCGCATATATATATATATATATATATATATATATATATATATATATATATATATATATATATATATATATATATATATATATATATATATATATATATATGTATATATAGGGAGAGAGAGAGGGGAGAGAATTTCGTTCGCACTCAATTTGATGTGCTTTTTCATATACTGTGAGAGAAATGACTGAACGGCGTTTAATTACATTATACAAAAGTACGTCAGTTTTACGCAGCATGCGCTGAGACAACCATACATATGCGTGTTTTGCGTGTAATAGTTTTACAAGCAACACTTTTAGGAGCTTGCTCGCCAAGCTTCTTATGCTCGCGCCTTGTCCATCGCGCTGTAGCCGCTGCTTCTCATTGCTCCCGTTAGAGGCGCAGCTGTGCTCTCTCCGGTGATTCAAGCGCGCTCACTAGATGGCGCGCCGCCGCTCAGGCGGCGCACACTCCGCTGAACACTCGGCGCGTGCTCTCGTTAGATAGGTGACCGCTAGAGGGCCGCGCCCATATACAGCGCTTGCTTTCTGCGCGCTTCCTTTCTCTTCGCCGGGAGCTCACTCAGTGCACTTCACTACCGCTACTCAGCATGAACACCCAAGAAGCCAAGGCAGCGGCGGTGAGAGCTCGCAAGGCAGCAGCATCGCGGGCTCGCCGCCGAGACGCTGCGGTGAGAGCCCGCGAAGCAGAAGAGACACGTCTCCGATGCGTGTTGTATGACTGCAAACGTCCCACCACCATCAGAGGGACCAGTATCGACGTTGCCTTCTTGAACTTCCCATTGCATCCTATCATCGAAGGTCCTTTGGCCACGTACTTTGCGGATCACAAAGCAGTCATCTTCAAAGGGAAACGAGTCCCCGAGCTTATCAGGGACGCCCTTCTTGTAATTCGTAAAAATCTATGTAAACTTGTGTATATAATGTATGTATAGTCCATCAAATTGTAAATTGTGTGTATAGTCCATCAAAATGTAAAAGTGTGTACATAGTGCATCAAGATGTAAATTAATAAAAATTGTGTATATAATGTGCATATGTATAACAACGTGGTCACGTCTTTGTATCACGGTAGAGGAATTTGTGCGGATTCACGGATTCACGGGTTACCCGATCATCTCCGAGCAAGCTCCTCTAACATCATTCACTTCGTGGATGTGGCGTGATTTTTTATACATTAACCTTTATACATGAATACAGTAATGTCGGTGGCGACCTTCCCAGTAGTATAGATTTCTATCATTCAATAAAATTTCGTTATCGCTTAAAAACTACACACTAATAACTGCGTTTTTTAAAGGGGCCGTGCAAAACTTTTCCAAGTAACCACCGAATGGCTTCATTAAAGGAGTTTATTGCCTCAAGAATCCACTTCCACAAAAATTTTAGAACCCGTCAAGTACGAGCGGAGTTACAGGGATTTGTCACATGCTTTAAGCGCTTTTCCTCTCCTTTCGTTGCTGGAAGGAGAGAAAGCCCCTTCATCCCCCTGCGTAGCTGGGATGACAAAGAGGCAAGAAGATGCGTCCCTTCGTCAGCGCGCGTCATGACCTAGAGCACTTTCTTATCTTTTTTTTTAGGGGCGAAGGTCCTTAGGCTGAAGCCATGTCCCTCCCTCGTTGTGACACGCTAGTACTGGAAGCGCTCGCGCCAAAGAGAAGTATTCTTCCTCTTGTACTCCGAGCGCCTTGATGATGATGCCAATGAGGAAAAGGAGCCATGTCCTTCGCCCGTTGTGACACGCTAGTACTGAAAGCGGTCGTCATCATTCACTTTATTTATTTATCTATTATTTTATTTATTAATACTGTCAACCCTTTGTTGAGGGTTCTTACAGGGAGGGTAGAAATAAAGGCAAAGAAACCAAACAAACAAGTGTGTCAAGTGGCAGCGTAATCATTTAAATACACGTCTAACAATTTTTTTCAAATTGGCAAACATCACTTGCATTTACCACAAAGCTTGGTACGCATTCCAAAGTTCAATCACAGCGACTGATTCTATAAAGAATCACTCACTCACAAAAAAAATAAAGAATCACTCGCGCTCACGCCAAAGAGAAGTCTTCTTCCTCTTGTTCTTCGAGCGGCTTGATGATGATGCCAATGAGGAAAATTTCAAAATCACAGCATATCCACGAAGTGAACGATGACGAGTGGGTGCAGGCAAAACCACATATAAAAATTGAAAAAGGAAACAAGCGAGAAATAGAAAGAAAGAAAGAAATAAAAATAGGAAGAAAAATAGAAATAGAGATAAATAAACATAAAAAACAAAAAGAGAGGAGGAAAGAAAAAGAAAACGGAAGAGAAACAAAGAAGGCTACCCAGCAGTTATGTTTTTTCCTTGTTCGTTTTCTCCTTGATGTGGATTGAAGTCCCGTCAAGGAGATGATCGACGTCGATGAAGCAGGAGGCAGGTTGGAGGTAATAAAAACTTGAAGGTATATTGTAGCGAAATATTTACAGTCATATGTACATCTTGCCGAAGCACACTGATGATAACATAGACATCAACAGCATCTTACTCTTCTACTTAACTTTTCTTAAGTTAGAGCCTAGAACACTGTTACTACATACGAAGAACCGAGTCTCACTGTTCGACCACCGAGTGGTTACGGCCCAGACGAAAGTTGCATCGTACGGAGTCTTACTGATCGATCAGTTAAGTGATTACAGCCTAGACTGAAGGGAAACGAATTCCGTCCAGTCTTAAGTACCTTGCGGTAACAAAGAGAAAGGGGAGGTGGCCACTGGTGGTCCGCCTCGACATTCCCTTATCCAATCCGTTTATCCTCAGATTAAGCCACTCCCTACTGGGCTGTCCTTAGTCTCGACAGCAGTGTCTTTACAGCGCAGACAGGCGTTTTGGCACTCTTTCCCATCATGGCTCTCTCTTTACCCCACGCTCTCAGGAGTTCCCACGGTTGCAATACATCTGTATCGCACACCTGAGGCATTCGCGCCGTTTCTCACGCTCATCGAGTCGAACCCCCGGTGACGGTAGTCAAGACGGTTTCGGGAAGACAATTTGCGTGTCCTCGCGTTTCCCGCATTAGGACCGCGCATTGTTGTGACTCCATCCTGCCTTGCCGTCGGCGCGCCCAAAGCGCATGCCGACCATTGTTGTGGTCAAGCATACTGTCGCCTCGAGCGACAGCATAGAGCAGGAGATGCTTGCTCTCCGCATTTTCCCACACATTCGGGCTGTAATCCCGAAGAGCCGACCTCTGAGAACGGTCGCTTGACCGCAACCCATGCTGGCCATCGTTGCTCAAAGGAAGCCGTTTGATTTCTCTTGATAATTGCACAGCCGAAGACCGGGCAGGGGGAGAGCCGAGAAAGAAGCTTTCTACGACGTACCGTGTCGCGCCGTCCCGTCCCGTCTGCACAATCGACTTATGAGCGGCCAAAACCTAACACCAGCTCCGCACTTCCTTCAGGCTCGATCAGAGGGACTTGCATTGACCTCGTCTTCTCAAATTTCAGGTTGGATCCCGTACAAGAACCTTTGGCTTCACATTTCACCGATCATAAGGCGGTCATTATGAAGGGAAAACGCCGCCCACATCTCACAACCACAGTGTGATTAATAGACAACTTTGTATATACTGTACACACGTGTTGTCACGTCTTTGCATGATCGAGTGGGCATTGTACGGGGGGATTCACGCCATGATGTATTCGTAGGGGACATATAAAACTGCAGTGGTTGTTCATATTCTAGGTATCTGCTGATGTAAAACGTGCGTTATCGAAATACTCACTAACATGCAATATTTGAACAAATTTTCTTCAGCGAAAGAACATATGCGGAAACTTGTCAGACGTATTGTATTGTCATTAACAAGGCGACAGTCATATTATAGAAACGAAACTCTGTACTGAGCTAAGTTGTGCCAAGAAAACTAACTGAAAGTACAAGCAAAGCACGCTGCAAACTGATAGCGCTGATCACAGTCATCGGTCGTCGGTAATCTGATCATCGGCGGAATGCGTCTTTTTTCATACATCCGGGATCAAACCTTCCAGCGTTATCACTGGTGCTTGCGCAATAGCTCCCGAATAAACTAGAATACTCACGTCCTGCGCGTAATTTTAGTAGAACAATTCGGAAAAATCGCGAAGCTTCCGAAACACTGCGGCGCGGCTTACGCCGAGTGGTGCTAACAGTTTTCTGCTAGTTAAACCCAATCACACCAAAATAAAGAAATAAGAGCGCGTGGCAGTATAGTTGCACAAAGAGTCGCAAGACACCATCGCTTTTCGCGCTATTGCCACTTACAGCTCCGATTGTCTGGCGATTAGTAATAGTAAAAATATTCAAGGAGGTCTAAAAAAGAAAAAAAAAGTAAAATATAAAGGGTGTTCTGTATCAAGCACTCACAGTGAATAAGTAAAGGAATCCGATACAAGCGGGACCCCTAATAGCTATGACACTTAAAATGAAGCATCGTCAATTGCAGGTAAGAGAATCGAAATGTCAATGCTTATGGAAAATTGCCTGAAAATACTCGTTGAGGCGCTCATGAGAAAAACGGAGCATTTGGTATAAATGTTTCTCGTATCCCCCATCTAACACCTTTACGATGGCTCCTAGTAATTTCCATTATTATAATGCCAACTCAATTTCACTGTTTTATTAAGCGGTAAGTAGAATGTTTGGTACTTTATACTCAAGACCTGCCACGGTGGTCTAGTGGTTATGGTGCTCGATTGCTGGCCTGAAGGTCACAGGATCGAATCCTGGCCGCGGTGGACGCATTTTCGACGGAGGCGAAAATGCTTGAGGTCCGTGAATTAATAGGTTTAGGTGCACGTTAAAGAACCCCAGGTGGTCGAAATTTCCGGGGGCCTCCACTACGGCGTCTCATAATAATATCGCGGTTCTGGGACGTTACACCCCCAACACTATTATTACTGTATACTCAAGGCACGCCCACATACTATATATTTGTTTTCAAAATCTTTTCACAACAGTAAACTCAAGTGAAGTATAAATGTGTAAACAGTAGCAGAAATAACGTAGACATTTAAAAGTAATAATAAAGCAGAGAGCTTATATTGTCAGCACGTTACAAAAGATATATTGCAGCGACAACACCGGAAAAAACAATAGAGACCTAGGCAATGTATGGAATGCAAAAGGACAGCTAATAAAACATTTGTCCTAACAATCAAATTATGTTTTTAAAAACTCTTCAAATAAAGATAGCAGGAAAAAAAAGATACGGTGCACCGCGATATCTTTTGTTAGGTAAAGGCTTGTTCTAATAGATCGAGCTTTCCAGGTAGCACAAAACGGATAATTGACGTTTTATAAACGTTTATCAGAGGCGATAAAAACGTTTAGAAAACGTCACGGAATAGAAGCTAAAGGTCTAGAAAACGTTTTATATCTCGTCTAATATCCGGCTAGAATCCGTTTTTAAGACCATCTAGAAAACGTTTTAAGACGATCTAAAAAACGTTTTTAAGACGATCTAGAAAACGTTTTAAAAACGTTTTAAAAACGTCGCAAAAAATCCCATTTTTAAAACAGATAAAATTATCCCATTGCATCGTCTTTGAAAAGACGTTTTCTAAACGTTTTTAAGACGATCTAGAAAATGTTTTAAAAACGTCGCATAAAATCCCATTAAAAAAAAATATTCCATTGCATCGTCTTTCAAAAGACGTTTTCTAAACGTTTTTAAGACGTCATGCAGGATCTCTTTTCTTTTAGCTGTTTTGTTTTTGCGCATGCAATTATAATAGTGCACGTTTTTAGGAAGCCCTCTCTGCTATAGTAATTACAGTTACTTTATTCTGCAATTACTATTACAGAGTGAGAGCTCAGTCGATTCACAGACAAAAGTGGTCATGTCAAAATTTATTATGTAAAACAGCAACGATTCCTGTACAGCATAGAAACGTAAAAACCACGAAATGAGATATAGCATGCGACTATATAACATTATTCAGAAGCGGCAAAAGAACGCAAAATATCGAGGTAATTAAAGTGCAGCTATATAGTATCTAACCTTCAAGAACACTTTTTGTTGCACGACTAATCATTCGCAAAATTGTTGTCAAACAATTAACAGTGCAATATGACAAAATTTAGGATCTCGCACAGCCATTCTGCAATATGTAAGCGTCGTCTCATTAGCTTTACTTAATCAAACGCAAGGATGAAGTGAAGAGAAATTGTCGAAAAGGGAATGTCGCTGAAGCCAACGACTCGACAAGGGGACTAGTTTTCGTCAGGCAGGGGCGTAGCCAGAAATTTTTTTCGGGGGGGGGGGGGGGGGGGGTTCAACCATACTTTATGTATGTTCGTGTGTGCGTTTGTATGTGTGCGTGTATATAAACGCGAGCAAAATTGAAAATTTTCGGGGGGTTCGAACCCCCCCAACCCCTCCCTCCCTTGGCTACGCCCCTGCCGTCAGGGCCCTGACGAAGACAAGCATTCATGATGAAACGTTTCCTCAACGCTTCATCTTCCGCTGAATTTTTTTCTTGTAGGAAGGAGAGAGAGAAGGAACAGAGGATAGGCAGGGAGGTTAACTAGCGTCCAGTTTGCTATCCTACTTATGGGAGGAGAATGGGGAAGTAAAAATAGAGAGAAAGAGACACATTTCACAACACACACACAGAGGAGTGTATCACAGGTGGTCACTCAATTTGGTGCCTTGAAGTACTGCAGGAGGGCTCGTGTGGTTTTCTGGGCTGATATGCTATGAAGACAGGCTCCCAAGATCTCTCCTTCGGGAAAAGGCCAACCGTCAAGTCTCCTGAAGGCACAATGGCACACTGGAGAGTCCGGCGATGTGTTTGAAATAGCATACAGCGGCATAAATGATGATCGATAGTCACTATACAGTTGCAGTTATCGCACAATGATTAATCTGCCCTACCAATCCGATAGGTGAATGAGTTAGACGACGCTACACCAAGCCACAGCCAACACAATAACACAACAAAAAGAGGTGGACAGTAGAAGTGGACAAGACAGCGCTTACTCCTGTCCACTTCTACTGTCTGCGTTTTTTTAGGGGCGAAGCTCCTTAAGGCGGCACCCGTTCGTCCCTCGTCGTGCTCGTAGTAGTGAGTAACAAGTCTTACCCTTTGACCTCCAAGGTGGTGCCGGTGGGAGATTTCTCCTGTGCGTTGTTGAACAATAAAAAATTCGCAGCGTGCGCGTTAACTAAAAGCCGAATTCTTCTGTCTCTGTAGAAGTGTAAGTGTTAGCTAAAAGCCGACTTCTTCTGTCTCTCATTCCCAGTAGCAGCCATTGTTTACCTCCAAGGTAGTGCCTGGTGAGATTTCTCCTGTGCGTGATTAAACAATAAAAATTTTGTTCAAAACGCCGTTGATTGATGAAATAAACCAACGAAAGACGCCAGATGTTTTGTAAAAACAAAACGAAAGAACGCCAGATGTTTCTAAAGCAAAACGAAAAAGACGCCAGCTGCTTAACGAAAGACGCAAGGTGTTTTCTAAAGCAATGGTTTTCTAAACAATGAAAATTCACAGCGTACATGTAAAATTAAAGTGAGCTGCAAGTCGTCATAACTCATCGAACCTTTAGTATAAACGCGCCCGATCTCACGTCGGTGATGATGTACTGGGCAGAATTCACGGAAGATTCACGGTTTACCGATGAACCTCCGCAGCTTCGCCCACTCATCATCATTCACTCCGTGGATATGCTGTGATTTTTTCAGTGTGCTTCAACCTAATTTTCTAAATATGAACGTAAACCAACAGGCCAAACTCGCCATCGTGCTCCAACACATCATTCTAAGCAGGAAAGGATTCATGCATCAAGCACCTGGTGTGTGTCTCTCTTGGTTTCAAAACAATCGTTCAGTAACGCTACTTAAGACCACAGTTAGTGGAAATCGACTCCAATGTATTGAAATGACTAATAACAAAACAAAACTGCAAAATAATATTTGGCCCACCCAGCCAAGAATGCGGAATGAAAAAAGAACGTAAATTGCTTGCAAAATCACTGTTGCTGAAGTGTATTGCTCACAAAATGATACTTTTAGGAACGTTCTTACAACATGCCTCTGTTGGAACATTTCTCACTGAAAAAGTGATGGCAAAAAACTCTGGCAACATTACAGAAGTAAGACTAGACGTTGGGAACAAAAGGCGCCATTTTAGACGTTAGCTAAAAATATTTGTGGTTGCAGTATCCGTGTTTCAAACGGCGCCCACTAAAGAAGTAATGGTTTCAGGCTTCGAAATGCAGCGTATAAAACTTATCACAGAAATCATGGTCTGACATCCCTAGAGACAGGGCTGGGCAGAGATACCCAGAAAAGTATTCCGGAATACAGATATCGAAATACATGAACTGGAAGCCTAAAATACAGATACTGAGATACATTTGCTTTTAACGTAACGGGATATTTCGGAGATACTTTTGCAATAAGACGAAAAAGGTATTCCGGAATACAGTTACAGCGATACAGATACTGGAATACTTTTTTTTATTTGAAGGATGCTCATACTACGCAAAGACACTTATTAGTGCAGCATAATGTTGTAATTAAAGTTACAGCGCATCGAAACGTTCAGTGTCATTTATTTATTTATTACAGTACCCTAAGCGCCATTAAGACATTGCAGGGGAGGGGGTGGACAAAGTACATAATTAGTAATAATGACATGATTACAAGTATCAAATGCAATAAAAATACACTATTTCGCAGCAACAGTAACAAGGATTGGACACCGAAATCGACATACTTGGCGAACAAACTAAGCTATGCTAGACATAGCACACTTTAAGCAAATCACTCGAATCACTAATGAACACCAGTGAATTGAGAAAAAGCACACATTTATTTTGAAGATCTGCTTTGCTGAGAAGGTTGCTGTGTAGGCTTCTCAAATAGGCTGTCTTCTAACAGCGTCGGTTCAGCCTCAGCACAAGACTCACGAGAGAAAAAAAGTCTGCCTACCGCTGAAGGCGAGCACAAATTCGTGTTATAGCGAATAAATATCGCCTTCGTAGCCGGATTGCCCTGCAGCGTGGCGATGTCTCTTCTCGGGTCATGTAGATACCGAAACGCTTCCGCCCTCACTTGGTTTGTTCTGACTGTTCAGAATCCGAAGTCTGTCCCCATCTTCGGAATCCTAAGCCGTCTGACCCAGTCGGCTTCAATGAAGCTGTCACCACCCCCGATGCTACCGGCACCCATTTCAGAAAGCCGCAACAGGCGAAGTCGGCTCCGGCTGGGGAGCGACTAAAAAGCCACCAAAACATGCCCGCGTTGCCAGACCACTTTTTGGTGCTGTCCCTAGGAAATTCCAAGCGAGATGTACCTAGCCTAGGCCCGTGTGTGCGAGACGTGTGTGCGACGGTGCGTGCGAGACGGTGATCATGCGATTTAACCATGAAAATGCAGGTGGCTTGATTTAATGGACGCACGAATAAAGGTGCATACTTGCTGCTTTCTTTGGTAAGGGCCACTTTTTGACTAAGGGGCAAGCAGTTCGCAAGGAGGGGGAATTTTGTTTCAGCTCAATGAGATCAATTATGCACTCTGCGAGTGCAGGCGTAGCCGCACAGTGCATTATAGGTTTCATTCTTGTGTTAACCTTGCTGGCGTATCAAGCGCATTAGTTTACGAAGCTGATTCTTTTTTGGACGACGAAGTTTGAGACATGATCGGAACAGCTAGCATGCTATATATATTCATATGAGCTGCTGTTTGGGCCTTGTCTTGTAGTTCCAGAAACGCCAGCTTTTCCCAAAGGTACCTTGGAAAAACGTTTAGCTCGAATAATCCGTGATAGTCACCAAATGATCAATATTATTGCTTGTTTTAAACAAATGCTTGTGGCGATCGAGACACCACGCGAACGAGCGTCACGCCGAAGCTGGCCTCTCTACTTGGGGCACAGCATGTGTGTAGCAGCGATGCAGATTGCTTATTTCCTCATCAGATCAGTGGAGTTCCCGGTCTATATATGCCATCCTCAACCGGTATATGTCGCATATGCATATATATGTCTCCCATCGCGTGCGTGCGGTATCAAGCAGATATATGAAACACCATTGTGAATAACTTTTTCTGTTGTATACTTTATGAAATATTTTTTTTTCATTGCTGTGCTTTTGACATATCCTATCATCAGTGAAAAGGAGTAGCCGGTGCTATACAGAAGCACCAACAACTCCTAAATATCATATAATAAAAAAAAAGTATTTGTTTACGCCCGGAAAATCAATGCTCCTCACCACATAATGCTTCGCTGAACCAACCGATATGTTACGAATGCACACTGTCGGATGAGTGTATATACAATAAAACTCGCATACATCGGAATCAAAGGGCATCGCTAAATAGTTCGATATACTCGTAATTAAAAATGCATAAAATTCCTGTCTGAATCTTTAATATTCATTCTAGAAGGATCCGTTGATGGGCGTCTCGGGCTGTCCCTCGAGACCATTGTTCGTTCTAAAGCTGTTGTGAAGCCGTTAAAGTTTTCCTATTACTTATTTTTCATCAACCTGGTCGTGTGAAACGTGTACGTATATCGGACCAGAGAACACTTTGCGCCACTGAAGCAACCTGGCGATACTCTTTCGGGCAACTAATTGCAGCCACAGGTAGCAAGCTTCACAGCGTAGCACTTAGTTTTCGTCGCATTACACCCCTGTGTAGAGGTAAAACTTGCAAAGCAATTCCTTCATTGCGGAGCGCAAAGAAATCTGTGCCGCACACGCCGCCCATATTTTGACGCGTACCCTGCTTGTTTACGCCATGCTTGCACTGCCCCTTGGATTCAATGCACTATATATTTACATTATATATACGTGCTACAAGATGACAGATTCACTATAGTCAGCTTTATGGCATTGCAGCTGTGTTATGCCACAAAGCATGTACTGTGCATTACGGCATCGACGATTCGCTGTGCAGCGAAGCCCACCAGCAGGGAAAATCATAACTGCCACATACGTTACCTGATGCTTTGTCTTCTTTAATTACAAAATAGCGCCCACGCAGTCTCCAGTCACCGTACGAGCACCCAAACATCTAATAAACGCGCAAGTGCACAGCGAAGGTTTCTTCAATTCTTCTACCTGCCACGCAAACGAATTAGTTGCAACCCTCTTCATTAGAGAGCAGACCAAGCCACTTCTTGGAATAGTGTCATGGAGGAACTTAATTATGCCAACAGAGATTATTACAAGATGCCAATGAATCAGGTGGCCTGAAGCATATATCGCATAGTGAACTTGCTGCACAATTGCGACGAGCCGCTGCGGATGTCTACTTCAAACGCCAGCTGCTACATTTCAGGTCAAATAATAAATGCGCAGATGATGGATTTCTTAGCGCAGCTGATAGTCTTAACACTCTGTATCAATTCAAGCGAACACTCGCGATATAACATAAAGCATGAATTTTAACGCAGCGCACGCGAGTGCCTCAAGTTTCACCTCACTTGGCGACTTCACTAGGGAATTTCTGGGTACACGAAGGCGCTAGTTTCGCTCGGTGGCACAGGGTAGCCAACATGAAATGTGCTTACACCGCTAACATTGGGCAATGTTTTGGTGGCTTTTTAGTCCCGTGCCTCCGGCTGTGGGGGAGCCTGCTACCACAAAGACCGTTTCACGCATGTAATCAATTAGGAACGCACCATGACATTGGAGAGGTGGCCGAAAGCGCGTCAAAGATAGCCATCTTCTAGTCACTTCCGCCGCGACTACGGGAACTGCTTTTGGAAGTGCCGCCGCTTTGAGAACTGAACGCACGCGAAGCATTGCAAAGCCTGTTCCAAGGCGGTATCCGCGCGGGGGGTCGCGAAGTAATGGCTTGCCACCCGAAAAAAATTAGGCGTGCTGCACTGACCTTGAGAGACAGCGACTTTCGTCGGCAGAGGCCGACAACACTGCCCCCGCGATTCTGCCGTCTGCGGCGTCGCGTGCTTTACCACATGGGCCATTCTGTGCTTGAGGGGAAACCATCGCCCTATCTGTCGGCGACCGGCGGCGCGCCTTTGCTTTTCTTGGCACAAAAAAGAAAAGAAAAAACGCCATTCCCCCATTGGAAACACGCCTCAACTCATTTCCGACACAAAAAAAAACAATGTAACGAGATACCCGTGTCCTGCATAGTATCGCGATACAGGCGATACATCGTAAATGTATTTCACTACTGAGATACAAATACATTTTTCAAATGTATCTCGATACAGAAATACAGATACTCAAAAGTATCTCTGAAATACTATCGCGATACTCTTGTATCGCGATACTGCCCAGCCCTCCCTAGAGAGCACACAGTTAAGCCTAAATGTGCCATGGCTAGCAGAAAATATGAACACTCTAAATTAGAGCGGCATATAACAAAAAGTAAACTAAACCAACTGTAGCACGAAAACAAAATGTATGAACAGAATCACGTTCAGGAGAGTTGCTTGTGGGGCAAGTTGGTACATACTTAGTTAACTACAAAAGAAGCCACAAAACGTCGAAAAACGGAAAAAGCAGAGCGGCAGAAAACAGACAGAGCGCAGAGACGTCTCTGCGCTCTGTCTCTGTTTTCTGCCGCTCTGCTTTTTGCGTTTTTCGACGTTTTGTGGCTTCTTTTGTAGTTAACTAAGTATGAACAGAAAACTAATCGAAACGACCACAAAAATTACAATGAATGAGCCTCTTACTAAAATTAATAAGTAAAAATTAAGAATATGAAAATACCAGGCTGATAGAAAAAAGCATCTTTCTTTTATGATGCCCAGTATTAAAAAATGTCAGGCTAAAAGAACAAATATAATCATAAGACACATCAGCTAAAGTAAATGTGACTCTTCCCCATTTTTTACTCAATAAGCACACAGCTGTAAACTCAGGATTGTCAGAGGCAGATCAGGCTATTGCACTTAGTACATCACATTGCTCAGTGTCAAAATATCACAATGTGTGGCAAGTCAGTCTGAACACATGGCTTCATGACAGGTACTTGATGGAAATCACTAGGCACATCCGGAATTCTGCAAAGAACACTACAAATAGCATACACACGAAAGTTGTTGTGCCATTAGCAGCATGGGGCAGCGTTCCACGTCAAATATATTAGCACAATAGCCCTAGTGCGGTTTCTTGAAGATGCCAACAAGCACGCTCAAAAAGGTTAACTGCTTTACAAACTGTGACCTTTTGTTTTTGAAAGTTTCCAAGGAAAAGACAAAATGTCAATCTCTTGACATCCATCTTTTTTCGTACTAAAACCTGTCAGTCAGCCCATCAAAAAGAAGAAAGTAATAATTTAGTTGGTGTAGCCTTAATTTGTTGCTAAACATGTAGGGCAAGTACCATCTGCAATAAATAGGAGAAAAGATCATTTCAGTATTTGTTATTATACCCATAGGACGGTGTGAAAAGATGAAAACTCGATAAACCGTACGGTGACAGAGAGCGATTAACCAGTCACAAGAGACGCGCAAGAGAACCTTTTGGTTCTGCTAAGAGCTGCAGGCTTTACCGAGAAAGGAGGATGTTAACAGAGTAGGGGAAACAAATCACAAGTCCGAAAGCGCATCGAGATAGTCAAGGCAGCACTGAGAAAAAATGCCCAACTCCTCCCCGTGGAACGCCTCTTTGACTATCATGCCCTCAGAAATTCGCAACAGAAAAGCGTGCCCAGCCTCTCGTTACATGCAGCTAGTACTGTGGAAGAAACCATGAACCAGTACGCTGTCGCTGCAAAGATTCTCTCATCCACAAACTTCAGTGACACAATAAGACAGATGACACATGCCGTAACTTCCAACAATGCAGTTTTAAAATTGGGTGCGCGAAGCTCTGCGTTCGTTCATCGCCATTGCGCATGCATTATGCGCTACGTACGCAACAAACGCTATCTGCGTATCCCATTGTAAAACTGGCTACTCCGCATGCGTCGTACGCCATCCTCTTGCGTACTCACGTTAAGTGGCGGAAATAGCATATGCGCCCAACAAACGCCATCTTTGCGCACCCTATTCTAAAACTGCTTCTTACGCGGCACACGTAGCTTAAGCTAATGTGTATCTTGAAACTACCTCATCAAGCGGCCAAGAAAAGGCAGTCATTTTACTGAAATTAGGTTAACAAATATAAATATGGTTTTCACTCATGTTCGTTCGAGCATGAACGGAAACCATGACGTGCATTAACGTTTAGACAGCTTTATCATGTATGCTGAATAAATTCCGCAGTAACGTACTGCTGAAACATGTCGCACATACAGCCCGTGATGCAATGGCACACGGTTTTTGATTTGCCATATTTCTGAAATACTGAGCGCAAATGCAGTAAAAATGAACTTACCTTCAAATATGACAGAAGCCCATAATTTACAGTATCCGCAAATCCACAGAAAACTAATCGCACATCAAAGTAACCACGCCCGTCCCTCGAGCATAGAAGAAAGGAAGTTGCGAGAGCGTCCCGCGCGCAAGCTGATGAGTGAATTTTTCCGCAGAGAATCTTACGGGACTCTAACCGTCAGTCAGCGTAACAGTCGCTCCACAGAGACATACTTGCATTCGGGTCCACAAGTTTAACACGCAGCAAAGTAGTTTCTTCACAGCTGCGTTTAGAGCCTCCACGAACCACGACACAAGCACGAAATATAGCAAAAAGTGCATGACCGGTGAGCTTGACCGCCCATGCGAAATCGGCGAGCTTAACTGACATTGCAGAAGCAACGGCCGCGCGGATGGATACAGTCAGCGCTAAGGCCTTCGTGCAGAAGTTAGACGGTTATTGCTGCGAGTAAATTACAGTAAATGACGTAAAGTTTACTGGTTAACGAACTTTGAAGTCTTCGTTATTGCTGATGCAATGTAGACACTACACGCCTTTATCCTTTTGCGCGTTACTTTCTTTATCGCAATGAGAGATGGCGTGCGCAGGCTCGAGTTCAAATTTCAATTCGCGGTGGTTCATGCATGCCCATGCATGCATGGGCCAAGTGGCGTGCGGTCCGCTGCGACAAAACGTCTTATAAAGTGCGTCTTCTAGACGTCACGAACAAGACGTTTTTAAAACGTCGAAATTGGTTTAGGATCGAACAAACGTCTTGAAATATACGTTCCAGACCAAAATGATCTTAAAAAATACGTTTTCTATCTGTTATGAAAAATGGATATACTACGGATTTTTTGTGACGTTTTTAAAACGTCGAAATTGGTTTAGAATCGAACAAACGTCTTCAAATATACGTAGGGTTGTTCGTTTTCGGGTTTTATATTTTTTCAAATTCGGAGGGTAAAAATCGGGCGGTATTTTTCAAACTGATATTCGGGGAAAAATCGGTTTTTTTGCGAAACCATTCCTTACTTCGGGTTTTTTCGGGTTAAATATACGGTTGTACTTATCAGAACTTACACTGAGCTTATCAAAACGTATCACGGGCTTTTTAAGTATAACACGTTAAATTTGGTGTTTCAAGCTGGTAATTGGGACAGACACCAGAGTATTATAGCAAATACAGTATACTACCCGAAATTTTGTGTTTGTTTGAAAATGAATCAGTGGTGTTTGAAAATGAATGAATCAGTAAACATTGACTCTTAGAAATTATACATTTTATTCTCGAAAATCTGGTCATCGATTTTTTACACGTCCTTGTTGACATACATTATCATCTGCATGCGCAACATGTCAGTCTCCATTCGAGATCTGTCCGGTCGTTGAACATATCTCAGCTGGGAGAAAGTTCTCTCCACATCACAGCTACCATTAGCTAGGCACAACAATGTCAGTGCAGCTTTTGCAAGCCTTGGGTAGCGAGAAGTAGAGTCATGCCAATAGTCGATTAGTTCGACAGCTGGGTTTGTGGGGCTCGCTTCCAGCAAATACTCGTTGAACTCGTCATTAAGGGAATCTACATTGTCGGTTACGGACATGAACAGAGGTCGGTAGTCCTCAAATGACTGCCCCAGCAGACGCTTCTCAAACGGATCAAGGACGGCTCCCAACTTCCACAAAGTTAGCTGGTTTTCCTCTTTTTCTGAGACGTTCCGTCCAAGAGTGCAGCGCCATTTTGTGGCGAGTTTCGTGCACAACTCTTCAGAACATGTTTTTACTAAATTAGCGCTGCGCTTGGGTAACATAGACAAAACAGCTTTGGCCTGATCGCTTTTACCGATCATCGCCGAAAGCTCCCCGACAATCTGCTGCAGCTTCACGTTTACCAGGTGATCAAAGCTGGGCATCAAAAGCTTCCCACTTTCAAGCGTTTTCTGGGCTTCCAAAAGTGGGCCGAGTGCATCTCTCATCAAGATTGCCTTCGCATAAACAACTTCTTTTTCAGAAAGTATCCCTCGAATAGCTTCCGCTTTGCTGCTATCATGCGAGCTTTCAGCAAGTTCTGTTAACGAGCTCCACATTTCTACGACTACCACAAGTGCCTTGTAGAAGCTTTGCCATCGATTCGGGACAACAGAAGGTGGCTTCTTAATGTCAGGTCCAAAGAGGCCATTAGAAGAACAAATTTCAGTGTACTTTTGGTAAAGCTTGTTAGCGTGCTTAAATAACGCTCCAAACTTGATCACTACGGATCGAACATCAGACATGCATGGTAAAGAAATGGCATGGTCAACACTCACATGAATAAGGTGTGCTATATCTTTCACATGCAAGATTTGGATCCCTTCAGCCTGACAGATTTCTCGAACCATCTTTCGCATGTACTCCGCTGAGTCTGTGGCTACTGCCACAACGTCTTTCCACGTCTTGCCAACCGTCAGGAGTGCCTTGCTAACTGCGCTGGCCACCGTGTAACTGTTCGATGCATTTACCCTGTCGACGTCGACCAGAACAACGTGCTTCTTCACGTTTTTCTGGCTATAGTAGCACAGGAGAGTGTTGATGGTAGGCACACCAGTGATGTCTGGGGATTCATCGACGATGACGCTCACTTTCACATCTCGCATATCATCGCGGATTTTCTCCATGTCCTTGTCAAAAGCTTCTTTCAGGTATTTCAGCCGAAGTCTTTGTCCTGTTGGCATGGTCTTCGCGGCCTTGCAGTATTTGCGTGCGAAGTCTCCCAGCGGTCCGTCCGCCTGGTGCATGCTTATTCCGCTGTACGCTAGGGCACGAACAAAGTCATGGATAACGCCGTCCGCTTCAGTTTCTTTCGCACGCTGTCTACAGGACATATCAAAAAGCGTCTGATGAGACGTTCCCGCAGTCTCAGCTTCCTTGGAAGCCGTCTTGAACTTCTTATGACGAGATGACATTAGATGCTCACGAATTCGGTCGTAGGGCTTCTTCGCTGGATCGGTGACCATCTCGGTGTTGCAATATTTGCACACTAAAGTGCGGGTGCCTTCACTGTCTTTCGTTGCGATCTGGAGATCTTCATGTTCTTTACACCAGTCATCCAGTGTCTTTCGTTTTCTTCCCATCTCCACGCTGAAGTTTCCGGTGCCGCCTTATGTCCGCGACGGTGGCTTTGCGCTCACAAGACGCGCCTGGTAATGCTAAGTGAGGATGGCGATATGCGTCTCGTCTCGTGTCGCGCGAGAGAGTGAGGGGCGTTCGCGCGGGGTTGGACGCTGGGGGAGGGTATGGCTGGCTTCTTCGTCGCTCAATCTCTCCCCCACCGACTGGTCACCCGTCCCTTCCGCGTGAAATTCTTGGAAGCAGGTGCACATACCCGAGACTAATCTGCAGTGGGCAAAGGGGCAGATTTCTTTGCTTTTCTTTCACCCTAAATTTGTTCACAATGTACTCGAAGCGTGGCCGGCCTCAAACGTGTTTCCCACTTTCTTCTGCAAGCATTTTCAGGGGGGGGGGGTGCATGTACGCTCTCACGCATGTGCGTGCAGAGGAGAGAGGGGATGTAAAGATTAGAGAGGAGAAAGGGGTGACAAAGGAGACAGGTAGTGGTGAGAAGGGAAGGGGAAGAGCATCAACACGAGTTAGCAGCAACTCACAATTGTGCAGATCGCTACAGGGAGGTTTATTCGGGGAGAAATCGGGTTTAACCCGATTCTCCTGAAACTTGTTCGGGGTGCAAGAATCGGGTAAAATCGGGTTTTACCCGAAAACGAACAACCCTAAATATACGTCGCAGACCAAGATGGTCTTGAAAAATGCGTTTTCTAGACGTTATCAAAAACGGATATAATACGGATTTTCTATGACGTTTTTAAAACGTCGAAATTGGTTTAGAATCCGTTTTATCCGTTTCATCCCCAAATAAAACGTTTTCTAGACCATGTGTGCTACCTGGGTTCGGTATCGGTGGAGCTATAGTTCGTAGAACCTTATTTGCATAAAAGCAATCATTCATCATTCAGTTTCCTATATCTCTGCAGGTACACGGCCACTGCCCCAGCGTGCATCCACTAGCCGGCTATGCCTGCTCTGCAGTCGCGTCAATGACGCAGCTGTTTCGAGAGAACTTGAAAACAATAAAACAAAATGAAATAAAACGAGACTATTGAACAAAAATGTTTATTTACTTTCAACTTCATGGTATGCGATGGAGCGTTGATGCGCGGTCGGGACACGCACTGACCTGTCATCGCGCTTCCGTCCAAAGCTACAAGTTCTTTAAAGGGACACTAAAGAGCAAAACGATTTTTCTCGCATTAGTAAAGTAGCTTCCACGATACCGAAAACACCGCGCTTGCTACGAGAAGACGCTTAATAAGCGAGAAAACGCGCAAAAAAAATAATTACACCATCTCACGCTAAAGGAGACCATGAGGCGATGCGAAGCAGTGTTTCGGCATGTAGAGCCCGCGTTCTAGAGGTGGATTGGTGAGGGGGAAAGGGGAAGTGGAGAGGGGGAAAGAAGAGGGGGAGGGGAAGGGGAAGAGGTGATGTGGAGAGGGGAAGTGGAGAGGGTTTGCGCATGCGCAGTAAGGGTGGTCACGCCGCACACCACCACCACCACCACCGGATTGAACTCCGCCATAAGATGCTTCACATCTAAAAAAAAATACAGGTGGCCAGGCCACCTTGCAATTCCTGCACCATTTCCGTGACGTCACATATTTTTTGACGGCGCCTGCTTGGGCCTACGTAGTTCCTAATCGGTTAAATCGTAGTACATTGTCCTCTGAGGGGGCTAGAGACTTGACATAACGAGTTTGGGGAAATTTCGTCCAGCCAGTGGCGCCAAAATACGTTAAATGCTCTTTGAAACCTTTTACGTCACGAATTACAAAGTTCCGTGCGAAATTTAAAAATGAAACTTTGAACTTGGTTTTCTCCTCTAATAATAAACCTATGGTGGTGAAATAAACTACAGAAGAGTTCTCCGAGCACACTTTATCAATCTAAAACAATTCACTGTTTCTCTTTAGTGTCCCTTTAACATTATGTACATGACCTGCCAAGCTACAGAAGCTTGCCTTTATCAATGATTACTCCACAGAAAAATTCATCCAAACCTTCGAAGGTCTGAAAATCAGCCAGCAGTTGCAGAGGAACGCACGCAGACGACACCGTGCTTGCACAAGCAGCCGCCCGTGTGGTCTGGGAGAGAACGCTATGACCCCAGGGACGCGGAAACGGCCGCGTTGGCGCTGAACGCCGCCGCGCTGGTGGAGCCGCCTATGCAAGCCCAGTGTGTCCATATGCGGGGTCCACGTATATGTTAAATCATGATCATGGGCGTTAGTCGTCGGTACGGCGATGTGCCACTAGGCGTCCATGTCAGTGCGTCCACATCAAGCGGTGCTACATCTGCCAAACAACCACAGACCAATGAACTATAAACAATCAACTACTTCTGTGCCATGTTTCACTTTCTTGTTATACCGATTCCTATGACAGAGGGATCAGCCATCTTTTTACGAGTACCGAGAAGCTTACGGCCCTGATGACGTGGGTTGGATAGCCAGCATCTTGTAGCCTTGTGTCCTGACGCTGGAAACTGTGTTTCATTTGATATGGGCACGACTTTCCTATTGAGCTGACGCTGCAACCACCAGGGTGTCTACCGAGTTGACATTTCTAAATTCCCTGAGTTTCCAGGTTTTCCCTGAGTGTGTTTGCAAAATTCCCTGAGTGAAACAGAACTTTGTTTTATGTCAAGATGGGTAGAGACCATATCGCTCGGTAATGTCACTCTCTAATACGCACGTTAGAAAATAAAAACGACTTAATCCCATTTGAATAGTACATAGAACAGTTAAACCTCAATATAGCGAAGTTGGTAAAAGCAGCAGCTCACTTCGTTATTTCGAAACTTCGTTAAACTGAAATTTGACCTTTCATGCAAGGCATAGTTACTGAAGGATTAATGTTAAATTGAAAAAGCCACAAGAATGCTCGACTAATATGACGACATGAAAAAAACTTTTTTTATTTTTTGCGTGAAAAAAAATCAATTTTGTTAAGCCTGCGGTGCAGCAATCACAGTTAGATGCCTTGCCAAAGTGTCACATGTAAAGACGAAACAAATGCGGGTTTAATGCACTGTGGAATTGCGCTTGTTCTGCTGCTGCGGGTTGTTGTCCTATCCTCGCGCGTTGCCCAGAGCAATGCAACGCCTTTGCTATCATGTTGCCCAGCCGAACCATTTGCTCTCCACGAACGCACATCATCGAAAACCATCCCACGTTAGAAAAAAAGAGTCACAGTTTCACCGTGAGAGCGAAATAGTAAATCCGATAGCAACAAAGAGGAATTTTACATGAATATAGGTTAGCAGATAGCTCCCTCAGGAAACGCAGCCGCTGCACTTGGCTCAGGGGCGGATCTATGCATGGATCTATGCAGCGGATCTATGCATCTATGCATGGCTCAGGGGCGAATTCAGGTACCTAATGGGGGGGGGGGGGAACAAAGGATGAAGCCCCCGCTCAGCAGTGCGTTTTGATGGGGCGCGCGCTCGCTCCTTCCCTTACAATGGAACTTTTTCTATACGCCTAGTGCGCGCCGACGGAAGCGCCACAGGCGGCGAACTCAGTCATTACTCTCGGGAAAGCAAGCATACGGCCGCCGTGGTTTCCTACGTCGTTGTACGTGTGTTTCCGCGTTGTTCACAATTCCGTAGTGAAATAAGCAACGTTCATCGTATGTGTGGTGGCCGAAACTTCAAGGGATGTCGAATAACAATTGCTGTGGAGTGGAGTGCTCAAACACCTACAAACACGCGCCCGGAACACGGTTCTATATACTCACCGAAAGGCCTCCTGAGCAAGAGCGACGGAAGCAATGGATCGCCGCTGTTCGGTGGCAGAGGCGAACCGCTTCGTCATTGTGCGAGTTAACACGTCGCTTCAATGCTTTCCTTCTGCCATATCGGTGCGCGCTAGATGCACTCGATCATGTTGACACTGGTAGACGACCAAAGTTATCAGCCTGAGCATGTGTTGGTTCGGTTCGACTGCCGTGCCCTCCAAAAGCACTTCGCTCAAACGGTCTATATTTCAGAAGTGTTGTAGTTCGGGCGAGTTGGTCATCCATGAACTTAACTTCAACTAGCGCGGTACATGTACCGCGCTATTACAAGCCAAGTTCTATATTTATTATTTGCAGAAACAGAAATGCAGCAATGGTTGACTTCAGAAAGAACAAGGAGTGATTGAGACGTCACCTTTGTAAACAAAACAAAGCGGATGTTCACCACGAGCTGCACCTCATAACTGGGTCTTGTTACGCTGGTCTACGCGACGCACCTTTCATATTCACCGGCATGACGATTCACTCCACGCAGACGTTCCTTCTCCTCCGCAGTCGGTCATCACATATGCCTCCTCGGCGACCCTCTTGAAAACTTGTCCCTGCTCCCGCGGCGTCATCTCTTGATACTTTACTCCCAGCACTAGATCATCAAACAACACGTCTTCTGCGGTTGAGCGAAGGATGCTATCACTGGAACGACATAACTTCTTCGCTGACTGACACTCCGTCGCCGCGCGCTTGCACTGCCTGTATCGGCTCGCGCCTGGGTTCGGGAAGGTGCATATGATTCGTATGTGCGCAGAACAGCGAAAGCTAGGGAAAGGGCTAGATCCTCTCACCGATTCATCTGCGGAACCAGACGGCGCCGCTGGCGCTGCTTTGCTTTCTCGAATATCCCGATTTTTCGCGTGCGTTGGCTCTGTGAGTGGCGTCTTCTGCGGAGAGGGCAAGGAGCGCGCTTTCAGCGCTTTTTTTATACTTGTTTTGTTTGATGCGCGCGATCTGTCACGCACGAACCGTCGGCGCCAGGCTTTCATGCCGTCGTTCGAAATCGGCGACGTGCGCTTAGTTAAGCGCTCGTTTGTGACAAACATCGTGCACAAGTCCACTTTGGTAGAGACCCGCGCCTTTCCTACAGCTGCCAGCGCAGAATTAGTTGTCTGGCACCCGCACGAAGGGGAAAATAGCAGCCGCGCACTTCATCTATCTCCTCACAGCAAAGCTGTGCAAAGCGCTGTCGTCTGCTCGGCTTCCCGCACGTACTGTCGGCGGCGCCCGCTAGGTAGCTATCAGTGGCGCCTCTATAGGCGGTGCACAAGGCGTATACACTCACGACGGCGCGCTCCGCGTGAGGGCGTCACGAGCCAACCGCCCAAAGCGCGTTTCGCCGCATGCGCTTCGTGTTGTAAACCAGCTGTGCCCGGCCAATTTCTCGTGCTAATTACTTCTTTCGGTTGTAGCAAGCGGTGAAGGAAGTACAGGTGCGTGTGGGGACAGTCTGCCTTTCTCGGCACTCGGCAATAGAAGACGCACACGCAGCGCTACTAGCAACAACAATATTTTTTTAAGACCCGACCACCTTATATTCGATGGAGGCGAAAATGCCTGAGGCCCGTGTGCTTAGATTGCTGTGGCTGGAAAATTAATTTTCAGGCTACATGAAGCGCATCCAGGATTCTTCTGTCGCCGCTGGCGTTGGAAACTTTACAGACGAGACGTACACTGCTCTGCTTTTCACTACACAGTCCACAGTGGAGACAGTCCGATTTCTTCTGAGAAAAGGAGTAAACTCACGAAGAAATTTAACAGTGATCCTATAGAGGCATTGTTTGGAAAATTGAGGGCAATGTGCGGGGGCAATGACGCGCTAGACGCAAGAGCCGTCACAGCTGCTTTGACTCACATTGTCAAGGAAAAGGCGCTACCTTCAAAAGACATGGGCATTCGCGACGAAAACATTGAAGAAGCGGCGGTGGCTATTCCGGAAGATGTTACTGAGGAACTTGAAGCTCTGCGAGAACTTCCTCACAAACCACCGAACTCTGTTGCCTATTCAGGCTTGGTGTATGTAGGTGGTTACATTGCCAAACTCATCACTGATGTCGGTTGCGAAACATGCGCCACGCTAGTGACGACAAACAAAACGAGCAGTCTTTTGTATCATCTTCTCCGTCAGCAAGAAGCCTATGATCTACACTACCCAAAGCCGGAGTTACTATCAATGCTGGACGAAATTGTGACGTTCTTCGAGAAAGTAGTCAAATATCTTCCTCGAACGAAAATCCTCGAGACTCTGCAATTGACTGTTGAGCCATACCTTGAAGATTCGCCACTTCTGGATTGTCCGGAAGGTGTGGACAAGAGTCACGCGAGAGTGCTGGCTCATATTATTTCTGAAAAGTTTCTCCGGATTCTTCTTATTAAACTACACAAAAAAGTTAACAGATCAGAATGACAGGCCTTCCGGTTTTATTCACAAGCCCTCGCGGAAGCATATCAGGCTGTGACACTCTTGACTCCTTTAAACTGTGATCGTCACTACAGTGTTTTACCAGCAGTGATTTTTTTCAGTTCTCCATGCGGATATTGTTGTAGTACCAAGGAAAACATTCTGTTTCCCATTGAAAGGATTCTCTGAAAGTTTATGTTTCCTCTTCGTCTGCAGCGTGGCCGTCCCCAATATGCAGGGACTTTCACTTTTTTGAAGTATTTGTTTGAATATTAAAGCACGAATTAAGATGCCTCCAACAAAAAATGTGCAATTTTGTTATTTTCAAGTACAGCGACGGCCGGCACATACATTTGAAATAAACATTTCCTAAACCATGATTAAACCGTTTCCTCAACCAAATGCAATGTTCATCCTCTTACTTATTCTCGAAGTTACAGAAACCTAAAAAAAACAAGGCTGTGTTATAACCGCGTCGATGCTTTGCCGAGCTACAGAAGCGGGCTTATGAGCGGCCTGCGCCACCATTTCTGTAAAGCGGAATTTACCAGAGTCATCATATATACTTGCTACCATGTTTCTAACGCATTGGTACCATGAATACCCTATGGAGTAACTTCAGAAAGCGCCACGGTAAGTCGGAAGCCGAGCACTCCCTGCGCGCGCTAGCCTCCGCAACGGCCGGGAGTGAGTTAGGGAGCAGTTAGGGTGCCTCAATGACCGCGCGCTCCCCCTCCGTTGGAGGGTGGCGCCTTTCTTTGCGGGGGTGAATGCCGCCTCCGCGAGTACGGCTGCCATATTTGAGCCCACTCCATTTCCCCGGAGGCCGTTGCACGTGCGAGGTGCCGCGTTCGCACGCTCCCAGTTTTCTACGGACCGCAAAACTGGCAAGATGTCTGGTTGCTGCGTGCCACTGTGCACAAACCACGCAAGAAATGGCTGGAGGATGTTTTCATTCCCTAGAGACCCTAAAAGAAGGCTCCTCTGGACGGTGAAGATAAAGCGGGACAAATGGCATCCTGCAAACTCTTCGCGTATATGCAGTGTAAGTACAGTCATTATTTGAACAATTGCGATTACTTCTGGTTATGCCTGTCGTTGCGGGTATAAACCTAATACGTGTGATATAAGTTGCGTTAATGTTCCCACACAGGATGCAGCCTAGCATGCTGCTGTGAATATTTGAAATTCGTCATGCAGAGTGACGGAACATATATGGCATGTGGCGGATGATCATTCTCATAACTGACAAGTGTGGATAGGCATTTTGTATTTCTGTGCCGAGGCTATTGGGGAAATCCGACGGGCATTTTAAATATGTGAAAGCGAGTGTTGTAGCAGCGCTTGGAATTTATGCAATAATACACTGCTCCTTGTAATATGTTTGCTTAGAGCCCACAAGTTCTTGATTATTTTTTTAATGATCAATGCAGCAAACGCATGGAAGTTAATTGCGTCAGAACGTGCGAGTAGTTTCCTAAAATACTTTTTTATGTTCTAAGCGTGTTTGACGATGTCAAGAAGCAGTTACTCGCACTTGTGAGTTATGTTGTTTCTCTGCTGTTTTTATTGCGGATTTACAAGGTTAGTGCATTACTGTACAGTGTAAGCTGTTTCCCTTACGTGCCAACCATCCTTTAGGAGCTGAACAGATGTGCGATTCTTTAATATCGCTGAAACATTGCCAGAGCTTGTCTATATATCTCATGAAAGGGCTTATTTTTCTCCGTTTGTACTGCATATATACTGGACGCCTGCGTAAATATTTGTTTGTGCAGGCTCATTTCGAAGACAACTGCTCGGAGATTGTCTTCATTGAAGCACTGACATCAACTGAATGTAGTATCGTGTTCCATATTGCCGGGTTCCTCATGAAAGGTGTACTCAAAGCCATAAATAACTGCGAGCAGTGTAAATCTGCTTTGCTCGGTTCCAGTGACACGGAACAATCTTATCTTACAAGGCTGAAGGAGTATATACGCAATGGCGACAACCTGCATTACGCCAGTCCTCGAGTGATTAGTGTGCTTAAATCGTGCGAGGAGCATTTCAAGGGCATCACAGAATGGACGGAAAGCCTTCTCAGCATAAAATCTCCGGTGCAGGCTGTTGTAGCTTACCTAAGTCGTATGATGCAGTTTAATGTTGAAACCTGCCAGGTTCACAATGAAACCATTCGAAAGCTGTTATACTCTGCTTACGCCAGAACGAGGCTTCGAATTCACCTACGACAAATGGAAGAAAAAAAAAGTTAACGGACATGCAAGCAAGACGTGTGCTGGGGTGAGCTTGCCATGGATGGATTTGTAAATATGTATATGTGCCGACGTTCATATCGTTCACTTAACTTGTATTTTTTGGCAGCAGTTCCAATAATTCTCAATATTGATTAAAGTGCACCATTAAAGCTCCTATGTGCATTTTGTTTTTTGAGTTGTCCATTTGCTCTTCACACTACATATAATAAAAAAATGTCTTCACTCGATGAGAGACACGCATTTTGCGAAAGTGTGCTCCTCTGACAAAACTTACTTTCTCGAGAATATCTCTCGCACTAACGTTGGACGTCCGATGGAGAATATTTCTTGCACCCACGCTGGACGTCTAATAAACGTTATCGGTGATGGTATGAAAGTTACGAAACCATTTCATACTTCGTTTAAGTGGCCAGCTTACGTGCAAACTATGCATCTGCATTGGGTATCAAAAACACAGTGAGAAATTCCATACCGCGGCACCGTTTCTTTCCTTTTTTTTTGTCTGTGTAACGTCTGTTATTAAACCAGAGGCCACTTTCAAGAGCCCACACATTGCGCCCTCAAGGAGCAAACTATTTCATTAATTCATCTTATCATCCTCCTGGTTTCATTCTTCCTTGCAGGTTGCGCCGGGCGAGATAAGCACTATCTGTACGAGACAGCCTGCTAAGTTTCAATACGAGGTAGCAAAACGCGACGGGAGGAGTGGGCTCAAATATGGCGTACCGCCGTAGCAGACGACGCGGTTGTCCCCACCCTAGAGGGCGCGCGCATCGAGGCACCCTTAGAGTGCCTCGATGCGCGCGCCCCCGCTTAGAGTGGTGTCAGCTTTTGAAAGGGCAGGTGCCGCCTCTTCGGCCTTGGCGGCAGCGTGACCGCCATTTTGAATCCCCCGCCGGGTCTCTTGTGCGTGGCGCGCGTGCGGTTTTTAGGTCGGCGCTCGTTTCCCTCCAGTTTTATGCGCGCGCTACCGTCACAATGGCCGGGTGTTGCGTGGCGCAGTGCACCAATCATTCCAGAAACGCTGGGAGCTGTATCGTTTTAGAAGATACGAGGTTTCTTTGGACAGTAAAAATCAAACGGGACAAGCGGCATCCGAAGAACACATTATGTACTTGCAGCGTACGTTTCCGGCCGGTATTTCGAATGCACATGCAAGGGTAACTTCTGGCGGTGTTAACCTTGCGTAATAAATGAACACACTGATATCAGCTACATGCTTAAAATTCTTTGGTTCACGTGTGCATTAATCCTGCATTTTTCTTCACAAACATTCTTTACTGCGCTTGGTTGGTCCTGTATCTGCCTTTGATTTTTGCTTTCGCTATTTTTGTGATTTGAAATGTATCATGGAATATATTATGCGTGTTTGTCTGCAGATCAAATCCTTGTTTTCTCCAAATAATAATTATTTGTCAGAATTTACGTCCCAAGAACCCCGATATGATTATGAGTGGCGCCGTATATAGTGGAAGGCTCATGAAATTTCGACCATCTGTTGTTCTTTAACGTACACCTAAATCTAAGTACGCGGGCCTCTTTCATTTCACATCCATCGAAATGGGACCGCTGCGGCCGGGATTCGGTCCCGCAACCTTCGGGGCACCAGTCAAGCACCATAATCAAAACCACGGCGGGTTCTTGTTTTTTATATTCCTTTCCATGTTTCAAGTACGCCTTCTGTGCTGGTCTGATGCCCATGTATGTGTGTGTGTGCAGTTGAATGTTTTTTATCCTTCCCTGTTTCTGTGTTTCAAGGTTACATTTTCGTCCTCTCTTAAATAATTACGCACTTCCTGTTTTTTTAATCGTTTACGATCACTGTGAATCGACTAGTGGCAGTTGTGTTTTATTGTGTAATTTGCGTTTTATGTGTGTAATTGCTTCTGTCAGCGCAGCATTAACGCGCACAAATAAATGGTCTGTACACTGAATATTAACGCGCACGCACGCACGCACGCACGCACACACACACACACACACACACACACACACACACATCCAGTATTTTATTTCTTTGAGCAAACATAATTTACTTATTTATTAATAATGTAAGCCCTAAAGGCTCATACAGGAATGCGCATACAAACAGTTCTCGCGAAGCGTCTATAAAAAGAAGACGCATGAAAACAACAAGAAGACAAGGAAGCATTGTGTACAGTAGACACGCTATGTCGGTAAAAAAATACAAGAAATAAAATCAAGTTGTACAATGAGTACGTCATGAAAAACCAGTTAATGAAATCAAAACTCACAGGGTCCCATATGCGTTCGCTTAAGACGACTCGAAAGCGAAAGCCGTCTTGGTAGTTTTTTGCGCACCTAGCGCGGTTTTGCATTGCCTCCAAGATCGGAGGCACCTCACCTGGTTTTGCACTGCCTCCGTGATCTGCCCACTTTTGACCATGCTACGATGTCATGTGATAACGGCATCATATGACGTCACGCCAAAACTTGTGAAACCATGATGACGTCATATGGTGACGTCATCACGTGACAATGACTTTTTGCATCCCCCGTTCCCGACGTCGTGGTACGCTGACGCCGTAGACGCGGGACGCCGACGGTCAAATTTCGCGTTTGATGAGGCATTTAAGGCTTTCGCCTTAAAGGCATTTAAGGCTTTCGCCTTGACGAGGCGAAAGCCTCGTCAAGCTACTCACTGTAGTAGCTTTTTGTGACAGCTCCTATCTTTCCTTTTTCGAAAGATGAATAAACTTGATTTGATTTGATTTGATAAAAAATACGTCCGCCGCGGTGGTATAGTGGTGACGGAGCTGGGCTGCTGACCCGAAAGTCATGGGTTCGATCCCGGCCGCGGCGGTCGCATTTAGGTGGAGGCGAAATGCTAGGGGCCCGCATACTGTGCGATGTCAGTGCAGGTTAAAGAACACCAGATGGTCAAAATTCATGGAGCCCTCCACTACAGCGTCCCTCATAATCATATCATGGTTCTGGCAAGGAAAACCCCAAATATTATTATTAATAAAAGAGACAAATAAACGACGCCCTGCATCTGCCGCACAAAGTGTAAAACAGTATTGGAAACACTCAGTAAAATGTGCATGCATTTGGGCATGCGAGAAAACCGGCAGACACAGAAAAATAAGGAAAAACGCACTGATACTGCGCGCATGCAAAGTTTTACGGCATACTACTCAACAACGTATTCATCGTTTTGATAAGGACTCAAGGTGCAACTCGAGTGCCGATACAGTAGTGGCTACAGATTGCGAGCAAGAAATGTCAGCAACAATAATGATAAAGAAGCTTTCGTTTCATTTTAGCAGAATATTCGCACCGTACTGCCCCTCGGCCCTTTATTGTGTGTACAATATGTATGATGCCATTTATAATAAACGAGTAAATTGTTTGCAAACTTAGCAAAATGAGCCACCTTAATCGCGCTTAGGTAGCTTCGCAACACTAAATTGTGTGTGTTCAGATACATATAGTCGTAACCCTCCGTCTTATGTCCAAAAAAGTTGTGTAAAAGACGCTTTGCAACCTTGTTTCATTCTGTTATTTAGTGTGTTTCATGTATGCTCACCATGCTTGGACTTTTTGTCCGCAGTATTCTATAAATAAATAAATAAAGAAATATACTGCTGCTGCTGACATGTATACAAATACTTTAAACGATAAATATTTGTGTATATGGAATGCAGAGCTTACGAGAAAATTAAGTAAGGCTTTAGACTTCGTCGTTTCCGGCATAAGGAAGAGGATTTGTTTTCAACAAAGCAGAGTGTACGTCTACCTCTAGGCTCTAGCGCATAACACATGCACAGGCCGTCAGCTTACATGAATTACATGCTTCGTTAATAAACATTTAGGCAACAACAGCAATAAAAGCTGCCCAAGCTTCAAAAAAAGAAAAGAAAAAAGAGAAAGCTCACTAGGGTGCACTTATTTCCGGACGTGTCTGCGCACCGCAAGCGCTTTGTGTAGCGCGTTTCGCATGCTGCCGAGCTGCGGCGGGATTCGCAATGGCGGCCGTCGTAGCAGACGACGCGCCTGTCCTCACCCTCAGCGGAGCGCGCGGGCATCAAGGCACCCTAGGCACCCTACGAGCAGTTAAAGCCCCTTGATGTTGGAAAGTAGCGACGCTCCTTTATCCACGCCGGCTCATCCTCGCCGCGCCGTCAACCTCCTCTTTTTTCACCCTCTCTTTCGCGGAGCCGGCCCATCCGCAACGCTGAATGGCTGCGACGCGCGATAGCTCCCAGTCAGGTGACCCTGACGTCACGAGAAGCGAGCGCAAGCAAACTTCGCGCGCTTTCAGCTGCTCACGCCCGCCATGAACCCTCCAGGCGTCAACCCTCCAGGAGTGTGTGTACGGTGTGTGCAGGTGTATGCGTGTTTGTATGTGCGCATATGTGCGCCTGCGTTTGTATGTGCGTGTGCGCACGTGTTAACGGGTGAGTGCATGTGCGTGCGTTTGTGCATTCGCGGTGTTTGTGCGTGTACGCACGTATGTGTATGCGTGCGCCTGTGCGTGCGTGTCTGTACTCTGTATCACTTGTGCATGCGCGTGCGTTTCTGTATCGCTGTGCATGTGCGTGTGCGTGTATCGCGTGTGTATGTATGTGCCTGAGTGTCAGTATCGCGTGTGTACTTATGCGCGTGCGTGTCTGCATCACGTGTGTATTGATGTGCGTGTCTGCATAGCGTGTGTATGTATGTGCGTGCGCGTCTGCATTGCGTGTGTATGTATGTGCGTGCGTGTCTGTATCGCGTGTGTATGTATGTACGAGCGTGCGTGTCTGTATCGCGTGTGTATGTATGTATGAGCGTGCGTGTCTGTATCGCGTGTGTATGTATGTATGAGCGTGCGTGTCTGTATCGCGTGCGTGTGTATGTATGAGCGTGCGTGTCTGTATCGCGTGTGTATATGTGCGTGCGTGTCTGTATCGCGTGTGTATGTATGTATGTGCGTGCGTATCGGTATCGCGTGTGTATGTATGTATGAGCGTGCGTGTCTGTATCGCGTGTGTATGTATGTCCGCGTGTGTCTGTATCGCGTGTGTATGTATGAGCGTGCGTGCTTGTCTGTATCGCGTCTATATGCGCGTGTATATGTATGTATGTGCGTGCGTGCGTGTCTATATCGCGTGCGTATGCGCATGTGTATGTAAGTGCGTGCGTGTCTGTTCGCATGTCCACGCACGTGTGTCTGTAACACGTGTGTACGCGCCTGTGTATGTATGTGCGTATCTATATTGCGTGTGTATGAGCGTGCGTGCCTGTATCCAGTGCGTATGATCGTGTGTATCTATGTGTGTGCGTGTCTGTATCGCGTGTGTATGCATGTCCGTGTGTGTACGTATGTGCGTGTCTTTATCACGTGTGTATAAGCGTGTGTGTGTGCCTGCGTGCATGCATCGTGTGCGTGCGTGCGTGTCTGACAGCGGCATTGACACAAAAAGGCTTCGGGCTCACTCATTTGGCCCACTTTAAGTAAACCACCACATTCCTTCTTGGGTGCCTTCTTTTTGCTCATCAAGACCACAATTATAAAAAAAATTCTCGCCTATACTTTATGCTGGTTACATTATATACGTTAATACACCGCGTTAAGGACGGCCGAGGCGGCGACGGGAAGGTAAACCGCTCAGCCGCCAGTTGATATACTCATTTTTTTTTTTTCGAAGCGCTTATTTGCATATACCGAAGCGTCTTTAAAAATATATTTGTCACTTTGTTCTATCGGAAGCCCACTTTCGTCATGACTATTGCTTAAGAAACAGGTTCCCATTTGACGCTTCAAGGGGCCGATTAAACAAGCGCGCGCAGTGATTTTAATGCGGCTGCGGCGAGCCAGTGGAGGGTTCAGCGTGCCGTGCGCAGCGCGCCGGCCAGGGGAGGGGAGAAATCCGAGGAGAATTGAGGAGGAAAACGCGCGCGCGGAGGAGAGTGTCGCTACTTTCTAGATCAAGGGGCTTTAGGATGGATGGATGGATGGATGCTATGAGCGTCCCCTTTATAACGGGGCGGTGACATGTCTGCCACCATGCTCGAAGAAAAAAGAAAAACTTCCTTGTTTCATGCTGGCCTAATACCTTGTCTACATTGATTAAATCTATCTTATTATACCAAAAATATTTATAAATTCACGGTCTATCTCTCTGCCTCTTAAAGGGGTCATGAAGCACCCCTTGGGCTGATTGAAAAAACACATCCTGCGGAAAGCTGACACGGCTATGAACAGCTCTGCCAAATATTACAGTCGTGCGCGCCGTGTAATGGCCACAAGTGGAGCGCGAAGTTGCCGTTTCCCCAGGCACCCTCTTTTCAAACAGAGGCCGGTTCTCACTCTCGTCGGTGGGCGGGGCGTCTGTCCGCTGTACGTCGCAAGAGACATAGCATGCTTATTGGCCGATAGCCGACGTAAATCGAGAGCGGCGTTCGGATCAGATGCGCTTCTTGCCGCGGCGTGCCGCCACTTGCCGGCGCCGCACTCCTCAGTACACGGTAGCCGCACTCGCGCAAGCGAATCACAGCGGGAGAGCGATCGCGTTTCATGACGCGCGCTGGCGTAACTTCTTTCCCCCATGCCATCCCTCCCTGTCTGGCTTCCAGTGCGCTCGCCGGCACGAGAAAAGAGAGAAAGCGCTGGGAGCGTGCGCCAAACCCCCGTAACTCCGCTGATTCTTGACGGATTCGAGAAATTTTTGCGGCAATCGATTCGGGAGGCAGTACACTCCGATACTGAGGCCATTAGATCATTACTTGGAAAAGTGGTTCATGACCCCTTTAAGGCACAATGACCTTATTTCCCCCCCCCATTATTTATTTTTGTACTTTATCTCTACTCTTCTGCCACCAATACTCTAACCGTCTCTTACTTATTTCTATCGCGGACGTGTTCAGCTTTCCATTGTTGTCCCTAAAACCCAAGGCTTCCTGTAGACTCGTGCCCACAAGTATACCTGGGTGAATATCGCCACATTCAATCAGTACATGTTCCATCGTTTCCTTAGTTCCCCCGCAGCATGTACAGTGTTCGTCTTCGTTACTGAATCTCGCTTTATAACTTCGCGTTCTAAGGCAGCCCGACCTTGCTTCAAACAGTAAAGCGCTTCCCCTTGAATTATCATAAAACCTTTCCCTCCTTATTTCGTTTTTTCCCTTTCGGTAGTTACTCAGAGCCGGCTTCTTTTCCATCGCTGTCATCCAATAAGTCCTCTCCGCCTCCCTGACCTTCCGCTTAATGCTCCCTGTTGCCATATCGCCCGCACTGCTAGCCGTATATTTACTGGTGAGCCTCCTAGTTCTCTTTCTCCACTGCGTGTCAACGCTTTTTCTATACAAATACCTGAAAACCTTCTCTGCCCATCTACTCTTCTTCATTTTCCTCAGCCTCTCTTCGAATCTCATTTTGCTCTGAGCTTCCCTCACTTCAAAGCCTGTCCATCCCATATCACCCTTTACAGCCTCAATTGTCGTCTTCCCGTGAGCGCCCAACGCGAGGCGGCCCACCGTCCTTTGATTTACATCCAATCCTGATTGTACCTCTGACTTCATGCAAACCACTGAGTTCCCAAATGTAAGCCCCGGGACCATCACACCCTTCCACAACCCTCGAAGCACCTCGTACCTATTGTATCCCCATAAAGCTCTGTGCTTCATAATTGCAGCATTCCTCTTTCCCTTTGCTACCGCTGCTTTCTCTTGTACCTCCATATATCTATCCCCCTCATTTACCCATACTCCGAGGTACTTGTACTCGCTTACCCTCGGTATTTTTTGGCCCTGTATGAAGACCGCATGGTCTTCGTGATCATTGAATACCATCAATCCACATTTTGTTGCACTAAATCCTAGTCCTAGAGCCTCGCATTCCCTTCCGCATATATCTGCCAGTCGCTGTATATCATCTTGACTGTCCGCAAATAAGACAATATCATCAGCATAAAATAGACCTGGAAGCTTCTGCTCAACCATCGTGCCGACCTGTTTGGGTGACAAATTAAATCCAATGTTGCTACCTTCTAGCGCTTTTTCCATCCTCACCATGTACAGCATGAATAACAGCGGGGACAAAGGACATCCCTGTCTCAGCCCCTTGCTAATTTCAACGCTGTCCTTGCTACTTATTCCTTCCCATTCTATACAAACTGTATTTTCTCGGTACATTTCCCTCAAAAGCTGTATACAGTCGTCCCCTATGCCCACTTCTTTCAATATATCCCACAAAATTTCCTGCTTAACGTTGTCATACGCTCCGGTGATATCTAGATAAGCTATGTATAAGGGCCTGTTTTCTATTTTCGATATTTCTATACACTGGGTAAGAACAAACAGATTATCGTCTAACCGCCTGTCGATTCGAAATCCATTCTGAAGTTCTCCCAAAATATCATTTTGTTCTACCCACGCTTCTATTTTTAATTTTACTGCCTGCATCGCCAACCTGTATAGCACCGATGTAATGGTTAGCGGTCTATACGAGCGAATGTTATCCTTTTCTCCCCTGCCTTTATAGATTAAGTTCATTCTACTTTTTCGCCAACTGTCTGGTATTTCCCGCTCCTGTAAGCACTTTTCTACGGCTTTCAGCAGTGCTTCTTTAGTGTTATGTCCGAGTTCGTTAATGAGGCTGACGGGAACCCCATCTAAGCCCGGAGTAGTGCGCTTAGGAATTTTTCCTTCGGCCTTCTTCCAATTGAAATTCTCTAGTACTACATCTTCGTCAGTTGCACTTCTTTGCGTACTATTAACTACCGGGGGAATCCCCTGGGTGCCCTTTTTAAACGAATCGGCTGTTATCTTTCGGATGTAACCTAGCGCTTCATGCCCTTCCAATTGATTTCCTCCTTCATCTACCAAACGTTGTTGCATTGTGACAGACTTCCTACCTAGCGCTTTTAGGTGGCTCCAAAATATCCTAGGCGCGGCCTTCTTCTTTTCGCGAATCTCTGTCATCCAGCGTTCACTTTCACCTTTAATTTTTGCCTCGACTAATTTCTGCACGATGGATTTTTGCTCTAAATATATTTCCCATATTTGGTTGACTTCGTCCTGTGGCCGCTTCTCTTTTTTTGCCTGTCTGTGCTCCCGTGATGCCTCACGTCGCTTCTCGATCGCCTCCTGGATTTCTTTGTTCCACCAACTTTTTGGCTTTCTCTTTCCTTTCCAACAAATAGTTTTCTTCTCTTTATCCATTTCTTTTGTGATTATATGTAGCAGCTCACTATACTTCCAGTCTTTTCCTGGCAGTTCGTCTACTTTTTCTTCGACTCTTGCGGCTACATTCGTTATTTGTTTGTCATTTAGATACAAGCTGCCAAATTTTGATTCTATGTTCTTATTTTCAGTTTTATATCCCATTTGTAATATTATGCGTTTATGATCACTACCCAAGCTGTTAATGCCTTCCTCGTCTATTCTCATCTCTCTAAGTTTGTCATATATTCCTTCTGTCATGAGACAATAATCAATGCTTGGCTCGGAGCGCCCCCACGACATTGCGGCCATAGGTAGCAACAGCCCCCCGTGCGCAGGCCGTAAAGGAAGGAGCGAGCGCGCGCCTCCAGACCGGCCGTGGCGAAGCAGGAAAGGGTAGAGCGATGAGAGAGGTAGAGAGCAGGGACAAGATTCTCTTTACCCCTTTTGGGCAGTGGCAGGCAAAGCAACATGAACAAGGGGGCAAACTCAACAGGCAGCCTGATAAAGGAGGTGGACGACAGGCACTGAAGGGAGGGGACGGGGGCTGGCTTAAGGGGGGCGGGGGGGGGGGGCGATCGCCGCTACCGCCCCCCCCCCCTTTTGGATCCGCCGCTGCTATGGTTTCAACGGAAGTTTTGCAATTAGAGCACAACACCTACAAAGGTATGAGCCATCTACTGATCCCCACTAAAGATACCGCGACGCACGCGACCACGCTCGCTGGTACAAAGTACGCACTCCTGTCGGACTCACGCAGCCCACCCCCCCCCACCTCGATCCCCATCCCGCCGGCTCCTATCTCCATGGGCCCATCGCACTAATGAGACGGCAGGCTCGTTTCATCTCTGCTTAAGCCCCGTTCGTCGGCAGCGCTCGCGCGCTTTCACTCGGACATGGAGCATACGACGCGCGGGGTGATGTAATCGCAATTTGGACTTGATAAGGAAGATCATGGCGAAGGCAAAAAATTCGCGTCGGAGTGTCTATATAATTGCTATCGCAAAAAAAAAGAGCAATATAGCTGCGGGCTAACATCGCATGAAAGCACGGCAACAGCCTGAATTACGGCACATCCGATTATGGTGGAAACGTTACTGTTTTCCGACATCGCGCGCCGAATCGAGCAAGTGGGACCAGTGGCGGTGTCGCGAATTTCGGTCGCCGCTATGCCTTGGCTCTGAAAATTTTTGTAATTCGCTTTGTAGCAAACATCCACGCGGTGTGGCTGGTAATTGCGAGCTGCAGCCCCCAAAAATATCGGTCGACTGCCTAAAACTTGTTTCAGCAGCGCCCTCATCGGGAAAAAAAAAGAAATAAAAAAGCTTTCACTTGCTGTAAATGGGCCCGTTAGTTACGCTAGCTCTCACCTGGAAATTTATTCTATTCTTCACGGAGTCCTAAATAGCATCTTTGAAGCTCGGGATCAGAGCGAGTGAGCTCTCCGATAACAGCCAACAAGCGTCGTCTTTTTTCTCGCCGATCGGGATGGCTTGCCACATACCCGCCTTGTCGATGACATCCGCTTCCTGAACGATCGCTTGCAAGATAACTCAAGCTCGTTACATCTACTGCTACCGCTTCTACAACTAATCATGCTTGTGACTTGACACGCGGCGATAAAAAGAAAAACACCATATCGGGCGCTAACGCACAGCATGCGCGAGAAATACAGAACTACACCGCGTAGTCACAGAACACTCTGCCAACATTGCGCGATACGATGTGTCGTGGTTCATGGTTCCCGCATGCCACGCATTAGCCGGATTATCTCCCACTTCACCGCTCCGAAGGCGATGACAGCATCGAGGTGCGCCACTTCCCCGCTGCCGCAGCGGCCGTTTGATTTGAAAAATGCGTTCACAAAATATCGAGCCAGCGCTACGGCGACTTCCTTTCAATTTGAATAAAGTTACTGTGGATTTTTTCCTGATGGGAGCACAATTTCCCTGAGTTTTCCCTGAGAATTTCCAGACTACCCAAAATCCCTGAGAATTCCCGGTTTTCCCGGTAGGTAGACACCCTGAGTCCACTCAACATGCAAGACCACCAACTAGCCCAGTTGCAAACCATTCTAAGAATTACCGTTCGTTTATATTAGACCACCCTTCGAGAGAGTGGTGGAATTACAATGATATCAAACAGAATTTGCCATATAGCAAAGATAACGTTAATTGTTGGGGGTTGGAGCATCGTTTTTGTTCCTAATTATCACCACCTCCTTTGCATGCCTTAAGTGATGAAGACTTCACAGAAATTTCCGGGTCTGATTTATCAGACTTGTTAGCTAGCCTTCCATCAGCGGCTCCAGGCCCTGATGACATCACGTTGGCCATGCTGAAATTGATAAACAAGGAATCCCAACGTTATTTACTACATGCAATAAATTACTCAATAAGAATGGCTTTTATCAGATCAAAAAATAGCTAAGGCGATACCATTACTTAAATTTTTGGGTAAGGGGTATGCATTGGACAAGATTAGGCCCATCGCACCAACTTTAAATTTTGTAAAATTGGTTGAAAGAGTTTTAAATATTCGTATCATAAATTTCATTAATGAGACATAAATCCTAAATTCATCCCAAAATGGCTTCAGATCAGGATGCTCTATCGCGCTTGAAAGTCTCATTCAATAAGCTAGGCATGAAAGAAAATATGCTGCATTAGTCACTCCAGATATCGCAATAGCACATGACAGCGTTGAGCACATAGTTTTAGATTATCAGCTTCAAAGCTTCAACTTTCCAAAGTATATTCAGGCATGGATTGCTGAATTCTTACAAAATGGAACATGTTACTGCGTCCAAAGTGACATTTCTTCAACATACTCCCAGCAAGGGGCAGTCCTTTCCCTTATTTAACATCTTAATGAGTTCTATTCCACAACATGAGGACGTACACACACATTTATATGCTAATGACTGCATTTTTTTCATCAGCAGATGATGTTCACAAGCTATACCAAATACTACAATCTTACTTATCAGCCGTAAAAATTTGGCTTGATGGTATATATACATCTGTATTTAAATGTCAGCAGGTGCTCTGTACTAACATTTCCACTGAGAAACCCTATTCACATTTCACCGTCTTATCTCGATAATATTCCACAAGTAGAGAATATAAAATTTTGGTGTGATATATACGGCCGATCTATGTCTTGGAAGGCTCACACTGAATACATCGCAGCGACGGGTGTTCGGGCGGTTGGATTGTTAAGCAAGTCGATTAGGTATGCAGAGAAAAACGCTTGTGTCAATACATTGCATGCACGTTCATCCTATTCTTGAATTTAGGTGTGTATTGTACGCCGAGGCTCCTGCTTATAAGCTTCATCCTCTGTTATTCTCGGGAGACAAGCCTTGAGATTATGTTTAGGTCTTCCTAAACTTGTTGCAATCAAAGTCTTGTATTTAGAAGCTATGCTCCCCTCCCTTGCTACCCATTTTAAATTGTTAGCGGTACAATTATTTCTAAGGCTGTATCTCGTGCTTTCTTTTAGCCATCCAAATGATGCATCACCAGTCTGGGAATAGAGCATGTTGATAAAAAAAAAAGCAGTGCACACTGTTGTACTCTGGGAAAGTGGGTGGGGTTCCACAGAAAGTTTGGAAACCACTGCCTTTTGCGAATGAGCTGACTCTTGTAAAGCACAGTAATGTAATATTCTCAGATTCCCACAGTGTGTGGGATATGCATAACAAAAAAGTTTGCAGCTTTCCTCTTCAACTTGATTTTATTGTACACTGCCATTATTGCATTCCCCCCCCATCTCAATATGGCCACAGCGGCTGGGGATAGTGCACAGCACTGTGGCCGATCTCCGCTGCAAGGAAGAAAAGCCGGGAGGAGGTTATGTGCAATACGCAATTCAAGTGCTTGGGCGTGCATGCAGTCTTTGGCAGCACTGTAGCACATACAAACTTCTGACAGTGCTAGATGCGTGATAATGCACCAGTCGTCTGCATGTGTGTGTAGGTCTGTGAGAATGACCTGAGGGGCACATATTGCTCCCCGTAACAATATCTAACAACCACTGTGAAACCAAAGAATGAAAGGGGCTCTTCAAATTTAAATGTGAGTTACATTAGAATAAGCAATAAATTTCTTCCCAGAGGTCAGATCATCATTGTCTGTGTTTGTAATATTTGCCAAGTCCATCGGCAATCACGAGGACTGGCTGACCAATGCGAGTGCAGCAACAATGTTACAAAAACACAAGTGCACAAGGTAGTGTTAAAAAACAGTTTATACAAGTGAGGCTTGTGCTGAATGACTCGAATGCAATGGCATGAAACAACCACAGTGTCACAGCCACATTTAAATGTCATGAACCCATACTTGCTGTGCCATTGACGCACAACAGCAATGAAGAGAGGGGCAGTAAATTCAAAGCCTTGTGACACTAGCATACAAACTAAGCGGGAGAGTTGTTGGCATCGCTTCCCTCACATGCTTTGGCTTGTTGAGTCTTACCAACATTGACAATCATCATGCAACTCCAATGCATCCTTTTCATTTATACACCAAAAGGCATGACTGAAAAGCTACTGCAGCAACCGTGTGGACAAAGAATCAAAGAAAAAGCTTAGACAAGCTATACAACGATTTGCTTTGCACCAAGAATGATTAGCTCCACAAGAGCAACAGCTTCACACCTTGGCAGGAAATGTAACAAACAAACGATTGGCTACATTACTGGACAAAACACTATGGGAAGTACCAAAATGAATCAAGACCAAACAGTCACAGTTACATGGGCCAGAGCGCACATACTCCAGAAGTTGGTCGCTTGGCATCACCTGGGAAGCACTAGGCGCAGGGCTTTGCATCACGAGGGCCAACATCACATCACCCGCCCCCCAGCCAAACGGTGTGCGACCAACCCGGATACATAAGAAACCCACCACAAAGAGGTACTCTGGCAGGTGAGAAGATAAAAAAAAACCCACAAAAACATGACTCCAAAGGTGGGACACATTAGGAGGGGTATAATAACAAGAGGCAGGCAACGTACAACTGAACATGGTGAATGAAGACATTCAAATTACTAGACCGCCCATAAAGTGGACAACACGTAATTAGAACAGGGTCGCCATGAAACACACGGCAGAGCACACATCGTGGCCAGACTGCTGCAAGCTGGCGATCCAAAGGCGTCCCTTGCACATTAATAACAGTTTGCATCCTGCAACAAGCCATCGCCTCCTGCTGGCATGGCAACAACGGTCCTGACGATGTCCTCGGTAGCTACGCACCCACCTGCAATGCAGCAAGAACAAAGCCCCACATTTGCTTTCAAAACCATCCAACGCCGTTGTGATTCAGCATGTTTCACCAGTAGATTCTTTTATTGTACGACATCACATATTGGTCAGACCAGTCATTGCTTCACTTGCATGTAAGAAGGGCAACCGCCCAGAGGTCAAAATTTCGTTCTGGTATTGCAGTTGCACAAGAGTCCACAACGAGGATGTAGCCATGAGAATTTTTCGAAATAGTGCTGTAATAGTGCAGTTACATGCATATGATGATCAAAACGCAGCCGTCGCTCGTTTTGCTTTGCTATGCTCTGTTCGACAGCTCGTCTCTCCTTAAGAACGAAGAGCAGGGAGCAAGCATACTTACTAGCAGACAAACAGGTTTTTGTGGCACTATTTAACAGCGTCTGCTACTGGAGAATATCACCTAATCAGCCAGCTGACCGGAAAGCTGACAAGATGCCAGAAGGCCCGGAGAGAAGTACGGGACTGTTTTTTACAGCAAAGCTGTATACCTCTTGGTCTGAAAATTTCATGGCGTCAGCCCAAAACTCCTACAGCGCCAACTGGGCAAATCCCACTACTCGCCACAGACACTTGCGTGCTCCTTTGCTAGCAGATGCACGCGCTCCTTGCGTTTTTACCGCGGACACTGAGGAAGGGCATTTGGAGAGGTGGACAGACAAGCTGACGAACACATTGTAGCAAAGGAAAGAGTGAAACGAGCAAATGCGCGTAACTCCGCTAGCGATCGCTGTAGACTCATGCACACCTGCAACGCCAGAACTAAATTTAGATCTCAGGGTGGTTTAGGGGCCCTTTAACAGGTGAAGGCAAATGGTAGGGATGGGTAAATATTCGGGCGTTTCGAATATTCGAACGAATATTAAAGTATTCGAATTCACTTCGATATTAATTTATATTATTCGAAATTTCGAAGTACTATTCGAAATGAACGAATATATGTATGTTTGACCGCACATAACCCCCCTGTGAAAGTGGTTTTGCTGCAGTGTCGGGTTGCTGTGCCGTGAAACAACCCATCCAGGGGAAATCTGCACTGCCGCGATGCCACACTTCAAGGTGAAGTGTACATATTTTTTAAAGTTTAAAAGCGTATTATAAGGGCTTATATGTGCTAAGGATAGTCATTTTTAAATTGTAACGTATCGTACCCCTTATAACTTGCACTCTACTGCTATTCAAATCTTGATAATATTCAAGCTTGCTTCCACTTCATTTCAAACCAAAAAAGTGACATTCAGTCATACCTAGTTCCAACCCTTAAATATAATGTGCAAAGGTCATGACAAAAATGCTCATTTTTCATAATAATATGAGTTACATGCTATCCAAACTATTCGATTCGAAATTAATCTACCAAATCACTATTCGCTTCGGATTCGCTTCGAACCTCAAATCCACTACTCGCCCATCCCTAGCAAACGGCATATCTTTCTCTGCAATCAGACATAGTGCATAGGGTTCAGTATTCCATTCAATAAAGATAATCATAAAACAAGCATCAAAACCGCATGATGAATGATAAGGCACCTGTCAACAATGGGAACAGCCTTGCACGTGTTCCTGGTGAAGTCAGGTTGCAGCTGCTTTGCACTTCACTCGAGGGCTTCAAATTACGTCGAACCTTTCCTTCTCTAAAAAAATTGACTGTTGGGCGAGTTGGTGTTTGGACGTACAAACCATTGTAAGTAGCACAATGAGGCACGACATCTTCTTGTCTCTTGTGTCCCGTCTTTTTTGCGCTCTGCTTTTATTTTCAGACAATGCACCAACACGACCACAGGCGACTGTGCTCGTCTGCTTCTTTCTGTTGTCCTGTCTCGTTGCGCTACTCACGATGGTTTATATGTTCTTCCTTCTCCCTGCCTGTGTTTCCCACTTTCATATATAAAATGGGAGACCCATCTAGTAACTCATTTAGTTCGTTCTAAGACTGCCATGGGTAGACCACGAAAATGAAGACACCAGAAGAACAGTGCCAATACAATGCTCAATGAAAGGAACAAAGTTGTCTTGCGGAAAATGGTTGCGGAACAAATCATGGTCAACCACAGCGAAAACAAAGCGATTATCACTACCATTACTTTAAAGTATAATAATAAAATATACCTGCACAGCTTCCGCGGCACCAACTCCTATGGATCGAAGTGCTGCCTGCGCATGCATTAACGGCGCGGACACGGCCTTGCATGGGAACGGCGCAGAGACTGCAGACTAGCCAGTATATTTAGGGACCGTAGCCCTACCGAGCGATATGCCTTGGATTGGATTCGATTTCCAATCAATATTAGTTGCCAGACGATGTAAGGCCTATGGGATTTAAAACCAAAACTCCCCGATGCCCTTTAGTCAACACAGCTTGTTTTCATGGACATTCGTAAGCAAAAGGACCTTTAAAATCAGCGTGACTTGCATAAGTATGTCATTAATTTCTTCTAGTGGATCAAATCCCACGAGGTTTTCAAGGATTACAAAGAGCTCACAGGTATTCAAGGAGTTTCAAGGGCACTTGAACTTATATTGTCACTATCAAGGATTATTAAGGATTTCAAGGGGCTGTGCGAACCCTGGGTCCAGGCGATGCAGGCCAGGTGGACAGTAACGTGAAATATGACATGCAGCCGAAATGCAAGGACGGGGAGAATGAATGGAGTGATTATGAGAGTAGGGCGAGCAAGAAAGTTGCGAGGAGACAATCAGTGTCGTCTGTCGCATAAACCATGAAATAACGAAAGAAGCACACAGCACGGTTTCTGTGGCAGCATTGACAGGAACAATAAACCAGCGCCACCCGTAGTAGCATCTAGTACGTAACAGCACGACTGTCGAGTCCACTGTTCCGTGCATGCGGGTGGCGTGTAGCCCTGTCAAAATAAAAACAGGCTCGTGACTATGGGTAACAACACAATAGCGTTAGTGCCTGCACTTGAAGAAAAAAGTCATCAGTGTCAAAAATAAAAAATTAGTGGTTCTTTTTACTCATTTATTTTAGAAAAAACTTCTTAAAATCGGTTTTGGTTCCAAGTTAGTTTTGTTAGTTCGGGTTGACAACAATGTTGAACCTTACAAGTACCTACCGGGAAATGCAAATTTCTTCCTTAGATTGGGAACTACGTAAAATTTGGTTTTGTGAGAATCAGTTTTAACTGTATTATTAAACTGCAGAGAAGTCTAGCCTTGATGCCATCTAAAGTAGTTCCCAAGACACAACAAATATTTAGGACAGGTGCTGAGACTTCTCTAGTATTAGCAAGGCTTGAGGACAAAGCAAGCCCAACACCCACACAATACAGTAAGCCTAAGGTTAACATGTGGACTGCATGTTAGTTCTGCATCTTGGTGCACACATCTCAGGAAACACTGTGTGAACCTGTCTGAAGGGTGGCCTCACTCACCTGTCCTATAAGATGAAGCAGCGCTTCTTGCGACCCTCCTTGCGATGCCTCTTTTTGTCCTTGCCTTTCCACTCGCGCTGCATTAGGAGAGTCGGTTGATTACGCACTGTTGCAAACCATGGCACATTATGACTCTGAAGGGTATGGGCACGAGGTAGTTGGTACAAGTTAATCATTGTAAATAACACCTAAAAAAACTGTGGCAAGAAAGAGCATAGGACCAACACTCCCTGCCAACATATTAATTGGCGTCTGCACAAACATATACAGTGAAATCTCTGTGATACGATCACAGTTCATACGAATTTCGGGATGATACGAATTTTTCGTTGGTCCCGGCCAAAGCCTATGGGCCTGCAATGTAATGGAGTACGGTTGTTGCGAACCGATTTTCACCCAGCGACGTTTGATACGAACGTACGCCATCGCCGAGGTACGAAGAGGGGCTGTCCGCGCTGTCGCGGAAGACGCGCCAAGGACGTGCGAGTGCGGGAATGCAAGCGTGCGCATGCGCGCCGCATCGCCAAATCGTCAGAATCATGGTGTAGGAAGAACTTTTTGTTACGGTCAGAATAAACCTTCAGAGACGCGTCACAACCTCCGAGATTGTGTGCGCGAATCTTTGAGGCTCTTATGTGCCTCCATGTGCCTTCGCGTTTAGATTACAGATGACATTAGCGTCATGCTTTTTTTTTATAACGCGTTGACGTGGGCTGCTGCCGTTGTACTGTGTTTATACGTGCCTGCTTCGTGCATCAGACATCCTATGAAAGGTGGACGAGGACTGAAAGAAGGCGAGGACGGTCTTGGCGAGGGAGGCAGGCCTCACAACATCAACATGCGTGACTGTTGAGGTCGCACTTGTGCAGGCACCGCTGTAGATCTCCCAAAAAACATCCCCAACACCTCCGCGATAACAACATCATGACACATGACCGTGGTTCTGTAATGTTGTGGCCTTGATCCATCGCTCCAAAGAGCTTCTTTTGTTACTTTCGCTGCGGTATTCAGGTGTCATGCAAAAAAGCATACTAAAATTTGGAAGGGGCTACTGCTGTCGCGGGACACAACGCACCTGGTTCATTAATTAAATACGCGGGTAGGGGCCGTATGTTTACGAGTGCTGGTAGGACTGCCGACATCTAAAACTTAACTGAAAATCATTCAGGGTTCTTCCTGATGTTCTTGCGGCGCTGAAAAACAATAAATAAAAATGTACGCCAGGTTTCCTTTGTCGCATGGTAATTTTGCATGCTTTGTGGCGATATGAATTTCGAATGATACGAATATTTTTGGTGGTCCCGTGAGATTCGTATCACCGAGGTTTCACTGTACTATTTGCAACAGGCTAAAAGGATCATTCATAGCTGCGGCTAGCACTGGTGGCGCGACCATTTGCAAACAACAATCAAACGGCGACTCTACGCAACTGATGTTCACACCTACATGCGACCTATACCCATCATCACACCGAATTCATGACTGCTCGCATTGCCATTGCCCCGTAAGATAAGCCGACTATCAAAAGACAAAGCCAACTATTCTACGAAGGAAAGGAAACGCCTTGCCATTATTTGGGCCAAGTCAAAGTTTCACCATTAACTATACAGCAGGCCTTTTAAAGTAGACCTGTGTGCCGTCGCCGTCGCCTTTTCTTGCTCGCGCTGCCGCGGCGCAATAATTGCGACGCGCCGCCATTAGTCTTTTCTTTTAAACCGAACAGGCAATCAGGACAAAGTACATCACTTCACCGGGGGAGCTCTTCTCAATGAGTCTGTGTAATGGACTGTCTATTTCAGCCCATGCTGATAGGCCGGAGCTCAGTGAGCGGCGTGCCCTCCGTTTTCAGTTTTCTTGTGTAACGTAATTTTGACCTCGAGAAGCTTTCACAACTTTCTATACAAATGAGGGGTACGGAATGCACTTCAACCATGGAGAAAAAAAAAAAAAAACAGACAGCTGAGCTAGTTGTTAAGTATTTATGTTAAAGAGACAGGACATGCAAACACGGACACAAGAGAAAAGTCAAGAGAGTGAAGAGTTATTTCTCATGTAGTCCGCCACGTGCTCCTGATTGATAGGTATCGCCTCTTGCCTGGGAATGCACAGATAAGTATTTGTGTCTACCTTCTTTTCTGGCGTTGTATGATTTTTCAGTTGTTAGCGGCACTTGTGGTGTCTTAACTACTCTCTTGTGTCCGAGTCTGCACGCACTGTCTTTGTGAGGAGCCCCAACATTGCCTCTGAAAACACAAAAATTTGGCAGATCTCACGTACCGTGGGAATCTATGCTATGCGAAGCATGCGCAGAATGGTGACTGTACAGTAATTTTTCACATTGAGCGGAACGTTATGGAATGACGCTAGAGAAATATGGAAGTGCTATACACACAGTCATATGTTGAAGAGTCGCATATCTATTATTTAACCAGTTGTTTACAGTTGTGTAACGATGGCAACAGCAACATGGGTGTTACCAACACCAGACGCGGTAAGCTGATATGCAGTGCTTATATTCTTCAATACTGGATAGTGCGAATCCGAACAGGACATAGAAGGAACACAGATGCACAGGACAGGCGTTACTCGCAACTGAGCTTCATTCAGGCAAGCTTCCCTAGATATATACACAGCCGAGTGGCACGCGCAGGCGCACTGCACGTACGTTACAGTCACAGTTACAGATGTTATGCTTATACTTGTCCGTTATTACGGAGAACGCACGCACGTTTCACGAACCCCTGTGTATGTGTAGAAGGGATTCTTGACAGTTCTTGAACAAGGTCATCGTCACCATGATCAGTGTGCACCAGCAGCTGGACCGGACTTGTTAATCGGATCCGTTCGTGATCGCGGCTATGAGGAGGCAAGTGTAGTGGAGTACGAGGTATAGTGCTGCTGGTGGAAATCGTGGATGCCTCTTACGATGAAATTATCTATGATGCCTCCTATCGTGGACATGGCAGCGAGGTCTTTTGATGCTCTCTCCACATCCAATCCGTCTTTCACGCACTATAAGGACCAAGCGTTGTTGGGTCTTGATAAATCAATGTTGAAGTCACCGTAATGATGAGAGGCCTGGTTCTCTCAGCAGGTTTATTGTAGGAAGCACAGACGCCGGTTTTTGAGTAATCCACGTGATCCACGTTGCGGACCACGTGGACGAGTGGATAGTAGTTGAGTGTCTTCTAGGGTGTTCTGTGTTTAGCTTCCTCACTTTCCTTGTGTCCGCCGCTGTGGTGTAGCGGTTAAGGTGCTTGGCTGCTGACTTGAAGGTCGCGGGTTCGATCCCGGCCACGGCGGTCACATTTCGATGGAGACAAAATGCTAGATGCCCGTGTTCTGTGCGATGTCGGTACACGTTAAAGAATACCTGGTGGTCAAAATTTCAGGAGCCCTTCGCTACGGCGTCTCTCATATCATATCGTGGTTTTCGGATATAAAACCCTAACAATTATTATTATTATCACTTTCCTTGCATGCCAATGTGTGTCTTCGCGGTTACTGTGTTGGTTGAGACTCTGTATCACCTCTGGCACATACCCGCATAAAATTAACTCTGGTTTACGGGTATGTGCCACACGTGGCTCAGAGAAAGGGTTTCATGACGTACGCGACAGGTATTTTGCATTATTCATGTCATCATCAGTGAATCCTGTTCATCATACTCTGATCCTCTGCTGTGACAATTTTGGTATATTAAAAGTTATGGAGACGACCAGGAGAGCGCCCAGACGTAGGCGGCTAGATAGATAGATAGATAGATAGATAGATACGTAGATAGAAACTCCCAAAGTGCCTGAGGTTCGCTAAGAAATGCTTCGCATTTAAAATGCGGGCAGTTGGCACTAACAAGGTGTGGGTTCGAGCTAGTTGGTCCTCCGAGGTGTTGGTCGTGCAAAGTTGGTTACAAGGTGTTGGTCGCGCAAAGCTTGACAGCGAAGCACGGGCCCGTTGACGCTTGTACTCCCCATCGACCGACACGTCTAGCTTCGAGATGCGCGGCTTCCTCCTCTGGAGTTTCTTTCACACTTTTTTCAGACACCCCATGACTCTCTGGACGCGATCAGGCGCAGGCAGGCTATGCACTATAGGCTAGAGGTTTCACGCGATGTCTCCATCGGTGGGCGTGGCTTAGCTACTGCGCATGCGCAGCTCGGCCAGGTGGTGCGGTATCTGGTCACTAGACGACAAAATGCTTGCTTCCTCTTTCTTTCTATCTTTTTTCTCTCTCTTGTTGATGTTCTCTTTGTCTCTTTTTCGTTCCGCATTTCTCTCGCTCTTTCTCTCTAATTCTTTCTGTGCTACACTTTACTCTCTTCCCTCCCCCTTTCCTTCCTCATCACTTCCCTTTCCCACCCCTTGCATCACTATAGTACTATACAAGGCCATACTATTGGGCGCGAGGACATACCGTGGCGCCACCATGTGGAGGCATCCCTGTGACGTGCAAGGTTCGATTGCTGCGCCAGCCCTCTCCTGCAAAGCCTGCAGCCACTTTCCAGTCTCTTTTTGTTATTCTCATTGCACTTCACTTCAACGAAATCAGTAAAATACTGCGGCGTCTTTATCACTGACTGTACGAAGTGCTAAATAACTACTTTGAAAAAATGTTAAGCTCCTCATAATGCCTTAGACAAAGCCCTGAATGCCGACGTCATTTGCTACGGCCACCTATGTATATATGGAAGCCACGGTGGCAGAGTGCGCTGCTCTTGTAAAAGGTAATGAACCATTATTATTGATTACTTATTATTATTACTCATTATATATTATTACTGATGCGATGATCCCTCTTGTTTTGAGGCAGTGCTTTGTCTGCTTCGTTTGGTCTAGGCTAGGCAGTGCAGAATAAACAAGATAAGGAGGAGAGACATGGCCATTCTCAGCATTCAGCAGCTTTTCATTGTCCTCATGCACTGCGCACCACCTACACCACTGGTAGGGTCACAAGCCCGTGCTAAAGGCATTCGCAGATTTCAATGCATCCAGGAACACAAAAATGCCATGTCATCTTTTTGTGTTCCTTTCTCTATCTTTGACATTTATTAGTACCCAATATGTCAAGCAGTACTAACTAGGTCAAACTTTAAGTCTTCTGATGTGTAGCACGAGCACCCGACAAAACTTGCTACAGGTTTTACCTTCTATCGTTGGAAATGTGAAGATGACACCACCACTTTGAATGGCACGTCACTGTGCTAAAATTCCCTGACAGCAGGTGTTGATGGTACCATGTAACTCCTATACACACAGCAAATGGATTACCCAACATAAGCAGCATTCTGAGTGCACTTACGTCTTTGCGAATTTCACGAACAAGCGTGTAGAAGGCATCGTCGACTCCCATTCTGGTCTTGGCACTTGTTTCGATGAATGGGATCGCATAATTCCGTGCAACTTCTCCTGCTTGCTTCATGTCGACTGCCCGTGTTGGCAGGTCACACTTGTTGCCCACCACTGCACACAAGCACACACACAAAACGAAAAAACAGACGCTAATCAGGGGAGTAGCCAACTACAAGGATGGACAATCAGGGCAAACTTCACAAATGCTTACAAACCTAATTTAGTGTACTTATAATTTAACATGATGTTAACACTTGGACTAATTCAATTAGTGGTAGCAGCGGTACGAACGAAGGCAGCCTCTGATGATCATTTCAGTGATGCTACCAAGGACTTCTGATTTGAAGCAATTTATGGAGCAGCAAAATTTTCATTTTGGAGCACTTTAGCGCAGTGAAAATTTCCATCTTGGAGCCCATTTGAGCAGGTAATTTCGCATCTAGGAGCACTCTGTAGCGGTTAATTTCACATCCTGGAGTCCACTGGAGAAACAAGTTGCATTTACATTCAAGCACCTGTATAATTATTATGAGGCTCTTATGAAGAGCTAGAAATATTTCTATTCATTCAAATCTCATGTCGAAAATTATCTCAGGAGCACTCCATATTTCACTCGATAATGCAAAAATAAGGGCGTCATGCAGTTAAGTGTTCTGGAATAAACTCTTCAGCGATTATTTTTGACACTAGCAAAGAAGCAGAATGAACACTGGATCAATAAAGTTTTACTTCATGAAAAAACACTCTAAATACATCTATATGGTCATATATGGTTATCTATATGGTTATCAGCAGACATGGTAGACAAATGCCACGACGTACAACAATGCCTCAATGCTAAACAGTCTTGCTATCCCTTACGCATCCCCCTAAGACGACTCCAGGGCAAAAGCCAGGTTCTTTTTCTTCTCGATCAATTGTATTGCTGGGTGCAACATGACGTCACTTAGCTAGCCTCAAAAAGCCACCCTCCTCAGACACTCCCTTCCCTCTTTCTGAAGCCTCTCTGTGCTGTAGAAAGAGCATTCTCGCAGTACTTCCAGACTTTCGCGCATGCACAGAGTTTCCTAGAAGATAGAGATCCTCTTGGAGTCGAGCTTCCTCGAAAGTGTACGGAAGTGCGTTCAACAGGGGGGGACTACATGATAGAACAAACTTTGTTTTCCTTTTACAGCGAAGCGTATATGGCTAGGACAATGTGTTTGTATGCCGAAAACTGCCTAGTGCCCTCTAGAGAGCAGTGCAAAAGAAAAACTCACAGGGTTTTCTATGCATTCGCCTAAAATTATTCGAAGGCGAAAGCCAGTGGCGTAACTAAAGTGGTTGCTTGGGCGAGTGGATGCTTGGGCATGTGAAGCAGTGGCGTAAATCCAGAAAAATCACAAGGGGGCACACACATCTTGCCATGGCGGCCATCTTGTTATAATACAGGTGTAATTTTTATTTATATAAAAATTAAGATCATTTTAAAAATTGAAATTACCTGATGAGCATGTTCCTAGCTCACGTAATTGCATTGTTCTACTGACTCTTCTCAGAAACCAGTCGAGCGGCAGTTGTGATTTCAAGTCTCAAATAGCTGAGGGGTATTGAACAGAAGTACACACTACAGAATAAACAGGCATTTAAAAAAGTTGAGTGCGCTATACTTAACTGTCAAGCAATTTAAATGTATAGTGTGCAAAAGATAAATCTGAAGGGGGACACATGCAGGGGTGTTCTTCTAGCCTGAACACAAGGGGAGTCAGGACCCCCCTGACCCCACCCCCCCGGGATTTGCACCAGTGGCGAAAGCCATCTTTTTCTTTTTCTTCTCACTCCATGTAATAATATCTGGGGTTCTACGTCCCAAAATCATGATATGTATGAAAGACGTCGTAGTGGAGGGCTCCGGATATTTCAACTATCTGATGTTCTTTAACGTGCACTGACAAAGCACCGTACACGGGCCTCTGGCATTTTGCCTTCATCGAAATGCGACTGCCACGACTGGGATTGAACCCACGACCTTCAGGTCAGCAGCTGAGCACCGTAACCACTGCTCCACCACGGCGGACTTCTCACACAATGTTTTGATCCTCCCCCGCCCCCCCTCTGAAAGCTTTCTGCACTTAACGTGGTTTTGCACCACCTCCATGATCCGAGGCATCGCAAACTTTCTGCACCTCACCTGGTTTTGCACTGCCGCCATGATCGGCGCACCAATCCCGGAGGCAGTGCAAAGTAACTACATCATGTGATGACATCATCACGTGAAGTCACGGTGTATGACGTCATGACGACGTTACAAGTTTTGGCAATCTATGACGTCACCACGTGATTTTTTGCATCAATTGTGGGCGCCGCCGACGGTCAATTTTCGCGTTTGAGGAGGCATCTAAGGCTTTGGCCTTAGATGCCACCTCAAACGCAAACTGAACGCGGACTGAACGTTAACAGCCTTGCCATTAACACCCTGGCCTTGCATACCAAAATGGCCTCCACCACGTCACCTCTGTGCCGTGCACTAAACAGCTTCGCTGGTCATCCACTTCACAGAGTGGAATGGCCTCTCAATTTTTTTCTCTTTTTATTGCGATATCACTTACATGGACACTCGACGAGTTTTGGCCGTTGCAGTCATTTTCTGTATGAAGCACAAATTGATAACATCACCCTGTGCATCATATGTTCTACCTGCGAGCACTGGCGACGAACACAGCTGCAGCGGAGATAAAACGCGCCAGCCATGCCAGTCACGCGGAAGGTGGTGCGATATCATCAACCCACGTGCGAAGCCTGCTGTCGATTACACAGCAAACAAAGAGGAAAGGCCCCGCCCGTCTTTCGTAAGGAGAATGAAGGGACGCCAGGGGGTGGGGGGAGCTGCGTTGCTCAAAGAGTTGCGTCACTGGTGCGCGTGCTATCTCGAGGCATCAGAAGACGGCTAGTAAACTTGCTGTGCCCTCCATGCTTACTTTGAGTTTAAGGAACTGACAGCACGAAAACTGCTTCAGTCCCTGGAGCAGCCATATTTCCTTAGACCAGCGTTTTGTTGAGTTAAGGGAGATCGGATCCAAAAGAGTAAGCCGATAGCCTTACTTTGTACAGGAATACAATTTCTTGGTACTGCATTAATTGATTTGCCCTTAAGCGAAACTGGCTTTTTTTTTTTAACCGTCAGCTATTGACCCTTGAAATCGAGGGGCGGACGTGTAAAATGGTGTAGCCACTTCACAGTGGGCCTTCCGAAGCCAGGGGCCACAGCGACAGGCCCACTACCCATTAAACACAAAACCTCTATCAAACGTTTTATAGAGGTTTCGTGGGTACTGGCAGCTGTGCATATCAAAACCGAATCGTGAATTGCGGCTGCTCCAACCAGGAGGCATGTTTTTATTAATGAGATGACATTTTTTTTAAAAAGGAAGCAAAAAATTCTAATTGGGACCCTAGCACTCACGAGCTCGAAAGGGCAGGGCCTTTTTAGGGGTATTTACCGCAGGAGTGATTATGTACAAACCTTCCGTGGTGACGGAATTCCTTCTGAGGTGACGGAAGGAATTGCGAAAAATCGCTTCTGGATAAAGATCCGTGGGCAAAGCATATTTGAGGAAAAGTTTCCACGCGTTCCCACCGTTCACATGCTCTTCCGTAAACGAGAAGCACGGAAAATTCTATAGGGTTTGATATATCTATTGTTAGCGCTCTCAGATTTTATTCCGCGATGTCCAGAAACGGAAGTGACAGACATTTTAGCGGTACGCGTGCAGCTATAAGTGAACATTGCTTTAAGTGCGTGCCGTGCAACACTTGAAACGAGCTACCAGCAGCGTTTTTGGAACAGACTATGTCCCCTGATGAATCGCCGCCACACTTTCTCGCTACCGATTGGCCTAGATGTCACGAGTCTGCGCGAGAGCGCGCTTTGCCGTCGAGCCAATTTGCACAACAGAAGCTGCGTCGGCACTGCGGCTTACTCGGGACGCACGCGCAAGCGCTGTTTATTCAGCGAAATAATCCATTCAGCGAAATAATTCTTAATCCATGGTTGCGACTTTGGCTGCCCCAAGATCAAGTTGCACATGTTCTGACATGCCGGCGGTGCGATTGCCGGTTAAAGACACCCCCCCAAGCCCGAGACTCTGGCAAACTACGCAATTTCCGTCGATATTATCAGGATGGCACAGTAAATTCCATTTGGTGCACTTTGGTGCAGTTGACACAGGAGTGGAATCCCTGCCAATTGCCTGAATACATTTTTTTTATTTCCTTGGACTGTTTCATGTTAAGAGTAAAGTTACTTAAAACATAAAAGAGCTTGTTTGAATTTCACTAGTCCATACCTTCCAAGTTTGGAGAAACTGAATCCGGGAGATCTACTCAACGAGGGGAGGGGGGGATACTGCGATAGCAATTATATGGACACTAGGCAGTTTTAGAATAGCGTACGCAAAGCTTTGCGTTGGCTTTTTGTGCAACTGCGCATGCGTCGTACGCTAACCGCTTGCGGGCTCCCGTTAAGTGAAGAAAATAGCGAGCCGCAAAGCTAACGCTAACTTAGCGTACGCTATTCTAAAACTGCCTACTGTCAGCGGGATTTTGCGGTCGCCGCTGATCTGTACAGAGTCCCAACCGATAACATCACATACGCATCGTCTGTTTCATGTGCGAGTAAATGCGCGCTAGCGCTAGGGACGAACGCGGTTGAAGCAGTGATGTAACGACCCGGCTGTCACCGTCGCGCGAAGGGCACATGCGATAACATCGCTCCGCGTGCGAGGCCTGTCGTCGCTTGCTTACCAGTTATTTCGTCGGGCAAGGGACCATAAGGGGCGCCATTGAGACGGGGACGGTCACGAGCGCTGGCGAACATGCTATCTCGACAGACATCGGTAACGGCTACCCTTTTAAGTGATGGGCTCTCCACTTAAAGCAGTAGATGACACAAAATTTTGAAGGCAAGATAACTTGTGGGATAAATTTGTGTGTAAACAAACGCATCATCTACGAAATATTAACGGCTGATATAACCTATAACACATTTAGGATCAATTTTTAAATTGCGTGTGGCGCATCTGTACGCGAAACGTCCCACCTTGCGTCACTGTGACGCACGGGGCGCGCAATGCACTGGACGCGCGGGGCAAAACTGGATTTCCGGGAGATTTTGCTATGACCCGTACAATCGGGAGAAACGTTCAAAATCCGGGAGTCTCCCGGGTAATCTGGGAGACTTGGCAGGTATGCTAGTCTGTTCATGTAGTTAACAGTAAGCAATAAACAAAACTTATAGGAGCTTCAATAAGACTTCGATTGGGACAGATTGGTGCATAACTTTCATATACCGTATTTACTCGCATAATTTGCGCACTTTTTTTCGCGAATTTGGAGCTCCGAAAAGGGGGTGCGCAAATTACGCGGAGATTTCGCGAGCACATCTGAAATAACGCACAATATATAGTCCTAACACGCGCGATATAATACATTAAAGAAGAAAATAAATTATAGCGCAAACGAAGGGTTTTTAACAGAATTAGCACGTACTTTAACCAGCCAGATTCGGTCATGCGCGGTCTAGTCAGAATCACTGGTTGAGAAGTGCGACTGAGAATCATCGCCGCGGCCGCTGTCACCGCTTTCCCAAAGCGCGTCGTCCTTGGTTCCGTCGAGTGCGTTGAGGCGTCTTGTTGAAGCTCTTCGCGACAATTTTGGGAGTAACGAGGTGCCACGGCACGGCGATACCGGTGGGCCTAAGCTCTCGCACATATTTGAAAAGGTATTCTCCAACGGCAGGAAACTTTCCATGCTTCGGTCCTCGGAACGGTCTCCTTCCCGGTCTTGTATTAAAAAGCGAACTCTTCTGCAGCACGGTTCCCGTTTCCTTAGGCAAATTCTATAACAGTGAGCTTGAATTTTGCCGAATAGGTATTGTAGCTCAGCGCAAGAGAACAGTGAAAACGCAACTGGCTGATCGCGAAACCTAAACTTCCGAAATCAACGAAGGCTGCGTCGCAGCGCGGACACAGAGGAGGAGGGTCAGCGCGGGAAAATGTTGGCGCGACTGGCCCTCGCACGCCTCCGATGCAGAAAGTAGTCAGTGCCGTGTCGCGTGCATGCATTCTCAAGGCGGGAGAACGCTCGAACAGTTCCGACAACCGGTGAACAAATTAACGGTTGGTACGGTCTCGGCAGTTTCCAGAGAATAGAACGAAGTAATCGGAAGAAGGGACTTCGCACTCGCCGCCTGCCTTGTGTATGACTGCGCTCGCCTGCTCGGTGAGGGCCGCAGGGCGCGGCCGTCCAAAGTTCGCCCCGTGCGCGCGCGCCGGCGAGCTGGCTCGAGCGGGGCGGGGAGCGCAAAATATGCGAGTAAATATTTTTTTTTAGCCAAGCTGGCTAAATATTAGGGGTGCGCAAATTATGCGAGGGCGCAAATTATGCGGGTAAATACGGTACTTTAGTCTTTTAACCGATATCATTACTCCTTGGTTTTATCAGTCAACCTACCGAATTTTGACATGTTACTGATGTGTGCTTGAAAATTTTTAAAATCAGTTTTCATATATATATCTGTACATGTGTGTCGTGAACAATACATCAGTTGGCAGTCAGCGCTCGTGTGCCTTCCATTCTTCACTGTGTTGCCTTTCCTTCAGCCCTTACTAGCTTGCGCTGCAAATTCTTTAAAAAAGAATAGCATGGAGAAGACTGGCTCTTTCTCACTATCACTCCTGGTGTACCGTGTTAAAGGTTGTTCATACTGTAAATTATCTTTTTCCGCAGACAAACTGTGCACTGATCATTACTGACTCTGCAAACAAAGCATTTTCACAACTGCTACACTACAGAGCCTGGCATACTGAAGAAGCATGCTGAAAAGGCAAACCTACTTACAGACCATGGGCACGTCATCCGCATCTTTAACCCTCTTGATCTGGAATCGTAGAAAGAGTAGGTTGTGAGAGCAAGTCATTTCATTTCATTTTTATTCCTTAAAGGCCCCATTGAAGGGGTATTGCATAAGGGGTGGTTACATACATGAAAAATCAAAGCTATATTTTAATACAGTGCAAAGTGATCTGTTACGGTGGCCAACAAAGTTGAGGGACAGGTGATTGCTGTCACTGTTGTGATAATGTAAGCTAGTTTTATTTATTTATTTTATTTATTTACACTTCACCTACATCGCCGTAAGGCATTGCGTAGGGGAGGTACACATGGGTAATAACACAGTTAACAATCGATGTAATAGTTACAACAACGACAACGATACACAAGATACTTTTAAGAAAAAAACACTCGAATAACAGTGAATTACACAGATTATAAACAATGACACAGTCATACATTTTAATCACCTTAACGCTTCGAGGCAACAAATCATTCTTATTGGCAGTGGTATTGTGGGCATTGTTAGAGGGAAGAAAAAAAGGTTTCATTATCAGTTTCATTAACGATGTCGTCCGGGAGACGGTTCCATTCCTGTATTGTTTTTACAAAGAAGGAACTGCCAAAAGAGTGGGTTTTGTAGGGGTATTCTAATATTTTCCGTGAATTATCTCGTCGATTTGAGACGTACGTTGGTGCTAAGAGATAATCAAGGGGGTTAATGGCATTTCTATTGTAGTAAATACTATGAAGAAATTTAAGCCGCAGTTTCTGCCTCCTCACCATTAGTGGCTCCCATCCCAATGTTTGTTTTATTTCTGTTATACTTGAAAAGGAATTATAGTTGTTGCTAACAAATCTGGCTGCTTGATTTTGAATTTTTTCCAGTCTGTCAATCAAGTATTGCTGATGGGGATCCCAGATTACACAAGCATAATCCAGAATAGATCTAACATACAAATGATGAGTTCCACAAATGACTTGCCAAGCATAAGCAGTGCTAATATAATATCTGGGGTTTAACGTCCCAAAACCATGATATGATTATGAGAGACGCCATAGTGGAGGGTTCCGAAAATTTCAACCACCTGGGGTTCTTTAACGTGCACCTAAATCTAAAGACACGGTCCTCAAACATTTTCGCCTCCATCAAAAATGCAGCCGCGGCGGCCGGGATTCGATCCCGCAACCTTTGGGTCAGCAGTTGAGCGCCATAACCACTAGACCACCGTGGCGGGGAGTATAAGCAGTGCTGGGTATCTGTTCTTGGTGTAGTATTATGGATAAAACAGACAATGCTATTATCAAGATGAGTGAGTACTCAACTTTGGAGCTAAATAGATATTTTAAACTGATAACTGCACTGGGTGAAGTGAAAAATTTTTTTCATATAGACAGAATGTTCCAGTGATAAAGGTTATTTTACTTTTGCCCAATAAACAATCTTCCAGCAAATTAACTCAAACTGTCGTGCTACTTAACACTTTCCTGTCCGCGAGAAAATAGGACATTTTTTAGTACTCTAGCAAACAATTTCTCCACTGCTACACAGTCCCAGATACTATAATATACGATCTGAATTTGTAGATCAAAGAATGACCTTTCTAACGGTATTAAATTTAGGCAAACATTTCTGAACGAACAATCTTACGAGCAAAAAACTTTGACAGGAAAATTTTTAACAAAAGTGAGAACACACTGTAAAAACATCAATGCTGCTTTGCACCAATGCACACAAGAAAATTTCAAATTAAACATTTTGACCAGAAATGTCATCCCCGAAAATATAAGCATTCTGTCTGCAGATGTTATTTAGATGTAAAAGAAGGTGTCAGCCCTAGTGGCTATCATGCTACCGTGCAATGCTGTTTCGTGATGCGGTAAAGCGCAGGTTTGCACTGCGTGCTTCGCAGAAAACATTTGTTTTATTGCGATAGCAATTATATGGACAGTCTCGACTGGTTTCTGCTGTCACCGTGGTCATGCACCACATAGGTATAAGTATCTGCATATATATAAAAGTCCCGAAGAAAAATAATTCAGAAAAATGCTTCCGAAGCGCGGAATCGAACCAGCGATCTCTCGCTCCGCAACGCGTGGCGCTAACCACTACGCCACAAAACGCAGATCCTTCAGGTAGCAAACGGCGAGCGTTATACACGCACCCTTTACCGCTGGCAGTACTCAGAGACAGCAGGCGCTTATCAGCGTTTCTTCATTACCAGTGAGATGGCGCGAGGAGCGCAACGGGCGCATTTAAAAGTCATCGGCGAGCTCGCTCACTTCTAATATTTGCGCAGGCAGGGAGAACCTTGCCCTTCCGTTGTCTGCTCGCGCGGTAATTGCTGCTGGAGGGGGGGGGGGCAGGGGGGCAGATGTTTCTGCAGCGTGGCAGTACTCAGAGACGGCAGCTGCTTATAAGCGTTTCTTCATTAGCAGTGAGATGGCACGAGGAGCGCAACGGGCACATTTAAAAGTAGTCAACTAGCTCGCTCGCTTCTTATAATATTTGCGCACGGAGAACCTTGCCCTTCCGCTGTCTGCTCGCACGGCAGTTACTGCCGGGGGGGGGGGGGGGGGGGCAGATGTTTCTGCAGCGTAGCAGCGCGTCCATCACGGGCCGCTTTTCTTGCTATCGCATTCATTGCTTCACCCTTGCGGCGAAACTGTGACTTTTTTTCTGTTCTACTTTTCACTTAAGAGTATGCATCCATGTATATTTATAAGTGGTGTTGCACATCTCGGCGATGATTTGTCAAGTAAAGAACAGCATGAAATCAACGGTTCTGACGAAACACTGTGCAGCGCTACAAAGCGCAATGCCCAAGTCCCTTCCGGGTCGTCTTCTCGCACTAAACTGCACTCGTTGAGCAGCTGCCGGGAAGCGGTACCGAGCAAACGATGTTGACACCCCGAAGATAAGAATTCTGACCTTTAGAACATGCCGGATATCTTTCGAACGAAGATAGCAGTGACGACTAGGTTTGGAGATAAAAACGAAACTTAACGGCGGCTACATGTTCACATTCCGCGGCTGTTGGATGCACTTTCACTGTATGTGCTGAAGTCCGATGAGCCAAAATCATCTTCCGAGTCTGCGCTGCTGCCATCATAAAAAATTCTTACTCAGACTCGTTGGAATCCATCGAAATATGCCATTTCCGAGAGGCAGGTGGCGCGATGTTGATGCCATGTTTGAAGCTACAAGCACTCCGCCCTCTTGACTTAAGTGGCACTTCAGAGCTCCCTCCCCGGTGGCAAAAATAAACAAAAAGAAAACGAAAATAGAAAAATAGTTCCCATTTTATGCAATGGATGATGCTAGTTGTCCGTAAGCGCTTCTAGCACAGCAAAATTTGAAGCTGAAAACCATCAATAATGGGCTATCGATGGTATAGGTTCGGACAGGAAAGTGGGATTGCACAGACATATTTCAAACAAACGTTGAAAGTTGGGCAAGTTGGTACAGGATCATCTGAAAAAACTGTGCAGCAGGATGGGACATGAAGAAAAAAAAAAGAAGGGACAAACAAGCGCAGTTTTTTCACAAGATGACATTTCACACATTATGAACTGTTAGGTATGTCATGTGTTTGGGCATGTGCAAAGCACAATGGTGATTTTTCGAAGCCAATTGGAGCCTTACACAATTTGTTTTTCATGCATACGAAACTCGCAACAGATCTACTGATGAACACCAGCCGTTGCAAAAGGACATCACAGGAAACCACGCGTCGGACTCTCGAAGCTGTCTGCTCAATACTTTGTAGCACGTTCTGCTTGGTGCTGTTTGCTGCTCGAGCCTAGGAGTAATTAATTAAACGACTGTGAGTAATAGCCCGCTCTTTGCAACAGCTGCGAATTGCTCGAATGGTTTCGGAGGCATTTATCGCGTTTGGAGGTCAACACTTTTCGCCTCTGACGTGGTGTCTTGCCAGCACCTATTTCACAGCGCCGTGTCTGCATTGACATGTTCTTTCTACACTTGAAAGAAGCGTACACACAACAGTCAGCACATGCAAGTAGCAAGCTGCACGTGACAGATGATGGTGGTGAGTATTCAACGTTTCGTGACAGTCATCAGTAGGGCTCTATGGACACGGCACTTGCCTTTCAGGTGTGAAAACGTGCCTTCAGCCGAGGCACTAACCACGTGCGATGTCCCCCTAGCAGCACGCTAGAAAATGTAATATCGTCGCCCGTTGAGTGCTTACACGTCTGTTTGTTACTTTGAGAAGAGCTCGTCCGCACTTACAAACGTGTGTGCTCCAGGGCACCTTATTGCAGTTTCAATACATGCATCAACACAAACGCCTGAGGCAGTTATTTTGTGCGAAAGCTGCTAGTCACATTTGTGAAATCCTATGCCGATGACTGCTGCACATCAGTAACTGATGAGTGGTTACCTCCTTTTTTTTTCTGTTCGCAAAAGTGGATCATTCAGGCGACAGGGGTTTGGAATGGTCAAAAATCATGGGCAGCGTGTATCAGCCTTCCGCTGCCGGGCACATCACGAGTGCTGGGGACACTCAGGATGCGCCCAGCACAGCCTTGGATGTTCCAACTGAAGTCCACTGTTGCGAAGAATGGCGGCAGCCCAGTTCACCCATAGGCTCCTGGTGCCGGAAAACTTGATGTAGTCGTAATGGGTGAATCCCTAGCAGAACACAGCAGGTCATTCCCATTATGCAGCATCAAGAAATAAGCCAGCCTGGAGCACTAAATTCGGAAGAAAAGGATGGCTGCACCTGAGCAGCTACGTACAACACAGCGTGGCTTGCAACTGCCCGGTGACCAGACAGAGCCCCATGTGATGTTGCGCTCACTGTTGCCAGAACATTCTGTGGTTGACGCGAGATTTTCATTAAGTGCTGCATTTTATATTTCAGGATTAATTACAGGCCTACCCTATCCCTTTAGTCAGGATAAGAGTACAACAAGGCACACGTTTTCTTCGAAGACCAATTGTTTTCATTGGTTGAACGACTGGACTATCCCTTTAATGCAAGACGCAGTAAAGACACCACAAGTAGAATGGTAATAGCCTGAAACCTGAAGACGAAACAAAGCAAGGTAAGATCACTATTGCTTGTTGGAATACAGTCGAGCCCGACTATATCGAACCCGTTTATATCAAATTATCCCGTATATCGAACAATTTCTAAACACGGTAAATTTACATTGAGAATATATAGCAAGAGTTACTGTGACATTGGACGAAAATAGCAACGACAACCGATATGTCAAACCCCATGTACCTCAAAAGTGCCCCAGCAACTTTGCTTTATCTCGCGGTGGCGGGAAAAACTGCCAGCGCCACCCTAGAAAAAGTGGATTAGACCCAGCTGTGCCCGGGCGAACACCCCCCTGCAAAAAATGATCCTGGCCCGCTCGCAGCGCTTACAGCCAATCGGAGGCCATCGTGCCTTCTCCGAGGCGCGGAAGCGGTACCAGTGAGTGCCATTTTTTCTTTCTTTATGCTTGAGTGCCTGCTGCTGCCTCTTTTTCCTCGAGTCCTCATTCAGCGTGGTCCGTGCTGGTGGTGTTGCCTGTTGGCGCTCTGTGAACTTTCTTGGCGTGCTGTCATCATGGCTTGTGCAAAAAGGTAGAATTTGCCATTCGCCGCAAAAATCGAAATCATAAATCGAGTCGAGCGCGGTGAGAAGTCCGACGTCGCCGCCACGTACAAGATCCGCGTCGCCGCCGCGTACGGATCGACATTCGACGAGTTCGACAGTGCGGACGATGATGTCGTCATCATGGGCCAGCTACAAGATGAGGACTACGTTGTAGACGTCGTGCCAACCACGAGCCAAAGCGACAGCAATAAGGAAATTGACGATGGCACATTGCCTACATCCTCCGAAATGATTAGTGCACTTGCGTTGGTCCGGCGCTATTGCGTGAATATGGAAGGCTGCTCCAACTCGGACAACGTGGAGGCGTGCGTGCTGTCGCAGGCAGCGAAGTCGTTGAAACAGAAGAAAATCCAGGACCATTTTGTTCCAAAGTAGGGCACGCAAGTAAGCCACCATATTAATAAAGTACTTTTCTTATTGGTATGTGCCTTTGTGTCATCAAATCCTATAGCAGGCCTATATCAAATTATGCCAAATATCGAACTAACAAACGTTTTTTTGGCGAGTTCGATATACCCAGGTTTGACTGTATACACTGACAAAATAACACTATTGAAATTAAGCCTGTGAATGAAGACTAGCACTTTCAACACAAGCATGGCAACATTTTTAGGAAAAAAAAGAGTTGCAAACACCAAACCATTTCAAAGCCTCGCATTCAAAGTACGGCGTAGAACATTATAGAACATTCAGCCTATTTTAGTACTTGCTTTATGTTAACACTATGAAATCAACATGACGGTATAACAAAAACACCATTGCCCCTGCACCAATGGTGTGCGTTGGTGCTGCAACGGGCTGAGTGATTTACAGCAAAAGGTTACAAATACAGTAGAAGCTCGTTATAACGAAGCGGGATATAACGAACTAATGGATATAACGAAGCAATCGTAATTCCCCTTGAAATTCCCATAGACGCCCATGTATTTAAAACCTCGTTTTAACGAAGCTAAAATTTTCTCGCAATGGATATAACGAACCTTTTTTTTTTTCCCCACCGAGCATTTACTGACCGTTTTGGTATCCGGCAAGTCAATGTCTTATAGCGCGCGACGGTTTACGTCCCATCACGGATGCGGTAATTCAAAACTCGCGCTCCCGAGGAGCCGCCTGCCAACACGCGCGAGGGTGCGCGTCTGCCTGCCTCCCCTTCCACTGAAACTCGTGGACCCACCCGCGCACGTCACCCGGCCTCCCCTCTCCCGCGGATCTCGTGGACCCGCCCGCTCTCCTGTTGCGCGCGTGGACGGCGACGCGGACGCGGCGACCGCGCGGCGTGGGCGCGGGCCTTTTTGCTTGTCGTTCGCTGCGTGTGCATCAAAACAGCGTCTCTCACGGTTCCCGCCGCTAGACAGGAGATAGACGACGGCAACGGCAAACGAAAGCGCAAAACGATTACAATCGAGCAGAAGGCGGCTATGTTGAAAGCCGTTGAGTCCGGCGTCAAGAAGAAAAAAGTTGCCGAAGATTTCGGCGTAGCGTTGAGCACGGTACCGCAAGCGTGTAATCGACCGAATTCTACTCAATATGAGCATGAAGCGCGAGACTACAATCGACCTCTACATGGCGATCGAGATGCGACGGGCTACTTGGATGTCTGTAACAGCAAGCACGATCGCCAACTGCTTCCGGCATGCCTCATCGATATCCGGCAAGATATCGGTGCTGCCGCCAATGAGGGTGCTGCGGGTGACCAAGACCTGGTCACCTGGAGTCGTGGGACGCTCTGCTTGACGCCGGAGTTGTGCCCGACTGCGACACCTTCTGCACGTACATGTACGTCAGTGCCGATGCTGACACGGTGACAACCGAAGAGCTGACAAAGGCTGAAATTGTGCGCGCGGTGACAGGGGTGGTGAATGACGACAGTGACGAATGTGTCGACGACAGCCCGGATTTGGCGAACCCTATGTTCCGACGTCCGCGCAAGCGCTGGATGCGGAAGACCTGCTGCGCCGCTTCTTCGGCGCTCACGATGACGGCGAGGACGGACTCGACATAGCGGCAGCGGCCGAAAAAGCCATCATCCGTCTGAGGAAGACACGGCAGAAGTCTATTAAGGACTATTTTTCTGCTAAGTGAGCCGCCAGCTGGTGTGCCGAGTTTGGCGTGAATAAAGTAGCAGTTCTTTGCTGTTCTTTCTTTTTTTTTTCTTTTGCTAGTTTTTCTCCGTGCGACGGCCGTTTTTCGTTTGCGTGGCGGGCTGCTGTGGGATTTGGTGGTCAGTACATCCTCTCTTGCGTGCTAATTGTCGGTAGAAATGGATATTGGCTATAACGAACTAATGGTTATAACGAAGTAATTACGACTCCCCCTTCAACTTCGTTATAACGAGGTTTTACTGTACAATCAAAATTATGTCTGTCAACCAAAGCGCAGCTGGGATCTTTTTTTCCACGCATACTTGTTACATGTAGCCGGAATAAGTGGAGCTGAGACCCGAGCTCACCGAGAACACAACATGAACTGTTTATTCCTTTCACACTGCCCCAGCCCTGCTCTCCTCACTCCCACTTCCGCTCGCAGCGTAGGTAGCACTAGTAGCCGGCGGCACTACAGCTGGTGCAGCACACAGTATTAATTGTCACACATACCAACAAATTTACTGATTGCCGGACATGTGTGGTGTATAAGATTCCGTTTAGCTGCGGCCGCTTCTACGTAGCGCAAGTGGGTCACTGTGTGAACCGGAGATTAATGGAACATAAGAGATCGCTAACCGAAGGCTCACCATCTAATCTATTTTTACACTGTCGAGCGTGTAAGTGCACGGCAAAATTCGATGAATGCGTGATATTGTACCGGCACAGGAGTGAAGAAATGCGTTTAATGGTTGAGGCCTTACATATTGATAATAGTGGTAGTGCATGCGTGACCCAACAATCGATTAACCTGCATAAAGAAGAAATCAAGTGTCTGAATGGTTATCTATCACATAGACCACCACGCGTACCGGATCGATAGGCGAACCTATCGATCATGCGCAGACAAGTTTTCGTGCCTTCTTTCTTTTCTGACGTGTACCTTTTCAGTTGTTCGCCTGCATTTGTGGCGTCTTGACTTCTCTCTTGTGTCTGTGTTTGCACGCCCTGTCTCTTTAACATGAATACTTGCCAACTAGCTCAGCTCTCTGTTATTCTAATGCAAACGTTATGTTACATCTTGAAGCCATTTGGCATTAACCCTATGAGGGTAATGGGACAAATCTGTCCCACTTTTCCGTCTGCAGGAAAAACTTTCTCCCACATCGGCCGTTACAATCAGCGCAATGATAAGTCACTCATATCTTACCTAAGTCTTCGTATTCTCGAGGAAAAATCTTTTACCACATTTTCGAAGGGTGGAAGTAGTGTTAAAATGGCGCTGAATTTCGACATATTTTTTTATGATAGGTTCTGAATTTTCCTCTTCTTCCCCCAGATAGAAAGAACCTACCAATCTAAACAACGGATAATTTCCTCTATTTCTGGTTGTTCAGAGAGGCGGTTTTAGCTTCTAGTCATCACGTTCTTTTGTAAACTTGCGCAATAACTTGACCCTCAGCATAATGGCAGATATTAGTGCGTGGAAATATTTTTCTTGATATCATATAACTCTTGAAAAGTAGGCACATATTCAGGGACAACGGACGTACTCGAAAATTTCGACAGCTAAAGCAAGGACAGGCAAATGGACAAAAAGAATGGTTGGTTGCATGTGGTGAAGTAAGCTTTACAGGAACAGACCACGGCGCTATGAAGGCCCACAAGAGGCGCAGGTGCAGGTGGTGTTCTACTGCTGGGCGGCCGGGTCTTTGGGACCGAAAAATCGCAAAGAAATCGGTTTTTTTCTAATGGCATTTTTGAATTCTGCGAGCATTTTTCCATCTGCCTGCCAATTTTCAGACTCGAGGAAGCGATAATTTACTTGTTATATCACTTCAAAGAAGACGCGCGAGCTCGATTTGCGCAGAATCCGACGAAAAACACCACTTTTTTCGCGACGCAGAGCAGCCGTTTGACGAACGCCATAGCCGCGACCTTTGTCTCGTTTGAAAGAGCGTTTCTTCGTCTACAAATTCCCGCTCATGCCTCTTCGCTCCGCTCATTGGTTGGAGAAAAAAAAGCAACCGAAAAAGAAGCATAGTACGCGATGCTATTGGCTGTTACGCGCACGTGACCACGAGTTGGCCATTTCATTGGCTGAGCGCGTCTCGCATCGTCTGCTTGGGGCGGCAACAGCGCGCAAACAACTTGTTGCGCCGCCATTTTGCCTGTTCTTCGACCGCCGACCGGAGTTGCTAGCGTGCTCGCGACCCAAGTTGTTGCAATGCCTGGATCAGCGCGGAAGTTCCATTCGCGGCATAAGTTTGGCAAAAGAAGAAAGAAGTCGCAAGCGAATAACTTCAAGGCGCGTTTGTTAGCGAGAAGTGTTGACGACGAACGAGATGGGTCGCCCGCCGCTGCTGCCGATGCAAGCCCGTCAGGCCCGCCAGCCTGCGATGCTCCTGATGCTCCTATAGACGACACATCGCTGGCAACGGAGCGCGCAGGAGAACATCGAGACTCTGCATCACCCAGCTCGTCCGCCGACAGCGAAGGATTCGCCGAGCCGCCCGAGGCAGATAACGGAGAGTTAGGCCTAGCGGGCCTGACGGCCAGCGACGCTTCGCAAGGCAGCGGCCGCGTCCGCCGCGATACAACCTTGCTAACGCAATCAGAGCTGCGGGAAAGGCAGACGAAAGCTGATTCGAGGCTACGCGACCTTGCATCAACGGCCGCGTCAAAAAGAAAATTTGATTTTCTGAAAAACGACGCACCGGCCGGCGCTGCTCCCGCGGTGCCGAGGGAAGAGGCAAGTTTCATAATTGCCGATCTTGGCTGCATGGGTCCACTGTTGGATGCTATGAAATGTAAAGTCTGCAACGGCAGCGTCAGCATCTATAAACGGGACAGAGAGTACGGCCTTGCCGTGAAAATGTGTGCGCGCTGCGTGAACTGTGGTGACATCGCGCAAGCATGGAGCTCTCCGCGGGTGGATTGTGATCAAAAAGTGAAACCGTTTGCCATCAACATTCTCGCCACTCGAGCCATGCAGGCCACTGGGAACCGTCAAGCGGCAATGAACGATATCTTTTCGACTATGAACATTTCCCATCGCGGTCTCCATAAGAAAACGTGGCAAGGATACGTAAAGCGGAAATTGACGCCTGCAGCCAACCGCGCGGCCGAAAAAGTCACAGGCGAGTGCGCGAGTGCAGTTCGCGAGCTGTATAAGGAACTGCATATTGACAATTCCGACAATATTGCAGTTTTTTATGACGGCTCGTGGATGACGCGCGGGCACTCATCCCACATAGCCATGGGGGCAGTGATCGAGCTCTTCACTGGGCTTGTGCTGGACTATGTAGTTCTGAGCAATTACTGTGCCGGATGTGAACTTGGACCGAAGGCAGACGACCCGGCATACCAGGCTTGGCGTGACAACCACGTGTGCCAGAAAAACTCCTCAAAAAAAGCTGGCGAAATGGAAGTGGAGGCAGCCGTGCTCCTTTTTGAGAGGTCTCTGGAAAAAAATGGCCTCAGATACACCACAATCTTATCCGATGGCGACAGCCGCACCTTCCTCGCCTTGCAAGAAGCAGATGTTTATGGCTTCATCAAGGTACAAAAAGAGGATTGTGTAAATCATGTACAAAAGCGTATGGGCACTGCCCTACGCAATTTGGTTGCAAGGCACAAGGGAGGGGCCTCTGAAACCCTTGGAGGAAGGGGAAGGCTCACTGGGGACCTCATAACCAAGTTGAGCTCTTATTACGGCTGGGCGCTCAAATCTCATAAAGGAGATGTTGAGGGCATGAAAAGAGCTGTCATGGCGACTTACCATCACATAACCTCTAATGATAGTGAGTCGAACCACAGCCTGTGTCCGACAGGCCCAGGCTCTTGGTGCCGGCAGAACGCGGCAGCTGCAAAAGGGGAGCCCACTCCAAGGCACCGCTACAATTTGCCACAACATGTGTGCAAGGCTCTCCTGCCTATTTATGAGCGCCTATCAGAACGAGGGCTCTTGGAAAGGTGTCAAAGGGGTAAAACCCAGAATAGTAATGAAAGCCTTCATTCTATGATCTGGGCTTTGGCACCTAAGCAGCGCCATGCTTCACTGTTTGCCGTTGAAGCTGCAGTTGCTGAGGCAGTTATGAAATTTAACTGCGGCAACGTGAGAACGTCAACAGGTATCCTTGATGAACTCAGTCTCAACCCCAGCCTCCCAAGCATCAGACGCATGACGGAGAAGGACAGGCGTCGAGTGGCAGACTCTAACCGCAAGCGTGCCTCCAGTGAGAATGTGCAGCGAGCACTGAAGAAGCGACACTACAGTGCTAAGCATCAGTCCGATTATGTTCCTGGTGGCTATTAGCATCTGCATTGAAAAATATGCTCATTCTCATTGTGGTTTTTTGAATAAACTGTGTGTTTTTTGTTTTTTCCATTTTTCTCAAAATGTAAATTTATTACTATGTTCAATCTTGAGGCCTCGATATCTCGGCAGCTAGGGCAGGCAGAACAATAATTCTTTTTTCAATGGAAACCTGTATGCGTATAGAATCCAAGTATGAGAATGGAATTTAGAGCCCATGCCTTTTTAATTAATTACTCATCAAAATTGTAATATGTTGCCAAGTGCTTTTTAGAATGTAAAGTTCACTCTGCTGTAAAATAGCTAAAAAAAGGCAAAAATAGAAAACTGCTTGCATCGTTTCAATCTTTAGTCATTAATATATGTTGCCATATCTTAAATGTCGCTTTTAATTAAGCAAATTTTTTTCTACTGAGGCCTTAAACAATGGGGGGTGAACTTAAGGTATCTCGGGAACGAGATGAGTTACAGGAAAATTACATATTTGAAATCAGCAGAAAAAACTGCACAAGTGTGCACAGTTTCATCAAGATCACTGAAGAAATAACAAAAAAATGTCTAAAATGAGTCTGCCCCCTTAGCACAACTTGAGAATTGATATCCTGTGCCACTTGCTTCGGCCCTTTCCATGCCAAATACCCGTTGATGCAGTCTCGAGATGGTGCCTTCATGAGACAGTGGGACAGCGTTTTCGCATTTTTTTAAAACACTCATGAGTCAGTGGGGATATATGTCCCACTTTTTTTCAGTAAACTACTGGCTTGATTTTGATGAAATTTGTTTTATACTATTTCTTTGTAGCTTATATGAATATACCACAGCCAGTTTTTATATGATCATGTCAAAAGTATAGGCAAACCCACAAAGGCTTAAATCCTGATCACAACAATGTACATCGATTTCCCTTTGCAATGCTTCCCTTCCCTCTGCACCAGTGTTATCAGTTGCCTTCACATTTCAAATGATGAACCGCTTTTTCTTCTTTTAAGTGTGCAACCCTACATAAGGGTTGGAGAACGTAAGAATTGGAGAACAGTTTGACCTTTGAACAGCAACGTAGTGGTTGCTCTGATATTGTGTGGATACCACTGAGTTCAAAAGGCTCACCCACCTGTTCCCTGTACATGCTGATGTCCTCGAACGACTTGCCATTGTTCACTGCAAAGACCAGCAGGAAGCCTTCGCCTGTCCGCATGTACTGGTCCCTCATGGCACTGCACATGACAAGGCCCCTCCATCAGGTACTGTTGCTTTGTGTACACCTCAAATAGTCTAATCACAGCACTGCACTTCTGCTCTGGGATACAAAGCCCAATTTTAATCAATTGCTGTATCACTTATTTTGACAGCTGTTTTTTACCTGCCTTTAGAACAATTTTCCGTACAAACCAATTCTTTGTCCTCCTCTCTTTCTATGTTTGCCTGTGTTCAGTGCCATTGCTTCTGATCAGTATACACGTACCAGAAGTATACAGATATAAATGAAAAATGTTGCCTTTTAACAACCTCCAACAACTGTCTTAAGAAACAGAACTGAAGAAAAGAAACAAGCTCTCCACAGTAACAGGTATTTCAAACAGCAGTGAACAACAGAAAAAAAATAGCTGGGGTTTTACAAAATCAAACCACGATGTGACTACAAGGCATGCCTTAATGAAGAACTATGGATTCATTTGCACCACCTGGGGTGCAAATGCACCTAAATACAAATTATTATGCATTCCACTCCTATCGAAATGTGGCTGCCATGGCCAAGAGTCAAACCTGCATTCTTGAGCGCAGCAGCACCTTAGATGCGAATTACCATGCTGGTTTGCACTATTGAACAAACAAGCACTGAAAGTGTTTACACATAGTCATAGAACAACAAATGGCCCAACTGCTGCATTGTCAGGATATTACAAACTAGTAACGTGCTGTGCAACCACAAAGGATAGAAAGAGTGAGACAGGAATGAGTGCATAATACGAACTGTTCACGGCGTATGAAATACCGTAGCGCGCGTATAGCTCAGACTCTCATATAGTCTGAGGTGTATTTCGCGGATAGCAAACACGAGAAAAAAAGTTTTCATCCAAATACAGTCCGAGGAAAACAGAAACGGAACACATCTATTTACACACTTATTCATCGTCGTCTGACACACTCTCTTCCAAAACTCCCTCGTCAGAGTTGTCCTCCCATAGCACTTCATCTTCAGTGCCATGAAGAGTGTTTGATATCAAGCACTCCTTGAAGGCACGACGAACGAGGACCTCGGAAATGCAGGCCCAAGCCTCGGTGATCCATGTGCACAGCATCACCGATGAAACCCGTTTCAGCTGTCTGGCAGGGGTCCCTTCCAGCTCTCCGGACCTCATCCACTCCATATACAGGCGCCTGATGTGGTCCCTAAATGGTTTACTTAGGACATCTCTTGGCTTGTTGGTTATCCATAGTATCCGATGTATAGCGCTTCCAGGATGGGACAGAACAAGAGACACAGCACTGTATGTGTGTGATGTGTCTCTTGGTCTGTCCCGTCCTGGATTCGCTGTACATCGGATGCTATTAAAAATGAGTCTGCATAAGCTACACAGCTATTTGACTACCAGCACCTGAAGTAGTTGCAATTTGGTGCTTCCATCCTCATGCCACAGCAACGAAACTTCCCATTACATATTTCGAAACTATTCTTCATTGCACTGAAGTTCAAAATGGTGTCCCATGGATATCAAGTTATAAAAAGTCCGAACAAGACTGGTGCTCTGCCAACAAACAGTACACAACACAAACACAAAAAATAGTACACCAGTACTGCTTTTTTGTCTTTCCTTCATTGTCATTGTTACACTGCCAGTTGTATGCTAGCACTTCTGCTCTCAAGTTGCCATTGATACAGCCCAAATTAAAAATCCTTTCTTGGCATGCTACTGCACTTTGCAGACAGGCAAGCCTCGAAGTAGGCAACAGGCACAAATAATGAACACGAGAGTCTCCCCTACCAAGGCACAATGAGCAGAAAAATGGGGCAGATTTGCTGCAAGGCAACTGCACAGCATTTCATGCAGCATAGGAAAGTGACCTGGCTCTGCTGCATTTTCACTGTTCCAAACACGTTTTGCAACCTAGTAAACTAGCATGCACGCACACAGCTGGTGGAAATGCAGTTAAGAGCCGCACCTGTACTCCTCTTGACCTGCAGTGTCGAGGATGTCTAACAGGCATGTTTCTCCATCGATCACCACCTGCTTCCGGTAGGAGTCCTCTGGAATTACAGGCGCCATCAATGCTGTTGTCTACACACTTCTCGTACAGGGGTGCGCAAAACCCTTAAAAAAACCAATAGACTATTATTGTGCTATTTGACTCTAACAACCCCCATCTTTCATCAACTGGTTTCTTTACGGCTTTCAAGTACATGAAATCATGAAATGTGCATGACCAAACATGAGACATGAAACACGAGACAATATGCAGCAACATATGCAGGATTGTTCAGACAAATTTGAAGCAGTTGACAAACTCCGTGAGCAAGCGTTAGACTGGCATAGAACACCTGCTAATCCACAACTGGAACACAATCGTAATGCTTGAGCAAAGCAGAAGTGGAAGCTCCGTTTCCCAAAAGAAGAGTTACCCAGGATACGTTGCTTGTGGTCATTTCCTTCCGCTTTTCGCTCCCAGCATTGGTCACTTGCGTATGGCCAGCACCACTGATTTGTGCTGTGAAGCCAGAGAACACCTACTACCTACACGGCTATCTCGCCAAGTCATCCACCCTTAACATCAAAACTCACGACTGCTGTGGCACCTCGAAGCAAGTAAATATGTAAAAGGAAAAGTGTCGCAGGAGTTCCCGTTCACTTCAATTTTCATAGCGCAACTTTTCCTGCTCCACAAATGACTGCCGCTCTGAATCCACTCAAGACTCTCTCAGTGGACAATATGAACAAATTTGCTCTGAAATAAGCATAAAAACTTGCTCAGACTCGGCCAGTGTAATTAAAAAAAAACATTCCTGGATGTGTGAATGAACTCTTCACGCCTAATGTTGCATTTGTGTTTTTAAAAGCAGTGCTCGATAACATGCATTGTCATGTGAAAATCTTGCCAACACTGTTCCTACTGGATTGTGTCAATATCATTTTATTATTACAGTAGACTCGTTGAACGGAACCTAAAGGGTCAAAGAAAATATGTTCCATTTAACAGGAGTTCCATTTACTGAGAGAGGAACAGAGGTGCTGAATTCAAGTGTGAAACCAATCATATTAGTCGCAGCTGTTCCACTTAAGCAGCAGTTCCGTTTTAAGTGATTTACATTAACTGAGAGCTTATTGTATACTGTGAAAATGGTTGCACTTATTTATATTATTTATTTAACAATAGTGTGACTCTTTATTGTCCACACGGGATGGGGAATGTAAAGATATGCACCAGCACAAGAAAAAAAGAAAGGGTGCCTGCCAACACTACCGTCCTTTATTCAATAACTATTAAAAAGTATTCAATTCTGGCACTATTTGGTTCATTGTCTGTCAAATCACTACACAGTAATAATTATAGCACAGTAAGCACTACAAAGTAATAACTGTAGTTGGAAGCTGAGCCAGCCAGAACTTAAACACTTTGTGCATTTCCAGCACTTCAAGAGAAACCGAAAAAACAGAAAGCAGAGGTAGGTTGGTGGTAGGCGCAGGTAGGACCAGGCATGCTACCTTTGACCCTATTATTTCATTTATTTTCTATATCCCTTGAAGTGCTGGAAATGTACCAAAAAGAAAAAGTTCACCTTTCTACAACACTGCCACATTGTTGTGAATGTAAACAATAGAGCAGCCAAGGTATTAGTTAAAGATTTAGCAAACTTTGAGGGAGAGCTTCCGCCCAGCAACTCAAAGCACAATGGAGATGGCAAGCACAGTCACATGTTGTTGGAAATTTGACCTACAAGTCAAACAATGATCGATCGTGCTCACATACATTACAGAACCTACACCAGTAATCACATCACACATGCGATCTTATTAGGCCAAAGTTGTTTCACAATACCATCGGCAACATTCATAAGCTCTCTGATGCAGGAAGCAGAATCGTGCATCGAGTAGTCCTTACATTTCATGAGGGTAAGAAAGACCAGTACACAGAGAAATGCCCACCTCTGAAAAAGCATTGTCCCACTGCCGCAAATAAAACAATGAAAGTGAAAAAGTACACGTAATAAAGAAAACTAATGAAGCCAGCCAGTCCCAGAGCTCGATAGTGCCCGTTCGTGGCTCATGACACACAAGCCGAATAAGTTCAGGTCATTATTGGCATTGATTTGCCAGCGTAATGCTATTAGGCACAACTTCATCAATGCAGTGCACCAACATATTGGAGTACCTTGTATGGCCCAAAATATTGTTGCAGAAGTTTTGGACCACGCAGGGCTTATTCTGTGGTCCAAACCAGAGGATAAACTCCAGCTCTATTCTGTGGACAAGACCACGAAATAAAGTGCAGCTTTATTTGGTGGACCACATCTGTGCGCTATGGGCTGTGCAGAATACGCTGTAGACCAAGCAGCCCACCTCTTGTGATGACGGTTTCTCTGCATCAGACCACAGAATATAGTCCCACCACAAAATTTTGTTTTATTCTGTGGACTTGACTACTAGCCTTTAGCTTTATTCTGTGGACCAGACCGAAATATCCTGCGAGGGAGCAACTCAAAAGCCACCAAAACATGCCCAAGTTGCTAGACCACTTTTTGGTGCTGCCCCTAGGAAATTCCAAGCGAGATGTACCTAGCCTAGTCCCGTGGCTCTACGTGCATGCAAGACGATCATGGGATTTAACCATGGAAATGTAGGTGGCTTGATTTAATGGACGCATGAATGAAGGTGCATACTTGCTGCTTTCTTTGGGAAGGGCCATTTTGACTAAGGAGCACGCAGTTCGCAAGGAGGGAAAATCTGTTTTGTTTCAGCTCAATGAGATCAATTATGCACTCTGTGAGTGCTGGCACGGCGGCACAGTGCATTAGGTTTCATTTTTGTGTTAACCTTGCTGGCGTATCAAGCGCATTAGTTTATGAAGCTGGTTCTTTTTCGACAACGAAGTCTGAGACATGATTGGAACAGCTAGCATGCTATATATTTATATGAGCTGCTGTCTGGCCTTATTTTGTGGTTCCAGAAAAGACAGCTTTTCCCAAAACGTACCTTGGAAAAACATTTAGCTCCAATATTCCGTGATAGTCATTGAATAACCAATATTATTGCTCATTTTAAACAAATGCTTGCGGTGATCAAGCCACCACACGAACAAGCATCGCGCCGAAGCTAGCCTCCCTACTTGGAACACAGCATGCGTGTACTGGTAGGCGCGGTGATGCAGATTGCTTATTTTCTCATCAGATCAGTGGAGTTCTCGGTGCCTACCAAACACATCGTGGTGATGGATCTAGGCCACCCTCAACCGATATATGCCACGTTGCATGCATGGCTCCCATTGCATGCGTGCCGTATCAAGCAGATATACGGAACACCATTGTGAATAACTTTTTCTGTTGTATACGGACTTATATGAACTCTGCCTAGCAGTTCTTTATGAAATATGTTTTTTCATTGCTGTGCTTTTCACATATCCTATCATCCGTGAAAAGAAGTAGCTGTTGCTATACAGTAGCACCAACATCAGTTTTTATCATATAATAAAAAAATACCATATAATAAGAAAAAGTATTTGTTTATGCCAGGAAAATCAATCCTCCTCACCACATAATGCTTCGCTGAACCGATCAACATGTTACGAATGCACACTGTCGGCTAAGTGTATATACAGTAAAACTCGCATACATCGGAATCATAGGGCATCGCTAAATAGTTTGATATACCTATAATTAAAATGCATAAAATGCCTGTCTGAAGCTTAAATATTGATGCATATCAGATTGTCCCTCGAGACAATTGTTTGTTCGAAAGCTGCTGTGAAGCCGTTAGAGTTTTCCTATTATTTTTCGTCAACCTGCTCGTGTGAAATGTGTACGTATCGGACCAGAGAACACTTTGCGACCAGAGAACGCTACGGAAGTGCGCGCCGATTGCTCTGCTGCCAGTGAGTCGAGCAGTGATTCTTCCAATGCGGACTATTCCCCAAGTGCCGAATCAAAATCTGATTCATTGGATTTCAGTTTGTCCGACGAGGATTTTTTGACGAGTTCAGACTCCGATGACGATCACGGAGCAACATCTGAAAAGCGTGCACGGCGAGCCATGCTTCAAAGACTATCACACGCTGAAAAGTGTTTAGTGTTAGAGCACGAACATTTTTAACCGGAAAAGTACTCTGGTGCGCTTATTTTTGTATGTCTGCGAACGATGTTTAATACAATGCATAATTTTTATTTATAAAACACTGTCAAGTTTTTTTTTAGAATTTTGCTTGATTTTACTACGAATAAACCATGTGTATGTAACAACAAAACTGATTTTTTTTTGTCCCTTTATGGTCACGAAAAAAAATTTGACAATTTTTTTCTTAAATAGAATTGTCTGAAGAATTCATTTTAGCAATAAAAAAAATTACATTTCTGGAGTGAATTTCACGGAAAAATTCGACCCTCAGAGGGTTAATACAGGAGAAAATCAAGTCCAAAGTTTCATTTTTAAAATTCACGCGGAAATCTCCCCGCTTGTTGTCACGGATTTCAAAGTGTATTTACCATATTTCGGTGCCATTGGCTCAACAAAATTACCCCAAACTTATGTTAGGTTTATCACCTCTTCAGAGGTCAATGTACTTCATTTTTACCGATTAGGAACTACGTAGCCCCTAGTAGGCACCGTCAAAACATGTGACGTCACGGCGAATGGTGCGGAAACTTCAAGCTAGCGTCGCCACCCACATTGTTTTTGCGCGTTTTCTCGCTTACCAGTGCTGGGCAGTATCGAAGATACATGTATCTTCGATGCTATCTTAGATACTTTCTGGGTATCTTGTATCTGTATCGCGATACGTCTCGCAAGACGTGTATCAGTATCTGTATTTCCGATACATTGAAGAATGTATCGTGTATCTTAAGATACAAGATACTGTGATCGCAACAAAACGGTGCGAAACAATAAACGTTGGTTGAACTCCGCTTCTCAAGCCGATACTGCTCCCACTAAGCCACCAGATTAAAACTAAAGACAGTGACATTATTTTATCTTTCCGCGAGCGCAGGCGATGAGCTCCGAGCTCATCTCTGTCCCTATGGAGAGAGCAGAGTCACGTGGTGGCGCTCGCGTTGTCTCGACGGACAAACGCGCGAACGTCTACACCCAGAGGACATTTTGCCTTCACGGTTTTTTTTAGTTGTGTCAGTGCTATGACACTTCGCTCTAGCCACTGTCCTGTGCCACGTACTCCAATGCGTGCGGTGTCTTTTGCACAAATTCTGATGCCGCTGTAGTCTCGTTATCAAAGTTTCTCTTGCGTTGTGCTTCGTTATGAAGTCTGAAGAACGCATGAAAAGGGGTTGCTTTGCGTCTCGTGGCTTTCACACATCGGCGATCCGAAGGACCTCGTCGATGAAAGTTTCACTTACATGCAATGAGATTGACATATGCAAACAAGATTCGAACAGGTAGAGCACCACAGGTACCAATGCTGGATTTACCAGAACAAGCATTCACTTAACAGAAGCTGTCTTGGCGTAAGTCTATCTTTCTTTTATTCAATGAGTTTTCAAAAATCATAATTGAATTGTTAGCACAAGTTTTTTCTAAGCTGTTCTTTTCCATTCCATACATTACCTATGTGTCTGTATTGCTTTTTTCGGGTCTGCTTACGGCAATATGTCTTTAACGTACTGGCAAGGTAAGCTATCTGCTTTATTCACACTTTTAGCTGTCTGCATCATTTCTTCTACTGTTTATAGACTTATATTCTACTTAAGTGTACTGTTATGTCACGGTGATGTTGAGAACAAATGTATAATAATCTGCGCGTGCTTGGAGTACAAAGGAACAAAAATTCTGCTTATTACTTAGTAAAATAGCGAAACTGAGTTTTCACGATAACGTAAATTATTAGGAACCATCTCGAAGATGTTAGCAAATGGACTGGAGAAACGTTGTTATACAAAATGCTCCATTTTTCTAATGAGCGTCTCAACAAGTCGGTTTACGCTTTGACATAGGCACTGAATTTTCGGTGGTCTTACCTTAAATGCCTAATTCTCATGGCTATTAGGGGTTACCCGCCGTGGTGGTATAGTGGTCATGGTGCTTGACTGCTAACCCGTAGGTCGCGGCCGCCGCAATTCGATGCCCGTGTGCTTATATTTAAGTTTTATAACACCACGTGGTCGAAATTTCTGGCGCCCTCCAATACGGCAGCTATGTAATATCGTGGTTCTGTGGAACGTTAAACACAACAATTATTATTAGCTCTTGGGGGTGCCGCCTGTATCAGGTTCCTATACTTATTCGCTGTGTTTGATACCAAACCGCTTTTCTATTTTACTTAGATATATTTGTTTTTATTTATTAGTCTTGTCTAAATATTTTTACTGTTACTAATCACCAGGTAATCGGACCTTAAGTGGCAATATAGTGTGAATAGCGGCAGTGTCCTGCGGCACTTTGTGCAACTATAGAACACGTCTAACCCATTTTCTGTGCTGCAGATGTTCTCTCATGGAATGATTTTTTTTAAAAGATCGCGCATTACTGAGTATGTCGCTAACGAACGCTTTACGCCAACAGATAAGTAGAATATAAAAGTAATTGCAGTTTTATGTCCTCTACTTAAACACGATGCATCGCAAAGAATGTCGCTATAGCAGCGTCCTCGCTGATGTACACCTGTCCGGTGATCGGGTATTACGAAAACCGTGATACGTTTACGGGCAAGATAGAACTTAACAACGGTATTTGCACGATTGTGCGGAGGCATCTTATTGAAGATGGCAGCCCACTAGCTGGTCGGCAAGCAGAGCATCGACTCCACCCAATTACAAAAGCGGCAAGCAAAAACCGTTATCAGAGAAGTCTATAAAGAGCTGTCATGGTAAGCAGCTAAATCAACCCCAATAAGTTGTTTCGGAATAAAAGTAATATACTTTCAGCAAGAAATACAAAACTTTGGAGATACTAACAGATATTTCATTCAAGTGAAACAAAATTGGTCGTAGTTAATAAACATTCGAGCCATCATTTTTGGCAATCGGCGTTTAGTGCTACATTGCCGTGTATATACAAATATATAATAACCAATTTCCGAATGTATCGAAGTATCTTAAGATACAATTGGAATGTATCGTATCGGATGCAATCGACGTTGTGGTATCTTGTATCTGTATCTCAAATACTTCTTGCCCGAGTATCTTGTATCGTATCGCGATACAATTTCAAAGTATCTTTGCCCAGCCCTGTCGCTTACTAAGCATCTTCTCGCCGCAAGCGTGGTGTTTTTGGTATCCTGAAAGAGTACTTTACTAATATGAGAAAAACCGTTTTGCTCTTTAATGTCCCTTTAAAACACCTTGCTGTGCGATTCCATGTTAGGGCAACACCACCTAGATTACTGGCTCAGGCCCCTGTCGGGCCCGACCTGCGGCCAGGCCGGGCCAGGTAGTGAAACTTTTTCTCTGGTTCGGGCCAGGCCCGGGCCTTGCTTTGAGTCACTGGGCCGGGCCGGGCTCGGGCAGGTAAATGTGAACGAGTACCGGGCATGGGCCGGGCCGAGAATCACGGCCTCTGCAGTGCTCTAATCCATGCCATTTCTTGCACTGCCGTTTTGTAGGTAACAGCGATGGCATCCCATGTGTTGAGTTTGATGTCAACATACATTGCCAATGTGTCGACAAAAGTTTTATTCAGGCACTCTGCAAGGCCATTCATATGCGTGTGGTAGGCAGCTGCACGAAATTGTCCGGCTGTGACAATGTGGGACGTTCGTCATGTTTGTTTAAGTGGTGGGAAATGGGATTGGATGCCAGAAAAGTGCAAGCAAACGCAGAACATGAACTATCTTCAGTCAGGCAGGATGCAATACGCACAGCTTCAAACCAAAGCTACCAAAAGAAAAATAAACGTGGCAACTTTTCAAGTCCTGAATTAGTGAAGTTCAAAAATATGAAATGTTGACTCGTGTGCGTTTGCTGAATGCACGTCGAAAAGCCGCCGACACACTTGTTGGCAGTCGTCGTTGCCTCTTGATTTTTTTGCTTATTTATCACCATCTATATTTTTTTTCTGCAGAGTACCATGCCTCCATCACGATGGCGTTTTTGCTCAATGTTCCCCCTGGGTCATTCTATGCCAAACATCCCCGCCATTTTGGCAACCATCTGAAATGCATTAGGAAAAAATCATGCTGATTTATTGCAATGAAAGCAGTAAATTGCTAGAATATTTCAGAGAGAAAAAATTTTTTGGTCAGGTGGGAGCCTTCCTAATTTTGCGGAATGTCATACAAGTAATGTTTGTCAGAAAACTCATTCTGAGGGGTATCGTTTTTCGTTTCAATACCAAACTTCGTTTACGTATTAAGCAAAGGTGTTTATGTAAGGTATTTGAAGCTCAATAATATTACTGCAATTTTTCTGCCATATATGCCTCCCGAAAATTTGCCACAACGTTCTATGTTTGCATTTTTTCCGTTGTACAGTAGAACCCCGCTGATACGTTTTTGAAGGGACCGTAGGAAACAAACGTAAGAGACGGGAAACGTAAGAGCCGAAAAACAGGAAAAACGGCAAAATATTTAGTGGTACAGAATTTTATTTCAATTCTTACGAGCAGCACGAAAATTGGCGCGCTCAGCCGCGATCTAGTCGATGGATAGAAACGCGGAGCTTAGGACAGCCTCATCCACAGAAATGTAATCAACGTATGTGATTTTTTTAACACCAACAGCTGTAGGCATAAAAGAACTAAGCACACGCAATCACGACCGGCGCGGCGAGTCCGACCGCGAACCGCACGCACGACCGTGCGAGCTCCAACCAGCTCGAACTCCTCCCGCTCTCCGACAAATAACGATGATGATGAGTCTACGCCGACGCGATGGCAGAAGTGAATGCCAATCTCGAAGGCCTTGCTTTCGCAAGCAATTACGTCACACACGCCATGTTTGTGCAATAAAAATCTCAAAGGCTATGCTTTTGTCAATAGTAAATGCCAATCTCGAAGGCCTTGCTTTCGCGGGCAGTTACGTCATAGACGCCATCTTTGCAATTTGAATCTCGAAGGCCATGCTTTTGTTTGCATCAATTGAAAGATTCTGTTGCTTGCGCCTCTCATGCGGCTAATATTACGGTCAAACGAGGCCAAGCTGCGTGAAAATGCACCATGGCGGCTCTCTTTGGTGGTCACTCGGTCGGCTCCGAGCGCACTTCGTGACGTATCATACGGGAACGGTCCGACAGTTACGACGTAACAGCGGGGTTCCCAATACATTGTATCCTATGGGAGCTATGCCGGGACCGGCGGAAAACGACGTAACAGCCGGGAAAACGCAGCAGTGAGGAACGTAACAGCGGGGTTCTACTGTATTATTATATTGCATTGTATGTCAATGTCTGAGTAATCACTATTTACTCTACGGAAAGTATATTCTGCGTTAAAAATATTTCAAGAACAATGAAGTTTGTAACTCTTAGGAGAAAAAAATCGCAAATTTGAGAAAACCTTCATTTTGGCACACAATGAGATACACCATGTGGCACTCCAATTTAAAATCGGCTTCATACCTCAATCGCAAAAAAAAAATAAAAGCGTTTACAATTTTTGCTTCAAGGAAAAAAATAATTTTTGAAGTTCCCCATTGACAGCTATCTTCCCATTTGTTCATACGGCCGCTTCCTCACTGATGTTCCCCATGGAGAACCTGAAAAATTATTTTCTTCCTTAAAACAAAAAATGTGACAATATAAGAACTATTTGCTTTCACTTGAGGTATAAAGCCGATTTTTAGTTAAAGCACCATGTGGTGTAAATTGCGTCTCAATGTGTACCAAAATGAATTTCTTAAATTAGTGATTTTTTTCTCGCAACACTTACAAACTTCAGTGGTGTTAATATATTTTTAGCACAGAATATATCTTCCGTAGAGTAAGTGTATTGATTATTCAGATATTCATATATAATGCAACAATAGAAGAAAGAAAATGCAAACACAGAACATTCTGGCAAATTTTCTGGAGGCATACACGGCAGAAAAATTGCAGTAATATTATTGAGCTTAAGAACACCTAACACAAATGGCTTTGCTTAATATGTAAACTAGATTTGGCATTGAAGTGAGAAACGATACCGCTCAGAATGAATTTTCAGACAAACATCACTCGTATGACATTCCGCAAAAGTCTGACTGCTCCCACATGACCAAAAATTTTTTTTTCTCTCCGAAATATTCTACTAGTTCTGTGTTTCTGATGCAATAAAGCAGCAAGAATTTTTTCCAATACATTTGAGATGGTCGCCACAATGGCTGGGACATTTGGCGTGGAATGACCCCCCTTCAAATAAAGTTGAAATGGACAGGATTTCACGCGGGATGTGACTATATGCGCACTTTGCAACAGCTCAGCCCCGGCACAGTGTCAGAGCTGTAACGTTTAACAAAACAGCACACACCATGTGAAGGAACAAACACGCATTGTCAGAACACGGTGAGAGGACAGCGAAAACACTGATGTGCTGTTAGAGGCTTTGAAAGGAACATGCAGCACCTGCTAATGGAAGGCATCGTTAAACATGAATGCAGTAAACCAGAACATGGATGCCATAAGGTGCACGTTTGCTCACCTATTGTTGGGTCATATTCATCCACAAAGCTGGAAAAAAAAAGAAGACACGCAAAATTAAATCAGATTGAATCTACTTAATAAAACACATGTATGTGAGATTTCTACTCACTGCATTGCAGTGCATCTCAAATGGTCACTAATGCTAATACAAATTTGGGTGCCAAAGTGGCTCTTGGAACACTACTCTTTATTTGCAAGCTGCATAGACTGATGGCAAGAGATAACTTTAGCATAGGTCAAAGCACCAATAGCAATAGATTTAATACTTTAATCACACAATGAAGTCAACAGATCGCTGCCAGCCGCATCAACGTGTAGTGGCGCTTGCCAGAACTACTGCAGCTGGAAATTACGACAAAGAGTGCAGGCCTATGATAGGATAAACACAACGCTAAAAGTGACCGCGGCATTGCATTAAAAAAAGAGATAATTGGGCTTTGTTTTTGTTTTATGTGCTTTTCCATCAAATGGCAAATAGACGCCATCGAAAGAAAAATGATCACTACAATTACAAAACACGATAGAGCCGTTGGCTGCTATTTCCCCTCTGGCTTCTTACTTGCGCGGGTCAAATGTCTATACGAAAGGCTTTTTTTTTGCCTCCCGTCTTTCTTTGCTTGTGTAAGTTCGCGAGCTGCCTCAATTCGTACATGCGGTACATTCTTGATTGTTGTTGAAGCAGTTCCAAGTACACCCCTTTGAGTTCGAGACCGAAAAGTCTGTTTTGTCTGATGTACTTTTTATAGTACTAACGCAGACAGATAAGTGTTGTAAAAAAAGCTGAGCAATTTGAAAACACAGAAGGGGCACTTCCTCCTTTTTAGCCTGTGGCCTTCAAGCATAGCAAAATGCACAGACGAGGTTTGTCACTACGTGCAAGCTGTAGCACGTGAGCCGTGGCTTCACGTGGCGCTGTGGCACGTGAGCTGTGGCTTCAAGTGCCACTGCGAAGCGCCATCTTTATTTTCTTCTCTTGAGGTCGCCCGCTCTCCAGTTTTGTTCACCGCCCAAAGGAAGGCACTGCAAAATGTTGGGACAACGCGAGCGCAGGAGCCTGAGAGTGGCTTGCGTTCTGCACATGTGTCCTGGCAGCTGGCAAATTTCTTGGGTGCCCAATTCTATAACTCTCCAGTGTTTCGCCGGAGTTGGGATGTGCGCCTCCGAATTTGACACACATAGTGTGGTCGACCGTGCTTGCACGATTATCTCTTGTTCGGGAGTTTTGTACGTCTTGTGCTTTCATCGCAAAGTTTGCGTTGAAGCTATAGACCGTACGTAGGTCACTTTGCTCGCTGCAGTGGCCGCGTTTATGAAAGGAGTGAGCTGCTAGCAAGAAGTGCGAAAGTAAGGGCTAGTTGAAGTAATAGCTGTGACAGTTCACGCGCATCCTATGTATACCTGTGCAATTGTTAGTTTGCACTCGCTTTGTGTGTTTTGTTTTCCTGTGTCCTCCGTGCTTGAGAAGTGCGCAGCAAGTTTCTAGCAGCTTGCTGTTCTTCCAGTGGCATTCCAATTTCTTGCTATCTCATTCATTGCTTCGCCCTTGAGGCGAAACTGACTTTTTTCTTTCTTCCGTAGTGCATGCATGCTTTCAATTTCGTGTTCCGATTTAAGCATCGTGGTGCTCCTTTTTCAGAGGGAGGCATTGCCCCACTGTTTTATTTTGATGTATTCGGATTACCCGCAAAGACTGTTAGCAATGCTCAGCACGCATGCCGCGTTGCAATGTTTGAGAAGCTGCGAAATTGTTTGTGATCATTCTGTTAAGACTGCACGCAAGACGCGAATAGTCTAGTTTATTCGAGCTTACGCGGCTACCAGCGATAACGCTGGAATCTTCTTCTATAGCACGTGTATAAAGAGCCAACGCACTTTGCCACTTGGTAGATTACTCAACCGACACTGTTCTCTCTGCTATCAGTGTAAGCTTGCATTGCTTGAACTTTTGCCTTTCATTTTCCTGGCACAAGATAGCCCAAATAAAGAGTTACATATTCTGAGTTCTGCTGGAGCCTTCTTCACCATCACGGCCACGTTAAAATATTCACATGCTTTACAGTGGCTACTCAATTTCAAAGACTGAATCAAATAGCAGAATATTCAATAAATTATTTGCACGTTAATAATTGCGCAACACTGGAGCTTCTGTGAGGGTAACTTCATTCTGCATTACTCATTAGGCAATGTAGCAGACTTGCAGAGGACAAACCGAACTAAACTTTTGGTGTTTTAATAAAATGAAGACTGAGTTTCTTGCTGCACATATTTAAAAGTGACATGGAAAGAAAATGGGAGACTTACTGGTTCTGTATGAGCTGGATTGTCAAGGCACTCTTTCCCACACCACCGGCTGCAACAGAATTGCACAAAAGAATGAGTGCATATGAATGGGCAACAGACATGCTCATTTATTAGCATAATGTTAAACGACATTACGCCTGCTGCAAACACTGAAAGCTGTACAAAAAAGCAAGAAAAACATGGAAGTTGGAGACATTGAGCAAGTGCTACGTTAGTTGGGGGCAAAGTATTGCAGTAAAATGCCACTTACAGGAAAATACCACGTCAGTTAAACAAACTCAACAAGCTGCCACTACCATGGCGGGAACTCTTGTGGGAGAAATGGAACATCCATTTCCTCTAACAGAACTCTTGAGTAGGGCTCTCTCACTGCAGGGAGAGAGCTGAATTTGCAGTGTAGCATGTGGAATGTGCATTATTTGCTTTCACTTTCAGAAAATGAACAAAAGATAAGTGTGATCTTTGGAAATGTAAGACCACTTGTCTGATTCGGCGTAAAGGCTTTCCAGCGGGCTCGTTCTAACGCACCTGTAGAAATGCAGATAACCTGTCCACCACCTTCCGAGCGCTTGGTGTGGCAGATTGATGAACTATCGCCCCACAGTCCATGCGTGACCGTATAAGGCTTTTATACAGGTTCATAAGATTCTTTCTGTCGCTACCTCAGGTATCGCTGGAGAGAACCTTTAAAATATTCATGGTTTTCATGCATTCGTCTTGAAGGTACCTCATCTGTGGTGCAAAGGTTAGAATGGTGTCTAAAATTTTACATTTCATGCTTACAGGCAAATGCCAGCCCTGCACGTCAATTCTGGGATCAGGGCACAGGCCTCTCTTTCTAGAGAAAAGTATGCAGCTGCATTCTTGTGGGTTCACTCTGAACCCCTTCTCATCAGCTCATTTGGAGACCCTGCTGAGGCAAAGGTGGACCTGCCAATCACAGATTGTCAAAGAACAGGATTTAAATTCTATCTGTACATCATCAACGTTTATTGAGTAAAACATTAGGGTGGCTTGTTGGGCAAGTTGGTACATAGTTCTTCGTAAGGAAATGCCAGCAGCACCAAAAGAAAGCAGAAGAAACTGAGACAAGAAGAGACAGGAACAGGAAGGATGCTGGACTATCAACTCAACTGACTAATTCGATGAAGATGCAAACAAACCGATATGAGCATACGCAGCAACAACCGTGATCACAATGAAAGGCACCCTATCACCGAGTCTTTGGAGAAGGCCATCAGGAAGAGTAAGGGTGATGTGCTTTCTGCCTTCTTTACGGTGAAAACCCACAAGCTTGAGTACCCCAAGCGAACCATTGTCACAGAAATAGGTTCCTGGTAGAAATTAGCCGGGAGGTTCCTACAACGTTCCATGAAGTCACTGACCATTGCTGATCCTTTCGGTATTGACAGTTCCAGAGGGGTGATTGATGGGTTGAAGTCAGCAGATATGACAGCAAACTCGGCGTTCTCAGTGGACATAGAGGAGCTTTAATACTCCGTTCCCCATCAAGAACTGTTTGTGGCAGTTCAGGAATTATTGAATGCAATGGGGAGACGGCCTTTCAAAGTAGTTGCGGCCTGTCGACGAAAAACTTCATGAAACTTTTAATGTTTTATGTTCGGGCTACTTATGTGGATTTCGACGGCAAATTCTTTTTGCGCGGCATGGGGCTAGTAAGTCCAGGTGCAATACTGCGCATGTCAACAGATTCAGCAGGTGTGACACGTGCGTTGTCTACAGTATTCCCTTGACCTGTGGCAAAGAATATAATGGGCAATCGGGCAGGTGTGTGAATGATAGGAGGCGCGAGCACGCAAATTTACTTCCTACGGACACGGGTGGAAATCTACCGATTCACTGCAAGGTGTGCGGTTAAGCCCCTCATTCAGCAACATTTCGGTGACTGGAAGGTCTAAAACATAGTAAGAGCATGAAATTATTGAAGCGTTTAGATCTACAAACTTGGTCCTGATAAGTGTGTGAGTGTGCCTTCTGTGTTTTTGAATGAAAAAGAGGTCCGGTTTCTTGACAGCGATTCTAGTATGCGGAAATAGGGTGCCTTTCAGTGTGATGACGGTTGTTGCTGTGCATGCTCATATCTGTTTGTTGTTCGCGTATCAAATTGAAGTCAGTTGATAGTACAGTATCCATGCTGTTCCTTCTTTCTTGTCTCGGCTGCTTCTGCTTTCTTTTGGTGCTGCTGGCATTTCCTTACGAAGAATAAAACATATGCCAAATGCACAGATGCAAGGAATCCACATTTATAATAAAGAGCAAACAGATGAGCCCCCCCCCCCCCCACCTGCGGACTTTAGTTTCTTGGACAAGTGGTTGTGAAAAAACATTGCCCACTCAAACAAAGAATGCGTGATTGGATATACAACTTTCGATCACATTTATCATACTACCACAAAGTGTGAGAGGTCTCTTAATATCCCAAACCGCCACATTATCATGGCGTTTTCCCATGTCAAGGAATACAGGTAGGGAAAACTGCTTATGAACAAAAGCTTCACGAATGTGTTTGTCGAACCTTGATGACAACGAGAACAGTCCTTGTATTGCTGCAGAAGGCAGTGGAGCTGTTGATGTTGGCATGCGGGAAGGCTTGGGTTGACGTCGAAGGATTGTTCTGGTATTGGGGTCATCGTTCATCAAAATCTGAGAACACGAAAGCACCGCTGACGGCCATGATTTCCTCGATGCATGCAATAGTCGTGCCCCTGAACAGGTGTCTATTCTTGGCTGAAGTTCATTATCATCATGCATCCTTTCCTTCATGCAACCTAGCAACGCCTCTTGCGACGCATATGTCATGGTGCAGCCTCCAACAGTCCAGATTTCGGGGCCTTCTCAGGCGGTCCTAACTTCAACTTCGTGGCGAATGGCCCACTGACGACAGAATAGTCTGCTCCAGTGTCGATGAGAGCGGTGACGTTGTGGCCGTCGATGAGAACGTCGAAGGCGCTAGTTCGTTGTCTTGCGTTGCGATAAAGTCACAGCGTCAGATCACGGCTACGTGGAGGGGGAGCGTAGCGTCGGGCTGTAGCAGTGTAGCTCATGGCTTGCGGTTGAGGCTGTAGCAGTTCAGGCGTACCAAGCGACTGCTGGATCTCCTGGCGCATGACGTCAGCAATGGAATGCAGTTGAAGCTGCGATCAAGGTAGGAATTTGCACAGCTCCTCCTGCACGATCGCTCTAATCGTGCCGTGCAGGTCGTTGGAGCAGATCCCTTGGATTTCGGTCAATTGTGGTGTGGAATGACGATTGTATTGCCGGTTGCACATGTCCACAGTCTTCTCAATAGTCGTCGCTTCCGAGACAAATTCTTGGACACTGTTCAGTGGGTTCCGCATCAGTCCTGCGAAGAGCTCCTGCTGGACTCCTCGGATGAAGAGGCGAACTGAGGAGGCACGTGGCAATACATATGAGGTGGTTGATGGTGAATCGACCCTCTAGGAACTCACATTAGTATGGGTCAAGGAGTTTGATTCTAGAAAATGTAGTATCCGGCGGTTTAACGTTCTTTCAAACACTATACGGAGGCAGCTAGTCAATACTACAGGCCTGTAACTAAATAGACAATGGATCCTTGCCCCGTTTCAAAATACAAATTATAGTGGCCTCTTCCCAAGCAGAGAGTACCTCACCAAAAGACTATAAAGTGCTTTAAAGGTAGAGTTCTCAGTGTTTCAGGGTGCTTTAACATCTGATATATTACCGGTCAGAGGCTGGGGCAGAATCGCTCCTTGACCCTGTTCCACACTTTGGCCTTGTCTGTGTACGAGTTGATACCTAATAATAAATACTTCTGCCAATTCTCTCTTATAGCTTGTCGGCGCATTCTCCTGCCTTGAGATCTTACCTGTTCAATATCGATAACATTTCCTGCAGTGGGGTTATCGCGCAACAGCCCTCACACTTTTTTCTGCTTTTTGTAAGCTTTATGGCACTCGTCATTCCTTGAACTGGTATAGCGCATTATGGGGAAAGAAACGGCCAAGCAGACCGACACAAGAGGACAGCGTGCTCTGTCCTCTTGTGTCGGTCTGCTCGGCCGTTTCTTCTTTCCCTGTAATGCGCTATACCAGTTCAAGTACGACAAACCAACTCGCCCAATCTTCAACACTTGCGGACTCGTCGTTCCACCAAGGGCACATGGCGTTTGCATGCCATGCCATATAGGCCTCCAACGCTCAAGTTTGCGCAGCGCCATCCGCCGCCCCCATCCGCCCCCATCCGCCCCCATCCGCCGGCGGAGAGAGGGGAAAGGTCCGGTAGCTCGGACTAAGGTCCCTATATTTATAAAGGTAGCGACAACTACACGCGCGCCCTCTCGAGGGGTCCAAGGAGCAGCGATAGCAGACGACGCGCCGCTCGCTCCCGTGCATATTGCGGGCGCCTGAAACCGAACTCTGTGCTCGCTTGAACCGCTAAATTATTAATATTTATGGCTTAAGATGCTCATCAGTTATCAAACTACAGGGACAATAACTTTAACGAGCACGGAGTACGTTAAATATTGAAATAAAACGTGTGCGTTTCCGAGGCAGCTTCCGAGTGGGTTCCCCACAGCAGCTGTCATGCAGGGCATTTATTTTTTTTTTTCTTTGCATATTTTGACATTCAGCGTAACTTGAAGAACAGGTGGTGTTTGGGTGAGTTAAAAGTGGTTGTTTTCTAGCTCGAATAAAATAGGCAGGTAGTGACAGTACTGCTACTTTCAGAAACTTCATCGGGCACCTAGCGCTCTGATATAGCGTAGCGCAAAATACGCGCTATTATTCGTTTGACTGCGTTTGTCAGTGTTCGGAAGTCTTCCCACGGTTACAGGGTAATTTTAACTAAGCTTATTTTGTTTATGCTCTAAGAGGTTTACTTAGGAGAAGAGGGGATATTCCACAAATTCAGTTGCACTGCATTTGAGGAATATCAGCAACTTGAGTACCTTTCAAGATCTAGGAAATATAGCATGCCCACTAGTGTCTCGCCCATTTTTTTGTTTAACTGTTTTTAACAACGTGCATTTATCCAAAGCCGTCCCCCTTTTACTACCCCCGCTGCCTCCGTGCCCCGCAGATATAAAGGTACGTTGCAATGTTACCCAATGCAATTTCAAATAAATTTGGGGTATGTATAACCGTACGGGCCCTAAAACCAGACTGCAACGAGAAAAGCTGTGTTAGGTGGCTTTTTGTAGAGATGCAAGAGAACAAAAAGAGTACCTTTTGAAAAACTGGGTTTATTGCATGAATTCATAACAATTTTTTTCTTTGATAGTTTTGTTGTGAGCACTGATCCTCCCTTCATTCGTTTGCAGGGTGGCTTCCGTTCCTTCTGCCTTGGCAAATCAGCAAAGATGTTCGGTGCAGCATATATGGTTTCAGTCTTTTCCTCCCAGCGTCTTGCAATATTATTTATTCGAACATGTCAAAAGCATTCTGGTCCTCTAGGGAAAACATCACGTAGTATGCTTCAACGAAGAAGTCTAAATCGATCTCGCACACAGCAGTGCGGCAAAACACGGCAAGGTGTGGCAAAAAACTAATCCCAAATGGTCATTTCCCTGCGAGCTTGTAGTGTTGAAGCCACCTCGGTGAGAAAAACATAGGCAGCTTTATTGGGTTCCGAGAAATTTAATGTTAGAGATACGGGGTGTGACTCTCCGTTGACTACTGCACACAAATCTACGGCATAAAGAACGTCGAAGCAATAATATCGTTCCTAAGCTAATGCTCATGCATATGCACGAACAAAAGCACGCCGGTCAGGTGAAAGGCTCCTTGAAGTTATAAACATTACAAAATCACTTAGTTCGTATATCCGGCTGTTTTCTGTGGTCACAAATTTCTTGCAACTGATTTTGTTGGTCCATCCTTCAGCTTATATTTTTGTCACCGCGAGGAACGAAAAAAAAAAAAAGAAACGCTTTTTTCTGTCCTCTGCGCGGGGAGGCAACCGAAGGCATAGAGACCAGACATACTAGCACGTCACGCTCCAAGCATTCAATTCAAAAGCATAATTCCTGCGTCCACTCAACTTCACGTACATAAACGCTTCTAGTTTGCAACAACAATGCGACAGAGGCGCGTGAAGTACTCTACTTGCTACAATCGCCCCACTCCACGCTTGAAAACAGTGATCCGTACTTATCGCCGGCACAGCGCTGCCGCCGCTGGACCCTTTGGGCGGGGCGCGAAGGCGAAAAGGTCACGTGTCGCCAACCGACCTATCGCAGGGCGCGGCGGCTGGATCAAGACCTTTCGCTACTTTTGTAAAATAGAGGGACTTTAGCTCGGACGGGTTCGCTCTTGCTTGGTTTTCCCATTGCGCGCGCGGAGAACGTGCTGCCCGGGCTTTTATCTCGCATTTTTCACGCTATGGGTGCCGTTCCTTCGTCGTACTCGAAAGCAGGCACGCAGTCCTGCTGCATTGTGAACTGTCACAAAAGTTTAAAAATGTCCGAAGAGCCGAAAACTTCCTGTCATGTTCTACCGTTCCAATGCAAGCAGTGCGAGGAGCAGAGGCGTCAAGAGTGGATTATCGCAGTTCGCCGCGATGCTTTTGCGGTCTTGTCACCTTGAAGCAGTTTTTGTCGCGATGATCGTGCTCATTTGAAAGGGAAGTGCGTTTGTGAGCCAAAGTTACAATAAATAGACAGCCGCTGTACATTTCGAGATTGCGCGCTGGCTTTCCGAGTCAACCATTTGTAATGTTACAGCATTTGGGCTTATTACATACATCAGTTTAAATAACGTACCATGAGTACTAAGTGTTTAATTCAGCTGATTGCGGTACATTTCCCGTCGCGGCTCCCTGTAAACAGAATTAAGCCGCATGTTTGCACTGAGCGTTTATATTGGCCGTGCGTGCGACACGCCGTGATTGCTTAGCAGGTGTTACGCTGCTAAAATCGTGGTCATGGCGTTCGATTCACGCATACAGCAGCTGCATTTCGATGGGAGCTAAATGCAGTAACACCGGCGTACTTAGATTTACGTACACGTTAAAGAAACCCAGGTGGCCGAAATTAATCCGTATTAATCCACCACGGCGTGCCTCGTACTAATGTCATGCGTTCGGCACGTAATAAAAGCCTTGTATGCGCGTGAGCCGCGGGCAATATGCAGTTGCCGCTTTGGAAACGAGCTGAAAAAAGAACCAAGGTGGCAATTAAATTTTCGATGGCTTCGCGAATTCAGATGCGCTTATCATTGGGCACAAATCTCGGCATAATCATAAACATGCGCGATCCCAGTGGGTATTGTATAGTATCAGGGGCGTAGCCAGGAATTTTTTTAGGGGGGGGGGGTTCCATCATACTTTATGTATGTTCGTCGTGCGTTTGTATGTGTGCGTGTACATATACGCAAGCAAAATTCAAAATTTTCGGGGAGGGATTGACCCCCCCCCCCCTTGGCTACGCCCCTGTATAGTATGATGCTGACCAAGCGAGCTGTCGAAACAACCAAAGCGGACACTTGAATAAGCAAACACGGTGCGTGTGATCAGGCGTCGATATTATTCGAAATGAAACACGCCTCTGCAGAAAACATGCATGGTCGAAGTGGCATGAAATATTTACTTATTTTCGTTTTGCTTATATCATTATGCTGTCAAAGGGAGCTCTAAAAAAATCCAAGGTCACATTAAACTTGCGATCCGACGTTATCATTCGATGCAAACCTCGGCAAAAGTGAAACTCCCACGAAACTGAACACTGCGCATTGCGATGCAGCCAGTGACTCAACAGAGCAGATGTAAATTTATGCTCTTCACACTGAGCTCATAATAAATTTAAAGCCGCACGACAAACTTGGCATCCACGCAATCGAAAGTTATCAATAGAAAACGCACGCAAAAGCGTGCCGGATGGTTGCTGACAGCTCCGAGTAGAAACGACTGCCGCAACGATGTGCGTTTTTACCGGTAACATAATTACAGAAACTCGTGCAGTCACCTCCCTATTCATGTCAAAGAAATGTGCCCGTTCAGCGTCTGCACGCACGTAGCGCTCGCACAAACAGCATCGCCCTTGACGACCTGCTCGGTCCCGAAAAGGTGGTCGATCAACCGTCCTCCTCTGGTAAGATTCCCACCGTTAAAAATGTTTTTAGGGGCGAAGCTCCTTAAGGCGGCACCCGTTCGTCCCTCGTAGTCGTCGTGGTCGTAGTAGTGAGTAACAAGTCTTGCGCTTTGACCTCCAAGGTGGTGCCGGTGGGAGATTTCTCCTGTGCGTTGTTGAACAATAAAAAATTCGCAGCGTGCGCGTTAACTAAAAGCCGAATTCTTCTGTCTCTCATTCCCCATTAGCAGCCATTGGCATGTTCCAGTAGGAAACGTTAGTAGAAGTAGAAGTGTAAGTGTTAGCTAAAGCCGACTTCTTCTGTCTCTCATTGCCATTAGCAGCCATTGTTACCTCCAAGGTAGTGCCTGGTGAGATTTCTCCTGTGCGTGATTAAACAATAAAAATTTTGTTCAAAACGCCGTTGATTGATGAAATAAACCAACGAAAGACGCCAGATGTTTTGTAAAAGCAGAACGAAAGAACGCCAGATGTTTTTCTTAAAGTGTAGTAGTAGTAGTTGTATGTAGCCACCTCGCCCGATCGTCAACGGGCGAGGTGGACCGGCAACGGCGCGAGGACCCTGCCGTACGAGAGTTAAATCACACTAAAAGACATACTTTGCGGGCGATACACTCTAGTGAGCTTTCAACTTTTCGTCTTAATGTACATGATAAAGAAATTATTTCTACGAAAAAACGCAAGGCACACCTTGAGCAATATATTTGGTTTTGGGACGCTAAATGGAACCATGAGGCGATGCGAAGCCGGAGCACTTGCACGATCGCGTTCCGTTGGCTTTCGTTGGGCATGCTACCGACCCTCGCGTCGTGGAACGCGCGTCCTGTCTTCCCTCTAGCCTTGCCTTTAATTCGCACAGGGCGAGCGGGGAATGCGGTCGCTCTTGGCGCTCTTTCGCTCGGGAGCGGACTTCTTGCTTGCATTTCAACCGATCACAAGTGATAATGAAGGGACCACGTAAACCAACAGTACAATAAAAGTTTGATGTTTAATATACACGATGTTTCACACTCTTTATATTATGTACTGGGCGCATTTCACGGAAGAGTTTCACGGTTTACAAATGATTCCCTCCGTAGCTTCGCCCCACTCATCATCATTCACCCCGTGGATATGCTGTTTCCATCTCTGGGATCTTTCTAAACCTTCAGAGCAAGCAACATGTGAAGCTGCACGTGCATGGCGAGCAGAGAACAGCGCGTGCAGGGTGCCTGAACGTGCGGAGGACAGCGCAGTCAAAAGGCAGGTGCGGGGACAGGAGCGACCGGTTTTTGCAAGAAGGCGGCGAAACGTGTGCGACGCAACGCCCCCTGGTCGAGCTTGGGAGGCCTATAATTTAAAAATACAGTTTGAAGCGATATCAATTATAAAAGCTATAATGCTGAATAGTAGAATCAATTCGCAAGGAAGACATGCCAGGCTACAAGACACTGATGAGACTTCGGAACTTCGCCCAATCTGCTGTGTCAACCTTCAACCGGGAGCCTGTGGTGGTGAGTCGGTTCTTTTTCCTTTTTTTCTTTGCATTCTCAGTAGTAAAAGGACAGCGGCACAACACGGGACAAAGACGTAGACGGGGAACATGCCGAGGGAACAGAGAAAGCACGAGGAGAAATCCTCAGGTGAGAAGCGGGGATTGCGGGCCACATGACACGTCATGGATTAGCGAGCAGGCGGACCTCCGCACCCAATCTGTGGATCAGCGAGTGGGCTGCACTAATTCGCGACGTCCGTCACGTGAACTGACACCCCCTTCTCCCTCGAGGATTTCTCCCCCATGCAAATAACCCCTAAGAGTTTTTAACCACTTCCCAGTTAAATCAAGGTAAAAGGGTGTGAGATACAATGCTAAAATCAATAGATAAATATGTTTTGTTTGTGAGGCTGCCTCAGCAGAAAAGAGAAAATTCTCAATTACACGAGCTTGCGTGTCACTGTGAGCGTCACCCTGCAAGCTGCTGTGAGCACTGAAATTGAAGAGAATGAGGTAAGGTTCTGGCAATTCATTTATAAGAGAATTTTGAGGGCTCAGTTCTTTGTTTGACACAACCTTAAAGAAAACCAGCAGATAATGAAGCCAAGTAAGGAATAGGGGACAATTTTAAATAGCGCTCTTTTAAGCGCATTGTAGTATTTGTGATATAGATGTGAAGAAATTAAAGTGGATGAAAAGACAACTTGCAGCCGGCAAGCTTGAACCTGCAACCTTCGGATTACGTGCCCGATGCTCTACCAATTGAGCTACGGCGGCGGTCGTGCTCTCCTCCACTTTATCGGGTATTTATGCGCATGCAAATCTGGGAGTGTTAGTCAGTGCCACTCATAGCCATAACAGTGAGTGTGGAACAGTTTCTTTTGCCAGCTGGTGTCACTGTGATCCTTTAACGAGCGGACAGCTGACCCTCGCTACTGCCTGAAGGCATCCAGTCTGCCAGAACGAGACCCTCACTATGAATGAATGAACGAATGAATGGACATGGTGCGAGCTCGTTTTTTTTTTTTACATAACCTTAATGAAAATCAGCAAATAATGAAGCCATTGAAAGGGAGATTAATTGTACTGCTTTGAGTGTATTGTAATTGTGATATAGATGTGAAGGAAGCAAAGTGAACGAAAAAACAACTTGTACTGTGGTGCTAGTTTTCACTAAAGGGACTGTCTAGTGATCAAAAAAAAATTTTTTTTGATTGTTGTGAAAATGAGAAGACTGTCACATTGACAGCAACAAGCATGTTTTTGTCCAATAAAAATGCAATTATATTTTTCATTTGGCTCTGAAAGTCGTGAAGTATGACTGCTAGCATCACCTAACAGCAATTTGGTTCCACATATTGGTAGAAGCAAAAACTCTTGCAGATACTGATGTTGCTTGAAAACAAATATGTATAACTTAAAATTGTATTTTATGCACTTCTGGCAGCTTTCCTTCGCACGAGTAATTTTTTTTTCTTTTTCTTTTTCCTCGCGCGTTCAGAGAGGCACCCAGTGGCGCTGCCAGCACAGTGCTTGCCGCGTTCGCCTGCCCGTCTATGGTACAGAAAGGTGAGCTACGTGAGCACGGCACCCGGCGCCACTCAAAAGAAAAAAACTTCTTGGGCGAACAGCAGCGTGACTGACTTCATGGAATTTTCAAACCATGCCTATAAGTTCTCTTTCCAAAAAGTGCACACCAGTATTCACCGATGCTGAAGTCACTTCGCGACACAGTCAACCCCATGGATTGTAGATTGAAGAAGATTTCGCCTTCAGGTTCCGCTTCACCAAGGCGTCCATGTTGGCTGTCATGTCGCATATGCAACACAGAACACCTAAACGTAACTGAAAGACAGCAGGGACCTTTTCTTCTGCGAAGCGTATCTCATATTTGTTTTAGTTGAACGTTTCGCATGGCGTCGGCGCAACATAATTGTGGTTGTGGTGTTGGCCATTTAATTTTACAAGAAAGCAATAAACGCTACATATGTACTCCTACGATACAGGCATCATATCAGGTTAAAGTCTGTGGTTCCAGTGTTGGCTCCGCATTTATAGCAGTCTAATAAACATTACATTTGTATTCCTACGATTCAGCAAGCTATATTGCGCATTGCTCGACTCTGCAGGAATACACTAACGAAAGTTATGCGTGATATGAAAGTTATGTATGATGCTTCTGCAAGGGTGGCATCCGCCCAACATCCCCCATTGGCTCGGGTAAGCGGCGTCGCAACTCACCAAACACCTGGCAAAACAGATACCCCTGTGCAATACTCATGTAACAGCGTGCAAAATTGGAAAGGACGATGACAGAGGGTAAAGAGCGCCGACTTCCAACTGTTTATTCCGTTGACGATACACATATATGTATTACACATGAATTGCCAGCAAAAAAGGAAAAATAAATAAAGGTAAAAGATATAATAATCATAATCCTATGAACAGGGGGGATGAAAAGAAACATGAACAGCCCGGCGCGCTGTTTGCATCACGCTTCGACCTTGGTGGCAATAAAAAGATGCTAGAATGGTCATTGATAGCATCGTAGATGACTCTAGTGGCTTTCGATTACTATCTAGCCTACAACCACTTGAAAAGAAATGCGAAACAGCAGAGAATATAGATGTCACACTGTTGGCGTTTCTTTTCACACCCCCCCCCCCCCCCCGTACACACGCCAGGTGTCATCAGCGGAATAAGCTGATGGAAGTCAGCACTATTTACACTCAGTCGTCGTCCTTTCTGCTATGAGTTGCAATGAACAAACTAGCCCAGCAAGCAACCATTCCTGTGGGATAGTTGGACTTTAATCGGAACAAACGTGCTAAGCTTTCGATAAACGCTATTACTGGTGGTAGCTCTCGTTTCCGAAAAGCGGAACGAACTAGCCGTCTAGTTCATCTAACAGCCGTCAACCGCTCCACATACCACGGGACAAACGAGCCGATACATTTACTTCTTTATGCTAAACATATCAAACAACGTTAATAGCGTGTATAACATAGTGCTGCACATCTTTCTCAATAAGCGATAATCCTGCTACACAAGATCCAAAGTCGCCTACGGGCACGCAAGCACGGGCCAGGTAGAGTTACTCTATATGCTACCTTTAGGTAGCAGAGTTGCGCATAAGCCTGGCAAGCACCACAGCTATGCGATAGCATATACAGTAACTCTAGGGTCAGGTCACATCACTGGCATCTGGACTCAGTCGCTACACTTTTATCAGTACACCAACCAGCAAAAAACGTGACGTACTACAACATTTTTGCACAGCGTTGTTTCGTATCCCTTCTCGCATTCACTAGAAATCAAACCTCCCGCGCTAAAAACGACACTGGACCTTGTCGAACAGTCCGGTGTCTTGACATGCCAGCGTTCTCCACCACCAGAGAAAACTGACAACAACGGTTGGCTCTCCACAATGAGGCCGAAGTAGTGCAGCTGCCATGAAGCGACGCCACAGGGCGCACAAAACGATTTCGTTAACAAGAAAGTGTGTGGGGGGCGGTGTGAACGTAAAGTTATATTCTCTAAAAGCGCAAATGAGTAGATTCTCTCGAGTTCCTACATTTGTACATGAATACAGCGCCGCGCGCAACGAGATGCGAAAAAATGCAAGCAACCGAGTCATCGCACCCTGCGAGCGGCGGCGTTCTGCACCGATTAAGCCTATCCGCTTAAGCCTAACGCCTCAATGCAAATATACACAAGCAGAAAAGTAAAATACGGGGGAGAGACGCCCTCTCTCTGCAGCTTCTTTTTTGTTCTCTCGGCGGTTCTCACACGGTCGGAGCAACGCTGCTCGGAGCCACTTTCCCTCCTCTTCGTTTTTCCCCTCCGGTGCAGCGTTTTTATGTTCGGTCGTTCTTGCTAAGCGGGGCCCTTTTTCTCACGGCACAAAGCAACGCCGTCGGATGCTCTTTCCACCAGTGCATTTCCACCGACGTACTGCGCCCCCGTACCGTGACCACAAGACAAGGCTATTTAAACAGTTTTGACACAAAGATAAAAGACATTCAAGCGAAATAACAAGTTCCACGTGAGGCAAACTAAAAAATTCCGATTGCAACGAACAGAATGGGTGGAGGTACCGCACCAAAGCATGACCACGTACAGCACTCGCGCTACCAGTGGAGGCAGCAGAAAAATAAAAAGAAACGAGTGGGAGATCACAAAGCGAAAGCCAAATGAGTGGGGAAACTCACCACCGACGACAACTAGTTTATATTCCGTCATTGTGGCGGTGCGCTGTAGCCTGCCGGCGCCGTGATTGGCACGATCACTTTTTCGGGCCTTCCCGCGGTGTCCGGTGCACAAATTTGCTCGCACGCGCGCGGAAAGCGATGTCCGCACCCTCAGAGGCACATGGAAGAGCGGTGCTCGCACTGCTACGAGCGAAGTCAACCACGGAGGTGACTGCCTACCCACTACCCACACTTGCGCCGACACCCCTGCGGCCCATCACATACAACACATCTCACTACAGCCACTACCACTACCACCCCCATGCAAACGTCGACACCGCTGCGCCCACGGAAGCGCTGCGAACGTAAGCGATCTCCAAATTACATCGCCACCATCGCCGCGAGATTGGACTACAGGTGGCAGCAGGGTAGCAGCAACGTCGGCAATGTCGCCGCGCTAGAGTGGCCGCAGTAGCGGTAGTAGCGGCGAGCGGCGCTAGCGCTAGTGTGGGTAGGCGGTTGCCGGCGCGCATAGAAACGAGCGCTTCGTTGTGAGTGGTTGTGAGCGATTTGACCCGATTTCCAGCAATCAAAATGCGTTCACTGTAGCTTTCTGGTAATATGTGCGCGCTGAACGTTACTATCAGGCACGTAGCCAGGATTTTTTTTCGGGGGGGGGGGGGGGGGGGGGCAAGGCCTAATTGTTCGAAAGAAAGTCTTTCCATGCCAAAAATAAAACAAAAGTTGCCCGGGAATATAGAAGGCCGGACGAATTTCGGGGGGGGCCCGGGCCACCCGGCCCCCCCCCCCTCCCTTGCCTACGTGCCGTATACTATTACATGTGAGTGAAGCGCATTCTGCCAGCGAACGGGTTGCTCGCCTTCGAGAACAGTCGGCGTTTTCGCAATGGATGACATTTTCTTGTTGTACTTGTACATGTTTAGCTTGTGTTCCAACAACTAAGCACTGCTGTGGCGCGACTGAATTAAGTATTTACTTCTTGTTCATCTGGGACACCCCCCCTAAGCAAAAAGAAATGCATTCAAATAGCACTTTGTGCACTGCGTGCTCAAATATTCATCCGCATTTCTTATTCAGTTCTTTATGAATTGTAGGACAGTTGATAAGTTTACTGAGGAAAGCTACGTGGATTACAGCGCTTATATATAGCGCTACGGATCGAGACGTTTAACACGCACACGTTTGTTTTTATTCCAGTAACAGTACACAAAGCTAGGTAACTGTACAGCACGGAACTTTCTTCGATTGATTAATTGCACCACAGTAATGGAACAAAGGCCCGCTTATTTCACAGGACCAAAGTACGTTTTTTCACGCGAATAATGTCCGCTGCCTTCCCTCATCTATTACAACGCAACACAAACGCTCAAGATAATGTAAAGAACAAAAGGTGTGGCTTCGCGTGAAATTACTACGACATAAGTGTAAAGTACGTCATTTGGATTAATTTATTAATCTAAGTAAACGGCTGTTTTTTGTATAAATTTCGCCACATATGTTAAAACTGCGCAAAGCAACTCAGTTTTGCGATTTCCGTGTCATTCCATTTTCTGTTCTGTTCAGGGGACAATTTAAGTACCGAAGTGTCAGACGTGACTTGACAGAAATATTTCTCTGCAGTGGGACCAGGACCGTACACAACTAAAGCTCGTCGCGTAACCTATAGACGACAGTCCCGAAGTTATACACCTAACCACAGCGCGCAAGTGCATGAGAGCCTTTTTTTTTTTTAACCACGAGCCGCTAAAAGGCTATATTCACATGAGATTTAATACTTGTCATCTTTAGGACAACGCCAAGTGCACTTTGCAATGCGCTTGAACTACAGAGCGGCACCTACACTGATATGACTCTCGACCACACACAGCGCTCTCGACAAGTGCGCTTACTGATCGCATTACAGTACATATACAGCCGATCAAGGCCAAATGCTTCTTTACATCGTGTTAGGCATACGTACGAGCGGTTGAAGTTGCACTAACGCAACGGAACAAACCGCCTTTTGAGGACCTGCATGACGTACGAGCACATGCAATCACAACGTGGCTAGCAGACGACGCATGGAGCTATCCACACTAGGCGCGGTTCAGACAGAAGCCGCCAGGTGGCGACTCCTCTCGATCTCGCGGCCAATAGCGGAACAAGACGAACGCTCAGATGTTAACAATGTGGGCACACAAAGCAGTCTGTGCATGTCCATCTCGTGTCGCATGACCACTGGGAGCCTATACAGGGCCACGGAAAAAGAATGTCTTTATAAGGATTTTATGCAACGAGACTGCGCGCAGTCTTTTCGTTTTAGTGGAGGGCTGTAACTTGCAAGAACGTTTCCCCGCCTTGGGGCTCCGTGATCGCACTTGCGATGATAAGTTATAGGTATAAATTTATTATGTTAAATGTATGACTGCGATTACAGAATAATATTTTGTATATAAAATAATAACGAATGCAAATAAAGCACGCAATAGCGAGATGTTGGCTATATAAGCGCCTGTTCTATTTACTTTCAGCTCGCCCGTTTCAGATAAATCAAGCGCCCCATATGCAAGAAGCGAAAGATCAGTACTTGTCCCTCATAAAACTTCTTTAAATCGCGTTTCCCACATATAAGAAAAAAGGATCGTTTTATCGAGATAAAATGTGAAACGTATACGTACGCGCAACGTATGAGGAACACACTTGAAGAGACAGGCACTAAAAAAAAAAAAAAAAACAATTCTTATATTATCAGTAAATTTCTCTTAAAATTCCATAATCACCACGCTCGCTGCGACAAGAGTCTTGGTAATCGAGAAACACGCGCAAAAAGAAAATGCGGGTGCCGACGCCACCATGAAAATCGTGCAGCAAACACCATGACGTCATAGATTCTGACGGCGTCTAGCTGGGATCTACGTAGTTCCTAATCAGTAAAAATTAAGTACATGACCTCTGAGAGGGCCATAGACTCAACATACCAAGTTTCATGAAGTTTCGTTGAACCAATGTCCCCAAAATACGACAAATACAGTTTGAAATCCGTGACGTCAAGCGCGGAGAATTCGGCGCGAAATTTAAAAATGGAATTTTGCCTTTGATTTTTTCCTTATGATGGTGAAACTAATTACATTCGAGTTCTCAGCAAGGGCGTCCGCAGAACTTTTTGCAGGGGGGTGCATACGCAAGGGGGGGGGGCATTCAGCCCTGGCAGCCTTTCTTTTACTGCCGTGGCATGACAGGCAAGATTAGTCAGTAGTTTGTAACGCGCGAAATTGAATGGCAAACCCGAAGGCCAGGACCTGAGTGTGCTAATCAAGCTATCTAGCTTATCGCAACTGCATAGAAAAATATTATCCGCAATTCCAAGGGGGGGGGCAGCCGCCCCCCCTTGCACCCCCCTCCGGACGCCCATGGTTCTCAGAGTACACTTTATCAGTCTTAGCCGATTCATTGCATCACTTTAGTGTCCCTTTAAGAACTGAGCAATGTCCATGCCCGGCCCGACCCGAGCCCGCCACCTCAAACCCGGGCCCGGCCCTAAGCCCGGAGCTTCAGACCCGAGCCCGCCGTAAAAACTACTTTACCCGGCCCGGCCCACGGGCCGGGCCGTGCCCGGGTTTTCGGGTAGGCCCGAGCCCGTGCAGTGCTCTACAATCCACACTAGGCGCGGTTCAGCCAGAAGCCGCCAGGTGGCGACTCCGCTCGATCTCGCCTAAAGCCCCTATTGGCCGCGAGATCGAGCGCGCCTAGTGTGGATTGCTGCATGCGTCGTCTGCTAGCCGCGTTGTGTTTGCATGTGCGCGTACGTCATGCAGGGCCTCAAAAGGCCGTTTGTTCCGTTGCGTTGGTGCAACTTTAACCGCTCGTACGTATGCCTAACAACATATGTAAAGAAGCATTTGCCTTGATCGGTTGTATATGTACTGTAATGCGATCAGTAAGCGCACTTGTCGAGAGCGCTGTGTGTGGTCGAGAGTCATATCAGTGTAGGTGCCGCTCTGTGGTTCAAGTGCATTGCAAAGTGCACTTGGCGTTGTTCTAAAGATGAGAAGTATTAAATCTCATATGAATATAGCCTTTTAGAGGCTGGGTGGTTAAAAAAAGGCTCTCATGCACTTGCGCGTTGTGGTTAGGTGTATAACTTCGGGACTGTCGTTTATAGGTTACGCGACGAGCTTTAGTTGTGTACGGTCCTGGTCCCACTGCAGAGAAATATTTCTGTCAAGTCACGTCTGACACTTCGGTACTTAAATTGTCCCCTGAACAGAACAGAAAATGGAATGACACGGAAATCGCAAAACTGAGTTGCTTTGCGCAATTGTAACTTGTGGCGAAATGTATACAAAGACACCCGTGTACTTGCGAGGTAGCTTATGCCTGTCAAATTTGCACTTTGGCAAGTTCAGTGTCGGAAGTGCGTCAGGCCTCAATCTCTTCCGCGAAAACCCTTAAAAAAAGAGAGTGAGCGAGAAAAATATATTCATCAAGACAAGCAGTGGCGATAAACTCGCTCGCGCATTTTCAACGCTTACGTGGCGAGTGAGAGCTCATAAAACGATACTCTTTACTATGCACCAGATCATGCATACACACTTGCCGCGTTTCGGTGCACGTACTTGCCCTGCGGAATACTGAGAACTGTTCTCGCGGCCGTGTAAACGGAACATGCGCGAACTACAACCCAGTTAACCACGAATGTCCATGGTACGTAGCGGTATAATCCAAACATCTAGGACGAAAGAAGATGTCTTATTTGCGTCTGAAAGATGCCCAATTTTCGCTTTGCGCAATGTGGACGTCTAAAAGATATACAAAGGCTTATTGTAACGGACGTACAATGCACATGTACGCTGTGTGAACGATGGACGCATTTTGGACGTCAGTGACAAACGGTGCACATTTGTGCTTATTTTTCACAAAACACCGACCTTCAAGGGATTAGAAATAATCAACGAATGTTTCAACGACACTAAATCGGCGCATCCACTGAAGTCTGGCATTGATTCCTCGCGTTAGCTCGCAGAAACGGATGCAACAAAAGAGAAAAAAAAAGAACGGAATAAATTGGGCGTTTGCTGATGAAAACACCGCTGTCGTCTGCTCCTCAACGCTGCCAAAGGCGCGCGCTGCGTGTTCCCCCACCTCTAAGCGGCTCGCGGTTTTTTTTTTCCCGTCCCTTTTTGGTTTTCCTTTCTGCGTGGCCTCCGACATTAACCGGCGGTGCACGCGCCTGCCAATCTCGGAGGCCATGCTCCCTGCACCGTGGTTGCGGCTCTGCGCCGCAAGGCGCCGTGTCTGTCGGTACGGTATTAGAGTGCCGGTATCAAGGCACCCTATACGGTATGAGTTGTGCACACTGTACCATCGGTGCATTTTATTTGTGTTATTTTTGTGATGTTATCTGGCCATCCACGGACGCCCGTTCTAACGGGAGAGTGATATTTGTTGATCCCGGCCCACATCTTGAAGCCTACATTTTAAGTCTCAAAGGCTATGCTTACTTCCGTTTGCAACGCAAAATACGTCATGGCCGCCATGATTTGTACAAAAAAATCATTACTTTTGTAAAAACTTAGTACAGTTACTTCTAAATTACAATGAGTGGCAATATAAAGCATGAATTTGTACATAATCTTTCCCTAAGTTGTGACCATGGTTGTGACACGCGTCGACGTCGTCCCCATCACCGCCATCGCCATCACGTTTTCTTTCGCACATGTACGCGCGATGCGAGCGTCTAGAAAACGTACAAAATCCTTTTGTGTTCGACGGCTAGGTACCTAGGGAGAGAATCTTTAGGGATTTTCGATGGTGGCGCCGTCACCTCTTGGCGGAGCTTTCTGGAACGTCGCCGCGAGTCATGCAGCACCAGTGCCGAGGCACTGGCAGCACATGCAGCATTCGTCTTGACAACCATTTGACAACGTAGCCCGTGAACCGGTGTCCCGTAGCCCCGTAGCGACTTCGTCGTGACTGCCTCAGAGAACGTCTAGTACTGCCTTTGCTTGATTGACGGACGTCGAGGGCGAAACAGAGCGAAGGTGCTGCCTTGCCACAAGTAAGTAGCGATCTCTGTTATTTCGAGTTCTGCTCCGCTAGTCTGAAATGTCGGCGTACCTGTTACATTTACGTATCAGAGAGCGTGATCATATAGCTATGCTGCCGTTCTTACGTTGTGGATACGGAGCGTGATAAACATTTCGAACTGCGGCACAAGAGGTTCATCCACGATCGCTGCGCGAGCAGAAAAAAGTTTTCTGCGAAAGAACCGATCGTGTGTTTTCATGCACTACAGCCGCTACAGTTCGACATGATTAACTTGCACCAACTCGTCCAATGTTCGGCTTTGCGTAATTGATAACTGACACTATTATTAGAACAGTTTCTTCGCGCATAAAAGAAGCCTGATTGCCATGTGAAAGAACACATGGCTCTCACTTTGTGGCAGTTTCGCAAGTGTTCAGGTTTGAATGTCGAATTTGCTTGCATTATGAAGTGTCATCACGCTCCATGTTTCCAAGGGATTGCAGCTGCTTGCAAGAGGAAGCAGGCGCTCTTCGTTCGCTAGTTTGATACAAGTGCCACAGTTCACCAGACAGCACTTCAACGTGTTTAGTGCGCTCGCATTTGGTGTTGGTTTGTAAAAAGCCTTCTACGAATTCTAAGCTGAATTGTAAGCGTACTGACCGAAAATATAAAATGAAAGACGAGAAGCGTTCACTCTTTTTTTGTACAGCGTATCTCATATGCCTGCTTAGCTGCCCTTACGTAAGATTATGCGCCATGTAATGCTTATAAGGATTGTGAGAGTGATACTTTTGAAGTAGTTGCAATAAAAACCAAATGTAAATGAAAAAGGTATGACTATATACACAGCAGGATATATGCATCTTTATTTAGGGCATGAACAGCAAGAATGAGGTTAGCTCAAGCAACCAACTTTGCAAAAGGCCAATGGGTGCACAGTCTAGCAGCCTTACGCTTCCTGGAAGACCCCTGTGTAACATTGCTTGTCACTCACACCAGTCAAACTTGCTTATTGAATGAACGTGTCGTAGGCTAGACTGCTCTTCTGTCTGCTGTATGCTACAATAACATGGCAAACATGCTTTCTGTGTCCCCCGGATATAGGATTATAGCAACATGCAAGGGTGCAGCCGCCACTCTGGTGCAGTAGCGGTACTGTCCATAATACACTATCCTTTCATAATAGCCCGAAGGTACTAGCCTACACATGGTGTTATCGACACTTGGCTCAATGCACAACCAAGGTCTTTTGAGAATGTAATTAAGTTGTACCTTCACCATCCACACTTGATGTTGAAAAATTTCTTCTGCCTACGTACCGTAAAATCCCGAGCAAGCGCCCCCTCCTTTTTTCTGGATATTTGAAATATCTACAAATGGGACCGAGCAAGTGTTCCTCCCCTGCCTCCCGCCCTTTACACTGCTCCATTCCGTGTTTTTATTCGCTTGACAAGGGCTAATAACGACAGCAAATGCATGCCTATTCAAAAACGCATTTCATTGGAAGCACATGCGGCTCTTCCACCTCCATATTGAATTTTGATCCGTGACCGAGCAAAGGCCCCCCTCCAAATCTTGTCCGATTATCTTTCACCGTGGGAGTGGTGCTTGCTCCGGATTTTACGGTATTGAGTTAAAACTCGATCTAATGAAGTGGTGAGGACACTTGAATTATTTCATTAAATCAGGAAGTTCGTAAAATCGAGAAGGGGATTTTTTGGCTCTTTGAAATCTAAAATTGTAACATATAACAACAACCAAAAGCTACCAGGCCATTGCTCTCGCGATTAATCTAATTGCTGCGCAGGTGAAAAGTCCGTGAGGCCGGCCTGAGGGTGGCTTTGACATGAGGCTCCCTTGTCGCCTATGTCCAGGTGATGCAAGCCAGAAAGACCATTACATGAAGCAATGATGGGCGAACATATACATGGAGAACGAACGAAGTGATTGTGCGAGCAGGCCAAGTCAGAAAGTTGCAAGGAAGCTATTATTGCAACGAAACCAGCCACCGCCGCCTCTAGCACCATCCAGTACGTAAGAATGCTACTGACTGCTGAGTCCAGTGCTCCATGCAAGGGCACTGTGGAGCGTCCAGCCTCATCAAACTAATGCTATAGGGCTAAAGCGTTAGAGTGCACGCTCGAAGAAAAACCCATCTCTGCAAAATTAAATGGAAATCACCACTTTTTATGCAGTTATTTCCAAGAAAACTTTGTTAAATCGAGTTTTGTGGCCGAGCTAATTCATTAATTTCAGCCCTATGGGTATTTGCTGGAAAATCACAAAATACTTCGTGAGATCAGGAACTTCATAAAATTGTGTTTTGTTAGATCGAGTTTTAACTGTATTTCATTTCCTTAGGAAGCTACACATTACTTATATGTGTCTGCCTTTAGTCACAGAACTATTTTTAAGTTGTCCCATGGGCGTGTGATGAATTTAAATGTCACGAGCCATTTCTTGGCAATCAGGAAAGTTACCTGAAATATTCTAGGGTGAGCGAATCATTGTAAACATGCAGGAACTTTCTTTTCTGTCCAATACTTCGCCATTGGGGGACCATTGCAGCTGTGTGCTGTCATGCTGCAGCTGCATTGCGTTAGCAGTGTTCAGACAGGCACGTTGAATCCTGTTCCATGGGTCAGTGACCCTGGGATCAAATAAACTGTTATGAGTCACTGTATGGTACTGATGATTGCCTTTAATTTTCCATTTCATAAAAGTCTGCTGGGATGATATAGGGTGAGTGAATCATTGCGGAAATGCAGGAATTTCCTCTTCTGTCCAATACTTCATGATTGAGAGATCATTGCAGTCGCAATGCGATGGCAGTGTTTGGAAGCTGCTTTGAATCCTTGTCCAGTCTTCCCGTTAAGGTCTTTGTAAAAATGTTCAACTCTCTGGCATTTGCAAAAGCCCTCAGCTAATTGTGCCTTCAGTAAAAAAAAATTAAGGAAAAAGTGAACCAAAGCAGACAGGTATAATTGGTCTAGAAAGTGTTCATTTGTACCACTGTCATAGCCAGAGGCATAGCCCCTTTGGTGTTGCACAGCTTTTCGTGCTTTCCTTCCGTCTGACTTTCTCGGGAGACACAGACAAACGTGATCGTCACGACCCCTAAATGTCTCTTCGATTACGGCCAGAACCTATAAGAGCCTTGGAGATTTCTCGTTCATGATAAGTCTCCTACTTTTACTACAAGCAGTGCCATTGATGTGGTGAGCTGATTGTAGCTGTAAAATATATTCCTTGTGCCATCTCTTCCAGAAGGCATCAAGGCATGCTTTTCTTTGCCTCCAACGTCTTTGTAGTTCATCTTTGGTCGAGCCAGGCTTCGTCTCCGTGATCTCGTCATCAGGAATAGAGACTGACCTTCGACCAATCAGACAATGAGCCGGTGTAAGCCGTGGCTCCTCCAACTGACTTGGTATTACTGTTAATGGACAAGAGTGTACTATTGAATAAACTTCTGTCAACACGGTCTCTAATTCAACATAGTTCAGCAAGGCTGTCTTGCAGGCCTTTTGTATTGCTGTCTTTACTGTACGTATCAGCCGTTCCCAGAAACCGCCCCACCATGGGGCGCAGTCCGCTATAAACTTCCATTTAATTCCATTCTGCCTGAAGTACTGAAGTATGCGTTCATCTCGGACTGACTCACACATACTTTTTAGTTCCTTTGAAGCTCTGTGAATGGAGACAGAAAGCCATATGGGTCGTATATCTCAGCTTCTGCCTTTAAAACATTCCTCTTCGTTGTCCTCATGGATGCTACGAGCTGCATAATATTGGAGGTGTCAAGCCTTTACACGCCATCTTCAGGGTACTAAAGAACTCCCAGTAATTTCTTGTTCTTAGGAACCGTTAAACGAATATCTTTATTAATGCCTTCTCTTTCTTCACTGAGATGTTGAAGACTTGTGGAATTTGTCATCCATTTACGCAGATGCATTTCTGCTTAATTGATAACATTAGCTGCATTATTGCAGACCAGCAAAGCTGCTTCCGCTGTGTCTGCTCCGGCCACAATGTCGTCGACATAAAACTGGTGTTTTAGACCGCTGGTCATCTCTTCGTGTTCTCCTGTGGTATTCTCAAAGCGATAATGAAGAGTGATAATGAAGAATGAAAATACAATAAATACACTTTGAAATCCGTGACGTCATGTGGGGAGATTTTGGCATGAAATTTAAAAATGAAACTTTGAAGTTGGTTTTCTCCTCTATTAATAAACCTATGATGGCGAAATTAACGACATTAGAGTTCTCAGAGCACAATTTATCGATCTAAACAGATTCATTGTTTCTCTTTAGTATCCCTTTAAACTAGTGAACAGTTTTTGTGATTCACATTTATGAGAATGAATGCAGTAAGGTTTTCAGCTGTACTATAGTGTGCAAAATACAACCTTTATTTGTGCAGGTTCCCGTGCTGCAAGTGCAGTCGTAACCCCTGTGGAGAGGGACCCGACCCCAAGGAGAAAGTAGGGGCTGACGAGCTGCGTTTAAGTATGCGTGTCCCCTCAGGAAAATGAAAAGCAATCCTGGCTTAAGCAGCCAAAACCACCCTGTGAATAGCCCGACAACTGAGGCAGAGGAACGAGAAACAATAGCCCTCGTCGGGTGCCAGTTGTATTGTGTGCGACCTTGTCCATCTTTTGCGACGTCAACAGTACTGGCTTTTCTTGTGGAACGTCACACGGGGCCTTCATCTTTGTCATATTAGTGGAGGTGTTGCGAGGTGCTGCCAACTCAAATGAGCACTCACGCTTACTTCAAAACCAAATTAAAATATCTTAAAGGTAACATTTGCCACTAATAATCAGCCAGAAGTGCCCACGTGTGCAGGACAATCACACAACACAAACATCTCGAGGTCTTGATTTTGGTGTCAGGGGCCTTTTAAACGGAACTAAAAGTATGCAGAGGGGACAAGAGCCGTACGGGTCCACCCTATGTGTTTTTAAAAGCTGTAAATGATTTAAAGTAGTACTGTGTATTCTACTTTAGGAGACCGGTAAGCAGTCATCATACTTGCAGAAAAACTTTTTTTCATAAAAACGTTACCAAGCTTATGTTGAATGCACTAGTCTTTCTTTGATGGAAATGATTTCAGTAACATTATTTTGTCACTGTATAACCATAGCAGTAGCGATCTTGCCATGCTTTCTTTTGTTCTTCAGCTTTCGAATAATATTCTTCTATGTGGGAGTGTGTTTTCCCATCATTATGTTTTTCGGTAAACAGAACGATTACTTTATTGAAGAGACTGATGCTGGGACTGTTAGTACATAGTTCAAAATCTACATACGGAAGAAGGAATTGTACAAGCACAGACACCCAGTGTGTGTGTGCATTCCATTCCTTCCTCTTGTGTAAGACTCCTTCAGGCTGAGTGTTGCTCTTTCAAACTATTTTAGTGAAATTGTATGAGCTATGTTTATTGCACAAAAATAAAGCAGTCTTTATAACTGAAATCTTGACTGTTTCAAATGAAATAATTTCACTTTTCACACAGTGCAATTATTAACTTAAAATTTTATTTAACTACGAAACAAAAAGGGGGCGCCGACCATTCTAGAACGTTTATGACGTTTCGACTTCCATTATGGAAGCCTTGTTCACGAAGAATACATCATCAGAAGTGGTTCGTTTTATTTGGAAGACGAAACGTCATAAACATTTTGTTTGGACCTGTCTGTGTCTCTTTTTTATTTCAAATGTACCCTCCTAGCCAGACTGGATTCCGCCATGATCCCGACTTCAAATGTCATTTAATGTACCAAGTAAGTGCTCACTCAACAGCAACATCTTGTGTTGACAAGTGTGTAGAAGACTAGGAGTAACACAGTCATCATTAGGATCTATTCAGTGTGTTCTAATAAAGGAAGATGTCGATGGAGGGCTTCACCGTGGGGACAGCGGCTCATCCTTTTTTCTTCAATTGTGTTTTTCTCCATAATACATTGAGAGCCAATCTTTGTGATTTAGAGACTTGGGACAGAAAGCTAGGGCTATTTCTGAAGTGTAGTAGCTTGTAATGTTTTAATTGTCATAATCTTTCACAAGTGGCAAAATCGATTTTCTTAGTGAGTGGGACCTTTAATCTTTGTTTTTGCAATCACACACACAAATAATGTACAAAATCGAATTTTTGAACTTCGCGCCGAACCCTACTACCGGTCAGTCAGCACGACGTCACTAATCGATTTTATTATTTTTTTTTTATCTACGGCTGGTTTCTGCAGATCAAAATGTTACGAAGCCTCAGCGAGAGTGGAAAAGCGCGAGACTAAGATCTTTGTTCCACACCTTGAGCTCAGCCAAATAGCACAGAAGTATGTTACACAGTAATAAATGTTTCCCATGGAGAAAAAGTTCTCTATTTTATGCATTTATGATTGGCGCCCACAAATGACGGATCGATTGAAGGCGCTTAAAAATCGCAATTTCGGTTTCGGTTTCTGACTGCGTGAAGCGCCACCTGCTTCCTACTGCAAGCGTCATGGCGACTTCCTGTTTACTTTTCTGGCTCCAACGCGTGCTTTCAACTTCCAAACTTCTGCGCTGTTCTTCGTGACATTGTGAAATCTATATGGATATATACGTGGTGGGTCATATGTAGCAGCATCCGGAACATCAAGCATCAATATCTGATATGCGACACTTTGCCTACTGGTCGTCAGAAGGTAAGCAAAACGCCACTGCACAGTCACAATATTGCGCGGCCCGCGTGGTAAGGCGATTATGTAGTGCTTCTACGGCTACCTCTGCCCTTGCATTTGGGAATGACGCTTGTCTGCTTTAATATCGCGTTAACTATAGCGACCAAGGCCTGCGTCTTTAATGTGTAAGAGCGTGAGCTGCGCATACACGGACTTTAGAGAATAGACGACGCGTCGTGTTTTCTGTTCTCGTTCGAAACATGTCCTCAGTTCTCGATCGATTCCAACGAACTAGAACTTTCTGTCCGGATTTTTAAAACGATATCGCATTTGTTCTTCCGCATGGTCACAAATAGACACCACATGGAAAGAAATGAGATTGTACGAATGAAATTGCTCTCCAAGAAAAGGTGGGCAGAAATATGAGCTTCAGAGCAGTGTGCATAGATTGCAATATTTAAAGTATAGCAAGACGATTTAGACAACCTGTAGTCACATGAACCTGGCCACACAGCATTTGTACAGAATCGTCGATCGTCTCAGGGTATCATTAACGTCTATCGCTCATCCTTTATAAGTTAAATGCGGCCGCCGTGGCCGGGATTCGTTTCCGCGCCCTTCGGATCAGCAGTCGAGCACCATAACCACACCACCGTGGCGCGTCTCTTTGATGGGGTCCTTCTATGCCAAACGTCCGCGACATTGCACTCGTACATCTCAAGATTCTGTTCTAAAAATCGTGGGCAAGCTTTTTAGTGCAATATTCGACCTCTTTCATGAAACTGTCACTGCAAGAAAATTTTTTTCTGTGTCCTTGGGAGGGATTTGCACGTTGCCATAATGGTTGCTAGAAAAGGAATGGTGATTTCTTATTTCCTCCCATTGCGTCCGCTATTCTGTCTCGCGATATGCTTTGTGGTGAAGCAAAAAGGCCATTCTGCATCCATTCTGAGAATTTTTAAAAAATTCTACAATGTATATCAACATAATACAATAACACCACATGCCAGGATAGTTGCCAGTAAGTGTGTCAAAAAAAGTATGGAGGTCGATGACCGAGAAGTTTTGAAGAATGAGGGGTGCAAACATAGAAAAATGTGTAAATGGGGTGTTGCACCACCCATATACACAGAAATACGAAGAGACCACATCAAAATCCAAGTGCCAAATTGCCAGACGAACCTTTTTTTTTTTTTTTTTTTCGATTCAATTCTGCCAAAGACAGCATCTGAATAGAACCACCTCCTCGCCTCTGTCGCCAATAACCCAGACCATTAATCTTTTCAAGCTGCTTTGCATAACGTTGTATAATGTACATGTATTAACAACTCTCCTCTGTAACGCTACTTGGAATTGAGAGTGAGTTAAAGAAATGCATGACTTGTGTTCAGGCACATGCAGTTTGGTGATGCAGTCAAATTAAAATTCCACTTGTTTGGAAGGGTGTACAAAGGAAATTCGATTCTGAAAGTTTAATTATAGTGATTTTTGTTTTAAGCGAGAAAAATTTACGTTGAGCATGTGCAGTGTCCTTGGACGGCAGCTCGTAAGTCCACTTCACTGCGCTGCGTGCTTCCTTGGGGCAAGGGAAAGATGCAACGGCTACACGAGTGGCATGTTTGTATGCTGCTTTGTGTATTTCCATGCTTCGACAAGCATTCATTGGCTTTCTGCAGTGCCACCGATCCGCCATGTTTCAGATGGTTTGTTCAGAAATATACTGTTAGAGTATAATAAGAGTATATAACAAACACTGGGGATACACTTTAATTCTTTTTTGCAGCTCCCATAAACGTGACTCGCACATCTGCAGGTCGTCCTTTGGCCGCATCCCTTGGAAGCACATAAAATGAGCATTGCGAATGCCGCGTCTACTGCTTCCTTGTCATACAGGAGAGCCTGTAAAAAAAAAGTTAGAGCGATAGTTATCTAAAAGGACAGTGCCGCCTTACAATTACTGTGCTGAAGTGAGTGCCAACAAAAGCTGCACTTAAGTGCAAGGCTCGTTCTTAAAAGGTGTTAAAGGGGTACTGACACGAAAAATTTCAGTTGTTTTTTTGCGTCAAATGCGAGGCCAAGCCCTCAAGAGCCTACAAACGGAAGTGCTAAGCGCAAGTGCACCCAAAGTAATTACAATATGTTTTTAAAAGCTAGTTTCAGTTCCTACTGTACCCTGATGTCACAACATGGTATGAGCTTCTCGTCACGTGCTTGCACAATATATAGTGACGTTTCCACGGCTGCTCAGCACCGGGGCTCCGTTGATGACGCACAAGCGGCCATTTTGAACGTTTTGCTGACGCACAAGTGGCCATCTTCGAATTTTTGGTACCTGACATCATCACAATTAGTACTTATAGCCTGACATCAAGCTAGTGTCGGTGTCGGTAGGTGTGCCATGGAAAAAGTTACTTTAATATAAAAACAAAATATCTGATCAGCCTTTCCCGAGCTTCACACTTGCTCAGAGGCGTCTCTGCATACAGGAGATTTGTATGGCGTAGTAAACTCGCCTTCAAAAAAAGGCGTCAGTACCCCTTTAAAGGGACACTAAAGGCAAATAACAATTTATGTCAGAGTGAAAGCCCAATGTATGACAACTTCTGAAACGGCAATATTATCAACAGCAGTGCCCTACTTACCGAGAAATTAAGCTAAATGTATCACATGATGAGCGCCACGAGTGGGACATTTTCGAAGTGATCCCGATGACGTAGGGAAGTCGGCCTACAATAAATCACTAGTAATCAAACTAGCAGCAGTAAAAAAAGGACATTCCGAGCATCAAAAGACGTAATAATATGCTGTTTGTTCGTTTCCGCTTGATTCATGGAAAACAAAACCTCCGTGGCGTTTCCATGGGGAACGGCGCGCGTAGTTCAAAGGTTCCGTTTTCGCCGAACTGCGCCTCGCCCGTCTCAGTCGTAGTTTCGGGATCGCGTACTGCCGTGCGTGTTTTGCGCGCTCGTGAAAGTCGCTCTGACAGAAAGTTCGACAAAATGCCGCATGCGTGTGATATTGCCGGATGCCCGAATGGTGCACAACGCCAGTGCTGCAGCAAGGAAACCGGAATGAACCCTTACGCTCGAAGTGGCTTAGTGTCATGCCATTGCGCCAGTGTGCTAAACAGTCAAAACCTCTGCGTGTGTGCTCGCTGCACTTTCGTACTGAGGATTACGAGACCAACTGCAACTTGGTGACGGCTTTGAATGTGCCCATCCGAGCAAGTCTTTGCCGCAGTAGGGTGGCTAGAATTCTAGCCACCCTAGCCGCAGCGCCGTTGTTGCTACTGTGGGTCTCGCTACTTCCGCTCGGCTGCTACTAGTGTCGGCGGCCGCGCAGTAAAAGCGGGCAACGTTGGGCACGGCAGCAGTGACGTATGAGAGTCGTATTTTCAGGCGGGAGATTTGAAGCGCGCTAACGCGATGCGGACCACTAAAAACGTGATTTTATTTCAAAATAAGCACTTCCTTGGCACAAAAGCAGCACTACGAGGTTTCTGAACCGCTATTTCAACAATCAACGTCGACTTAATATTTGCCTTTAGTGTCCCTTTAAGGGCCGGTTACACACTCAAGTCAAAAGTTAAGTATAAAGTTGGTCCTTGAATGCGGCAGTTAGTGAAGAGGAAAAAAAAACTGGGGGCAGCTACGTACTATTGGCACGAAGACTGAGGAAACAAAGCTGGTGGCGTTCCCCTCCTCCTCACCCTCTCCACTCCTTGCAATAGTGTACTATTAAAGAATATGCTATGCTTCACCATCTCCCCTCCTCCTCACACTCACTTCTGTTTCCCTTCCCTTTTCCATACTATTGGGCATGAGGCCCACCACTGGTAAAGCTGGTGCCACTGTCAGCGTGCCAGATAGACATGATCAGCAGCAGCGTTGTCTGCTTAGGGAGCACCAACATGTGCTGAAAACAGTATTTCTGAATAGCACCTGCGCTGTAATTTTGACTAAATGAGGAGTTCTCCCGCTTCACCTGAGCACTTGACAACACTTGAAAGCACAGCAATATGAAAACGTGAGCTTAGTAACTTCGTAACGTACTCGTTACTATTTCGGAACTGTAACTGCTGCCGGCCAATTCATCTGTTGAGCACCTATTTAACGTATAGGTGTGGACGTATTCACTAAGAGAGGCAATCTTTACGATGACAGCTTTGAAATGCAGCTGTTGCTTAAATTCCACAAGAAGTTGTGGAAACTTCTCCTTACAGTAATCTGTGCGGTAACTTTGTTTTCAAAAAGGAATGTGCTTCTTTCGATCGGCAACTGTGGGTACACGTTTCTGTAGTTATTAAATTTTTCCACGAATGAGGCTGATCTTGAACACTTTCACATAAACGCTTGCAATTTTGGCGGCAATTATACAGGTTGTGATGTCTTCTTTACGAAGAGCGTTGATGATAAAATCTTCTTTTGTGCAGTCACACTGCGAAAAAAGTTCGGCAGGTCCCACGCCTTGTGGGAATCGGTTCCATGCAAAGCAGTCAGTGAGTAGCTGTCCGTGCTGCATGTTTTGGCTTTGAGCCAAGGAATACAAATGTAGAGCTTATTAGACTGCTTGAAAAGCAGAGCTAACACTGGAACCACCATTAAAATCCCGACATGACGCCTGAATCATAGGAGTATATAAGTATTGCTTATTGCCTTATTATAAAATTAGATAGCCAGCACTGCAACCACAACTGACGTTGCACCAGTTTACAGTTTACAGTTTACAGTTTACAGTTTACGTCAAGCACTGTAAACTCGGCATACCGTACAGCCAGTCTCTTCGGTTTAGGCGTATTTGTTCTGACCAGGCCGACTTCGCCTCCAACTGTCAACAACTAAGCACTGACCTCACACGGCAACAATACCCACAGTCTGTCATTAACGATGCTATTAGGAAATCTGAAAAGAAGGACCGCCGCCACCTGATAAAGAAGACAGAATCCGAACCCGCAAATACTACTCCCAATCTCATTCTAACATATTCAGCTTCCCCGCCTAACATAAACCGCATCCTCAGAAGGCACCACAACATTCTACTTGAAAGCGACAAGTTACGATGTGTTTTCCCGCAACCTCCACGCGTTGTCTACAGACGGGCGAAGAACATTAGAGATATTGTAACGTCCTCTAAAGTCAACACTCCTGAATTCACAGGCAGCGGCCCCTGCAACAAGCCTAGGTGCAAACTCTGTCCAATGATGAACAAAGTGTCCACCGTCACAAGTACCGCGTCTTCGTTTTCTTATCAGATAAGAGGCAACTTCAACTGTGACAGCGCGAACATAATCTACCTTCTCGAGTGCACCTTATGCCATGCACAGTACATTGGCCAAACTGAGACTGCGTTCAGGATGAGAATCAATAATCACAGAGCACACGTAAAGGCTCTACCGCACCTTCCTCTATCTAAACATGTTAATAACCTTGGCCACCCCTTCCATACATTTTCCGCGGCGGTACTCCAATCCAATTTCAAGACCCATTATGACCGGGAGGCTCGTGAATCATACCTGATCCACAAATTTAACAGTGTCTCTGGTGGCATAAATGAAAGCATAGGCCGACTATCATGCTTGACCTGCAACGAACCCGAAAATTTTGATTCTGCCGGCAACTAGGTGACCGATTCCCAAGAAACTTTTGTACTCGGGATGCAGAATTTGAAGCATCCGTTTACCCTGATGTGCATGCATGTACACATGTGATTAGACACGTCGCGCATTGTGCTATTCGAGCCTGGACCCATTTCTCGATAAATACATATGTCATTAAGTTTGGTACTGTGATTACGGGTATTACGTGCGTGCTCGTTCCCCCCTTCCTGCAAGTACGAATGCGGTACCCCCCCCCCCCTTTTTTTTTTTTTTCGCTTGAACATCGGTTGTTGGTTCATATGAGTACGTATGTGCATGTGTATGTATATCCGTATGTATCTATATGTGTGTGAATGTACGGATATGTACATGTATATGTATATGTTTATCATGTCTCTTGATTGAAAGAAATATGTCATGTGCCCACACATTGCGCCTAACAGCAGCTGTCCTCAATCTTGTTCACCGGCGAGACGTATCCTTCTTTTTGAGGGAGGGCTATGGTCATTACCGCGAGCAACTGCAAGATGCCCGCGGAGACCGGTCGACTTCAAAAGCCGTACCGAACCCCCTTCTCTAAAAGGCGCATGGATGGGCAAACACTTAACTGCTTTTGACGCGCTTTTTGAAGGTAGCAAGGAAACGCGTGCGGCACGTTTACATCCCACGTCCGTGAGCGTATTCTCCTTTAGTCCCGTAGTTGATGGGTCTGCCCATTTAGCGTGGTAAGTGCGTTCGCATCTTTGTCATTTTTTCTTTTTTTTTTTTTCCCCTCCGCCTCTCGTTCCGAACCACACACGTAGGTTCGTTTCGCTGTTTGTTATTTATTTTGTGTATGTTCTGACCCCGCCTATACTCTACTCTTCACAGAGTACAATGCTGTGTGTGTCATCTTGTATGCGTGTCGCTCTCTCCCTGGGATTTGTTTGCTGTTGTTGTTGTTCTGGCCCCTCCCATGTCATAGTCCAACGAATCACGATGGTGTGTCTACATCTATGTATTGACAAAATCTGTACTTAAACCCGTACGCCATGTACGAATGCATTCTTTGATAAAGGCCGGTCCCCGGCCGAAAGCTCAGAATAAATGTTGTTATGTTTTTCACTGTGACTAGTTTTCTTTCATATAATTAAACCAATAGCCAGGAACATTCTTTCGAAATATATATATATATATATATATAGTCTCGCAGAGAAAACGAGCCCTAAAAGTAATCGTCTGTCCTATATATATATAATACAGCGTTTGTAGCCGTATTTAGTGCATAACACACCTTTCCTTTCATGTTAGCAGTTTTAATAAAAGCAGCGCTTCATTGTTTGCACCTGATTGGGAACTAATGCATCACACACAAGGCTTAGTCGTGTCCAGTATGAATGTTCTCAAGCTTGCAAGAAATGTTCTCCGTCACCATTTAATGATGATGACACCATACTTGACACCCTTGATGGAAGGCCGTTTGTAGCAGGTTTCAGCTTTGTACTTGACTCTTCACTGCAGTTAATGCCCTGACTCATTTTATCCTGGAGAAAAGACATATTACATTGGATAATAATTAACTTTCACCTCGTCCAGTTAATTACTTAGGTGTCATGTTTTTTTTAAAGAATTTAATCTACTTTTCTTGAAGCAGTGCGCCTTCATGTCACATTTTTTGGGGGAAAGACCGACAGTCTCTGCGTATCTTAATACTTTTTCAATTTACGATAGTTTTGGGTGCCCTCTCAAAGTCATAGAATTGGGGCTCCATTGATGTGTTTTGCAAGATAGCCATTTTAAGGCATAAAATAGAAAGAGCAATGCGACAAGTTTCTCTGGTTCAAGCAGTTTCATGAACTCTCGATTCCTTTACTGTACCTGCTTTATTTTTTTTTACCTTCCTTTCTACTTGAATCCAGGCACACAGCGATCGGACTGAGCATATCAAGTAGCCCCTCCTGTGACCCACAAGACCTCACTCATTCGGCCGAGGAGCCTGTCTGGACTTACGTTGAGAGTGCTGGCAGACAGTTTGTTTTTTCTGGACTTATGTTGGGACTGCTGGTGGACAGTTTCGGTTTTAGTCTTCAGCTGGTGCACAGTTCACTTTTATCACACCGCCTCATTTCTTTTGAGTGTATCTGCGTTCTCTAGACATTTAGCCTGTGTTCTTACACGTTGAGAGTACTCCTATGGTTTACAGCATTGCTTTGCTCATATAAACTTTTGTGATACTGCCTTGTTGCTTTCGACTCACTTCATTCTCTTGTCATTTAGCCAGTATTGAAACACTCTTATGATTGTATGTGCAGTAATCTTTCAGGGCAATGCATTGTACTCATTGTGTGTAACAAAACATTGCAATAGCCTGAGAAGAGTATTGCACATTTGATGTTTTATCAGATGTGTTATATACCTAAAAGGAACAATGTGAGGTATGCAGCGCGCTCTCCATAGAAGGCAGTACAATACACGAGGGTAGCGATGCGGGCTTGTTGGTCTGTCATGGTTCTTGGATGTGGGCGCGAAAAGACAAGGACGAAGGGAGGAAGACGCACACACTGGCGCTACTGACAACAAACGTGTCTTCCTCCCTTCGTCCTTGTCTTTTCGCGCCCACATCCAAGAACCAGTACAATACAACTGCTCTTTTATGCCGAGACACCTACACCTACTTCCAAAATCATAAATACTAAAATTTACAAAATAGTGATTCGCAACAGTTACTTTCAGGTTACAACAGTACATATAGCGAGCACTCAAGTGAGCGAAAAGTATTGTGGCCTACAGTCTGTCGAGCGTTCGTTTTTGAGAGCCATAATTAGTGCACCTCACAAGCCGCTAGACGTCATGTGGATGCGAGTTTAAGGAATGAACATCTTTTAATATGTACTGATGGGCTAGTTGGTGAGCCATGATTTTCGAATAGGCAGCGCACAAAAGGGCAACAAATACGCACACATAAGACTCAAACACAAGCGCTGTCAGCGCTTGTGTTTGCGTCTTTTATGTGTGCATATTTGTTGCCCTTTTGTGTGCTGCCTATTCGGAAAACATCTTTTAAATGTACAGAACATCCAGCCTTAATATCCATACAACGTACTGAGAGCGTGATCTGGGTGCATTTTAGATGATCTATAGTACATCCGTGAAATGTCATGTGGAGAAATGTAGATATCCAGAAGATGTACTGAATATCCCGAGACTAGCATTCTATGGATATCTAATGGACATTCATGGTTTACTGGGAAGAGGGCTCGGGGACTCTCGTTTAAACAGACTCATAGCCAAGCGCGAACAAACTACAGCGCAGACGGTACATGAATGACAAAGAATAAATTCCATGAATTAATCTTCTTCTTTCTCGATTGATTCTCCCTTAATTTTTCTGCGGAAGTGTAGGAAAATCAAAGCACAGGGAAGCTTCCCCGAGCGTTCGCTTACTGCGACCGTCTTCACGCTCGTAGTGCACAGCAGCAACAAGCATATAAATGCACACATTAGCGAAGTTATCGCTGACTACTCACCATTCTTTCTCGTCTGCGAATGCATGCACCGTCGTCGAAGTGCTTGCTGCACACCATCGCGTACTTGGAAGGTCCTGCCCATAAGCGTGCGCAGGGTTCCCCTTCAGGGGGGGCGAAGGTTCGTCGCAGCGCCCCCCTCCCTATTATGTCAATGTATGCGGCTGCCTTTGCGCCCCCCTTCTCGCCCCCCCTACAATGTATAGGGCTGACTTTGCGCCCCCCCCCTTCTCGCCCCCTTGGCCCCCCCCTGCGCACGCCTATGGTCCTGCCGTTATAAACGAAGCCTAACGAGCCACAGTCTGCGACGTTCCGCGTCGGTGGGATAAAAATGGAAGCTTATCCCTGGCTCTGTGCAGTATGTGCGGCATTGTGGCACCGAACAAAACCTCACCATCGATAACGAAGAGTTTTCTGCGGGTACGGAACACAAAATCACGATGTGAAAACAGAAGCCCCGTGCACTTATACACACACCACACGAAACCAGTATCCACACTAGCGGGGTGGTCGATCTCACCGCGAATACTTCGAAGGTATAGGGGCTTTAATCTTGCCACTCTAACGGCTAGAGAGGTGTGCGCAGTAGTGCAGTTACAGTGTTACAGAATGTCCAAAGTAGCGCAGTGTCGGCACCGGCGGCGGCGCGGTCGGCCAACGCCGGGACGCGTCACGCGCATTTCCAAAGGCGAGCGGCTGCCCGGAGCTGAGAATCAGGTTTGTTTTCGGACGATCGCTAGTAACATGAAGTGAGGACACGGAATGAGTGAGGCATACACGAACGTTGCACTGTTACCATTTCATTTACTTTGGTTTTTCTTGTTTTTTTTTTTTTTAAGGCAGAAGCGATGCCTCATCAAACACGAAAATTAGCCGTCGGTGTCCCGCGCCGCCCACACGAGTGATGTACAAAATCATCACGTGATGACGTCACCACCATAGGCGTGCGCAGGATACCCCATCAGGGGGGCGAAGGTTCATCGCAGCGCCTCCCCCCCCCTCTTACTATATCAATGTATGGGGCAGATTTTGCGCCCCCCCCCCCTTCGTCGGTGACTAGAATGGTCAATGTACGGGGCAGATTTTGCCCCGTACATTAGGTGCTCTTAGGTGATTACTCTTAGGTGAGTACTCTTAGGTGATTAGGGGGGGCGGCCGCCCCCCCTGCCCCCCCTGTGCACACGCCTATGGTCACCACGACGTCACAGATCGACAGAAGTTGTGACGCCATCACATCATAAGGTCACTTTGCATTGCCTCCGTGATCTGGGGCCGATCACGGAGGCAATGTAAAAGCAGGTGAGGCGCAGAAAGCTTGCAATGCCTTCGATACTGTGGGCAGTCCCAGACCACGTTATGCGCAGAAAGCTTTCGGAGAGGGGCGAGGGAGGATCAATGCATCGACTGATGAAAGAGAAGATGATGGCTTTCGCTGTAGAGTCGTCTCAGGCTAATATTGCATAAGGGACCATGTTTTTTTTTTCGTGTATTTTTTTCGTATACATTTTACCTATGCGGCCAGTTCTTCAAAGTATGGGTAGTCTTACATGTTGACATCGATAATGCGCCACGTTTTCGTCACCTGACGGAGACAAATCGTCAGACCACACATCGTCAGAATTCTTTCTGGCCGTAGAAAGCGGGAGTTATGTTTTTCTTGTTCGTTTGTTCTCCTTGATGTGGATTGAAGTCCCGTCAAGGAGATGATCGACGTCGATGAAGCAGCAGGCAGGTTGGAGGTAATAAAAACTTGAAGGTATATTGCAGCGAAATATTTACAGTCATATCTGCATTTTGCCGAAGCACACTGATGATAACATAGACATCAACAGCGTCTTACTCTTAATTCTACTTAACTTTTCTTAAGTTAGAGCCTCTGTTACAACATACGACGAACCGAGTCTCACTGTTCGACCACCGAGTGGTTACGGCCATAGGCGTGCGCAGGGTTCCCCTTAAGGGGGGGGGGAGGTTTGTCGCAGCGCCCCTCCCTCCCAATTATGTCAATGTATGGCGCTGACATTTCGCCCCCTCCCCCCCCGTGTCGCGGCACCCCCCCCCCCTCCGTATTATGTCAATGTGTGAGGCTGACTTCGCGCCCCTGCCCCTCTGTGCGCACGCTTATTGTATACGGCCCAGACAAAAGTTGCGTCATACGGAGTCTTACTGATCGATCAGTTAAGTGATTACAGCTTAGACTGATCGAAGGGAAGCTTAAGTACCTTGCGCTAAACAAAGAAACGGGGAGGTGGCCACTGCTGGACCGCTTCAACATTCTCTTATCCAATCCGTTTGGATGTCCCTAATCTCGACAGCAGTGTTTTTACAGTTTATACAGGCGTTTTGGCACTCTTTCCCATCTTGGCTATCCCTCTCCTCATCCCACGCTCGCTCTCAGGGATTCCCGCGCTCGAAATATATCGGTATTGTAGCCCTGGTGCATTCATGCCGTCTCCCCACACTCGAACGGTTCCGGGAAACAAAAGGCGTTTGCCTGTCCTCGCTTCCCTCGCGTTCGGACCGTGCATCGCTGCAACTCGACCCTCAACCACAGTCAGCGAGCCAAAAGCACGGTGCCGGTCGTTAAAGTAATGGTGAACAAAGCGCCACTGTCCCCTCGAACGGTTGCGGGAAGCAGGTGGTGTTTGCCTGTCCTCGCTTCCCTCGCGTTCGGACTGTGCGTCACCGCAACTCGACCTTGACCCCGAGCCGGCCTCTGGGAAGCAGAGCAAGGTCGCGTAAACGCAGCCACGTGGACTTTTCGCCTGGCAGCGGAGGAGGCGAGCTGCTCGAAGGAAGCCGTTTGCATTCCAGGGATAAGTGCACAGTCAAAGACAATGCAGAGAGAGAGCCGAGAAAGAAGCTTTGTATAACGTACAGTATACCGCGCTGTCCATTCTGAACGATCGACTTGCGGCAAAACATAACAGCGGGTTTGCGCGCCATACGCCATATTATTATTGTTAGTCGTTACGAAAATGGCAAGCATGTCAAGTTAGTGATGCCATGACGTATCGGTCATGTTAGGCATACATTCGTGCCCCTCCATGCCAATTTTCGTGCAGGGGCGTAGCCAGAAATTATTTTCGGGGGGGGGGGAGGGGGGGGGTTTAACCATACTTTATGAATGTTAGTGCGTGCGTTTATATGTGTGCGTGTATATATGCGCAAGCAAAATTGAAAAATTTCGGGGGGGGGTTGACCCCCCCCCTTGGCTACGCCCCTGTTTTCGTGTATATACCAAGTGAACGAGACGCGAGTTACGCGTGTAATTTCTTGCTTTTGGTGCCGCGGCCACGCCGACGGACACATTCGGCTTCGCATGAAAAGGCTTGAAACAGCAGAGCGCCGGAGGCAGCACTGTAAAACAAATCGAACGTAGGAAATAAAAGAAAGGATATGAAGGGTGCAAACGCGTTAGCAATTAAGAGCTACCCATTCACCACATGCGTATCTGGCTACGTTCTCCTGGTTATCTCCATTTTATTCTCTCCTGCAGCAAGTTTACTTTCGTCATTCCACACGAAAGTAAATTAAGCGCCTTCTCTCACGATGACGTGCGCGCAGAATGCGGTCCTCAAACAGCCGCGTAAGTGTAGACCATTGTGGCGACAAACCAGCTGAAAGTAAATATATAAAATCCCCGTTTCACAACGCCCAAACGCGTTCTCTGTGCGATGAGTCGCTACAGTATTATGTTGCAGTGACGCAGTATCAAATATAGCCTAAATTGCCGCAATTTTGGCTAACAGCGGCCAAAATATCAGGCGCGTAGCAGACGCTCGCCGCCTTGACGCGGCTTCCGCCGTATTCTAGGTCACCCTACAAACAGTTCGCTAGCTAACGTAATCCAATTAGAAGCATGTACTTCCCATCAGTTATGGTGTATTGGAATGGGGTAGTGTGCCGTCTGGCGCCAGAAACGTGGCTCTTTTTGCGATGGCAACCTGAGGTAAAGTGGCTAGAACCTGAAGTACACTGTCCTGAGGTGTCAGAGCACACCGTACTACTGTGTTGCCACCTGACGTCTCTCCCTGAAGTAATTTATGGTAAGCTGAGATACAAAGCCTCCGAGATTTGTAGTTGTAGTTGCCGCGCTGGTTGTGCGTGCACGTACGGAACTTGTTGATTGTTCCCTTCTGTTTCTCAAGACGCGTTAGCGACTTTTTTCGTGTGCGTGGCCGACTCAGTGTTTGAGGAAGCCTGATGCATTCAAGTTTTTGCAGACCGATTGGAATTACGGACTTATTCACATAGAAGAAATCGAACACCCCGAATACAACGCGGGGCATTGAGCTGCATTCCTGCGCTTTGGCACCCCTTTGAGTAAAATCATTTTACTATAAAAAAAAAATGAAGCAGCATTCGTCATTGAGCGTTGTATTTTTTCTGTCCGACACCTTGCGACTGCTCTTCTGTCTGATGCAGGTGAAGGGTGGTTAGCCATCCGGACCTCCTCCTGTGTTTCGACGCATAACTTCAAATTACTGTGATAGCTAGACAGGCGTACATATGCATGGAATGAACAGCGATGTGCCTTTTTATGCCTTTTGCAATCAAAACAGTAAGCATGCAGACGATCCGGGACACTATAGGAATTGTGCCAGCTCATACAACGCAGAAACATCTTTATTTATTGCAATAATGAAGCCAAATGTGTCTAAGTGTTTAAATCTTGTAAATATATTTGGTTTCAATCGTGTTACGTCACCATTTGACTCAAGAACGACAGAAATTTTCGCAATTTTGATTTAAATTTCGCGCGCCCGGCACACCGTTCGGTCGTGGCGCCCTGCTGGTGGCGTCATCGCAAAAGTGACCACCGTTCTCCCATGGCCACTGATCGCAACGCCAGTTTCCTCTCTAGGTTATTGTATGACTCTATGGCCACATGTTTTGGTTTCGGAACGCAGTTTCGCAGCTGGTATGATTGAAGATTGCATAATAGAGCAGGTAGCTTAAATATACTAAGACATAAGCTAAAAACATATACACGTTAGCGCTCGTCTCGTGTATATGCCCAAGAATTTTGCCCTTCGTAGTGACGCATAATTGACGTCATTTCCTATCAGGAGTCCTCGCAGGCTGCGCTGTAGCTGGCTGTAGCTGCGCGAACCACCTTGTTTATCGTTGGCCCGAACAGCGAAAATCGAAGAGGCTGAAACAAGTCGAATCACGTGCTCGAGATGCGTCATCGCTCTAGGAAGGTGAACCGGGCGCCTCAGTAGTAATTTCGCCATTTCGCCGCAGCATAGCAATCAGTGCAGTGTCAACGCGCTTCCACGTACAAGCAACGCCCGTCGGAAATGCTGCCACGAGCTCTGCTGGTGCGATCGCGCCACTGTAGTGGCTGCCTTCGAGCCAGTACCTCTGCACCGGGCTCACACGACGTCGAGAGCGACACGTCCAAGAGCCAGGAGCGTTTCGGCAAGCACGAAGCGAGCGAGGTCGCCTTCAGCCCGACTCGGCTCGAGGACATCACGCACAACTACGCGAGGGCCAGTGACGACGAGGCCGCCTCCGTACCCGCAGAGCACGTTGGCGAAAATGCGGATGCCTACAGCTGCGGCAGTAACGTGAGCCTCTACGCACACATGCAGAGCAACGTGCCGGAGCCTTTCGAGGCCGAGTCGCCCGAAGCACCGACCAGCCTCAACATGCCCGGAGGCGGCGGACAATCTACGTCGTACATGTATCTCTCTGGAAAACGAAGCTCCGCAAAATAGGCATAGGCCGTACTGTCGCGCATGCGTTGATGTGACCAGATTGCACTTACCTCAATACAGTCCTTCGGTTTGTGGGTGTGATAGTAATAAAACACGTTGACGTTGCGAATGAGTCATTTATTTTCAACACGCTATAAACCGCGTACAGGAACAGCAAGCATTCGGCAAATCCGCAGTGACATTCGCTCATACAGCAACACACTGCACGAATACAGCCGCATATTGTCTCTTCGACGCTCAATTACAACCATTTCTGCACTTCATTTAATGCAAACTTATCCTGTACATAAAAAAAAATATCCACACAAAAACACGCCCTCACTTCCAAAGGAAGGGAAAAAAACAACAAGAAAACCGGCCGTCGCAGCAGCAGCTCCCGCACAGAAACGCCAAACGATGACATCACGCGAGGCGCGGGTGACGTCAGAACACGGAGGCCCTCAGCTACGCGCATCGTCTGCTCGTTGCCTTTTTGTTTTATTGACCCCTGTCGCTCTGAATCATTTAAAAAGTGAAACGAAAACGTGCAGAAGGCTGCTTTGAATGCTCCATTTGATTTTTTGTTGGGGCGAGCCGAAAACCGAGAAAGGGTTGCCCTGCGGCTTCAGACAGCAGGGGCCTGTGGGAGAGGAGGGCTTAAGGCACAGCGTCGAGAGGCGTCAGTCGTCGTAGTTTTGCGAGAGCAGAAAGTTGGCGGCCAGGTTCTCGTTCTTGTCGCAGGCAAAGTAGGCCTGCACGACCAGGTACTCTGGAAAGCCCAACGCCTTCAGCTGCGTGACAAAATTTGCACTCAGTCAGTGGCTGCAAAGGCAAGACAAAACAGCATAATTGACCTGTGAATGGCAGTGGACTTGTGCTGCCATCCCTGCCATCCCTGCCATTGCCCCATAAAATAAGCCAACATCTCATTCTTGCTCATCTTATTGGTTTAGAGCTCTGCGACTGCAGTTGCTCGTGACTGACTTGCTTGCGCAAGCGGTGCTAATCGCAGGTGTGAATGAGCCTACAGGCTAGGTGGTCATACCTCTGTTAAGTATCACCAATACTACAGGCACTGCACTCTTACACTTTCTGTTTACAAGTGCCTTTCCTTAATGCACTCGATGCAGTACACAACTGCTGAAACTGCAATTAGTACATGTCTCACCCATTCAGACTAACCTTCCAGTGTAGTCACTGACAACCAACCATGCCAAATATGAAAAATACTCCTTGTAGGACATTCCACTGGATGAGCAAGTAAACATGGCCTGTAAGGCCCTTGCATTGTGAAACACCCTTTCATAGCAAGCACATGTTATACTGGCCTTCATTGCCAGAGCTGGGCTGCCAGTTTGATGACATCACGCCCATGTTGAACAAACACGTGCACTGAGCAAGTGATGACCATTATCGAAGGCAGTTCTTTTCACCAGTGCCTGCAGACCACCGCAAAATATGGTCGCTCCATAGAATTGCCTTAAATAATCTTCTAGAATGAATGATTGGGAATAACAGCCTGTCCTTCAACACCAGTGGATAGCCCACAAAAGAAATACTGACAAGCACTATTAGAGTCTGTCTAAAGCAATATGGTTACTTCAATTTTTATGTTTATAGGTTTATTAAAGCCTCCTATGTCCAGGGTTCCATAGCAACTTCGAAGAAAAAAATTCGAGGGTTTTTAAGGACTTGAAACAACACTTGCTCAGATCGTAGAAAAAAGAAACACCAGATTTTACCTCATGGAGCACACCTTTCATTACACACAAGCCAAAGGAGACCCTGCTTCACAATCAATAGCTAACTAAAGGAGTTTTCACAGTTCCTTTCTTTGCTCAAATTTCATTCACTGCAGCTATTATGGCATTATACTGCTTTCCACAGCTTTCAGTATACAACTTCTGCTAGTTTGCTTAAACTGATTCACCTGACAATATGGCTGTATTGCGTGCACACGCGCGCACACAGACAAAATGTGCATAGAGAATTTTTTCAACTTACAGGAATACATAGATGACATAATTGCTCCTAATATAACACAGAAACGCAGGACAGAAACACAAACATGACAACACGGGCAGCATTTCCACCTTCCTTTGTGTCCTTTTAGGGGCAATTACATCACATAGCGAGTACGAACTAGGCCATCAGCACGTTCACCTGATGAGTATATATGCACAGACTTGCACATTTACAAAGGGGCTGGGCACCTACCCCTCCCCAATGCCACAAAATAAAAGCCTCGTTAACCCTCTGTTCAAAAGTAGCCTCGTGCGAATACAACTTTCTAGGCTCAAAGTGAATGGCAATTACTATCAAACAATTTTGAAGCGAATTATTGGAAGGATGCAAATCATATGTGGAAAAATACTACAAGTTTTAAAGCATCTCATACTTGGGCAATATAAGATGCTAATAAAAAAAAACAACAACAAAAAAGAACCAACAACAAATGAAGTGCACAAGTGTGGCTTCGCGCTGACAAGTTGGTTTCAAGGCACAGCAGTACTGTGGTACAGTGAAACCATTTTTAAGGCAGGTTACATGCGGTAGAATATGTCTATTCGTTCTTTTTAAATACTTTCATATTTTAAATTAATATCATAGCGAATTCGACAAGTGTAATATGTGCTTGATTATTCGCACAGAACTATCCTAAAAGCAACGGCTAAAAATTGGCTCAACAAAAGTGTATTGATAAAATTTAAGGACTTACAAAAATTTAAGGGTTTCAGGAACCGCTACGAACCCTGTAATGTCTTGCCAGCGAAAAAAAATCTGGCATAGCTGGTGTCAACATGAATGGTCTAAAAGACTTAACTGTTTAATCTACCGCGGGAAATGCCATGCCGCGTACAAGATGCGCAAAGAAGCAGGTGTAAGGCGGGGCTGCTCAGGTACACGCAATAATGAAAAAGAAGTGTTCAACCAGGGCTCTACAGAAACAATCAAGTTCAGCTGGCCTCAGCAAAGAAGATGGGTATTGCGCGGCTCGAGGTGTGTGAGCTAGGGGATGGGAATAAAATGCTCCTCTCGCCCAATTCAATCGGTGATGACACCACACAACAGCACTGCTTAGTCAAATGTGGGCTGATCTCTGTGAAGTGCGGAAAGCTTCAGAGAAGGGTGGGGAATGGAATTGACACAGGGCGAGAGCTTTCGTCTGCGCTAGATGAAATACACTCAAACCTCATTATAACAAAGTCGCATCTGTCAGAAAAATAACTTCGTTATATCTGAAAATTCGTTATAAATGTTTATCGGTAACAGTGTAGCTATGACAAGACTATTCTTCATTCACTTCGTTATAACCAATAATTCGTTATATCAGTGTTCGTTATAACGAGGTTTGAGTGTATGTCTAAACAATGTCTTGGAAGATACTATTGCTTGTTGCTTACACAATATCTGATCGAGCAGCTAAACTGAACGCCAACAAAGCTGTTAATGACAAGCTGGTGCGTCTTTTTTCCTCTTGCGATTTCATTTATCAGTAAATTATGGGATGTTACTTGTACCCTCTCGATGGCCTCTTTGTCCTGAGGTGTGACCTGGCCGTAGTTGACCTCAATGGGAGCTCCTCCACTGCCCAGGCCACCGGGTGCACCTCCCTGGCTGGCACCACCTGGTGGTGGGCTGGGCTCATTCAACATCCGCACAAATGCCTCCTGGTTCTGCGGGGAGACAAATGTCAACATCTTCACTAAAACAAACTGGGATTTACACACAGAACTCCTGCTCAATGGTAGTCAATACACTCCTTTCAACAGAAGAACTTGTTCTTGGGCGAGTTGGTGTAGTATAAGTTTGCTATGGGTGATTCCACGTAAGATCGAACAAACGATGGCTGGTCGACCTCTTAAATTTATTTCAGAATTTTATATATTATTGCCTGTGAGTGGAAAGAAGAGATCCGCAATTTGTTTTGCCGCCAAAAATTTTTTCGAAGCACAGGAAATCAATAATGACGAAGGGGTGGAGTGGAGCGCTCATCCGGTCTGCTGTTTTGGCCAACTTTCGTTATGAATTGCACAAAATATATTAAAGTTAGGTAGTTGAAATTTCTTTAACTAAATATATGCATGTTTTTGCTTCCGCTCAGGTATTTTTAGTTTTATGTGTAGTGTAGATGTTTTTATAAAAACCTCAGAATTGACCCAGGAAACGTTATTTTCTTTACTTGAAGGTCTTTATCTCAAAAAAGCCTTGTAGCAGAGCGACAAAAATTCCGCATTACGTTCTTCGCATGCTTATCTACCAAACTGCCAAATCTTATATTTATATAACTTTTCGGTAAAGAGATATGATCGGGCTAAGTTCAAGAAAACACTGAACAATGGAAATTTCTGACGACAATTAAAAAAAAAAAAACATTTTTTATATTTCTTAAACTTTGTCCACTTATTCTCGTCCACATCAGCTTTCACAATCATTGAAAACATGTTGCATAATGTCGTCGCACTAATAGTTACTGCCCCTCCAATGAGACCCTTAGGCAAGGATTGGCAATAGCGACTTCTTGCCCAGCAAGTGTATAAAATGCAGGCAGGATTGAATTTATTTTTATTAAAAGACCAGCAGGTACCGAAAAAGGTGTCGCCGGCACTGAAGACTTTAATTTTGAAATTATTTGGTCACTGCAGCAGCCACGAGAGTGGGGCTACCGAGCAGGCGCGCGCACCCGAGATGCTCGCTGTAAGAGACGGCGCAGTGAGAGCTCGTTTTCGCGTCCTCAGACCGAATGAGTTCGAAACAGCAACGCCTCTCGGGTGACTTGAACGCACGTGCACCGGTAGTCGCAGTGATCTGGTTAATTGCGACGATTTCTTTTTCAGGGGGCACAAGAATGTCATCGTTATACAGTGCGTTCCGTGAAGATATTTCATTGCAGTGGTAGCAAAAGCACGCGTAGCACAAGTAGTCCGTCTCACCAACAGTCACTGATCTTTCGGGCGTTAAACGTTCCTTCAAAGCATTTATGTCTAGGTCGGTAACTCTGCGAAATTTCGGCCTCTTTGCAATAATTAAAGGAGTACTGACACGATTTTGAGACATTGCAAAAGGGACATTTTTTGCTTCGTTGGTATGCAGTTTCAACACTGTCCACACACTGGAGTCGGAGAACACGTATAAAATATTTTAATTTGACTTTGAAGTTTTCGTCTCTGAGCATCTGCAAGCCAGCCCCACTGCAAGGACATTATACCGACGAGTCAAGACAGTTCCCCCGAGTTTGCGTGTTCTGCGTCCTGCAGGCAGCCTAAAACGTAGAAATCACTGTCAGGGTCACTGGACGACAATTCACTCATCGTTGTTTATGTGCACCACGAGCAGATGACGGATTTGCCGCTAGTACGTCGAGAGTTTCTGTATCTCCTTGATGTCACACTGCTATGAAACGACACTGAGAAGCCACCCCTTGATATCGAAACCGAAAGTGTCTTTTTAAGGAGGCGCTAATTAAAACATATACGATGCATTCCCAGGCACCACAATAGTCGTTTTAGGTTTCTCGACACCAATATTTTTATTTAGAGCAACAAAGCGAACTTTTTTAAAAACTCGTGTCAATACTCCTTTTTAAGCTTCTTGTGCTTCGAAAGGTAGTCTCCACAATAGACTCATTCAGAGCTATACTTTCTCGTCATGAGACGCACAGGAGGAGTAGAGTAAGAGCAAAGCACAAGAACTATCCGCGCCGAATGAAGTGTGAACAGCGCACCGAACGCGCGGCCAGTTCAGGCTGTCTGCTGCCGACATCTAAGATAAGCAAGCACATCCGGTTACCGATAGTTTTGCTTTTCTTTCCTTTGACATTCCATACGTTGCTTTGCCTCTGGAGCGCCACGTTCATGCTTTCCACTGATTGCAACTGGCTCAGCGCAGTTTCTCTGGCAGCAGTGTGCGTGAAGCGAGCGCTCATAGCTCTATTATAGTTTTCCTCTTGCTTCCATCTCCGCCATGTTATCAGCACCTAGCTGCGATGCGAACAGAGGGCGGATAGAATAGCGAAGCTCCAGTGCACGTGCATTCAAGTCACCCGAGAGGTGTTGCTGTTTCGAACTTAATCGGTCTGAGGACGCGAAAACGAGCTCTCACTGCGCAGTCTCTTACAACGAGCATCTCGGGTGCGCGTGCGCCTGCTCGGTAGCCCCGCGCTCGTGGCTGCTGCAGTGACCAAATAATTTCAAAATTAACGTCTTTAGTGCCGGCGACACCTTTTTCGGTACCTGCTGGTCTTTTAATAAAAATAAATTCAATCCTGCCTGGGCAGTTGCTGGGCAGGAAGTCGCTATTGCCAATCCTTGCCTAAGGGTCTCATTGGAGGGGCAGTAACTATTAGTGCGACGACATTATGCAACATGTTTTCAATGATTGTGAAAGCTGATGTGGACAAGAATAAGTGGACAAAATTTAAGAAATATAAGAAATGTTTTTTTTTAAATTGTCGTCAGAAGTTTCCATTGTTCGGTGTTTTCTAGAACTTAGCCTGATCATATCTCTTTACCGAAAAGTTATATAAACATAAGATTCGGCAATTTGGTAGATAAGCATGCGAAGAATGTAATGTGGAATTTTTGTCGCTCTGCTACAAGGCATTTTTGAGACAAAGACCTTCAAAGTAAAGAAAATAACGTTTCCTGGGCCAATTTTGAGGTTTTTAATAAAAACATCTACACTACACATAAAAACTAAAAATACCTGAGCAGAAGCAAAAACATGCATATATTTAGTTAAAGAAATTTCAGCTGCCTAACTTTAATATATTTTGTGCAATTCATAACGAAAGTTGGCCATAACAGCAGAGCGGATGAGCGCTCCACTCCACCTCTTTGTCAGTATTGATTTCCTGTGCTTCGAAAAAATTTTCGGCGGCAAAACAAATTGCGGATCTTTTCTTTCCACTCATCAGGCAATAATATATAAAATTCTGAAATAAATTTCAGAGGTCGACCAGCCATCGTTTGTTCGATCTTATGTGGAATCACCCCTATGCATGTTATTTCTGGTGCAATGCTTGAAACATGAAGGAGGACAGAGACAGATGAGCGCCAAGCTACGAACTGTTTATTGACAGTAAAGGCTGCAAACCAAGAAAGCTTCCGAGCATGCGCTGATGCGTGACGTCAAACAAGTCATCACGAAAGCTCTCTATTGAAAAAGGATAACTCAGATCCATCTCACATTTCACGCAAGTTATTGGCAAGAGCAGAGATCAAAGGGAGAGGGAACTATTAGAAGCGTTTAACATTAGTGCGAAGGGTTCCTCTGCGTGTGTCAGTGACACATCTACTGTGCTATACGGATCTGAGTTATATTCTTTTAACCCCTTCAGGGTTTTCGCCGTACATGTACGGCAGAAGCTGCCTGGTACCAAAGGGTTTTCGTCGTACATGTACGGCATAGCGTTTATTTTTAAAACGCGCGCCTTTTTCGATCATTTCTTTTGTTTGGCCTGTGCTGCCACACTTCGGGTATACGTGGAATTTTTTTCATGCACCGATGTCTCTCCGCTGTATTTTTTTTTTTCGCTTCTCAAAACGGCGCGCCGCCTATCGCTTGCCCATCCGAGCGCGTTCGCAGCGCAGCTGGTTTAAAGTGCGCGCCTTTTTCGATGATTTCTCTTGCTTGGCATGTGCTGCCACGCTTCGGGAATACGTGGAATTTTTTTCATGCGCCGATATCTCTCCGTTGTTGCTTTTTTTATGCTTCGCAAAATGGCGCGCCGCGCGCCGGCTATCGCTTGCGCAACCGAGGGCGCCCGCAGCGCGGTTTGGTTTCAAACGCGCGCCTTCTCCCATTTCTCTTGCTTGGAATGTGCTGCCACGCTTCGGGAATATGTGTAATTTTTTTAATGCACCAATGTCTCTGCGTCTTTTTTTTTTCTTTCCAAAGAGGCGCAGCGGCTTGCAGTCTCGCATCAGAACGCGCGCACGCGGTCCGGCTGGTTTCGGTTTCGTCTTTCGGGTGGTTTTCGCTTCTTGCACCCGCAAAGCTGATGGCTGTTTGGTTTCTAATCTCTCAAAGGGTGACCGCTTGTTACTCTCTCGTTTATTGCACCCCGGCGCGTGATTACATCTGTTTCCTTGCGGCGCTAAATTACACAAACGACGCCGCCGTGATGGCGTTTCCTGTTTTGGGGTCTCGGAAAAACTAACTACGTCTTGTTGGCGATAAGACGAAGTATTACTGTAGCTTTTTCACTCGTTTTGCTTTCCGGACGGGCGCACAACCATAGTTTTCTTCCGTGCGCTCACTGACGCAGTTCGCTTACGCGCGCCGGTTGCGCTGCTGCCGGTGAGTCGAGCAGCGATTCTTCCGATGCGGACTATTCCCCAAGTGCCGAATCAGAATCTGATTAATTGGATTTCAGTTCGTCAGACGAGGATTTTTTGACGAGTTCAGACTCCGATGACGATCAAGGAGCGACATCTGAAACGCGCGCGCGGGGAGCCATGCTTCAAAGACTATCACACGCTCAAAAGATTTTAGTGTTAGAGCACGAGCGTTTTTAACCGGAAACGTACCCTGGTGTGCTTATTTTTGCATGTTTGTGAGCTATGTTTAATACAATGCATAATTTTTATTCATAAAAAACTGTGAAGTTCTTTTCTTTTTTTAGGATTCTGCTTGATTTTACTACGAATAAACCATATGTATGTAACAACACAACTGATTTTTTTGTCACTTTACGGTCACGAAAGAAAATTTTAGACAATTTTTTTCTTAAATAGAATCGTCTGAAGAATTTATTTCAGCAATAAAAAAATTACACATTTTTGGACTGGATTTCGCGAAAAAATTCGACCCTCAAAGGGTTAATAGACAGCTTTTGTGATGATGTGTTTAATGTCAAGCATCTGCGCATGCATGGAAGTTTTTTCTTGGTTTGCAACCTTTGCTGTCAATAAACAGTTGGTAGTTTGGCGCTCATCTGTCTCTTTTTTTTCTGTCCTTCTTCTTGTTTCAAGCACTGCGCCATAAATAACATGTATAGCATCCTTTCAACAGATTCACAGAGAAATGTTGGCGTAATTCCCAAACAGAAGTAGCATCCATATAATGAACACCTTCAAGGAGCACAGAAATAGGACATGCAGAGCCTTAAGAGAGAAACAAAAAAAGTAAATACATTCCAAAGCCTAGTGTATAAGCTTGGCCGTGTGGGTAAACATTGGAAGGAACACAGTGCAACAGAAGACTGGAACAAGGAAGGGTGAGTGCTGGGTGCGCATCACCCTGCAATGTTCCATCACCTCCCGAGACTTGGGCAAAGTACATGACATAGAAATGGTGGGAAAGATAACATCAAGACGGTTTTGCCAGCGCTGGCTGCTCTCTGACAACACTGCACCTTCAATGAAAACATACCCTAGAAAACTTCTGGTTTATGCTTGTTTTTGTATGCTTTGCAGGATGCTGCTACTTGTTTTGCGATGTTTTTTTTCACAATGTTAATAGCTAACACGAAGCGACCTCACGCAGCGCCGTTGCTTTGTGTGTAGGCGCGTCAGGCCTGTAGACTGGAAGATGGGGACACGGGAAAAATAAAGACTCGGTTCATTTAGGGCTCTCGCAGCACTACGTCTCATTTCTATGTCAAGTCCTGATGACCTATTATAGCTAGCCTCCGGCTATCTTCCGGCCTTCAGTGCTTGTATCAGTTTTTTGTGGTTACAACGATTCCAACGAAGCGTTTGATACTCGGGCATTGCTCTGTAGCGTTAGGATGCTCTCGCAAGTGAAAAAATTCAGTTACCTGAAAGAGCATCAGATTGCAGCCGTTCAGGAGAGACAACTTGACTTCCATGACAAAGTCGCGTATATGTTCTGCCCACTTAATTCAAGCAAGTAACCTTAAAGGGACACTAAAGGCAAATATTAAGTCGACATTGATTGTTGAAATAGCGGTCCAGAAACCTCGTAGTGCTACTTTTATGTCAAGGAAGCGCTTATTTTGAAATAAAATCACGTTGTAGTGGTCCGCATCGCGTTAGCGCACTTCAAATCACCCGCCTGAAATCAGTCTTTCACACGACACTGCTGCCGTGCCCAACGTTGCCCACCTTTACTGAGCGGCGTTTACTGGCGGCGTGCGCCATTCGGGCATCCGACAACATCACATGCATGCGGCATTCTGTTGAACTTCCTGTCAGAGCGACCTTCACAAGCGTGCAAAACACGCGCGGCAGTACGCGATACCGAAACTACCACTGAGGCGCGACTGCGTGAGCGAAGCAGGGCGCTGGGCGAAGCGCAGTTCGGCGAATACGGAACCTTTGAACCACGCGCGCCGTTCCCCATGGCTACGCGAAAGAAGTTCTTTTTTTCATGAATCAAACAGAAATGAACAAACAGCATTTTATTACATCTCTTGGTGCACGGAAGGTTCTTTTTTATTGCTGCTAGTTTGATTACTAGTGATTAATTGTAGGCAGACTCTCATACGTCATCGGAATCATTTTCAAAATGTGCCGCTCGTGGTGCTCATCGTGTGATACATTTAGCTTAATTTCTCGTTAAGTAGAGCACTGCTATTGATAATATTGCCGTTTTAGACATCATATATTGAGCTTTCACTCTGACATAAATTGTTATTTGCCTTTAGTGTCCCTTTAATGCATACGGCCTCAGTGGTCCTAGCGGCATTAAGTTAAGAAGTTAAGGCACTCCAGGAGCTCAAAAACCACATTGTGCTGATTGGGTGTGACTAAAATGCACCAGGCAATGCTGCACACTTTGCGATGGTGCCCCCAGAAATGACACTGCTGGCCCTGACAACAAATCTTGTGGTGATGACAGTTCTCACTGTCGTCACCACAAGATAAAAGTGAGAGGGCAGTCTAGAATGAGAGAAAATAAAAGGCCAGTGTGCGTTTCATGCAGCAGCTACATTTTGCCGAAAATATACCCCGCTTAACGATCGTACCTCTATGCATGCGTCAACATTTCTGAAAAAAAAAAAAAAAAAGTTTATCATTGGTGAGTACATACGGTACTTAAAGGAGTACTGACAAAATTTTGAAAGCAAGATAACTTGTGGGATATATTTGTGTGGAAACACACACATCATCTACAAAATACCAACGGCTAATATAGCTTGGAACATATTTAAAATAAATTTTAAAGTGTGTGTCGCGCAACTGCATGCAAAACGCCCCACCTCACAACATTGACAGCAACTTGGTTTTAAGCTAAATAACCACCAGTCTCCTGCATCACGGGTCTGTGTTGGCTTCCATGATCCCTGCCAGTGCTCTTTCCAAGCAGACCTTTTCAAGAGAACGAGGGGCCACCTCCTTTATGGACTTGGACGGGGGTACAAAGGCTGACGATCTTGGCTCGGCAGTGCATTTTTGGGGAGTCACGCAAATTTACAACATCCTAGCGGGGATTATAGCAGCACCCAGGAAGCCTTTGCAGAAAAAGAGTTGTTTTATGTGGTGCTCATATGCATGCGGTTTAGTACACTCCCGTAGCCAGCTACGTTGACATGAAAACCACTTTGGGTACCGCCTCACTCTGCACACTCTGAAACCGAAACTGCGACCGGGCACTATAGAATTGCCTCCGAATAATTAACCGCCGTGCGCTCGAGAAATGCGCATGTGTTGGCTTCTCACTGCACGGCGCAAAGACACATGTGGCACGTGTCTTTTGCAGCAGTTCTGTGCTTTATTTACGCGGCTTTTCAGTACCTTTACTGATGTTATAGCCCAATTTTCTTGACTGGTGGGTTTGTTTGCTTTCTGCGTCAGTAGGCTGTTTTCTTTGATGGCTTGTTCGGTCTCGATGGCGCTTGCCTCCTTTCGAGTTATCGATGTTTCGGCTTTAGTGAATTTGTGCACGCGTCACCGTAAGCACGTTTAATGCAAGAGTCAGGTGGTGCTATAATGTTGGACGATTTTTATCGCTTTGGGTGCTAGGCAGCTGACTCTGAATTGGTGCATGGCCATGATGTGGGTGTTTATGGTGAGGTCGTGGCATTGGCACTTTTGTTATCGGGTGGATGCATCACGAATGTTATCGCCCTTGCTGGTTGCAGTTATAAATTTTCATATTTTTTCAATAAACCTCATTTGAAAGTTGAGTGCCTGTCCTGTGTGCCTGTTGTTTATGTTACCGTTTCTCAGCACTCATTTGTTTCACATCAAGTACGAACAAAATTGCCCAAACACGTCTTGCTCAGCCAAGGAAGCAATCTCGCACTGCATGTGTCAACCTGCAACAACTGCAAACCAGATTTTGCATGTACCACCATAATGAAGACGTACAAGAATCGCACGCAAAATCTCCGAGACTCATGCGTTCATTGATGAGACTGCAGTTGCGTCAGTATCCCATTTAAACAACTGAGGAGATTCAGGACTATGAATGAGCAGCGCATAAAAAACGGGGGCACAAGACAGAGACGTAGACAGCACAAGCACTGAACTTCAAGCCGTGTTTATTTGGTAACATACATAAACATATACCAACTCACTAGTTCTTGCGTGGCGCCCATTCTGAGTACAATCTCTTTAGCGAACTTTTATTGAATCCAGGAAGAAAAAAATAAAACCACAAATGTAACGTGAGGGGCGACTTTTCTTGCGTCCAAGAGAAAAAGAAGACCGTCAATTTAACGTGAGGCCAGCGGAGGCTTGAAAAAGCACATTTATTTTTCAAAGACTGTCTCAAAACGTGGTATTTCACACCAACCCACGTGACACGTTGAACTTTGTTCACAGGATGCCCATCTGCCGAGAGACATCGCTCACTTTCAACTGCATCAGTTCAACACTGACCAGTAAGGCGATTGCACTGTTCTTTTTTTGAAGTGAAGTTTTATTTTCCTTTCAAATGTCCATATGCACTCCATATAATGGTCCATATGCACTCCGAAATGAAGTCATGCACGCTACCGATGTTCTGCGTTGTGGACTATGAATCATGTGATTGTTGTGATATGGCGTGCTTGCAGTAGCAGCCGTGTACTTTCATGAACAAACGTTTGCGGCGTGCGCAAAAGAAGAAATTATACGGCCATGGCACTTTTTCCCAAGAAGGTTAGAGTCAGGTCCTCCGTACTGCTACAGCATCACCCGCCGATTAAGACGCGAGGTAGCTAGCTGAGCTTTAACCACTGTGAAGCAAGATGAACTGCTTGCCTCGTTTGCCATGCTTGCACTGCTTGCTGTGCTTGCACTATCTTTTTACGAGGATATCAACTTTACAGGCATACAAGACCTGCTGCGCGAATGCGGCTAGAAAATCGCACAAAGTCAGAAGGTGGCTACTGCAAGGTGGCACTTGCAAAGCATGTATTAGGTGCCAGTTATATTTAGCGGCTTAAATATATATCACCCTATTAAAGTGACAAAAACAAAGTAAACCAGCAGAACGATGTCAGTTTACTGGAAATGCACAGACATCCGTTCCAGCGTGGTAAAGCAGCCTTCCCGATGCGTAAATTGCAGGCTCTGAACTTTTGACAATGTGCCGAGTTCAGTTGAATTCAACCAACCGCGCAATGCTAACAGTATAACACGAGTGCGAATGTTCAATAACGACGGGTAGGTGTCACGAACGCGGCGAATCAAAACACAAAGTTGTTTTACCTACAACCGACAAGTGGACTTTCACAATGCGAGAAGACAGTGAGTAATCATTATTGTAGTCGCTGCGTGCCTGCGCAGTGTTACATACCGATTCGGGTAGCCGAAACGAACGAACGCGATGAACTCAGACAGCCAAAATAGGAGGCGAGACAGTGCTGTCAGCTAGGACATACTTCATTCTCCTTACTGCGGTGATCCACGCTTGTCGCCTTTATTTCTCGAGTGACGTGCTCGTAAACCGACACAGTTTCACACCTGACTCGCGTGCCTTGGTGTCGTCTGCACTGTTGTGGCAGGCCACGACACAGCAATACTTCGGACCATGCTTCCGCTTCTGCCAACGCGAAAATGGAGCTTCGCACAGCAAGCCTCTCGGTTCAGCGTGCCAAGCCGTCGGTACGGCTCCCCAGTTCCTCGCACCGACAAACAGGCTGAGTCGGCTGCGCGCCAGAGCTTCTCTCCAGAGCCGCAGCACGGCGCTGGCATCGCGCCGTAAACTTGAGCTTGGATTCCCTATAGTGCAGGACCGGCTATAATGCTGTCTTTTCTTACCCCTGTTTATCCTCCCATAGAACCCATGTATACAGATACTGCTTACTGCGCAGCCCCAGATATGAAAGGCCGGTTATAGTGCGGCTCAGATAAGCAAGGTAACGACAGTGTTTCTCAACGGTGGTACACTGGCCAAGAAGAGACAGCGACGAAGGCGTCACAAAGGAGGAGGGGACGCGGAGTGAACTAACGATCAGCGCAGAGGGGGAAAAAAAGAAGACAAAAAAGGGTGCGTTGGTGGTGTCGCAGGCGCACGGTGTGAGGAAGGGTTGTCTAGGAAAAGTCTTTGCTCCGGCTGCTTGCCATGCGTTCCGTGCGCACACTCCGCACCAAACGGGTGCCCCCGTCAAGTGCACGGTACCGCTGTTTGGCTTTTCGTTTTTTGGTCCAGAAAATAGTAATGTCGTCGTAAAGTGGAGATATCGCGCGTGCGACCTCAATTCCACGATCAGTGAAGATTGTGTTCCGCAAACGTAAAGCCTTTGCGATGCAGGCTTTCGCCTTTGTCACCAGCAGGCAGACTTACAAGCTTGGTAGGCTTATGCAAGGTAGTTGTTGTGGCTGTTCTCCTGACCGCGAACACAAACTTGGTTTGATGCGCGCTGCCCTTGGTTGAGCTCGTGAGTGTGATCTCTTCTGTGCCCGATCTCACGTTGTCTAGGGCAAGCTTTGCGGGGTTGCATGCCAAGTTGCAAACATGCAGGCTAGGCCTAATGAACGCTGACCGCGTAACTGCCTCATCGGTAGCCGCCGCAGATGTGCAGTTTGGTGCAGAGTCAATGAAAAGCTTTGCAGTGGTACATTCTGAAAGAGGTTGATGGATGGGAAACAACTTTCTGATTTTGAAAGCAGCGACTCGCATCGTCAATGAAAACGAGGGCGTCCATGTGCAACACTCGAGTGGTGGTTCGCGGTCGCCACTGCTTTTGACATCGCGCCTGGGAAATTGAAAGTATACAGAAATTCGGTTGCCATTCCGTAAGGAAATTCGGCTCATGAAAGGAGCTCTGAAAAGCTAGTCGGCAACTTTCTGCTACAGCGCTTTCTTTCCTGCGTTCACTTTGTCGGCACAGCAGGTCTGTGAACATTAACCTTTCAACATTTGCAAATTTAAGGGAATGAGAATTTACACCCCAATCGCACAACTTGATTCTTGGAATGGCGCGGCTGCCTGTTCCTCACTTCTCGAGCATGTGCAGTCTTTGAAAAAAAAAATGGTTTTTTGGTTATAGTGCCTCTATTCGCTCCTCTGGCGAGCGACTTACATTATATGCAGTCTATGGTGTAATAGATAGAAAGATGGTCCGACCAGCACTGCACAAGCAAGCACGTTTTCCTTAATCTATGCGCACTCACAGCCACTGTAGCGTGGTGTGTGCACCTGAGGATACGTGCATGCTAGGGCGTTTCGACCTGGGGAGATTAGTCTCATTTTCGAAATACGAAAACGCCACGTTTGGCGCAGAATAGTCAAAATGTAGCAGGATGTAGCAAGATTGATCTTTTGGAGCAGTTTGGCGCAATTGGTGCAGCTATCACATCACTGATAATACATTGAACCTACCATAGTTTCCAGTTATAAGACACTTCTTTTCCAATATTTACGCTGGTGCGTCTTATATACGCAAAAAGTCATGCGCTTCTACGAGATCAATATGCTGATATTCTATTTGTGAGTACAATAAACTGAGCGCGAGAGCATTCGCAAAAAGAAAACCTTGTTATAACAATGAAGCAAGTGGGTGTAGTCTTAGATGTCAGCTACCACAGAGATTACGGCCGCACTGAAAGCCACCACCGTCACGTGCACTATTGTACTGTTCTAATTGTTTGTTCTTAAACGAATCGTTAAGCCCACAGAACTGAGGCAATAAATAAAAAAGGGCACCGCAATGTTTCATTGTAACGTTGTAGTGCCCGCAATGCCAATTAAAATAACGAAAGTACCACTTTGTTATCATCATCATCAACTTCTGCATGAGCCGTCGCTCCAGTCCTGCAGTAGTCGCAGCTTCTGGCTTCCGGTCGCCATTTATGTTTTGTATGCATGTGTGTAGGTGTCAAACATGCAGCGTGATCGTGGTTGATGTGTCCCCACCAAGCCTCATAATGCCATAAAGGCAACGCAAACGATGTGCTCCAAGGTACTTACAACACCGCGTAAAAAAGTTACTCAGAGGCTGAAAACGGTAACCCCGCAATGCTGCCAACCGAGGCGGAAGAACTTTTGACAGTGCGTCGTCGGAGGATGTAGCTTCAAATCCAGTGGTTTTCTGTGCCTCAAGACCAGCGTTATTTACAAGTTTTATACTGCTGCTCACAGATATTCAATGCCGTGCATGACTACGCATTTTGCAATAAATGTACTCTGCGTGTGTCGTGTTTTATCATGTTGACAGACATAGGCGTGCGCAGGGTTCCCCATTAGGGGGGGCAAAGGTTCATCGCAGCGCCCCCCACCCTACTAAGTCAATGTATGGGGCAGATTTCGCACCCCCCCCCCCCAACTTAAGTGACTACAAGGGTCAATGTACAGGGCAGATTTTGCGCCCCCCCCTCTTAGGTGATTAGGGGGGGCTGCCGCCCCCCCCTACCAACCCTGTGCGCACGCCTATGTTGACAGAGTTGACGTAGGGGTGTCTTATACAAAGGTACGACTTATACACCAGAAAGTGCGCTACTTCCTTTGTTCTCACTCTAGTAATCATGTGGCCTCTACAATTATTGTTACGTAATATGTTTCATGAAGTTATGTGTATGCATGCAGCCATTTCATCCTGTATGATATTACGTATTCATTATGCATGATCATTTATTATTGTGATGCCCCTCTGACTCAATGCCTCTAACGAGGCCTGTAAGGACTTTTTAAATAAATAAACAAACACTATTCGAGCCCCCATTTTTGACATGCGGGTTGCATAGACTGAAGGATGGAAAGATTAATGCAGGCAAGAACGGCAGCGATAGCAACATGCAGTCCGAAATTATTACATCTAGAGAATTCAAAATACAGGGAAAAAATGCCTACCCTCAACTCTATTTTCGTGAGTAACATTACATTTTACTTGCCACTGGCGTAGCAAGGCACCACAAATGGAATGAGCTGAAAGGTCATATGTAAGGGAAGCTTGCACACCACTGTTGCCTGTTACATCCAGCGCTGCCATCATGCCGTTACCATAGCAACGAACAATGTGGCTCTGCACTTCAAGAAAAAGGATGAGACAATAACAGCGCGTCAGGGTGAAAAAGATTCACCTTCTGAACACCGTAGCACTCACGAGTGCATAACACATACAATATGAGCCTGCTCAGCAGAGTACACGGGCAAAGCAGAAAAGGTTTTGCATAATGACAAACCTCGCGCAAGCATTTTTCTATGTTCGGAGACCACAGGCAAAAAAAAGTTGCCCGACACTATCCGTTCGCAATAGTATAAAAAGTACAGCAAATAAAAGCTCGAACTCAATGGGGGGGATAGTTGCACTGCTTTAACAACAATCAAGAGTGTACCACATGTGCGAAGCAAGGCAGCTCGTGAACATACACAAGCAAGAAGAGAAGCTTTTCGTCATTGTATATAGTCATCCGACCCACACAAGCAACAAGCAAAAGCAGCCAGCGCCGCCTCCATCGTGTTTTGTAGTTGTGCTGCGACGGCATCTATTTGGTGTCTACCTTTTATGCTGCAACGGTGTCTGTTTGGCATTCAGTTAAAAAAGCATGCAAAAGAAAAACAAAACCCAATAAGAATTGGATTTTTTGTGGCAATGCCGTGATTGATCCTATCAAAGGTCTGCACTCTGCTCAGTGATTTCCAGCTGCAATAGTTATGATAAGCACGACTATGCGCTGATGCGGTCTATTGATATCGGTGCTTTGACCAATGCTAAGATTATCCCCAGCTATCAGTCTACACAACCCACAAATAAATAAAAATAAAACGCTTGAAAAGTGGCCCCTTTGACAAGCTTGCACGTGATATAGTGCTTTGCCTCCAACTTCAATTGCTGCTACAGAAATCAGTCTACAGCTATGCATTGTCTACAATCTGCAAAGCAGGCCGAAGAAGAGGAAGCAAACTTGCCCTGGAGATGAGCTGCAGGAGCTGGGGGTTAGTCTGGCCAAGCTGCTGTAACACTGCATTGAGCAGCTGCGGGTTCTGCTGAATCACCTGCAACAAGCACCAGTGTACACGGCATGTCAAGCCACTCACCCAACATACATTAGCATGTTCTCATCACTGCAACACTTTTCCAGTAATCAATGAATAACCTCACTATCAGAGTTTATTGAATCGCTTGGAGATTCGCTGAACGCCTCAAGCGCTTTCTCTCTACTTTTGTCCACCGAGCTCACGGAGAGCCACACGGGGGGTGGGAGGATGACAAAGCAGCAAGAAGCTATGGCAATGCGCATCATGACCTTGAGCAATTCTTTTTTTAAATGGGTCAACCCACTTTCCGCGTGATCACGAGTGTAATACTAATGTCATTCTAGAACTTCAGGGCATGGCGCATGTACATGGTGGCATTCAGTGGCAGTCGCAGCAGCTATGCAGCAAAGAATGCTCAAACCAGCCAATGGCTGTGCCCTGCTGCTTGTGCCGAAGTCAAGCCAGTCCATGGCATAATTTGTGGACAGATGAACAAGCGAGTTTTATCTGTCTTTGAAATGTAAAAATTCCCTGTCGCATGCTGCACTATAATGTTCGGCTGACTTGTTCACAGGAGCCATTTGGCAGTGTTTTCTGACAAGTATTTCACCACTTTCTCGATGGGCTGCTGAGTGCACAAAAGCGAATGTTCTTTATGCTTCACAAGAGAGATAATGGTGGACATTCCATTACCATTTGTATAGAATTAGAGCGTTCATACTCGCAGCGATATTTCTGTATTCTAACCGCATAATAGCCCGTTTAAGGGGGGACGTGCCTTTCGGAACGAACTTTCTTGTTTCTGGGTAGATCTTGATGAAAATTGGCACAGACTAAAAATGACCTCATAATGCTTCCATAAACATTTCACGATGATATCACGAAAACTTCCTGAGAAACTAATAATTTCATTACTGGACCTCGTGGAGCGGCTGGAGAGTTTAAAAAATGACATAAAAAGTTGGTAAACACTGTGCACAGGCGAATGTGTACTGAAGGGGGCTGCATTTTCAAAATAATTGTTTTGCAACACTAAAAAATGTAGTTCATGTTTTCTCCACTGATATTTCAATGAGCACATTTGCACTACAAACAAGAAACCTTACCAAAAATTTTTAAAAGACTAAATTAAAAAAATAAGAACGCAGCCCCCTGAAGCACAGTTCAAGGAGCATTACAAAAAAAAAAAAAAAAAAAAAAAAACGGAATCAAAATCTGTCAAGTACAGTAAAAGCTCGTTAATTCGACACCCGTTAATTCGGAAATTCGGATAATTCGGGCGGCTCTATTGGTCCCGGCCAAAGTGCATGTTAATCTATGGGACCAAACCTTCGTTAATTCGTCAGAATTGGGCTCCGCACCGCTTAATTCGGACAAATTCTGACGGCTGCCGCTACACAAATGTGTGGTAAAGCAGCGCTGGCACCACTGGGGCGAAACCGAAACTTGAGTGACATCGCCATCGTCATCAACTAGTGGGGGCGATCGCAGCGTCACCGAACGTCGGCGTCTTCTTTCTTCGCTTCACTACGCAGTTTCCTATACTCGCGGACAACTTTTCTTGGCAATGAAGCGAATGTTACAGAGCCACAATGCACGTATCCTACCGCTAATGAATGTAGTCCCACAATTGCGTCCGTATTTCCTGCGTGAGATATACAAAATACTCCTTCATTTTCTTAGACGCTTAGACCTTAGACGCTAAGCAGCGTTTGCATCAAAATGCAACGCTAGCCATCACTTTCCACGGCGTTACGAGACGCGCGCCAAACCAGACTGCTTCGACTACTTCGCGTAGCAGTACATGTGCAGACGCTCCGCCCCCGTAGCTTTCCCTTCGTTGCCAAGAAAAGTTGTCCGCGAGTATACAATTTTAGGAAACTCTATGCACTACGCCTCCAACGCCATTTTCCCTTGTGTTGTGTCGGCACCGTCTCTTCTTGCGGAGTTCTTGTTTTTTCCCGTTGTGACCGTGTTTACATGTGAGGCCCGAGCATGCGGCAGTAGCCGACGGTGGCATCGACGAGGTGTCAGCCGAGTCCACCGACGGTGACTGCCCGACCTTCGATGCTGTCCTTCCCACAGATATGACCCTTCAGGACTACACCGCGATTGATGATTGTGTCGCCACGACTGGTCTCCTGCCCGATCAAGAAATTATTAATGATGTCGCGACCTCATCGCACCTCACGGGAAGTCTCGGAGGCGCTTTGATATTAGAGGGCGTTTGCCTGAGCACTTCCGACAGTTTGCGTGCTGTTGGCCATTTGGAAAAGTTAAGAAAAATTGTAATGCAAGCCGGAATCTGCGTGAAAACGCAGACGACCATTACAAAATACTTCAGCAAATAAAGGTATGCTTCTCCAACTTGATTTTAATGTTGTTTTTCCTGTTCATTCGTTAATTCGGCATTCGGTTAATTCGGACATTTTTTCCGGTCCCGTGAAATCCGAATTAACAAGCTTTTACTGTAGTTGCGAAGGTATCTGCTCCACGAGCTGAGCAACATGCCAAAGAAACAGTATTGAGAAAACGAGGTTCAAAGTTTTGCATCACGTTTACATGCCTAATAGGCACCAGGGTTGTAGTCTTTAGTGTCCTTTGCAGTGCGTCGTCACTTGGCCATCTAACGTTTAGCCTGATGAGCTTTCGCAGCCTTTTTTTTTCCGCATGACATCTTTTTCGGCTGCTCTACGAAGCGCATGGAGTCCAGGTTGGAGACCAAGAGATGTGCAAAATTGGGTGTAGGCATGGAGGTCTTGTGGTGAATTCCCCTATGTGATACATTCATCACAGACCAAAAATCGCTGAGCGCAGCTGATCCCTTTCCAATCGTTTTTATAGCTTGCATGGCCCGAATATTGACTTCAAATAACTTGCTGTTTTCCAGTCGCGGCGACGACCACGCATTTTTCGCGTCCGCGCCGCAAGTAGTGCAGGTGAGCACCATCTTTACCGCTAACCTGTGCTTAGTTCCGTGCTTCATCTTGAGCCCCGGCTCTTTGCACTGCAGGCACAGGGCACCGCCAAACTGACCATTCAGGGCCGCGCGTTGCACGAGCAAAAACTCATCTTCGTCTTCCGCTTCGATGTCACTCTTGTCCCCTTGGTCCATCAGTAACATCTTGCGCTCCGTCGCAGACACTGCTCTTAGGGACTCCTGAACAGCCGCAGCGCGTTCACGAGATGCCTCCGCTGACACGAAACGAGGCTGTAATCGGGCCCGAATCGTGCTACTGGTGGTGCTGGTAGACGGCCTCGCATCCCCGCGCGAAGTGCTTGGCACCCGCGATGTCTGCATCCTCGCGCGAAGTGCTCGGCTGAACATCCGCGACGTCTACATCCTCGCGCGAAGTGCTAGGCTTAGCATCCGCGATGTCTGCAGCCTGAGTGGAACGACAAACGGATGTTTCCACCGACGGCACAAAGCACTGTTTCGTCGATGCTCGCGGACGACGCTCCGTGCGTGCTTGTGCTCGGCTGCGAGTCCTCGTCGTGCCGCACCCTGCCGTCGCTGCTCGCAGAAGTCGCCGGACTGAATTTCTTTTTCACGATCGGCGGCTTCGGCTTACGAGCACCAAATCGCTGCGCAGTCTTGCGTTTCTTCTTGAACGATCGGCGGTCCATGATCACATGCAGGAACCGCGATGCGCCAAACTGGACAACGTTTTTCTCCTTTCACGAGCACCGGCCTTATCGCAGCGTGATGCGATCTCGAAACCACGCCGCGACGAGTTGAAAACACACGCAGTAAGCGGCCCGTCAGCGCTGTCGACGCATAGAGCAGACGACCTTTGCGCCGATTGCTACAAGCGACCACACAGGCAACCAATGCGGAGCCGCCGTACAGTCACGTGACGCGCGTCGCCAATCAGAAACTGTCGTGATACCTTTAAACTTTGGCTTGCTGTGCGCTTGTTCTTGCCTGGTTCAGCCGGCCGAGGCGGCAAATTTGAAACGGAAGAATCGCGCTATCCATAGAAACAAAGATGGCGGCGCTAGGTTACGTGGATGCGGAGATATCGTGGCTCGAAAAACGCAGTTTTTTTCGCAATTTCCGTGAAATTCATCGCCAACCTAACTTTGATAAACATTTTTTACGTCATTTTTACGCCGTTTTCAGGGACGAAACTTCGAAATTAGATAGAAAAGGGGTCACGGAATGTGAAAAAGATTTTCAAAAAATCTATTTTTTGGCCAAATTTCGCGATGCCAAAGCCGCGTCCCCCCTTAAAAGCACATTTTCTCAAAAGCATATCACATTACATAATAAGGCATTATGGTACAGCCCTTTTTAAAGGAAGGGCTCTAACAGATCTAGTACAGTAAAACCTCGTTAATTCGAAGGCCTCGGGACTGAGAAAAATATCCCAATTAAGCGGGATTCCCAATTATCCGAAACAACGCGAAATCAAAGAAATCAGCCAGAAAACGTGATGTACGGAAGTCACACCTTTATTGTGGCAAGTCAGCCTACTTGGAGAAAAATTCCTCCATGCGTGACTGACGCGTTCGGTAGTTCCCAGCACTGAAAGTCATATTTTCCAGCCTGTCAATGAGGCGCAGCATCTCAGCCTCGCCGCCGTTGCACTCGACGAAGCTGCGCACAACACTCAAGGCATCGATGACATCCGCCAAAGGGGGTGCTCGGGAGGGCTCGTCATCGCTGTCAACATTAGAGGCCGAATCGGTCGATCTCGCAGCTATCTCGCTGTCGATGTCGGCGTAATATGTCTGCACTGTGCACTCGACATTTGCGTACTCGGAGAATCCGATTGGAGTGCACTCCTCGTCCGCGTGCAAAGCCTCATATCGAGCGCAGAGAGTCTCCCCTTCTTCATCAAACGGGCAAGTGACAGCGGTGACAGCAAACTCAGCGGAGGTTGCCTCTTCTTTCACAAAACCGGCGTGCTCAAACACCGTCGAATAACGGTGGCCTCCACCTGCCTCCATGCGTGAACAATGAGGCAAATACCACCGAGGAGGTCAATGTTATACTCCTTTCCGTTGTCATAGCAAAAGAGCATTCGCTTCGACAGATTGTAGCGATATATTTTCCTGGTATGGTGTATGACGCCCTGGTCCATCGGCTGCGATAGCGACGTCGTGTTCGGGGGTAGAAAGACCAGCCTGATTGCCTGCAGGTTCTGAATGTCGCCGTGAGCTGGGCAATTATCGACGACGAACAAAACGCTGCGCCCTGCGGCCGCAAACTTGCGGTCAAGGTGCCGCACGTATTCTTCAAAGAGTGCAGCCGTCATCCAAGCTTTCTTGTTGTTTTTATAGATCAGGTCATCCTTGGATGGCAGTCGTGCATTTTTGAAACAACGAGGCTCTTCTGTCTTCCCAATAACAAGCAGTGGCAGCTTGTGCTCACCGCACATGCTTGCACCAAACAAAACAGTGATTCTATCTTTGTTCTGTTTCCGCCCCTTAATGTCTGCCTCCTTCAAAGCGAACGAACGTCTTCGTAGGCAACATTTTGTAGAACAGAGCAGCTTCATCAAGGTTGTAAACATCTGCTGCTTCGTACTTGGCGAGTAGTGGAGCCAAGGTGTGCTGCTTCCAGCCGTCGACAACAGACTGATCCGCGCTGCCACTTTCGCCACAGTCACGAATGTCAGGTTGTTGCGCTCCTTAAATCGGCAAAACCATCCATTGCTGCATTTAAACTCAGAATGTCCAAGTTGCAGCGCCAGCTGGTTGGCCTTCTCACGCAATATGGTCCCATTCACAGGAAGGTGTGCTGCATTGGCTTTCTGAAGCCATTCGATCAGAGCTGCTTCAACGTCGGCGTACGTAGGCGGGCGTACTCGTGTACGCTTTGACGAGTGCGTCTTGCTGTAAGCATCGAGAATTTTCTCCTTATTCTTGATGATGTTGCACAGCGTTGACAGAGGCACGTGGTGCTTTTCGGCGAGAGCCGTTTTCGACGCCGTCGACTTGCTGGCCTCTTCAATTAAGCACACCTTTTCGTGCAGGGACAAGCTCTTGTACTTCGGCATCTTCCTTCCAAGCACACCTCAATCAACTAATTCACAGGGAAGACACTCAAGCGGAGACAGGAGACAAATGGAGCAGTCGCACCGAATCGCACAATGCTCGCCAGCCGACATCCAAATGGCACAAAGACTCCACAAAACATTCACTTCGCTAGAGTGGCTAACATCGCTGTTGAGATGATGATGATCATGATCGCAACCGCACGCATCGCCGCCTGGCAATTGCTAAAACATGGCGTCTACGACGTATTTCCGGTAAAAAAAAACATGGCCTTCGAGATCCGTACATCAAAAAAAAAATGCATGTTTTAGTTACAGCCTCCGAGATTCGCAACACCCTTTCCATATCTTGGAAGTCGCGGCCAAGTGTGCCAATTAACCGGGAAGTCGCAGACTGGCCGCACCAATTATCCTGTTAAATTTACATGTAAAAATTTGGGACCGCGCAAATAATACAAATTATCCGGGATTCCCAATTAACCGAGTACAAATTACCGAGGTTTTACTGTATTTCAATTTTGAAAAGTATGGCAAGCAAAACAAAAATTTCAAGTAGACCATGAAGCCATGAAGACCATGAGGTAGACCATGACTTACACACATAAGTGCTCACTCACGTTCCTACTCACGTCTACTCACACTCATGAGTACTCACTCACGTTCAAACTCACGCCTACTCATACACATAAGTGTTCACTCACATTCACACACGTCTACTCCCACACATGAGTGCTCACTCACATTCACACTCACGTCTACTCACACACGAGTACTCACTCACGTCTACTCACACACGAGTACTCACTCCCTCATTTGTCGTGAAAGGATTCGTGATGCCCCCTTTGTTCCTGACCAAACACGCGCGCCAATAGCGAGCGGGTTTCATTTGTGAAAGCAACCCGTCTCTGCGGCGCACTTAGCGGTCTCGCACAAAGAGGCAGCATGAATGGCAGCGCGGCATGCTTGGGTTCTCGCCTATTAAATGCGTGCAGTACACATGCAACTGTGCTAGGCCACATGCACTACCGAGCAGTTAACTGAAGATGCTTATCGTAAGGGTTGTCCATGATTAAGCCGTACTGGCGCATTTGCCACCTGCCGCCATCATGCCTTCGTGCATTTCTGCTGCTTATCCGTAAAGACATCGCCGCACAGCGCCGTGATAGCGGCCCCTTTGAATTTCTGGTCTGCATCTCCCCATAACACTTGCGGCAAAGCTGACTTTCAAACTTTGCTACTGTCGCAAACAGATCTACTCGTGAAAGCGCTGGTTCGAACCTACGAGATGATACAGTAAAAGCTCGTTAATTCGACTCTCGTTAATTCGGAAAATCGGTTAATTCGGACACGTCATCTGGTCCCTGTAAATATACGCATCACTCTATGAGACTGGGCGCTCGTTATTTCGGACAGATTTGACCGCAAATCGGATAATTCGGCGACTTTCGGGCCGCTGGCGAGGCTCGAAAACGAAAAAAGAACAATTCGGAACAAAAGTGAAGCTTAAACGCAGCATCGCCATGGACATCAATTATCGACTTGGCTTGGATTGAGACTGGTTAAACGCCTTTTTTTCGCGTGTGGGTTTTGTTGCTTTGTTCCCGTTGGTGTGCTGCATCGTTGATCGCCGATTTATCGATGAACGTTTCAGTACGGCTCCTTTAGCTTGATCGTTGCTGGTGCTTTTGTGCTGACTTCTCGTGCGACCGCACTCTCCGCCGATGGCAACGCCGGCGAAGCGGCGCAAGTACGAGGCCAAGGACTTCACCACCAAAGTAGAAATTTTGCGTGCTCTGAATAACGGGCTCTCCCGACAAGAAGTGATGAAGAGTGATGAAAGGGGATCCTTCAATCGGCGGCAAGAAGCAAGTAACGAGTAACCGTACTTTTAATCCCCCAACGTGACGGGAACAGAGCGCTTGCCGCTTCTCGTTATCGGAAAGGTTCAAAAGCCACGCTGCTTTAAGAACACCAACAATCTTCCCGTGGATTACCGTGCCAACCGAAAAGCGTGGATGACGGGTGAAACTTTTGCGGTACTGCAGACATCATGCGAGCTGCTGAGCACCTTGAAGGGCTCAGAAAAATTGTGTCCGCGCGAATTTCTGCTCGAAAACAGACAAGCATCCGCGATTACTTTGTTAAGTAAAGGTATGTTGAAAAAACTCGTGCATTTATTGTGTTTATTTCGGCCATTCGATAATTCGGACATTCGGTTAATTCAGACATTTTTTCCGGTCCCTAGAAATCCGAATTAACGAGCTTTTACTGTAGATGCGGCAGAGGTGGGGGCTTTAATTAGGGCCTTTTGGAACCACAATTTGGGCAGAAAGTCCGAAAAATCAGACATCAAAAAGTTTCAGCGTTCGAAATTTCGGATGTTCTTATACGTTGACGTCTATGGGGCTGGTGAAGGTGCCGCAAAAGTGTCCGAATTTTCGAGCATGTTCGGAAAATCGGGCGTCTGAAAAATCGGCAGTTGACTGTATCTGCTGCGTTTCGTTGTCGTCGGCGCGGCCTTCAGCGCTGGCTGTGAGGGCACCGTTGGCGCCATTTAACTCGGATCTTTTGAGACAGCAGAGCGTAATATAAAGCAAGTCTCAAGATAAAAATGAGCGCGCGCGCGCAGAACGCTTTACCGCAGATGCATTCGACAGAATGGCGGCGATAGCGGTGCAGGGCAGGGATACAGGAACCGGAATGTAGCATGTTCGCGATGTCAATACGATTTCTCACAGTTGACCAGTGCCTCCAAGATCGGCATTTCCAATCACAAATCTCTGAGGCATAAAGTCGTGATCGAAATAAAGCTTCATAGATCACCAATTAGCTTTCGTTTTGATCTCTGAGGCCATACTTTGTATGGTACAGGTGCCGGAGGAGATAATGGCTGGCGATTCGGCGTGCGCGACAGTCTCGGACAGCGTCCAGATTATCGAATGTAGATCTCGCAGCTGTCCGAAATATCGGTAGTCTTTACACATTACTTCTATGGGATCATCAGCGGTGTCACGCGACTGTCCGAATTACCGAGCATGTCCGAATTATCGATGTCCGATTTATCGGTCGGCGACTGTATTTACAATATTGGAGGCCTAAAATGTTGTTTTGCCTGCCTATTTTTGCTGCCTAAAACGAGCTTTTTAAATGCCTAAAAATCTGGCCTCTAGTCATCACCATCCCAGTTGCAAGTTCGTGATTTTGTGCGTGACTGAACTTATATTTGTCCCCTTGGGAAGTGCAATTGGTGACGTGCCGATGCTATAAACGCTCATATCAAGGGAAAGTTAGTTTGCCCGCTGAAGGTAACTGCGTCGCGTCCTCTTGCGTGCTCAAGGCCTGCGACTACGAGTCTCACAAACAAAGGGGGGGAGATCTTCAGCTGCATGTGAACCAGGAGACCATGCCCACAGGCTGAAAATGTGAAAATATCTGGATCTTGAAGATGACCTTGTCGACCAGCTGAAGCTACTCCGTGTAGATCAAGCTTGTCTATGTGACAGCCCTGGGAAATGCCCACAATTGAGGCATATCTAGAAGTGATCTAAAAGCTAGGAAAACTGGATCAGAGAAGAAAATGAACTGCCAGGAGAATACTCTTTTTTTTTCCTGATCGTCAACCTAGGGGGCACATAAGTTTTTCTTTTGCACCTGCGAATATCTGGTGGGCGTTAGATTAAAAAAGGTGACTATTTTTCTGGGGCGGTATCAGAGTCATCTTACAATGCGGGGTCGGCGTAAAATTTCGACGTGTAATCAAGGGTTTTACATTATTTCTATGGGGGTTTTGCCAGGAACAAACCGATTCATTGTAAAATGCGTGTTGTCGTAAAACCGGGGAATACAAAATTTTTTATGTTTCATCAGATTAGAAAGTTACTCTTTGGTATTCACATACCCTTATCACTTGGGTGTTCTCACCTGTCGCATCTGCTGGAACTGAGGCTGGAACCGAAGGAAGGCCAACGGGTCCTCAGGGTTGCCGCCTTCTGCTGCCAATGCTGGTTCGAGTGGCCCAGTGGTGCCCTGATGCGACTGCGGTGACAACATGGCTGTGTCACTGGGAACGCTCCTCGGGGTGTCCTCAGACTCTTCCGCTGCACCCTGGCTCTCTTCTGCCGGGTCCTGCTGTGACGGAGGGATGCCCTGCATGCAGTTGTCACGCACGTTACTTCAAGGAGCAGCGTGCCAAGCGGGAATATCTTACTTCAAAGCATTGTAGATACAGCCAACTGCCGATTTTTCGGACGTCCGAATTTCCGGACATGCTCGAAAATTCGGACGCTTTCGCGGCACCGTCACCAGCCCCATAGACTTCGATGTATCAGAACGTCCGAAATTTCGGACACTGAAGCTATTCTGCGTCCGATTTTTCGGACTTTCTACCCAAATTGCAGGTCCGAAAGGCATTATTTGAAGCCCCCACCTCTGCCGTGCCTATTATCTCGTAGGTTCGAACCAGCGCTTTCGCAAGTCGATCTGTTTGAGACAGTAGCAGAGTCCGAAAGTCAGCTTTGCCGCAATGTCGAAGCGTTATGGGGTGAAGCAGACCAGAAATTCAAAGGGGCCCCTATCGCGGCGCCGTGCGGCGATGTTACGAATATGCAGCGGAAATATACGGAGGCGTGATGGCGGCAGCTGGCAAATGCGCCAGTACGGCTTAATCGCTGACAGCCCTTACGATAAGCATCTTCAGTTAACCGCTCGGTAGTGCACGTGGCCTAGCGCAGTTGCATGCATACTGCACGCATTTAATAGGCGAGAACCCAAATGCGCTGCGGCGAGAACCCATTCCTGCTGCGTCTTTGTGCGAGACTGCTAAGTGTGCCGCATAGACGCGTTGCCTTCACGGACGAAACCAGCTTGCGATTGCCGCGCCCGTGTGCGGTCAGGAACTAAGTGCACATCACAAACCCCTTTCATGATAAATGCGTACATACGATACAGCAACAGTAATGTGACGGCGTCAGCTTAGTTGGCGATGTGCTGCACACAACTAGAAACGATCGGCTGGACACGGCAGCAAATGCTGCGTATTGGCAACGATTCGGTGATGTGTGTGCGCATCGTTTACATGCGCACACGCATTGGAGAAAGCCGGACGAGTCGTCCACTCTTCCGCCACAGTCTTTTTGTTCCGCATCATCGTTTACAAACACTTCATGCTAGCTAGCCATAATCTATTCCGCGCTTTGCTGTTATCAGCGGCGCTCATCACGAGAAGCAAAAGTGGGGGTTGGCACATACGTAGTTAAACGGGGTTCGCGGCAGGTACCGAATGTATTTGCGAGAGCCTGGGCGCGCACCAAAATGCCTGATAATTGTACTGGGAAGCATTAAAGCTATTTCGGACGTGGCTGGGGCGGTCTGACCGCTTCAGCTAAATAAAATTGCATGAATTCGATTTTTCAGACTGCCCGATTTTTCGGACGATTTCGCGGTCCCTAGGCTGTCCGAAAAATCGGCAGTTGACTGTAGTTTTATTGTGCTGAAAACAAAAACAAAAAAATAAAAATTATACTAGGGTATGTTCAGTCTTGATCACTCTTCCCAACATGCCCAAATGTCCACAAAGAGATTGACAAGCATAATTCCAAATACTGTATTTACTCGAATCTAACGCGCACCTTTTTTCCGGAAAAACGAGTCCAAAAATCACATGCGCGTTAGAATCGAGTACAAAAAAAAAAAAAAAAAGAAAGAAAGAAAGAAACTCGGTTATCGTATTGCCATCGACATTTCAAAATGGCCGCCTCCTACGCGCCTTGGCCATTTCTGCCATTTTTTCAGTTCGTACGTGTGCTGAGGAGATTGTCATCCTGTTCTGCGTTCGCATCGACGGTATGGAAGTGCAGACTCCAATACTCGACGAGTGTACCACGATGCCGCATTTAAAAGAATACTTATTACATGTGCAGAGAGACGGACGGAAATCGGGCCGCATCGCGGTCGTTCGGATATAAGTTCGGAGTTCCCGAAAACATGCGTGCGAGACTGGCGCAAACAGAAGCAGATTTTTTACAGCAAAGCTTCACGAAAAGGTTTCAGTGGACCAAAGCAGGGCCGGTTTCCCAAAATCGAAGAGTGTTGACAGCGACAAGGAGTTGTCCGACAGCGACGAGGACTGATCCTACACGACTCGTATCGCCGCCGTGTGGTGACAGTTTTAGCGGCAAGGCCTGATTTTTGACTTTGTGTTTTACTTTTTGAAACTTCAGTTCTTTAAAACCTAAATACTTGTTCTTCCGAATGTGCGAAGTTTGACTCCTACGGACTTTTTTTGTTCTTTTCTCTCACGAAAAATGGGTGCGCGTTACAATCGATGTATTACTTTTTTTTTTTGGTCGCGGAAAACGGGTGCGCGTTACAATCGAGGGCGCGGTAGAATCGAGTAAATATGGTAGTACTGGCATGCGCTAAAGCAATGCTGCTGTCCCTCAAAACAAAATATGGTGATAACTAAGTTTGCAGCATCTCAGCTGAAATGAAAACAACCAACGTGTTCACAGAGCCTGCACTTTTATTTGAAATTGAGAAAGGTGCCAAGACCTTGGCTTCTACATCTCCTAAAGCTTTGCATTCACTGCTGCTAGCTTGGCCATATTATTTTTTAGATTGGCCATAATAAAAAAAAATTTTTTTTTATCTATAGAATTTTTGTTGCACATAAGCACACGCTTTTTTCTTCTTTTCTTCGGAAGCTAATGATTTAGTGATGTTCTCTTGTACTGAATACCAATAAGGTTCCCAGTTTGATAGTGATCCTGCATTTTGCAACAATCTTACTGCACAAAAACTTTTACTTTCCAGTATTTCTTAAGAATACAGGACTGTACCAAGTTTACAACATGTGGGTTATTGTAAGGCCAATCTGCGCGACAGGCAAAGGACCGCGCACTAGAGCACTGCATGGGCCGATTTTTCCGGCCCGGGCCCGGCTCGGCCTGAAAACCCCATGCTTTGGCACGCCCGAGCCCGAGCCCGGCCCGGTGTTCTTAAATGTGGCCCGTAGCCGGCCCAGGCCCGAAAGCTTTGGGCCCAGCCCGGCCCGGCCCGTTTAGGACACGGCCCGCTGGCAACGGGTAAAGCTCTTCGACGGTGCACGTTATTGTGCCCGTCGCCGTGCGCTCTTTTCCCTTGTTTCTGTTTGCTGTTTTCGTGCTATGCTTACATCTGCAATGACGTTCGACAGAATCTAATGAGTATACGTGACTTTAGGAGCTATGTGCGGTAATTCTAGCATATGCCATGTATGATAACGTAGACTGCGTCCGCGCGTGTTGGTGTTGTTTGGGCGTTTGTACTCGCATGTGTTTAACTGAGTATTTAAGGATTAAATAATTAAAGTGATTTTTTCAACCCCCCTTGGTATTTGAGTGACGTTTTTTATTATAATTAAAGGTATCTTCAAGAATGGGATGACTAATTGATAGAGCTGTGCGAATAGCAAAATTTTGGGTGCGAAGCGAATTCGAATAATAAAGATTGAGTGCGAATCGAATCGAATAATTTCAAATAATTTTCGAATATTTCTCAAACATTTTTCGAATAATTCGAAGTGAAATTACAGAAAAAGTTGCAGAGAATCCCTAAGTATGTTCTTGTGAGATTGCAACATGAAAGTGTTTCTTTTCGCTAGGTTGATAAAGCACTGGTGGGGTCATATTTCATAGTTGTCTTTCTTATCAAGTGTGAGGCAATGTAGAAGCCGAATTGTATTTATGTACATGATTTGGTGCAACCAAAGTGTTGCTGACAACACTTTACACGTGATAGGCAGAGATGCCATTTCCTCAGCCTCTCCTCCTCTTTCAACTTCTGTGAAAGCCCAACTGATGTGGCGGACGAGGGTGTGCTCCCTTCAAGTCTGGAGTTCCAAATCTGCCTCGTAGACATCGATATATAAGAACATCTGAAATTTTGGATTCTAAAAAGCTTCGGCGTCCGATTTTTCGGACTTCCTGCCCAAATTTCAGGTCCAAAACAGCATTAGTTGAGCCCCCTACTCTGCCACATCTTTCATCTCCATATTGGAACCAGCGTTTTCTTGAGTTAATACATTTGCGACCGTAGCGGAGCTTGAAAGGCAGCTTTGCCGCAATACGGGGGTGTGGTGAGGTGAAGCATATTGAAAATCTAGGGACCACTTCCAAACGGACGTTGACTGTCTCTTGGTTAAGTTCGACCGTAACGGACCTTGAAAGGCAGCTTTGCCGCAATACGGGGGTGTGAGGAGGTGAAGCATATTGAAAATCTAGGGACCACTTCCAATCAGACGTTGACTGTCTCTTGCCTAAGTTCGACCGTAGCGGAGTTTGAAAGGCAGCTTTGCCGCAATACGGGGGTGTGATGAGGTGAAGCATACTGAAAATCTAGGGACCACTTCCAACCGGACTTAGTCTCTTGGCTATAAGTTCGACCGTAACGGAGCTTGAAAGGCAGCTTTGCCGCAATACGAGAGTGTAATGAGGTGAAGCATATTGAAAATCTGAAGGGGTCACTTTCAACCGGATGTTGACTGCATTTGTCTTTGGGAAGTTCGAATAGTTAGAATAGTAAAATTTCAGTGCGAATCGAATCGAATAGCAAACACTATTCGAAAAATATTCGAAATTTCGAATATTCGCACACCCCTACTAATTGAACTTCCGCTTCTTTTAGGTTTCTTCGCGAAAGTCGCGCCGCTTTTTTGGGGCTTCTTTTGTGACGAGTTTTTAGGTCAGTGGCATCTGGCAACTCTGACATTGTGGCTCAGCAATGGCGCAAATTAGGCAAAAAAGACCCTTTTGGACAGTATGGAGCAGCAATTTCCAGTTGGTGCAGACTGGTGCAATTTGCACAGGTTTCCCACCCCTGCCTATATGGTATGATCATCCTGTACAAAGGGTTGGCAGCCAAAGACCACATTTCTTAAACTTTTGGCTGGTTGCCTGGATTTCTCATTTCTTTCTTGCAATCATGCCCGGATGATCTCACTTGAGTGCCCCAATAGTCTTGTTTGAGTGCCTGGATAACGAAGCTGTCTTTAGGCTCAAAGTGGCTTGAAGGCCGCCCACAATGTTAGCTAGAAGCATGGCAATAGCAGACAATAACAAAGCCAGTGTGCTTTCATCCTGGTTCTTTGACCAGTCGTTTTCAGGGGTTCAAGCAAGTTTGGGAAATAGTCCATTCGGGGTGTCCTAGCAACAATGAATCCTTACGTCAAGTTGATTTAAAGCCAACACAGATTACTTGCATAAAGAAAGCAAACATGTCTTGTGTATAGTGGCCGACATATTGCAGCAGTAAGATGAGAAGCAGATAAGGTGAAGTCACCGTCAGGAGGTACTCGACGGCCCGGTCGGGATTGTTGAAGCTGGCGCGCAAGGCCCTCTCCACCTGTGGCCGCTCATAGCCCATCTCCATGATCTGCTGCACCATGCGCTCGTACTCGTCACCCATGACCAGTGCCGAGGCAGCCATGGCCAGGCCCGTGTCCCCAGTCTCAGTCACTGGCCGTCTGCAACAGAGACATTTTAATATGGCACATTGTTACGAAATAAAAGAGCCTAGTCTCAGAAAAACGTCTGCCCATATTAAGTTAACCCTCTATTGCACAATTGATTAAATCATGAAGGAAAAATTTCTTTTGCTAAGCAATCCTATTTGCATCAAGAGAAAGCGTTCTGAAAAAAATTACATTTATTGGACACACAGAAATGAAGGTATTGGTATGTGCCAAATGTGGCACATTGTGCAAATCCACAGAAAAGCTTTCCGCATTAAAGGGAGTGACACCTTTTTTCGAAGGGCAGTTTACTCTGCCATACAAATCTCCTGTATGCAGAGACGGCTCCGAGCAAGTGTTAAGCTCAGCAAATGCCGATAAGATATTTTTTTATTTTGATATTAAAAGTCAATTTTTTTCCATGGTGCACCTACAGACATTGACACTAGCTTGATGTCGGGCTACAGTACCAATTCTGGTGACTTCACGCAGCAGTCTGGCTAGTTTTGATGACGTCAGGTTCCAAAACTTCCAAGATGGCTCCTTGTGCGTCACCAAACATTCAAAATGGCTACCTGTGCGTCACCAACGGAGCCACGGTGCGGAGCGGCTGTGGAAACATCACTATAATTGTGTGAGCACGTGATGAGAAGCTCATACCGTGTTGTGACGTAAGGGTACAGTAGGAACCGAAACTAGCTTTTAAAAGCATACTGTAATTACTTTTTCAGGGTGCACTCCTGCTTAGCACTACCTTTTCTAGACTCTTGAGCCTTTCATATGACGCAAAAGACCACAACTGAAAAACTGAACTCGCAAGAAATCGGTGCGCATTAGAGTTGAGTAAATGCGGTACATTTTTCTCAGACAGTAGGAGAGGCATCACACGAAGCAGGCTCAACGTAAAATTGCATCATATAGCCGAGGTTTTCAACACAAATTTCAAGGGGGTTTTGCCTGAACCAAACCGATTCGATCGTAAAATACGGGTCATCGCAAGACCCAGGGATGTATAATGGAGGTTCCACTGCACCTGGTCTGGCTTTTGAGCCGCATATGCTTTACAGCAGCGCATCATGCTTTGCCACTGCTAGCTAGATTCTCGGCCTCACTCACGAGGTTGGTGTGGTTGCCGCAGAATGTGCCGGTGACTGCACTGGACTTTTGGAGGCGCCGCTGGGTGTCTCCACCGGCTTTTGGGCTTCTGCAGCCGGCTGCTTCACAGAGGCAGGCGAGGCCGTCCCTGCAGATGCCACCGTCGACGTCGCACCAGGCCCCGGTGTTTTAGCCGTTGCATCGACAGACTGTTTAGGCTGGGTGCACAAGAAAAAGACAACATTTGCAAGGACTACACATTGAAACCAATTGGCGTCCACGTTTGTAGACATGACTTTACGTGCTGGCCCGCATCAACGCGCGGGTGAATAAAGACGCTCACTGACTAGTGGTGTCACAGCTGTCTGCCGCCGATGTTTCCTAGAACATATCTGTTTTGAAAGCTTAATCATTTTGGCACCGGGGGTGAGCAATCTCCCACAAATATGTAGTCTGAGCACATGCATGCACACTGGCTCCCTCCAAAATGCAAGTCAAAATTCCTTGTGCAATGCATCATGCTTCTTTCTGGAGAACATGCACAGGACAGCCGTATGAAGACTTAAAAAAAAAACATCTATCGCTAAAAATTTTGCCCATTCTTGTCGTATGCATTGCACCACCATGCATGAAAAAGCCACATGCACATATGTGAGGGCTGGGCTTTCGTCCTCGTGAAATGCATCGCGATGCAGCGCAAGTTGAACTCATGCGCTGTTGTGCCAGTGCAGTCTTTATTATATTGCTAATAGCTTTCTTGGCATCCTGTTGGCTGTTCAGTAGTAAGTGTTTGCTGGTATTTTCTCATGTCTGAAGTTAGTGACACTAAGTTGCAAATTGTGATCACTGTTTACAAAGAAAACATTAATTTCGTAAATACGTGAAACAACACCTGTTACACTATAAAGCAGCAGATTTTGCAATGCATATCGCATAGGTGTACAGCTGTGCCAATGATTTTGTGAAGGGTAACGAATTGCAGTGTGGGTTAAAATTGCTAAAATTAGCTAACTTGAGCAAACCAGCTTTCGTGGGTGCTGCGTAAATTTTTTTGTTTTACATGCAAAGATTTTCAGTCCAGAGAATGAAGATGACATGGAGGAGATGTTGAGGCCACTTATTTCTTCTAACAGAATTCAGTAGCGACAACGATGACAAACCGACACATTCAAATTCATGGTTCAAGCCAACCGGGTGATGAAAACTGCAGTGACAAGGAGGAAGATGCTGAGCAGCCTGCCTCCGTACTAACGAGGTCAAGTGACCCCTCACCTTCTCCTGCTGGCCAGACTAAGGTGGTGCTCTTTGGAAGAAGACACCTTTCGCCACAAAGTCTGGCCTACCTGGAACCAGTGACTGCCGATATTCTTGTTGATGTCAAGACACCTTTGCCATATTTTTTTAGACTAACTTAATGCAACAATTTTTTAGAATGCTGCTGGAAAAATGGGCATGTGCCTCACGCCCAGGCACGGAATAAATTTGCAAGCAATCCCACAAAAGATCAAGCAGCTTTCAGGTATTCACTGATCCTGGACTGCATCTGATCGCCGAGGCACTTTGTGCATCACCAAAGAGCATTGAAAGAAAAAAAAAAAAAAAAAAACATACCCCAAAATCAAGCCGCAGATAAGTCTCTGGGTGTGTCACAGATATGTAGCATAGATTGAACTTGGATGACCACTGGCCATCAGTGTCATCTGAATATCACTGCAGTCTTTCAGATAGTACTTCTTGTACTGGCGCACATTGTGATAAGTGCAACTTACAAGCACAAGATAACTCTAATTGCTTTTGGAGCCGCTAGTGAACCTTGGAGGATGCTTAAGCTTCACCTCTAAGAGTAGGACGCAAAAGCGTAATCGAATCCCATTAGCATCACCTTCCCCATCGCTTGCTAGGCGTTGCTTCTCGGACACCTCAGGCAAGGAAAAGAATGTCTGAACTGAGAGTAACGTTGGCTGCATTAAAGGGCCAGTAAACAACCCCAATGTCCAAAAATTGTAATGAAAAGAAATATGCGCACTTTTGCTATGTGAACATGCTGCCGCAAGAATTTTGCGAGTACGTGCTATAATAAGGAAGTTACAGGGGTTAGAACATCCGTTTCAGCTGGTTTCAAATTTTCGCGCGGCCTCACCACCCTTCTCCGCCACATGGAGGAAAAGGCGTAGCACGTCGTCGTGACTCCGCCCACTTCGGCAACGTGACACGACGTCAACAACTGACGTCACGGGCGAGCTCGATCAGTCGCAATGCACTTCCGCTTGCTGCGGCTCCTGGTTGTTTATTGTTTATATTGTCGCACGTGCTCCGTAACGTGACGGGCAGTTTTCGGCTCTTCACTATTTTTAAACCTTTGTGACAGTTCACAATGCAGCAGGAATGCGTGCTTGCTTTCCGAGACGTCGAAGGGGCGCGAGAGCAAAGCCTGGAGAACCCCGCTTGCCGCGTGAGCAAGCGCGACCCGTCCGAGCTACCGGAGATTCCCCTCTCCCCACTCGATTTGCAGCCGGCAACTGAACAACGCTTCGTCTCATGTCGAAGGCGAAGTGCGTGCAGGTGCTATGCAGTGCGAGGAATATACGCGTGACAACTGCGTGGCCGAAACTGCATCACCGCAGGGCCAAAAAACAAGGCGCAGTTTCGTAGCGGTGGGTGGGAACAGGAACTGACGTTAACTTGATAATTGTTTGTTGAGACCTGGTTTAGACCAATCGACGAGCTCAGTGCTACGTCAACTCGGCGATCGCCGAGTTGACGTCACTGCGCGTACGAGGAGGATTGGTCAGGCGTAGGAAAGAAGCGCGGGAATTGTTTTTCGAAATGAAGGGTCTGCGCGACGCGCAGCGCTGTAATATTCGGAAAACGTGATCGCCGCGGTCTACTGTACGGATTAGCGAGCTTGTTTGGCGGGTGTAAAAAAAAAGTCGCAGCCTGTTTACGGGCCCTTTAAATTCTCTTAGAATGCATGCCTACTGCAAGTACAGTTGCAAAGTCAGAGATGTGATTGATTGATGACACTTTGGCGTAGCTTCTGGAGCAGTTATTCCATGCAATTCTTTGTTACTATTGGAAAAAACAAACTATTCTGATGATGTTTGTGCTTTCAGTAGTTGTATGCAAAGTAAATGCTTTAGTGCTTGATGGAAAGAATCACTGGGTTTTGGGGGCAATTAACAAAACACACTTAAAATTCGATCCAACAATACCAGATTTTATGAAGTTCCAGATTTAAAGACGAAATTTCGATTACCCAGCAGATAGCAATCAGTGGGCTCAGTCACGGCCGCTTCAAGGAACGACGCACGGAGTGCGGCCTGTTACATCGCGGGGGTTTGTATGTGGTGTTTTGGTGGGGGTCCTAATGGCATTAGTGCTGGCTTCCCCCGGGAAGCCAGCACTAATCAGTGGCGGACGGCATTCTCTGTACGGATTGGAGAGTCTTCGCCGAGGAGATGCATCTCCCCGTCCCGTCGTGGGTGCAACCCGCCGATGTCGCCCGCTAAGGGGGGAGTGAGCGTCGTCTCCGGATCAAAATAAAGTTCTTTGCCTGCCTGCATGACCTTGCTTCTCGCCTGCACGTTTTTTTTTTGTTTTTTTTTTGTGCATACACGTGGTAGTGCAGGAGCGTCGAGATTCTTGTCGTGTTACACGTGGCGCTATGCCGCGCAACTGTTGCGTGCCGCTGTGTAATACGAATGCAAGAAAGGACCCGTTAATCCGATACCACGAGTTCCCGTGTGACGCAGAGCACTGTAACGCATGGCTAAGAAACATTTCTCGCCAGAGATCAAAAGGAAAAGCAAGCCTTTGGGAGCCAAGCGACAGGTCTTTGGTGTGTTCACTACACTTCACATAATATAATAATATCTGGGGTTTTAACGTCCCAAAACCACGATACGATTATGAGATAGGCCGTTGTGGCGGGCTCCGGAAATTTCGACCACCTGGGGTTCTTTAACGTGCACCTAAATCTAGGCACACGGGCCTGAAACATTTTCGCCTCCACGTTTCCATGAATAGAGAATGTATACTTTTGAGGGAAAAACACGCATTTCTTTTCAAATGTAAAAAAATAATTCATTATACTGTGATGCCAAATCTGGAACACAATTGAAGAGCAATGCATACCCTGGTGGTTGAATATGTCCAGGTTTCCCTTCCACCTCACGGTCACACAAGCATTTTGCATTACATTCTACATACAAAAGAATGAAGCAAATTTTAATTGGAAATAACTTCATATCACTTTGTTCTGCGCTCTGCAAACAAGCGCTGTGAATCTCAAAAACGTAATACATCCGAAGCAGATCCAAAGCCTGTACTTCCCATCATTCCCATGGTGGCTCAAGCGCCACTGAAGGAGCCAGCATAGACACTAGCGCCAGATTCCTTTATGAAGTATGAAGCTCTATGGGTGGCCTCAAGATGAAGCTACAGATATTTCATGCGCCGGCAGTGCGATTGCCGATGATAGACGCCGCCAAACCTGAATACCTGGTGCAGTAAATGCAATTTAGCACCCTTCGGCACAGTTGACGTAGGAGTGGAATCACTGTCTATTTTAATGTATTTTTCAGATTTCAAAAATTTAATCTTCAAAAAATGCGCTCTTACCGCAGTATGCACAAACCAACCTCACCCTTATCCTAAGTGCTCGTTACCTTACCAGCTCCTTACTGCGTTTCAAGCACAGACCTTGCCTTCGGTGGCCCTCTTTAGCCCAACTAAAGTTCAAGAAAAGGGAGCCTCCGTAAGGTAGCTTCCAAGGTACCTTACCCAACCCAACATGGTGATTGCGTGCTTGTGTTCAAAGCACGACATCTGCAACATTAAAAACAAAGCCTCGAAGCAATGTGCGAGCAATCGCACATGTAGTATTTCATCGAGGTGACACATCACGGCATGGCGATGGAGCCGACATGGCTGTGTCACTATCTCAACACACATCGAGGAGCCTATCGGCAATATGTCGCTGTTTTCGCTGCTCTTAAGTACACTCTAAAAAAAGAACGAGTGAAAAGGGTGTCTTCTCGCCCCGCAAAAATAGTCGTCATCTGGCGTGCCTTTCTGTGCATTATCGACGCGTGCCTGGCACTTCCTGGTCCCGAATGTCATGCGCGTTATTGACATGACACAACATTCTTGATAGGAAAGTGGCGAGCACCGGGTTTTCAAGAAAGGAAACGAAAGCAGGCCAGATGACGATTACTATTGTGGGACAAAATGATGCCCTTCTTACACAGTCTTAGAGTGTAGCAAGTAGTGAAAACAGAGCAGAGAGAACAGGCGCTCACCTGTAGGAAACACTTCTTTCGTGTAGTCAGCCTTCCCTTTTTGTTTGAAGTTATCCCAACAAGTCCACAGCTAGACCTTGGTGCATAAATGTAATGGCAAAAGTGCTAACAACAGCTGAAGTCAACACATTTAAGGCAAGCATAAAACCATACCCATTTATTAGAGGAAAACTGAATTGGAACACATTCAAAAAGACGTAATATTCACCTCACGAGCACACACGTCACTAACACACATGCACTTTGGTTCACTTGTTTCGCACACACTTTCTGTTCCTCTACCGCAATCGCACATGCAGTGCTCGCTCTTTGACGGCCGGCAGAACATGGCCACAAAACAGTAGCCACATGAGGACATTCCGGGAATTCAGCCTCTTTCTCTCGATGACACTCATTGCATGAAGGAAAAAAGGCACGCCGCGTACGGCACATTGACCCCCAAGCTCAACCTGGAGAACGCTCAAATGCCCTTTATGCTCTCTTACAAAAGCAAACACACATTGAACATACCCAAATGGAATGACGTTAGGCTGACGTGAAATTTAGCAAGCATGTTATTGTGATGGCTAAGCCACATGGTGGCCAGCCAAAAAAGAATGTTGAGTCAAGAACGGACAAACTGCCTGTCAAGCATTGGTGGTGATTGTTTGTAGGGGTGCCGGTGCACAGTTTCATTAAGCTTTTGTAGTAGGAATAAATTATACGGACACACACGGATAACTCCAGCATAAAAGTGTGCGGAGCCTCGATCCCATGACAGTCACTTACTCGGATAAGGGCGCCTTTCGTAAGGTACCCGTAAGGTGGATTTCTGAGAGGTCCCTTTACCTGTTCTTGACTTATCCCTACGAAAAGCCGCCTTTACACGTAAGGAAAGGAGTGTTTGTAAATATGATGATTAGACCATCACTTTTTTTTTTTTTACTGTGACTGCACTTGTTTACCCGCATAGCCTTAAAGGAGCCATGAACCATTTTTCCAAGTGATCAGGAATGACCTCAGTATCAGAGTCTATTGCCTCATGAATCGAATGCTGCAAAAATTTCTCAAGTCCGTCAAAAACAGAGGAGTTACGGGTGTTTGTCTGCGCTTTAAGCGCTTTCCCTCTTCTCTCATCCAGATGAGCGGCCTGGAAGCCACACAGGGAGAGATGGCCCGAGCAAAAAAAAGTAAAGTCAGCAGCATGCATCATGATCTTGAGTGCGCGTGATAAAACGAGATCACTCTTTCCCGTTATTTCTTTTTTCGCAAGTGTGGCTCACTGTGTAATGTTAGCTGACTATGGAGCACTGTGCCAGCACATGGCGGCACCCCATGGCAAGAAGCACATCTGATCCAAACGCCGCACCTAATTTATGTCTGCTATTGGCCAGTAGCATGCTACCCACTGTTCAATGTCAAACAGCGGGCCCGCAAAGCAAGTGAGGATGGGCCTCTGTATGAAAAAAAGGGTGTGGGATGCCGTGTCGATGGAAGGACGCATTCCAATATAAAACGTAACAAGTGTTTATTAACGGAGTAGCAGCAGCGGGGCGAGCATACCGACGCTGCGCTCAGTCGGGTAGCGAAGGAATGATTACTTCCGAGCTTGGCAGCTTGGTTTTAAAGCCACCGTCGGTGACGTAAGCCTCCGGTGACGCTGCGGTGGCGTTGTCCCTTATTGGAGGCGTGGTGTAGCATGAAGCCGTGTCACGCCGGGCTAGATAGTGACGAGGCGGAGGCTGCGCCGGTTTGTGCGCAGTGTGTTGCCACATCACACCCCCCCCCCCCGCGGAGTACAGAGCCCTCAGGGTCTGTAGAAACCTGGGAGGAGTACCAGACGTCCAGAGCGTGTCGTGACCGGAGCGGGCTGCGACGTCGGTGGCTGTGGATGTATGCCTGTGGATGGAGTGGCGCTGTCCGGTTCGTTCGCAGCGATGTATGCGGGCTTGAGCCGGTCAATCGAGACGCGGACGTCGTTCCTGTTCAGGCGCAGAGTGAAATTTTTGTTGTCGCGATGGACGACCGGGTAGGGTCCGGTGTAGGGTGGCTGGAAAGGCCTGCGGACGGTGTGGTCGCGGAGGAAAGTGTGCGTGCACGATGCTAGCTCCTTGAAGATGAAAGGTGTAGGCTTGCAGTGGTGGGCTGCAGGTGACGGGCGTAAGGCGGCGATGGTGTGTCGGAGCCGGGCGACGAAGTCGGTGGGATCTGACGTCGTAGTGCTGGATGGCTGTGCAGCGAGAAATTCACCTGGGAGACTGAGTGGTTCCCCATAGACGAGCTCTGCTGGTGTAGCGTGGATGTCTGGCTTGAAGGTGGCGCGAAGACCGAGGATGACGGCTGGATTGGCCTCGAGCCAGGTTGAGTCCGGGTGGCACGTAATGGCTGCTTTGAATTGTCGGTGAAAACGATCGATCATTCCGTTGGCGCAGGGGTGGTAACTGGTGGTCCTCAAGCGTTCAAAACCGACGGTCAGCCCGTGGAGCCTGAAAAGGTGCGACTCGAACTGTCGTCCTTGGTCGGTGGTTACGCGGCGGGGGGCGCCGAAACGAGCAATCCAGCCGGTGAAGAAGGCCGAGGCGACGTCTTCCGCGGTGATTCCCTCGAGGGGCCATGCCTCGGGCCATCGAGTGTACCTATCGATAGCGGTGAGGCAGTAGCGGTAGGGGCCAGCCGGGGGAAAGGGTCCTATGATGTAAAGGTGGACGTGCTCAAACCAACCAGAGGGCTGAGGGAATGTTCCGACTGGTGACGTGACGTGCCTGGTGACTTTAGCGCGTTGGCACTGAATGCAGGAGCGCGCCCAGGTGCGACAATCCCGCTGCATGGAGGGCCAGACGTAGCGGTCAGCCACGAGGCGTGTAGAGGCGCGTATGCCGGGATGGCTGAGGTTGTGGAGCTGGTTGAAAAGACCACGACGATGGGACAGGGGCACATAGGCACATGCTTCGTCCTGTCGACATGTCGCAACAGATTGTGGTTGTCGACCCTGGCATGGGGACTTGTTGCAGCTGTAGTGAGGACCTGCCCTTGAGAAGTTCCTGCAGTTCGGAGTCTGTAGTCTGAGCCTCGGCGAGGACGTCCGCTGTTATCTGCACCGAGCTGATGGCTGCTACACGTGAAAGCGCGTCAGCGACCACGTTGTCTTTCCCGCTGACATGTTGGATGTCGGTGGTGAACTGTGCAATGAACGAGAGTTGGTTCTGCTGTACAGGCGGGAGTTGGTCGCAACATTGAGAGAAGGCGTAGGTAAGGGGCTTGTGGTCTGTATAGATGGTGCAGTTCTGTGCTTCGAGAATATGGCAAAAGTGTTGCACTGCTTCGTATATCGCCAGAAGTTCTCTGTAGTAGGCTGGTAAATTTGTCGGGGCGGTAGTCGTGGTTTCGTCAGTGGAACTGGCAGTTGAAGGGGTCGTTTTCTGAGCTGCGAGTTTCTTGGAGAAGAACGCCAAGGGATGCCAGGTGTTGTCCACGCGTTGCATAAGGGCGGCGCCGATGGCGAAGCTAGATGCGTCCGTGAGGAGTCCCAAGGGAGCGTCTGGCACGGGATGGTGGGAGCATGGCGGTGCAGAGGGCGGCTTTGCATTCTTCGAAAGCTTTCGTTAACGTCGGTGTCCACGTAACAGGTTGATTTCCTCGTAGCCCAGCCAAAGCGTCATGGAGGGGAGCCTGGTAGTCGGCTGCGTGTGGCAAGAAACGCCCGTAGAAGTTCAGCATGCCAAGGAAACGGCGAAGGTCTTTAGCGGTGGTGGGTTGAGAGTAACTTTGCAGGTCCGAGATGCGTTCGGGCAAGGGCCAAGTTCCCTCAGATGAAACTTCGTGGCCGAGGAAGTGGGCGACGGAAGCGCCTAGCGTACTCTTTTGAGTATTGACGAGTAGACCGTGGTCATCGAGGCGTTGGAACAGCATACGAAGGTGGCTGTGGTGCTCTTCGGCGTCGCGGGAGAATACCAGTATGTCGTCAAGGTAAACGAAGCAGAAGTTGAGGCCGCGGACGACTTCGTCGATGAAGCGCTGAAAGGTTTGTCCAGCGTTCCTCAGCCCGAAGCTCATGAAGGGAAACTCGAACAAGCCAAAGGGAGTGATGATTGTGGTTTTCGGGACGTCATCCGGATTGACGGGTATCTGTGTGTAGGCCTTCACCAAGTCTAGTACGGAGAACACGTGGCAGCCATGAATGCGATGGGCGAAGTCCTGTATGTGGTGGACGGGGTACCTGTTCGGGATGGTGCGTGCGTTGAGGGCACGGTAGTCCCCACAGGGCCGCCAGCCTTCGGTCTTCTTTAGAACAAGGTGAAGTGGCGAGGCCCATGGACCATCAGACCGGCGGGCGATTCCTTCGCAGAGCACGGCCTCGAACTCTGCTTTGGCTATGCGCATGCGGTCCGGGGCGAGGCGACGAGCGCGGCAGAAAACCGGGGGACCTGAAGTGGTCCGGATGTAGTGCACGGTGGTGTGCTGCACTTTGCGTGGCAGTCCGCTGGGGCACGTTAATCCGGGAAATTCTGCGAGGATGGCGTGGTATGGCGAATGGTTGTCAACACCGAGTACCTTGATGCTTGGCTGTTGGGCGGTCGTTCGCTGGCCTGGTATGGAATGTTCCGTTGTCGCGTCGATGAGGAGGTCGTTGCGGCAGTCCGGAAGGAGGTTGTAGAGGGCCAGAAAGTCTGAGCCGATGATTGGCCCGGCGAAGTCGGCGATGACAAAGTTCCAGTGAAGGTCACGGCGTAAGTTTCTGAGCTGGATGTGCAGGCGGAGCGAGCCGTACGTCTTGATGGTGGAGCGGTTTGCCGCACTGAGCTCGAAAGACGTAGGCGGACGAGGACCTTGAAGATGGGATCGCGGGTAGCAGCAAATGTCGGAACCGCTGTCGACAAGGAAACGCTGCTTCGTGATTTGGTCAGTGACGAAGATGTGACGGCCTCTGGGTTGGCAGCTCGCGGCCGTCTCTACAAGCTGCCATTGGCGTTTTCCGCATGCCCAGCGGAACAGGGGGGTCGACATTGCCGGGCTCTGTCCCCGAAGCGTCGGTGGTAGTAACACGGGCGGCCGTTGTTGTCGGATTGCCGCGAGGAAGTGGTGTTACAGTCGCGGCTTTGTGAGTGGCGGTGCTGGTGCATTGGAAGACCTTCACCCAGGCGTTGTTCAATGAAGGTGAGCTGCCGGTCGATGTCGTTTATACGGCGTGCAAGCTCGGTGGTGTTCAGCGGTGTGGCGACAGCCTGGATGGTGGGCAACAACTGCGGCAAGGAGACCTCGATGACGCAATCAGCAACCTCGGCAAGTTGGTCTAGAGGTAGCGTCAGCTGAGCCCGCAGAATTGCCTGAACGTGCAGTGGAAGTCGTTGGAGCCAGAGTGATCGCAGGAAAGATTCCTGGACTTCCATGTTACGCGCGTGAGCACGCATGTGGCGGAGTAACTGCGAAGGTTTGTGCTCTGCAAGTTCTGCGGACTGAAGTTGTCACACTTTCTGGTCTTCCGAGAGTGACAGCCGGCGGACGAGTTTGGTCTTGAGGTATTCGTACAGGTTGGCCGTTGGTGGGTTGGCAAGGATATCCCGGACCTCGTTGGCGTAGCGGGCGTCCAGGTGGGCGACGACGTAGTCGTAGCGGGTCCGGTCTTGTGTGATGCGTGCCAGGGAGAACTGGGCCTCGACTTGGGCGAACCATACCTCGGGCGAGTCTGCCCAAAATGGCGGAAGCTTGACAGAGACACGCCAAACGTCCAGGTTGGAAGCGGCCGCAGTGGTAGCAGCATCTGCGTTGACAGCGACCGTTAGAACGGAGCTTTGGGGGGCGTAGTCCACAAGAGGCTGCGCGGAATCGCCGGGCGAATGCGGTCCGTTTTGCATGCGCTGCTGCTGTTCCTGAAGTTGCTGTTGAATTTGTTCCACTTGCTGCCGAAGAGCGGCAAGGGCTTCCATGTCGGCCATAGCGGTGCGGTTTGTTCGGTTTCCGGGTCACCAGATGTGGGATGCCGTGTCGATGGAAGGACGCATCCCAACATAAAACGTAACAACTGTTTATTAACGGAGTAGCAGCAGCGGGGCGAGCGTACCGACGCTGCGCTCAGTCGGGTAGCGAAGGAATGATTACTTCCGAGCTTGGCAGCTTGGTTTTAAAGCCACGGTCGGTGACGTAAGCCTCCGGTGACACTGTCCCTTATCGGAGGCGTGGTGTAGCATGAAGCCGTGTCACGCCGGGCTAGATAGTGACGAGGCGGAGGCTGCGCCGGTTTGTGCGCAGTGTGTTGCCACAAGGGCATAACTTCTGTAAGCACGAAAGACACCAAAGACCACGAAGAACACAGGACAAGCGCTTGTCCTGTGCCCGTGAAAACAGCAGATTTGTGTTCCGCTTGTAAGCTCTCCTTCCCGTGCAAGATTTAATAACTATTTTTGGAGTCTTAAGTCCCAAAGCCATGATATGATTATGAGGGATGCCATAGTGGAGGGCTCCGGAAATTTTCAGCATCTGGTGTTCTTCAACATGGACCTAAATTAATTAAAATTAAGTACACGGGCCTCTAGCATCTCGCCTCCATCAATATGTGGCTGCTGCGGCTGAAATTCGATTCCGCGAATCCTGGCTTGGCTGATATGTTCATAGCAGTGTTTCCTATCTGCACGATGTGTTTTCTCACCAAGCCTGAGGAGTGGTCCGTGACCCCTTTAATACCTCGGTCACACTGGCAAATTTAGTGTCATTTTGAGCGAGTGCACTTGCGCCCCCAGAATGTCATTTTGGCGGCACGCTGCTACACGAGAAAGGGAAGTGTACTTTGGAAATGATGGCAGTGGCGATGGTTAACTAAGTAGAACAGCAGATATTTGATATTTCAGGCAATGTTTCTTAAGAAGTAATGTATTGTAGCTATAAGCAGCCTTTAAAATAAACTTTAGGTACAAACGTGGCGGATGCGGCTATTGCACGGCGCAACGTTTATAGAACCAGGTCAGTTGCAAAACTGAGCGATGTTGCGCGGCGCTGCCGCTATCAGCGACAGACGTGGCGCTGCTGTCGCAACAGGATTCACTCACTCCACTCTCTTCAGCCAGCGGTGAATGTTGCGGCGCGTTAGTATCAGTGGAGGCTGCTTTCTGCGTGAACAGTTTTACGCTTTCCGCGCCCTATTGTGCTTCGGATGTGCTGCGTGTCTTCACCATGCCGACATGTTGTGTTCCCGGCTGTACGAGCGGTTACAGGAAATCCGAGACACCACGACGTTTCTTTTGTGCCTAGGGTCACTAACTCTTCAGTGAAGGGAGGCGGTGTAAACTAACATAGGGAGCCAGCGAAGTCAGTTTTCTTAATTGCGGTATATTCCAGACAAATCCATTGTTTCTTTATTGTTTCGGCCTCTTGAAGTTGTACTTCAGCTAGCTACGTGCTGCTCGCAACATTTCCTCTTGCTGGAGAGTGTACTCGTAAAAGTTGTCGCGCTTCATGCCGAAGTTCACCCAAAGTATGTAAAGACCTTCGAATCCACCGCTAGCCACCGCAACATTGCTTCTTGCGTGCTATTCGTCAGAACATCGTATTCTGGAGCGTGACGTGCGTTGTCGGCTGTGGATTGGATCACATAAAAATTTTTAACTGGATGGTCCCGAATAAATCCCGGACATATAGCTGTCCCGACAGGGACGGCTCAGGACGCTGTATGAAAAGACGGGACAGTCCCGCGAAGTCCGAGACGGTCGTTAACCCTATTTGTGCCCCGTGTGATCCGGACCAGCGAAACAGCGTATGCTTGGCCATGTTGGTAATTCATGTTTCACTTTTTAAGCGCACAATTGAACAAAGACGAAAAGCGACGCGGACACAGCGCTTGGCGTCCGCGTCGCCTTTCGTTCTTGTTCAATTGTGTGCTAAAAAGTGAAACATGAAACGAGTGGCGTGGGATCGCGCCATTCCTCGTGAGGATAAAAAACTGACCGACACATGACGTATGTGTGCATGTTATATGCACCTTCACGAGGAAGACATCCTGAACACTTTTACTCACATAGTCTATGGTAAGAATTAAGGCTGAAATCGCCAGCGGAAAGGAGCCTCGTGGAAGGATGCGTCCCAACGATATTCCCGAACTTGCCTTGATTTGAGTGATTCTAAAAATTGTGGTGTAAATAATATTTTACACTTAATTGGAGCTGTTTTGATAAGGTTTAATGCTGGAGACTGCAAATAAATCGTGCCGTTTGTGTGCATCACACTATACATGCCATATCTCAAAAATCGTTTCACTGCATTGCGTGCGTACGTAAAATAATTTTTTTTTTCTGTAGCAGGACTGATAGTGTGGCGTGCGGCGATTTTACCGCTCAGTGATTGCGAATAACGACAGCCGCGATACAGAGTGAAAACGCCTCACTTCAAAAAATATAAAGTGAAGAATTATCGGAAAGGAAACAGCGCAAAAAATACGGACAACCAGAAAAAGGAATGCACTAACAACACCGCTGACTTACAACAAACATTTATTCGTTAACACCGCGCAATACTTGCACAGTCCAAAACGAAAAGAAGGAAGTACCAACACGCCCAAGTATCCACTTTAGCTAAAAAATTACGCTGCGGGAATGCGTCATATAGTTAATTTCTTATAGGGTAATGGAAAGACTCGTATGTTATGCTATCAAGCATCAGTTATCGTGGGCATGTCTAGAAAGCCATAGCTTTACTGACTTTGCCTTACCGCTGCTAAATATTACTCAGGTTTACGCTGCAGCGGCAGCGCAACGAAAAATCTCGATAATATACAGTCGGCGATATAAACAACAAAGCCCATTCTGAACAGCTGGCTCGGCGTCTTGCCACGCACACTACGCGTTTTCGTCTGCTAGCGGAAGCTTGTTGCGCCGCCAGCGCCACCAAACCGGAAGCTGCCCTGGCGCCGCGCGACGGGTTGGCTGACGCGGGGAGTTTTGCAACTTACCTGGTTCTATAAAGGTTGGCACGGCGTGCATAGAGTTAATATACTGACTCTAGAGGAAAAGCTGGGCCGCGAGACCTATAACCACAAGAACGCTGACATCTTGGAACGTTGTCATTCTTGCCATCACATATCAATCCTAAAGAAGCATCTGCACAATTAAAAACTTGCGGATATTCGTTTGTGTTTATTTTGAATACTTCTACGAAAGAATACGACGGCTATTTGTGCAATTTACTGCGCGCGGAAAGGAGCGTTTGCAGGCTGGTTAACTAGATGGCACCACCATATCAACACTCGCGAGTACGCGAGTGTGTGCTTGCGGCCGATTGCGCCGGTTTGCGCGTCGTGTTAAAGCCCCTGAAACTTCGTTCGCGACGTGTATCTCGTAGTTGTCATAGTGTCCCGTTGTGTGCGTTTTCTGTCGCCGCATACCACTCGACTTCATGTGACAGCCCTTTTTTCTTTCGAGCTGGAAACTTCAGTGCATCAGTGCAAACCAGGACGGACGGCAAAGAAGAGATGAGACAAGCCCTGAACGTTATGTACGAACTAGTCGCAACCGATTGTTTGAATACTATTTAACGGCGATAAAGCTTCGTGGGCCGTGTAACTTTAGTTTCGATTGAAGCTTTCGGGAGATGTCTCACTCACATTCGCCGCTGCATGCTGCAATCGACATTTTTCTGCTTTACGGCTCTCTGCGCTGAAGTACGGCAGCAATGAGCTGAAAAAGAACGTGGATACAGGTGTCTCGCCATTGCAAGTCGAATCAGCGCGCGACCAAGGCCTACGGACTTTGCTTCGAGCTGCGAATCTGTCGAGTGACCTTTGTGCCAGCGAACGGAGAAACTTTGGTAGGGAGTGCCTAGTATAAACCATGCACAAACAGGTGGAAATTTTAACGGTTATCATCCGAACCACCTGCACAGACAACCGTACACTAACACACGGCTTCACGCATCAAAACACAGCTGATGTTCTCTGAACAGCGCGTAGCTGGCTTAGGTTGGTAGATTAAAACTGATTACTACCGTCAAATATAGCGAGCGTCTCAGGGTCTGGCAACGCTGGCAACGATCGTTTTGTTCCATCATGGCGGAACCCATGCGGTTATAGGTTTCAATGCATGGGCCCTATGGGGAGCTTTTCCTCTAGAGTCAGTATATTAACTCTATGACGGCGTGGGCTCGGCATGCCCCTGGCGGCCGTTGGTGTAAACTGCCTGAGAACGAGAATAGCAAAGTAGTTTTTTGTGGTATAGTATGCTTTATGCATAACAATATTCCTAATAACGAAAACGATAGTTTAAAAAATGCTATGAACTCAACCTCGGATAATAACTTACTTGTTCTCGAGCTACTGCTACGGAGGCTGCACACTCCGTCTCGGCGAAGTGAGGTTGGCGAACGCACTCGCCGGCAAGTGCGCTTTGCAGCGAGTGTCACTAAGCATTCCCGTGTGACAGCGTGTGAAAGACACTAGCGGCGAAGTGCACTCCCTCAAAGTGCACTTAAGTTGTCCTGTGTGACAGGGGTATAAGTGTCACTCCATGTCTCGAGGTGCACTCCCTCTAAGTACACTCCACTTGCTCGCTTGAAAAGGGCATTAGTAAACCCATGGTTCGCAAAGTTCCAAGTACTGCTAACCAGCAAGGATAAACATTTACTTTTAGAGCACACAAAATATTAAAGAATGGCTTAGCTTTATATAGAGGAGTATTTGACATAAATGGACCTTTTTCCAAACACCACGGCTTTCCCTGGTGGCAAAGTGTGGCGACAGGGTGCAGCAGCCAACATGCGTCCACAGGAATTAACAAGACTCTAATGCGAGCGAGTTGGTTTATGATCTCAAGCCAGTTTTCTCAGAGTGAGACGGACGAGGCCGAAAAGACCGAGACACGTCTGTATCTTATTGCGTCTCGGTCTTTTTGTCCTTGTTCATTTCGCGCTAAAGAAACTGGCTCAAGTTCAAAGGAATGTGAAGGCGACGTGCGAAATTGCATTTTTTTTCCGAACCTCTTGCCTATACATGGTGATCAGTTGGGACATGCTACTGTGCATACTGTTCAACCTTCGGAAAGCATTTCACGAGGACTTTACAAAAGCATGCAACAGAAGCACAGAAAAGGTGGCCAGCGAGTCTTCTATCTTGAAGGCTATGCTTTGCCGCCCTGCAAACGCCAAACAGGCGTAGCTCTCAAACTTAGCACGATGATTGCCCACAAAGGTAAGGGAGCAGCATATTTCCCTTACTAATGAAACAGTTATAGTGCTATAATGACCGAATATATGCCGATTTGATGTGAATTTTGACTTTTTTTTCTCACGTTCGTGCATTTGTATTGAGGATTGCAATCTGAGAAACGGTTGGGAGAAATCAGGAAGCTTACACATTGGCTGCTGCCTTAAAACAGCATAATAATATTAGTTGAGGTTTTACATCCTAAAACCACAATATAATTATGAGGGACACCGCAGTGGAGGGCTCAGTTTGACAATCTGGTGTTCTTTAACGTGCACGTAACTCTAAGTACACGGGCCTCTAGCATTTTGCCTCCATCGAAACGCAGCCACAGCAGCCGGGATTCAAACCCGCAACCTTCGGGTCAGCTGTTGAGCACTGTGACTAGACCGCCATGGCGGGTGACCTAAAACAGCAAGAAAATGTTTCCCGATGCTGTCACGACAGCCACTCAATGGCTGTTGTGCACACAACAGCGACGCCAGCGTGCTTTCATCAGGGCTCTTGGACCGGCCATCGCTAGGGGGTCACATGACTTTAGGAAAAGGTCCATTCACTCAGAAAAGCCACAACCATGACGAGGCCTCACCTTGGTCACCATGATGACCACAAACTTCTTTTCGTCAATGTCATATTCGCTCATTTTGGAGTCATCGCTTAGGATTTTACCTGTGAAAGAACAGGAAAAAAATGCATCATGAATACGTTGCCGGTGCTGGTTGGCCATTTTTCAATGGCTCTTTATGTCATGCACGAAGTCCTTTTTTTCTTTAATAAAAGGTTTCTAGTGCGTCTGGTATTAAAGGGGTGCTTCATGAAGTTCAGCAGTTGCAAACAGAAAAGCAAAATGTGTACAGATCATGGAGTGATATTGCATCTGTAAGGCATTTCATCAACGTGCAATGGACATTACCTACTTTTCAAATCAGCTCACACCTCATGCAGGGTTGCCAGGTTTGGCTACTTTGCACCAATTTGTCAACTTTTTTTGGGCCAGTGGCGGCAGAAAAAAGGTCTTGGCTACTTGGCTCCTTTTTGGCTACTTTCTTGTTCCCTCAATTTGAGCCCAGTTGTCAACATCTGGCGGCATCGCAGCTGCTGGCGTTTGTGTATGTGGTGCCAAAACATGGCAGCCAAAGTGTGCTTCCAGCTCCTAAAATCTTATTTAGCAATTTGATTACGCACATAATGAACTTTAGTTAAAAGGGTGGCTCAGTGGCCTAAGCAGGGTAAGGGCCAATAGTGGCGATCATAAAATAAATATAAAAAGTCCACCCTTATAACCTGCCAGTCAAGCAGGCCTCGCGCACGAAAAAAAAATTGTTTTTGGATACCTGGCTGGGACTCAGGGAGAACTGTTTCATGAGGCCTTATTTTGCAGATCACCTACTGCTGAACGCGGCTTTAAACCACAATTTGAAGAGAATAGTAATATAATAATATCTGGGGTTTGACGTCCCAAAACCACCATATGATTATGAGAGACGCCGTAGTGGAGGGCTCCGGAAATTTCGACCACCTGGGGTTCTTTAACGTGCACCTAAATCTAAGTACACAGCCCTCAAACATTTTCGCCTCCATTGAAAATGCAGCCGCGGCGACCGGGATTCGATCCCGCAACCTTCGGGTCAGCAGTTGAGCGCCATAACCACTAGACCACCGTGGCGGGGCGAAGAGAATAGTAATCGAAAGCGCTCCACATCTAGGACGGTCTGCTTCCATCGACATCAGAAATCGGATATCAGACATTTTAAGGAACACTGAAAAATCGGGACGCAAGAGGCGAAGGCGGCAACACAAGCTCTCACTAACAATAGTTGTTGGTGAGCGCTTGTGTTGTTGCATTCGTGTCTTGTGTCCTTGTTTTTTAGTGCTTTCTTTAGAATGTCGTACTAACTCACCCAACAATCAACCCTTCCAGGATATCCGACAAACTGCTTGTACCATTTCTTAGGCTTAGGTATGGACTGCGACTCTGGACTCGTCATCACGGCGAAAGAAATTATTGTGAAAGTGGCTACAATTTATGCTTCAATGTCAGCAACTGTGATTTTGAGCGCATTCGTCATGCCGTAGAATCATTTTTATTGGCGCAACTTCTTGTCATATTAAGAAAAGTAATGCAAGACATGTGAAGAGAGTCATTTTTGCAACAGCGCAAGCACTTCATTGTCATGCAAGAAATCAACAATTTATGTTGAAATCTCGGCAATTCTGATTTTGAAGTGATCATGCTGCAGATATTTACATTTTCACCAAAAGGCTTTGGCACTTAGTCATTTAAATAAAAATGTCAAAGTGGTTTTCACACATGCATGGCTACTTTTGGCTAGTTTTACTGCCCTTGGTTCAAGGTGGCTACTTGCTGGCTAGTTTTTCCAATTTTTTGGCTATTTTTTGTCTTTTCGACCTGGCAACCTTGACCTAATGTGTTACTGTTGCACTTAAAATAGTACTGGCATGTAAATTTTACGTCTTGTTTTTTCCATCTTAAGAAGTAGCTAACAGCCTCTTATCCCACTTGAAACTACGTTTGCTGATATGTTTGCTCGAACTTGCGATGGTTAATTATTCGGACATGTTTCTATTCGCCCGGAGATCGAGCGGAGTCGCCGTCTGGCAGCTTGTGACTGAACCACACCTAGTGTGGATAGCGCCCTGCGTCATCTGCTAGCCGCGGCGTGTTTGCAAGCGCACATACGTCATGCAAGTCCTCGAAAGGCAGTTTGTTCCGTTGTGTTAGCACAAGCTTAACTTCGTGTACGTATAGACCTTTTCGCAGGAGAGAAAAAAATGCTGCCATGCTGGGCTGTGCGCGGCAGTACAAAGGCTGACGTCACAGCCTCGGCAGTGCATTTTTGGGGGGTCATGGCTATTTAGCGCAGCCCTGAGAGAATTATGGAGGTGCCCAGAGAGCCGTCTGTGAAAAGGTCTATAGCCATCACCATGTACAGAAGCATTTGGCCTTGCCAGGTTGCATATGCATTGTAATAAGACCAGTGAGTGCAGTTGTGGAGAGTGCAGTGTGTGATCGTCGTACAGTGCGTTCGCCAGAATCATTGGGCGCCGCTTTGTGGTTCAAGCACATCGTAATGCACTTGGCGCTGTTCTGAACATGACGAGTAGCAAATATCGTATGAATGCAGTGTTTTGGCGACCCAGTGGTAAACAAAAACAAGGCTCTAAGCCATGCACTTGCGCGACTTTCATTTATCGGTTACGTGACGAGCTTTATGTGCTAAAGATGTCCTTTTATTGTATAGTCATGGTCACATTCCAACAAGTGAAGTCTGACTCTTCGGTACTCAAATATTCCCCTAAAAACAATAGAAAATTGGAAAAACACCGGTGTATTTCAATTTAGGTTTGCATTAAAAAGACCGGATGGCCTTACAAGCCTTTGTAATGCCTTAAAATTAATGCCTTGTAAGTAGTGCCTTACAATCGTATCGTGGTAATTTCACACAAAACCTCTTTTTTATTTTTCAATATCTTGAGCTTTTGTGTGGCGTTATAGATTGGTGGAAGGCAGCAGACATCATTGGCTAGAAACAGACACACTTTTGTCCTATAAATTAACCGCATCTTTGTTGCATCACTGTCATGCAGGTAATCAATCGAAGAAAGCTCTGTGCTGAACTGTTACGTTTTTACACTGTTACTGGAATAAAACAAGGGCGTACACGTGAAGCATATTCATAGCGCTAAAGCGCTGATAGCCACGTAGCTTTTCTCACTATATTTCTTATCAACTGTCCATATGTCATGGAGAACTGCAGAAAAAAAATACGGGCGTGTTTTGTGCACACAGTGCGCTAGGTGCTATTCGGTAGCCCGATAAGCAAGAAGTAAATATACGCAATTAGTTCAGCCACGCAACAGTAGTACGCAGTGGGCGGAACACAAGCTAAACATGTACAAATAAAACAGCAAAAAAACGTTATGAAGTGCAAAAACGCATACTATCACCGAAGACGAGTATCCTGTTCATTGGCAGGTTGTGCTTTCTCACAAATAATATTAACGTTCGGCGGGCTTCGTGCATCGATTCGGCAATGGAGAACGCACATATACCAGTAGGCTGCAGTCAACGCGTTTTATTCACCGGCAATCGGCTCAAACCGCTCACAGTGAAGCGCCACTGTGTAAATTTGTACACACGCCGCCGACCGCCTATCCACACTAACCCAGCGACAGTGCTGCCACCTGTAGCCCAATCTTAGGGCAAATAGCGCCCAGTCCCAGTTGCAGTTTTCGAGAGCGCTGAGGGAAGCGGGACCTAGCGTGGTTTGCAAACACTGCTGGTCATGTGAACATACATAGCAGTGACACACACACCATGCACACCACACACAGCGTCGTGTGCATGTGAGCACCGCATTGAAAACTGCGCGAGAGTTTGCATGCAAGTAGCATGGCAGCAAACACGAACTAGTGATGTAGGCAATTGTTGGTTGTCTACGCTCAAGCCAAGTTGATGCCGATGTTGTGAGGTGCTCTGTTTTGCATACATTGTGCAGCACAGCTGTGTCGCACCGTGCATGGCGTTGTGGCTTAATCAGGATGCCCACACGAGCACTGTTTCATGTGTGGAATAATTCTTTGTCCGTAATTGTGACTTTGGTGGCCTTACGATCAAGCTGCACGTTTTCACGTGCCAGCGGTGCGATTTCCAGTTTAGACACCGTCAAACCCAAGGCTCGGGCGTAGTTTGGCACTGTTTACGTCGATTTTATCCCAATGGCAAAGTAAATTCAATTTGGTGCACTTTGGCGCAGTTGGCACAGGAGTGGAATCCTTGGAAATATATCCTAATCTATATTAATCATTCATATTATGTAAATGATTGTGCGTAATCACACAAGTCTACCTCGCAAGTTTGAAATTTTGAAATTTTTTGAAGTTTGAAATTTTGAAGGAGACGTGCCACGGGCACGTCACCTTCAAAATTTTGTGTCAGCAACACAAAACTTAGGGACACTGAAGACAAAAATTGTTCTCAGATTGGTCGGGAAACTACTCTCTTGTGACACCAAAAGTGTCACTCTTGAAATGAAAAAAAAAAAAATGCTAGCAAGGAAACATACAAGGTTAACTACAGGGGGTGATGCCACCTTCGAGGTTCCTACTCCAAAACGTCACAGACTTTGGTGGTTTCTGCTAAGGCCTATTTAATTATTGCTGTGACTGAGTGATGAGACAAGGTAGCATTAACAACAACTGTTTAATGTGTGAAGAAAAGTAAGTAACGCGGCTGCAGGCTGGCTTTGCAGGCATGGTCTGAGAGGGTGCAGCCCTTCACAGTGTCTCATGTGACAGTTTCCCCAATCGCGTGGTGCGGATCCATAATACGGTGTGGCAACATACTCTCTCCTTGTGTTCTTTCAAGTGGCCCTTGTCACAGGTTAGGCCAACATGAGAGCTCTCATGACTTGTTCGCTTCTTGTTATCGCTGCAGATGTATGTTGGTACGTCGAGTGAGATTTCCAGCCATGCTCACTGCATACGAACGAAGCGCGTGAGCTGCTCCGTCAATGGTCCTTGTGGTTAGAGCACCGGGCAGGATGCAGATGACTGTCTGCAGTTGAGCAGGATCTCTCCCATAGGTCCTGTGTCACTGACTGTATTCTAAGCACCGTTTGAGCATGCAGGCTTTGTTTTGCTTCCTAAATGTCCTGGTGCTCCCGTATTCTTGGTGCCACGGGCACGTTGGTTTTTAGGTGCCTTCACTGAGGAGTTCCACAGGTGTGAAACCCTTTCCTGGGGTATCTGTATGAGCGAGCAGAGCCTTGTGTATGTTTGCTGATTTCTTGAGCAGCTGTTTAGCAGTCTGAACAGTTCTTTCTGTAGCGTCGTCGCTCTGAGGGAAGTAGGGGCTGCTGGTTATGTGACATCATCCCCATTGCTTCACAAACACGCTGAACTGTGCCGAAGCAAATTGAAGGTCATTGTCCGATCGTATGACCACCCACGGCTGCTGGATGAAAAAACTGTACAGCCGGCCGCGTGCTCCGAAAGTGGCGTGACAGGGCTAGTTTATCGGACCACTGCTGCGGTGCCACCGGAGGATGTGCGGCGTGCTTGCAACAGTTATGCTTGAGCGTGTGCACCTTCATGTGACAATCGAAATCTTCCCTTAATGTCCATATAGTGTGAACACATCGGTTAGTTCCCGATATTGCTTGTAGATACCTGCAGCTCTTGTGGAATTTTCAGTGTTGCCCAAGATGCAACTTTGCACACTGATTGCTTTTTTGCAGAACTAATCGTGGGCATAATGGCACACATGCTCCTTTCTCTCTATGTTTTATGTTACCGGCCCACTGCACGTGTAGCTGCTGCCTTGCGCAAACTGCACCAGAATGTCTGAGAACAATCAAGATTATTTTAGGCCGTGCATCGGACTTCTTGCGTCTGGACTTTGGCACGCGAAACCCTCGATGATTGGCCTCACATGTGAAAATTTGTTCGCACTGTGCAGTTGCCACTGCTACACCACCCCTGTCGTTCAGAAACTCCCATCGTTAAGGCACGCAGTTAAAACGCTGCTGTAAACAGGTGCCTGTAGATTTTTGGGCCTGGAGCACTATGACGATGAAGCACAACATTACCATTGTAGTCGTGCCATACAACTTGTAGTCTTTCGGAAGCAGTCACTCAACGCGTGATGTGCTGGACAACATGAGCAGATTTTATTTCTTTGTTCTTTCTTTCAATTTTCAACAAATTTTTTTGTATTCGATTCGATATTCAATATTTTTGGCCGCTATTTGGCACTATGTTAAGGATTTCCCGTAGCCTCACGCGGGGCCCCCAACCAACAGTAGCCTCCCGCTGGGTCCCCAAAGACGAAACATCTCAGCGTTGGGACACAAGTCCGTTTTCTACAGGGTCGTAAAGCGTCTCTCACAGCCCCCCACCGCAGGCACGCAGTCCTTCCCTCCTGTCAACGTAACTGTACACCACACCGCCCTCTCAGGCACGGCAGAAACCGCGCGACGGGGTTGTGGGGCTTTCCTGGAAAGGCATCTGGACTGCGCACGTGGTGTTCAACAAGTGGAAATGGAAGCAAAACAGAAGAATTACCACGAGGGTGAGAGAGTGGCCGGTGCGGGGGAACTTCGAAGACGAGGCAGAGACTTTCGAGACACGAACCAAGAAACACGTCTCAAGACAGTTGTAAATTCTGTAAATAAACTTCTTGTTCTAATTGTAATCGAAGCTTTCGTAACACTATTCGATTCGAGACTATATTTCACTATTCGCACACCCTTAATAATTTTCAAAGGGGAAAGCGCAAAGTATGCCGCTACGATTGCAAAGGATCACACGTGAATATGTACTCTGTAGATACCCTTCCGGCACTGTGGTCAGCAGCACTGACCACTTCGTGGAAACTTTATTACAAGCAGCAATTTCTTTTTCATGTGTCCGCTATGTTCTTTGTAATCTCTTCTCAGAATTCTTGCGTAAAAATTGCATAAAAATATTTAAAACAGAGACAATTTGTGTGCTCAAAAGAATTAACCTCATGCTATCAGCGCTGGGCCACCACACCTGATGGAGAGCCACAGTGGTTCAAATTTGTGTTTTCAAGGACTCGGGATTGGCCTTCCGATTAAAAGAAAAGAAAAAAAAAAAGCCGGCACTTGAAGAACCTATACAAATGTTGCTGCAGAAATGATACCCAAGTACGAGCCACAAAAGTATGGCTGTTTTTGCGCAAGGAAATAAAGAGGGAAGGGGTCCAGGGGATCGCTACTACGAACGATACTACGTGGGCATTGGTTGCCAGCGCAAACAGTCAAGAGACTGCCCCTCTGCAAGGGTGCACAATTCATGGCAATAATACTCCAAGTAGTGCTGCAGAAGCATAGCAACACACTCGCATATTGCAAAAAAAAAAAAAAATCTGCCAAGAAAGATGAAAGTGTCTGTGGCACCCATTTCACACACATGCCATTATCTCACAATATTCTTGGGCCAAAGTACAGATATCTGAAACCTTGACCAAAAGTGGAATGAAAAGTTCACTGCGAGACCATTTCACAAGCTTTGCACGAGGCTGCCATGCTGCCACATAGGCCCTTTTCCCAAAGTAAGAACCTGCAACAACTTCTTAAAGAAACCCCGTGGCACGTCATATGACGGGAGCGATGTATACTGAGGCAGGTATCACATTTTGTTGTGTTGCATGCGATTTCCGTTTCTTCTACTCTACGCACGGATTTCTTTGTTGGCTGAGTGGAACCCAAGCGTGAGTGCAGTGAGCATGTTGCTGCCCAAGCAATGCGACGCTAGAAAGAAAGTCCCAATTAAAGAAGCGGAGAAAGGAACATTGTCTAAAAATTTGGCATCTCGAGGTATTCAATGGTTGTCAAAAACAAGCAGAGGGTGCAATGTCGACTCTACAGTACCAATTCTGCTGACTTGGCGCACCAATATGGCTATGACATCAGATACCAGAGCATGCCAAACGTCCGCTTGTGCGTCACCAAAGGAGCCACAGAGCACAGCGGCCATGGAAACGTCATGATAGCTTGCACGAGCACGTGAAGAGAAGCTCACATCGTGTCGTGACATCGGGGTACAGTAGAAAATGAAACTGTCCCTTGAAAGCATGCTGTAAATAATTTTTTAGCGTGCACTCACACTTACCAGTACTTGAGGGCTTGGCCTTTCATTTGATGCAAGAAAGTAACCATAAAAGTTTTCGCGTTCAAGAAGGGCCAGTTGGTACCACATGCAGAACTGCATGTGCTCTCCTGCACAACAGCCTGAGAGTGAAGATAACAGGAAACTACGACTTACCTGCATATATAAGTTTTTGGCAGTGTGCGGGGTAGTCCTTGCCTTTCTTCTCTTCTATCCTTTCTTTGAATACTTTCACCTGGACGAGAGGAGGAGCCCAATGTAAGTGCAAAGTTCCTTTTCTAGGCAATGGTTGGCAGGACAAGTCTCAATATGAAAAAAAAAGAACAAAAAAAAAAACAGGCCAGCGCAAAAAGCGCAGCACAGTCACAGCGAAAGCTGGAAGAGTGGTATTTCTAGAGCTCGTTATAAACTCTCTTGGGGCTACAATACAAGTACACTAGCAAGGTACCCACTACGCCATAAATCATAATTTTTGTGAAGTTGGGAAGCACCCACTACGCCATTATTCATCATTCTGCGGAGAAGCGAGGCACCGGCCACACATCTGTAAGGCATTATGTGCACTTTGTTGATGCGATGGCTGATGACAAAGAATTATGACTGAGCCTTTTGTAATGGGCTGGAAGCTCTAAACGACCCACTAGTTATGTAATTCGTATTGTGTGATGGCCAGTCGTTATTTCACTCTCCCACCACGTTATATAACACATATGTTAACGTGAGAAAAAGAGAGAGAGAGAGGGAAAGAACTTTATTAAGACCCCGAGGAAATGGATCATGGGGGCCTTTTGGGCTTCCTTGGCAACCAATAGAAGTGCACTTGGGAGGAACCCACTACGCTATAAATCATAACTTTTTAAGAATGTGGGGGTGCTATATCACTCTGTAAAGGCGACTGCTGTAGCTTGGGCGCGGCCACTGTGTTTGGAACACACGTGTTGTGTCGCGGTGCACGGACATTCTTGCCACATGTTCTTTTGTAGAGCTTGTGTAGCTGGTTGTTTTAAGTCTTTTTTCCGGGATATGTGTTTGATTTAAGGTTGGGAGGATGTGGGGGTGCTATATCACCCTGTAAAGGCGACTGCCGTAGCTTGGGCGCGGCCGCTGTGTTTGGAACGCACGTGCTTGGTGTAAGCCGAGGCGTTCGTCCAAGGTCAGTGATGCGCTTTGCTGTAACCAGAGTTTAGCGCGGTGGCGCCGGCATCGCCGCCGCGAATTTAGGCCGGCGCATAGAAACAAAAGTGAATCTCTCTTTTTGGGGTGTGACAGCGCGCGCGGGTGGACGTCTCCTCGCGGTGGGTCCGGGGACGGTACCGCGGCTCGGTGCCCTCGGACCCTCGTGGTGAGTCGTGCATCTGCGGCGCCGCATTTGTATTGTATTATGTTGTCTTATTTTATGTTTTATCTATGTCCTATGTTATATTGTACTGTATGTCTTATACCATCTTGAGTGTGCGTTATATGTTTCCCAGTATTCATTGTTAGCGTGTTACTTGTTTACTAATTCGGCCGGCGAGCTCGCCTTACGTAAAGAAGTGTGTTAATAAACTTCAGTGTTTTGTTGCCCGACCGCGTGAACTGTCTCCGTGTGTTCCGAGGGCGGCAACGGTTATATCGCATCAGACCCCACAAGAAGTAGGGAAGCAGCCACTACGCCATTTTTCATCATTCTGCAGAGAACTGTGGTACCCGCTAAACGCCTATAAAGCATTATGTGCACTTTGTTGACACTGTGCCTAATGGCGATGAAGAATTATGGCAGAGCCCTTTGTAATGGCTTGGAAGCATTCACCAACCTACTCGTGGAATTCATATTGTGTGACGCCTGGTTACAGAATTCACGTTGTGTGACGCCTGGCTGTTCTTTTACTCTTCTACCACACTATATTACATATGTTAATGTGATTCGTCCCCAACATGAAGCCTCTATAGGGTCTTCTCGCAAATCAGTTTCAAGCACTGGCATGGCTGAGGTAGAATACTGGGCTTCCACACAGAGGGCCCACGTTCGAACCCCGTTCCATCCTGGATATTTTTTGTTTAAATTTCGCGCGATAGCAGTTACGGACACCGGCGGTGGCAGACAACTACGGTGCCAAAAACGGCCTTTGTTGTGATCTCATAACAGCTTTTGCTGTAAAACACATTTTAACGACACAGCGTTGACAAGAAACTAATAGAGGGGGGGGGGGGCAATTTGCTGTTTTAAGAGAGTTGATTGTTGGGCAAGTTGGTACACAGTTACCCACAAAGAAAGCCACTGAAACGTGGAGATAGGAAAAAAACTGAGAGGCAGAAGGCAGAGAAAATTATGTGTGGCACGGCAAAAAAACCTCAGTCATGGAAAAAACCACCTTCTTAGCGTGGAGTAAGGTGAGGTTGTTGTGAGATATGGCATGTCAAGCCATATCTCACCTGTGCTGCTGGGGTGGTACAGGATTTGTATAAGCTTTGGAAAAATATATTTATTAGAGATATTGCTAAAATGCCTCAAAAGCCTTAAAAAAAATTAGCGCAGCTTGCACTGGAGTCGCAATGCTAAAGAGACATCGGAGCTGACGGGCACTATGTAGTCCTGGCTTTTGCTGTTTTGCGAAGTTTTGCAAATTTTCCCCGTCGTTTTTCCTCTATTTCTTCTTCTCTCTGTTTTTGTCTTCTTTTCTCCGTTTATTTATAAAATATTCATTTGTTTATTTCTCTCTTTCTCTCTAGTTTTCTATTTCATCCCTTTCTCTCTATTTCTTCATCCTTTCTATCCTTTTCTCTATCTCTCGCTCTATTTCTTTATCTCTCTTCCTTTCTCTCTTTCTCATTCTGTCTGGCTATGCTTTACTCACTCCCCTCCTCCTTTCCCTCATCCTCACATCTATCCTCCCCACGCGCACTTCCCTTTCCCATCCCTTGCTACACTATACTACACAAGGCTAGGCTATGCTCTGCTAGTGTGCCTGGCATAAGTCGGCAAAAAAATCACAGCATATCCACGGAGTGAATGATGATGAGTGGGCGAAGCTGCGGAGGTTCATCGGTAAACCGTGAATCTTCCGTGAATTCTGCCCAGTACATCATCACCGACGTGAGATCGGGCGCGTTTATACTAAAGGTTCGATGAGTTATGACGACTTGCAGCTCACTTTAATTTTACATGTACGCTGTGAATTTTCATTGTTTAGAAAACCACTGCTTAGAAAACATCTGGCGTCTTTCGTTAAGCAGCTGGCGTCTTTTCGTTTTGCTTTAGAAACATCTGGCATTCTTTCGTTTTGCTTTTACAAAACATCTGGCGTCTTTCGTTGGTTTATTTCATCAATCAACGGCGTTTTGAACAAAATTTTTATTGTTTAATCACGCACAGGAGAAATCTCACCAGGCACTACCTTGGAGGTAAAGAATGGCTGCTAATGGGAATGAGAGACAGAAGAAGTCGGCTTTTAGCTAACGCTGCGAATTTTTTATTGCTCAACAACGCACAGGAAAAATCTCCCACCGGCACCACCTTGCAGGTCAAAGCGTAAGACTGGTTACATACTACGCTACGAGGGACGAACGGGTGCCGCTATAAGGAGCTTCGCCCCTAAAATGTGGAGCTCACTCAGACTCACTCACGAAACATATCTTGCCCTTAGGGCTCACTGCGAAACCAAAACTGCGACTGGGAGCTATAAAATAGTCTCCAAATAATTAACAGTCACGCGATAGAGCAAACAAGCTTTCCAGCCTTGATAAGTGGGTCATTAACTACTTATTGCAACAGAAAAAACAAGACGCAAAATTTCGGTGTCAGTGCTCCTGCAACAGCGCAGAGCTCCGATATTGAGTTCTCGTTAATTTGTGGCAGCACAGTGAGGTTTGCTGACCGTTCGGCAATGGATGACAAAAGAAACAGCCACATTTTCTTGGTCCGAAAGTATCGCCAACGACATCAGCTCAGCCTCTCCGTGGCCTCTCCTTATGGAGACGATAGCAGACGATTCCGCGACGGTGCCCAACAGAAAATGGCGGGTGCACCCAGTGATGCCGGAGCACCAAGCACTAAGAATCAAAAAAAGCTTGTGAATCGGAGAAGACGGCAATGGCTGTTGGGACGTTGCCTCTTACATCGCCTAAAAAAAGATTGGCAGAAAATACAACGTGAATGTAATATGTTCCACCAAAAGAAAACTTAGCCGTGTGTGCCCTGCGGTTGGGCGTATATATAGCAAGGAAGTAACAACACATGTCGGACAATTAGGACATTGCGTAAATGTTCAACTCCGTGAACATCATTCTTCTTTAAAATGCAGACCAAGTAGCCACCTGTCCCTTCACTGCGCAGAATGCAAATGTACCTCTTGTTTTGATGACACAACCATATTATTTCAACATGGTGATCGAACAGCTAAGAGGCAGCCGAAGCTTTTTTCATTGCAAGATTGGGAGATAAGTGCATAAGCCACCCATCTTTATCCCTGTCGGATAAGGAACTAGCTTTGCTGGTTTCAGGGTTGTAAGCGGTGAAAGTGAATTGTAGATTAGTTTTTGCTGTTGGACGGAGTCCTTGCGCATGAGCAGTTGTATGTACAGTACAGTCCACTGTTACAGGGAACACTCCAAAGAACACCTTTCATTTTGCTGGCCCTCTAACAGGAAGCGGACAAGGAAACATTGTTCATACACTGCACGAGTCTGTCAAAAAGAGCCTGAACTGCCAACCACCAGTAGTTTTATGCAAATCTAAGCCACTATGTTTTTGCAAGAGAGCGAGATCCAAACATGCCCTGCACGCAAGTGTTCCCTTTAACAGTGGACCTGTCTGTACATACCGTAAAATCCCGAGCAAGCGCCCCCCCTCCATTTTTCTGGAGATTTGAAATATCCGCCAAGGACCGGACAAGCACCCCCTGCTTTCCTGCCATTTTCCCTGCTTCATTCATTGCTTTTATTCGCTTGACGAGCGCTAGTAACAACAGTGAACGCATGCCTATTCAGTAACGCATTTCATTGGAGGCACGCGCAACTCTTCCGCCGCCATCTTGAATTTTGATCCGTGACCCCTGCTTGAGTGTCCATCAATCATTTCCACTGAACTAGAGCCACTGTGGTACGATTCTCAAACAAGCACTACGACAAACTGGGATCCCAGTCGTTGTGACTGACAACCAAGCTTATTCACAGCAGAATACTTGCTGTATGAGGACTGTCTCATCATCAGCCAAACTAGGCCCACAGGCCACACCCATGTTTCTCCAATTAATCCAGTCCTGTGATTGTTGCGGCCACGTTATATCCACAACCTCCTTCATCTCGCCGCTCTCTCATGTGCTTGCCTTTTGTTGAAATTCACTCTGTTACACTTAATGACCTTGCCTTCTTGCTGCATGACCCTGTGCACACTCCTTCCTCCTGGATGTCTTAATAGACCTCATGCAAAATTGCTGCCATCTGCCGGAGGTTTGACGAAGCTACCGCTTCGGCACCATGTTGAAGGCTTGTGTACGAATCTTATTGCTGTCACTGCTATAACTTCTTGCTTGTATCTGCTTTGATAGTAAGCGATCGGAGCATAAAAATGTCAGACGAGTGTGTAGGGCCTGTACACGTTACCGGCATTTCCTAGTCATTACGTTGACAATTATTACGTGTAAAGAACTGCCTCACAATGAGAAGAAGGTGCAAGTTTGTCACCGAGTCACATGTAAGCCTGTCGTCGTTGTGAACGAAGCTTAGCGCTACGTCTAAATGTCATGTTTGTAGTGTAGGATGGTTGGGAGGAGGCTTTAGCGCGCGACACGGCTAGGTACAGCAATGACGGTAAGAAAGTGCTGTTGACCCATTTCAAAGTGTATTTCATAAGGGACAGCCTACGTTGACCAGATGTATTGTGCATTTATACTTAAATAAAACGTTGTCCTCTTTTTTATTTTTGAAGCTAAAAGTCATTCGCTGTTGTTGTGGCCGACGGATGTTATGTATAGAATTACCGCACGGTTAAAATGTAAAAAAATTCCGCTTCTTACGCACGTGAAAAGTGAACATCAAACGTGTTAGTTGCTCCAAGAAGTAGGTGCGGTTAGCTGGTATTTTACTGAATATCCTTTCGACGTGTGCTCGTAAATAACATGATACGCTAAGAATGTTTGCGTTCACATCATCCCTTTCGGGGCCTACTAGCACCTTACAATTTCAACCCATTTCCGAAGGCACTTTTGCGTCGCCAACTGAACGCTTGCGCAACCAATGGTAGCACACCCACGGTCGAGTGCAACACATTTGCCGGAACAGCATTTTCAATTTTTTTTTTTAGTTTCATCAAAAAGCGCCACACAAGCATCTGTTAACATTTTGTAGCACACAGGGGTGGATACAGGTTTTTTCTTAAAGGGGGGTCAGCTTCTGGGAGAGCCTGATATGTGCTCTTAGGGTATAAATTTAAAAATAAAGGGGCGGGGGGGGGGGGGTCAGGCGACCTGAGCCGCCCCTCCGAATTTCGCAGTGATAGCACATGAAATGCTTGAAAAATAGCCAAATAGCCACAGTGAAGCAATACGCATGCAAAGCATCCCACCAAAATCTACCTTGTTAAAATCCACACTCGAAAACAAACTTTCAACACGTTCCAGCACAATCGGTCCATTCACTAAGAATCGATGATGCGCTCTAGCTACCTGTTAAACATTTAATTCTTATTGTAATGTAATAAACAAAGTAATGGTATCAACAGCAGCGCAGGCATGCAGCTTTGAAGCTCGTACACGAAGCCAGTCTGCCTGTGCCTGCAAGCACACGGCGCAAAAACTGTGGTTCCGGCATGACACGAAAGAGCATTCTCTGATGAGTGCCGATGCTGTCACATACCGCATCTATTAAGAACTGCGAACGTAATCATGGCGTTAGTCATAAGCAGTAGCCGGAGCAACAGAACGATCTGCCGCTTGTCGTGGGCCGCGAGCAGGGCTGGGCAAAGATACTTTGAAATTGTATCGCGATACGATACAAGATACTCCGGCAAGAAGTATTGGAGATACAGATACAAGATACTACCGCAATAATTGTATTCGATACGATACTTGCCAATTGTATCTTAAGATACTTCGATACATTCGCAAATTTGTTATTATAGACCCCCATAGCGTAGTAGCGAACGCGTATACACAAAAAGGTTTGCTTGAAAATTTCTTTAATGTGACCAATTTTGTTTCACTTTAATTAAATATCTGTTAGTATCTCAAAAGTTTTGTCCTTCTTGTTCAAAGTGCATTAATTTACTTCCGACAGAATTTATTGGGGTTTGTTTCGGCTGCTTAACAGGACAGCTGTTCACTGACAGCGGCTCTTGTTTAACATTTTTGTAAGTGATGAGAGTCGCTGCTCAGCCTGCCGACCAGCTAGCCGGTCGCCATCTGATCACAAGAACTTCAACAAGAAGCCTTCGCTCGATGGCGCAAATACCTGTGTGGAGCTTTACCTTGTCTCTAAAAGCCTGTTTACGCAATACCGAATCACCGGTGTACAGCAGCAACAACACTGCTAGCGACATTTTTCGTGACGCATTGTGTATACGTATAGAGCTCATAAAACTGCAATGACTTTTCATGTTCTACTTATATGCTGGAGTAAAACGTTGGTTATCATATACTCACTCACGTGCAATCTTTTAACAATTTTTCTTCAACGAGAGAACATGTGCACCCCAGAAACGTAATGCCTATTGTATTATCACGTAGTAGTGACGATGAAGAAGGCGGCAGTCACTCCGGTATAAACGAAACTGCTCATTGGGCAAACTTGTGCCCAGAAAACTAAGTAAACTCAATGTACAAGCAAAAGAACGCTGTACACTGATGGCGGCAATAAATGCCGTTGGCATTCGGTATTCTGATAATCGGCAGAACGCGTGGTCACATCAGCGATCGAACCTTCCAGCATTACCGCTCATGCTCGCGTAAACTCCCGAATGAAATACAGTGCTCGCGTCCTGTGCATAATTTTAATAATAATTGTTGTGGTTTTGCGTCACAAAACCACGATATGGTTATGATGGACGCCGTAGTGGAGGGTCACCTGGGGTTGTTAACGACCACCTGCGGTTTTCGACCACTTGGAGTTCTTTAATGTGCACCTAAATCTAAGTACACGGGCCTCGAGCATTTCGCCTCCATCGAAATGTGGCCGCCGCGGCTGCGATTCGCGTGTAATCTTAACAGGGCGTCTGAAACAACCGCGAAGATTTAAGATGAAACAACCGTGCGGCTTGAGCCGAGCATCCTAATAACTTTTTTGTGTTTTAAAGGGACACTAAAGAGAAACAATGAATCGGCTTAGATCGATAAATTGTGCTCTGAGAACTCCAACGTCGTTAATTTCGCCATCATATGTTTATTATTAAAGGAGAAAATCAAGCTCAAAGTTTCATTTTTAAATTTCGCGCCGAAATCTCCCCGCGTGACGTCAGGGATTTCAAAGTGTATTTATCGTATTTTGGCGCCATTGGCTCAACAAAATTACCCCAAACTTGGTATGTTAAGTCTATGGCCGCCTCAGAGGACAATTTACTTCACTTTTACCGATTAGGAGCTACGTAGCAGGCGCCGTCAAAACATGTGACGTCACGGCAAATGGTGCAGAAACTTCAAGGTGGCGTCGTCACATGGAGGAAGGAATACTAAGGAGAGGCCCTGACGTCACATTCGTGAAGCCTCCACATCGCAAACACCCGCATCGCCTCCTAGCGAAGCAGCAGCGAAGCATTTCGCGATTTCCGTCGTGACATTTACAAGCGCATCGCGTAACTTTGCAGCTTTTTTTTTTGTTTGTTTTTCGCCGTGCAAGCGGTGTAGTCGATTCACGCATGCTGCTCTTTCTGTGTGTTCTTTAAATCGCATGCACTGCGGACAGTACCGAGTGTCACTTTTCATGTGTACGTATACGTTCGCTTCATTGCTGATCACTAAGGCATGGTATTCGCGTGGGAAGCTTTCAGATGTGTGCTCTGTTGCTTGTTACTCATTCTGTCAACTCAGAACACATGTGAACTTTTGTTTTTGGCGTCTGACGCGCCGTACATAACATGCGCTGAAGGCATCGTACATTTTAGAGGCTGTGTCGTTCAACGAAAGGGCAATAAACTTTTGTTCTTATTATCGGATTACGTGATGTATGTATTGTTCGGTGTGCGCTCGCTGCGTGCTTGTGTTGTGTGCGCACTGGAATTACAAACTTTACGTGCACGATCGCGTATACAATACAGCGGTGTCTTCTTTTGGACGTGAAGTTACGTCAAATATAGGTTGGCGTTGCGCCGAATGGCTACTGCGCTCATTCCATATACACGAGCAAAGAACCGCTAATTGGGCAATAGATCAGGAAATTGGGCTACGAGAACGGAAAAGAAAGATCTAACGCCCAGCAGAACGCGTAAGTCACTGCTAGGTGAGTTCGCATACGGTGATGGAGGGGCTGAATATTTTTGATTACGGCACGTACCGGTACTTTCTGTACTGTTGCACAAAAACGCTCCACGAAGAATTTCAGCACGCAGTGCTCGCGCCTGCCACGCACGAACAGCCTGATAAACGTCTGTTTGCAATGTTTTACTACGTGCGAACCGCGCAATACGCGCTAAGTTTACGCCGGGACTACAAATCTGAGCAGAAGCGAACCACCGCGGAGAGCACGCCGCGGGGCGTCTGCTGTTTTGTTTGCCCCATACCGGTTTGTTTGCCCCATAAATCTGACGTCACTTCCGCCACACTTTTCGCAATGCATTGGGATACGATAGGGCCTCTCCTGAGTTTTCCTTCCTCCATGCGTCGCCACCCACATCTTGTTTTTGTGCGCTTTCTCGCTTACTAATTGTCTTCTCGCAGCAAGCGTGGTGCTTTTGGTATCGTGAAAGAGTGCTTCACTAATATGAGAAAAATCGCTTTGCTCTTTAGTGTCCCTTTAAACCCGATCACACCAAAATAAAGAAATGAGAGCGCGTGGCAGATAGTTGCACAAATCGTCGCAGCACACCGCTGTTATTCATGCTATTGCCACCTGTAGCTGCGATTACTAGGCGATTAGTAATAGTAAAAAAAGATTAGGGAGGCCTAAAAAAAGGAAAACAAATGTATGTAAATAAAATTGAAAAACCGTTCTGTATCAAACGTTCATCGTGAAGAAGTATTGCAACACAATATAGGCGGCACCCCTAATAGTTATGTCAAGTAAGCATGAAGTATCGCCAACTTACTTCTTAATGTAAGACAATAAAAATATTTAGTGCCTATGAAAAATTGACTGAAAAGGCTTGTTGGGATGCTCATGAGAAAAACAGGTCATTTGGTATTGAAATGTTTCTCGAACCCCTTTCCTAACAACTTTAAATTGGCATCTAGTTATTTCCATAATTATAATGCAAGGTCAATTTCGCTGTTTTGCTAAGCAATCAGCAGGATGTTTGGTACTGTATACTCAGTGCGCGCCCACATAATTACATATTTGCTTTCAAAATCGCCTTGGCAGAACAGTAAACTCAAGTGAAATATAAATGCGTAAACGGTACCAGAAATAAAGCAGACTGTTCAAAGTAAGAATAAAGCAGAGAGATTATTTTGGCAGCACGTTACAAGAGGCATATTGCTGTGACCAGACCGCAAAAAAACAGTTCAGAGCCCTAGGTAATGTACGGGACGCAAAAGAAGGACAACTAAGAAAGCAATTGTGCTAACAATCAAATTACGATTTCAAAAACTCTTTGAATAAAGATAGCAGGAACATAATATTAATAATCGTTAGGGTTTAATGTCCCGAAGCCACGGTACGATTATGAGGGACGCCACAGTGGAGGGCTTCGGAAATTTCGACTACCTGGAGTTCTTTAACGTGCACCTAAATCGAAGTACACGAGCCTCAAGTATTTTCGACTCCATCGAAAATTCGACCGCCGTGGCCAGGATTCGATCGACAGCAGGAAAAAAAATATAGGGTACACGAACATATCTTCTGCTAGGTAAACGCTTCATCTATTAGATCTAGCATCGGCACAAGTGGTGCTATATAGTTAGGATCCTATTTGCACATAAGTCAATCGCATGTAAGTCTAACTTACATACACAAAATCCTTCAAATCGCTGATGTGTAAACTCCACGAGACGCAAAGCAACCCTATGCTTCAGATTTTGTAACGGAGCACCACGCAGGACAGCGGCATCAAAATATGCGCGATAATCACTTCAAGAATTGTGGTACGCGACGCTAGACAGGGGGTAAGGGTAAGTATCATGGCACTGGCACACGAAAAAAGAAAAAAATCGAGAAAAGAAAGGCACGTGAGCTAAGCATACACATTCGCGCGCTTGTTCTGTTGAGACTAAGCGAGCGCTGCCATGTTGCTCTGCTACACCAGAAGGGACGCGCAGACGTCATCGCCTGCCCTCACTAGTGGACTCTGGCGGAAAAATAAAATTATGTCACTGCGCTTAGTTTTATTGAGGCGGTTTATAGGCACCAGTACCAGCTTGAGAAGCGGAGCTGAGCCAGCGATTATTGTTTCGTACGGTGGTGTTTCTATAGGACTATCTTGTATCTTAAGATACTCGATACGTTATTGAATGTATCGGGAAATACAGATACAGATACTCAAAGAGTATCTAAGATAGTATCTAAGATACATGTATCTTCGATACTGCCCAGCACTGGCCGCGAGGAAATCTAATAACAAAGAGGTTGGCTTCCTGTAAACCTTTTTTTCAGGATCCCAATTTCCTTAATCTGAGCAACACGGCACACGAAAATATGTCGGCACTGCTGTTCCTCAGCCGCCACACATCGATGCGTACGCTCCATATGTGCACATACGGAGCGCGCTTAGCCTTCAATATGGCAGAAATGCACACGGCGGCCAGTAGATGGCAGCAGATTTTGCATAAGGTATATTGCAATTTAGTATCAAAGGTCCTGTCTTTGCATACACCTTCAATGATGTGCAGGTGTGTGTGCCAGCTACACAAAAGCTGTAAATATTTCTTTTATTGTATTCTACGCAATGCAAGCTATTCCCCAAACTCAACTGGAGACTGTTCAAGCTGCCTGTGCGGCAATGCCTACCCGCCAAGACTGTAGACTAGCTTGGTACCCTTTGAAGCATAGAGTTTCCTAAAATGACCTAGAGGGAACTCTGGCGCTGCGATCGTTCAGCCACCATGGGAATGATGGGTAGTACACGGATTTGCCTAGTCTTCGTGCTTGTGGGCTTCGAACGCACTTGTGGCTTTGTTTATTGCTATGTTTTGGTTTTATTTCGGATAAAAGAATGGATCGTTGTGAACTTCGTGACCAGATTTTAATTGGTGAGCCTAAAGAAGTTAAAGTGGTGAAGCGAAACTGCTGATTTTTGCTGAACTTCGTTTTGCGACAAAGCGGATGCAGGCGACGCGGAGCCAAACGAAGCCGAAAGAACAAAGTTTAGACAAATCCGTGTACTACCCATGATTCCCATGCTGGCTGAAGCGCGATGCATTGCAGCTCCCATAGACACTAGCGCCAGAGTTCCCTCTAGTAAGTATTGTAGGAAACTCTATGCTTTGAAGTATGATAAATGTCGTCAAGCAGTGATTCGGGAAAAAAAACTGCTGTTACACAGACCTGCGCTGCAGTAGCTGGGAGGGGGGGGGGTGTTTAAAGCACCCCATAATTTTTCAGTTTTGCATGTGTATATATACATGCACCCACACAAACGCATATCCAAACACACAAAAAGTATGGCTGAACGCACACACCCCCAAAAATATTGCTCGCTACGCCTATCTGTCCATTTATTTGCAAACACCACAAAAACATGTGCAAATAAAGGAAAACTGCAGCTCGTTGGAAGTCTGTGTACATGCAAACTTATGGCTGACGAAAAGGTGTTAACAGTGTATACAATAGGTAATGGAACAAACAGAGGAAGGAGCACTGTGTCTTTCATTTGAGCAGCGGACATCTTTTTGCCACGACATAAGTCGTCTTGCATGGCTTGCTGTATGTGCTTGGCTTTATGTGCACAAACCTTATAAGATCGGTGTTTGCTGCTCGTATGTTGTCTTCCCTTTTAGTGAACCAGTGGCGAGCGCCCAATTTCTGTCGCACACTCGGGGATTTTGCATACACACAGACATGGCCTAGCACATACAGCTTTGATGTCAAAAACATTACAAAGTTCACTTGAACTGCGCACGCTTCTAAGCAAAATGCTGGCAGACAGGCCACAATGGGTTACATGCAGTCCTCGAACAGAAGACGGCCACAAGGCGGAGTGTGTCATGCACGGCTAGCACATGGCAGTGGGGGCACTTGACTGCGCATCGCGGGGTGGCATCTGAAAACATCGTGACTGGCGACTTCCGACAAGCGGTGTGTCGATGTCAAATTTATTGTAGCAAAGTCGACAGCTTGGTAAGGTTTCATATTATTTAAAGCAGCGCAAATCACAGGACAAGAAGTTGACACAACGAACGCATGTTCAAGCGTTCGTTGTGTCAACTTCTTGTCCTGTCATTTGCGCTGCCTTAAATAATATGCATGCCAAATTGTTTACACGACGTCTGTGATTTAGGCGACTATGCGGCGCCAATACGCGCTACGCTACGCGGGCATCAGGGTTCACGTTGGCTTCGGTGCCCGTGTAATAACTGCTTCAGAAAGAAAAAAAAAAAGAACGCGCCAGTGTGAAATACACCGTCACTATCAAGCACGTTCCGCGATTCTCCTCAGCGGCTTCGCGCAAGCAGCCACGGTTTTCAGAGGAGGCCACTCTCCCGACTAGTAGATGCGCGTCTTTTCCCCGATTGAGACTTCGAACGGCCGCGCTATTTTCGGACACGCTGAAGATATTTCGGAAGTGTTTTTTCCCCTCGGAACACTTCTGCCAGGCCACGCTCGCAAAAAGTACACATTTCGACGAGTAGAACGGGCACACCGGTTGTCGAGCTATGCGGCTGGAAAACGGCCGGTGAAGACGCCAGTCACGATCCGCTTGCTCAATGCGACGTTTTTGTTAACCCGATACGCGGCGTGCATGAATCAGCGATTTAACGGGACTACTGATGGCGTGGCTGCGACAGACGCGAATAGCAGCACTGGTGCACAAGAATTAGACTACATTTAGGGGCACGATTATTTAGTGATGCAGCAGTAGCTGCAACAGCCTCGTGAGGGGTGGCGACGCGGCGTTAGGGCATCCGCGGCTGACAGTTGGCCGCGAAACGCGTCACAGTGCCGCTCAGCGATCACCGCTGGATACATTCGACACGATCGCAACGCAGTACATTTCGCGAGCGTTTCCTACGAAACCAACAGAAACATCCACTGCAAGCCGTTTAGGCCTAGGTCGCCGTCTCTGTCAAGACATCGGAAAAAAAGAAAAAAAAAGCGCGTCACAACATATCACACTAGGGGGACCGTCGCTGGTGCGGAGCCGACAGAGCAGAATGACCGGGCTTACCGTTTCTGACGGGTCCACTTCAATTTTGAACGTCTGCTGCTGTAATGTCTTGAGGGTGACGATCATGATCGCCGATCTTTCAGGCAGCCACGGCGACGTGAAGGCTTTAGTTGGACGCGATTTAAAACTCGACCCCTTGGAGACCGACTCTCGCCAGGAGAGTACAGCTCGACCCAGACGCAGTGCCGTACTCGCGTGGTGCGTGAGCCTAGAAAACGACAGTTTCGCATGACTGCAATAGCTTGATCTAGCCAGCGCGCATCAGCAGTTAAAATAACCAGAAGTGAGAGAGAGAATAACCTTTTTTTTCGCGAATGTACAGGAAATCTTCAGGGCATCGTTGGCATCGTCTCGTGCGCCGCGCGGTGCACGAGACGATCCCACACGAAAGTGGCTCCTGCGCTATTACATTTAATGTAATAAACCTACAAAATACTAAATAAAAAGTGTTTTACGAGTTAGTTAATGTATATGTATTAATTAATTACATATTGCAAGCACTTTAAATCCAGGGAACGCTGCGAAAGGTAACAGTCGCCCGGAAGTGCTGTGCTCAAGCAGCCAATAGCGAAGCACCGAAACAGGATGTACATTGGTGACGTACTGCCGGTTGTTTTCAAGTTTTTGACGCGCGCTTTTCGACGCGCTCAGAACGCTCAGAACAACCACAACAACATGGCCAACGCAACGCGTACAATGAGCGCCTCATTGACGTTGTTGAATGTGAACGAGCCTTATGGGATCTGAGAGATAGAAATTACAAGTCCCGCGCGGTCACTGATACGGCTTGACGGCACGTCGCAACAGTGATGGGATCCACAGGTGAGTTGTGATGTTTTAGTACAAGCGATGTAGTACACGCCTAACGAAGGCGTGCTGCGCTGTCGTTCGGCGCTGGCGTGGTGTACAATTTTCCGTGATTTATGCGCAGTTGCGGAAGTAAAAGCAAGATGGAAAAACTTGCGAGACACATTCAGGCGTGTCCTTGAAGGACCGGACTCGAGCGATGAAGAGCGAGGCGCCTGCTGATGATGTGCTGGACGACTCCACAAAACGGCTCTATTTTATTCTGCTTATGTTCCTGAAGGTCACAATGGAAGGGAGGCCGTTAAGTTTGTAATCGACATTTTTACGTCAAACGTAGCGTGCAGAGAAGTTAACTTTAAGCACAGGCGTGAATTAAGTGAAATAAAATGTTCACATGAGTCGCAGCTGAAAACCTAGCGTTACATCTTGAAAATTGTGCTGAGAGACATACCACGTTTTACCTTATAGGACAAGTGGGAATTTGGAGCCCCTGCCTCCTCAGGAAACAACTCCATGTGATAATCAAACATTGGAGCAGCTTCTGGATGGCATGTACATGGAGAAGGAGGTCTCCACAAGTCAGGCCGTTGATCCCCGAGAGGCAGCAACAAGAGAACCATGTGGAGATGCGAGTGCGCGCCCACCACCACCAATAAAAAAAAAAAAGCCCAGACGTTCAAAATATGACGAAAAGATAGAAGGACTATTGAAGTTTATCACCGAGAAGCCAGACGAGCACGAACGGTTCGGTGCATTTCTAGCCGAGGTCATTTCCGGGCATAGTACGCGAGATGGAAGACGCTAATGCGTGAAAGGTTCGAACTGCGAAGGTGAAACCCACCTTTGGCATGCTTGCTGGTCTGACATGCCAAAGCAGGTAAACTTGTCGTGAATTGAAGCAGCAAAAATTAAGGCGTATAATAACAAATGACAGCGTTTCTAAAAATTTCTGGACCTGATCTATCGCGTGCGGAACGCTTAAGTCACTTTCACCGCAATACATTTGTGTCGTGCAAAAAAAGTGCACTAATAAGATCTGCACGGGAGACAAATTTTGAGCGATCCCCCCCCCCCCCCCCCCCCGATTGAGCGAACACGGCCACAGATCTCCCGAAGAACAGCGTCAACGCCACCGCGAGAAGGGAATCATAAAATATTCTGGCCCTGATCTATCGCGTCAGGACGCACTTCAGTCGCTTTCACCGCAGTGCATTAGTGTAGTGCAAAAAAAGTGCACTGATTTTGGCAAGGGGCTACTTCAGCTGTTTCTGTAAAGTTTTCAGACGCTGACGATCATACGAGTACTCGTAATTACACAGCGCGTGCAAGTGTACGTACTTAAGTGAGAAAGTGTGCTGCGTCCAGTGACAACTATAATAGGTTCTCGCCGATCTTATTGCGCTTTCTTTTTTTCTTCACTCAGGTGTACTGTGGCGAAAGTGGCTTAAGCGTTGCGCGTACTCGATGGACCAAGGCCATAAAATTTTATACATGCTGTCATTTCTTATTATATTGTTTTCTTTTCGCGGTGGCGTTAGCGTTCTTTTACGGGTGATTTATGGCCGCGCCCATTCAGAAGGATTGCTCAAAATTCGAGTCTCCCATGCAAATGTTAGTGCACTTTTTCACATGACACAAGCGTACTGTGGTGAAAGTGACTTCAGTGTTCCGCACGCGATAGATCAGGTCCGCGAAATTTTAGAACCGCTGTCTAGTGGCGTAAATCATAGGGGGGTCCTGACACCCCTTGTATTCAGGCTGGGGGGGGGGGGGGCACCTCTTGCAAGTGTCCCCCCCTGATATCTACCTTTCAAACAGCCTATTTGAAATGCTATATAGAGCACTCAATGGTGTCTTGTAATTTCATGAAATCATTCAAAGCGGTGCGACGAAGATCAGGCATGAAGAGTCAGAGCGTTTCCACGCGTCGGTGCCAGTCAGCGCCAAGATAAGAACACACGGGTCGTCGGCGTCATCACTACTAGCGCATCGTCACTCAGGATGATATGCGCCACACCAAACACGTCACAGTAGTGTCGATGTCGCAGGTTGCTGAAAGCCTCTTGAGCCCTTTGCCTTCGAAATAAAATAACTTCCAGGTGACGGACGCCATTAAAATTTGGTCAAAAATAAGTATGCATACCGAGCAATCGAATAAAGGACACATCTCGAGCTTGAAATTTTGTCAGTGCCCCTTTAAGGTGTAACTGGAACCAGTTGCAACTGGAACCAACTGGTCCCTGTTAATTCCCAACTGGGACCATTTGATCCTGCAGTTAATACCAGTTGAAATCAGTTGGATTCCCAGTTACACATTTTCACCTGGGGCAGCAAGCCTTCGACATCCTCCGCCCTCGCCTCTCTCAGCAAGCCCTTGCCTTTCGCAGCACACGCAGCCCACCCCTTCCTGCCAAGCCTTACTTTCGCCACACTGCAAGGCCACGTGATCACCGCTACCACAACCCCGGACATGAAAGCCTCGACTAAGAACAGCTTTGCTGTTAAAACAGCATCGTAGTGCTTAGGACTGCGTTGAATATACTTTTAATACCGCTACCTTAGAAAAACACTTTCGGTATCGAGGGAGCGGCTTCGCAGTGACGTGTCAACACAAGTATGACCTCACAGGAAGGCTGCAACTCGCGAAATACTAGCACCAGCGCATCATTTGCTGTCAGTCGCGTGTGGTTCACGTAAACAACGACGACTGAATTGTCGTCCAGCGACTCCGACAGTGATTTCTGCGACTTAGGCTACAGGAGACAGACTTCGCGAAACCAGTGAACTCTGTTGACTCGTCGTGATACAGTCCATTGTGGTCGGTCTGGCTTGCAGGTGCTGAATGACGAAAACCTTAATATCAAAGTAAAATATTTTATACGTGTTGTCAGGTTCCGTTGTGTGGAGAGTGTTGATAGTGCATATCATGGAAACGAAAAAATGTCCCTTTTGGGGTGCTTCAAAATAGTGTCAGTACTACTTTAATGCGAAGGAATGTGTCTTCACCGTCTGGCCCTGTTGCCTTCAGTTACTGCAAGCTGGGCAATGCAATCCCCCCTCCCCTCCCACCGAGAAAGAAAGAACATTAAAAGAAAGAAAGTACAGGGAAGAAGTTGCCGTATAGTGGTACATGTGCACCTGTCCATTGCATGCTTACAAGCGGTCGCTTAACCCAGTCGACTTTAAAAACAGTAGCAATGCTCGCGTCGCTTTGCTGGCCCTTTCCCCATGTGCTTTACACAAAACCTGTAGGGTGTTTTTAAATAACAATAACTAAAGTACTGTTCAAAGTAAATCTTTATTTGTCACAAAATCTGTGTCTATTGGAAGCATGCAGTAGCATCTACACAAACAAATGTACTCATGGGCAATCCGTGAACACGGCCACCGAGGAAAAGAACAGCAATGACAGCATAACACAGTATGTTTGGTGGTGCCAAAATGATTCAGTAGTAAATGGACACTTAAAGAAAAAAACAACATAGAAAGGCACCAGGTTGACCTTATTCAAAGCATGTTGTGCCAAGGAATGCTCCTGACCTGGTAGGTCAAGTGGTGATGCAACCAACCAGAATTTGACTGAAGCTTCTATACACGTCACATAACCCACTCAGCACTGCTTCAGCATAAAGAAAGGATCTTTGCACTTACTGTCACCTGCTAGATACCTGCTGTCTGTGTATGACAACTCCGAGTAATACCCTACTTTTGATTAAGTTACTTCACAAGATACAAGCACTTGATGCTAAGAAATTTTCAAGCATAGCTGCTACCAACCCTTCAAATAGGTGTCCTTAGCACTTATAGGTCAAATGCACGTTTCACAATGACAAAAGTCGTAATGTTAGAACAATGGAAGAAGCTAAAAGGATGCAGATGTGACATAGTGAACACATATTGATATAAACAAAGTCAACATCAAGCGACTTTTAAAACACACACACACATTAAAACGAAACATATTGATGGATGAAGGTCAAGGACACAACAACCCACAAAACACTGCTGGCTGCTGCAGTGTTCGTCAAAGGTTTCTCAACTGAAATAGGTATGCTACAACAAGCAAAGCAAGGCTGCATGCAACTTTCATGCAAAATTACAGCTGAATATACAAAGCCAATAAGGCTCTTGGAAACGAGGCTACACAACTCAACTTTTAAAAAGCTACTTGGCTGCTCAACTTGCAGTTGCTATGGCAAAATACGGAATGGAAACAACATTATCGTGCAACACTTTTTTACGCAGAAACCCACCTACATACATATAAAAATCCAGTTATCTTGTTTTGATGAAAGATGATGACCAATACCAACCACAAAATATTTAGTAAGGCAGTGTATCGGCTTTCAAATGGGAGCCTTGTTCATAATGTAACAGAATCAACGTACCTAAGCATTGTTGCGTCTTAATGTCATTTTGAATCGGCTTTTTCATGGTTGGTGTTTGTCATCAATTCTCCTCATTTAAACCTGCATTTTGATAACAGCTAATGCGTAAGCTTCAACATGACTGCTGCGATGGGTGTCACTAATCCTAAGCTGGTTAAGGAGTGAGATCAGGATGGAGGGAGGGCAAGAACGGCTTTCTAAAGACCTCCCCTAAAATTCACTAGAACAAGTGTCCTCTCAAGGGTTTCCTCAAACCCAAGCACACAGTCAAGTGGCAAGGACAACTAGCATATTGGTGCCTACATGGCATGTGCTTTCCACGAGTTGAAATTCTCGAAGCCCCATCAATTTGACAGCTTCAACCAAAGTGCATCCAAGTGCACCTCCGTGTTTTAATAGCTGTACAAGTTAGTTTTCATCAGTTCACACACTGAAATATGAGTTTTCTTTGGAGGGCTTCAAATTTTTTTTCTTTCTGAATGCGCGGCACAGGTAAATACAAGAAAGCTATTACATCAGCTGACAAACCATTTAAACTCGGGAGAAACACCATGGATGAAGTTTTCTCTCAAAACTGCTTTCGATCATTTCTAAAAAGGGCTGATTACTAGAAAATATAATCGAGAGCTAATTCCATACAGGTTGAAAAAAAAAGAAAAAGAAACTCGTGACTATTTGTTCGGCCTTCCCTTATCTTTACGGACAGCTTGGTCTACAGAACAAACTGTCAAAATACATGGCGAGCCCGTGCAGAAACTGGTGCGCCTAGCTTATAAAGTCTCCCCTCATTTTTTTTTTTGGTATCATACTAGCAAGGTAACACAGCTTGACATATTTCTCACATTAGTGTTCCTTTAAGAAACATTGAAGTGCAGTTAGGGTTATGACACACTAAATCTGGGTGAATGGCACCGCCCACCCTCATGAATTACATCTGACTGCACCAAGGCAGCGCTGCCAATGACAAAAGTTACAGCACAGAAAAACCTCAGTGTATATGTTCCACCAAGATACATGCCGAGCAGTGGCGTAAATCCAGAAAAATCTCAAGGGGGGACACACATCGTGATGTCATAGCAGCTATCTTGTTTTTCATATACGTTTTATTTGTAATTATTTGCTATCTTGTTTTTCATATACGTTTTATTTGTAATTATTTAAAAATTAAAATTATTTTTTTCAAATAAATTAAAAAGAAACCGAGCATGGACCTGAGCAGCCAATAGTTGGCAAAGTTAGTTTGTAAGTGTAACTCATAGGTTTACACTCTACCATAGTGCTAGAAAATATGTCACTCGGGTTAAGCCATCAACTGAAAATGCTAGCAGCTTTTCCTTAATTTCAGCTCTAAACATGTTACCTCCCACGACTTAACCCTGGAATCTTTTTTGTAAGCGTGTTTATATGAACCAGCGATTTTTTTTAAATGACACAATTATATTCGAGCGATTGCATGCGTACTCCATTGCCAATGGCTTCCACCAAATCGTCTACATAAATAAATAACGGTAGATGATCAGGGATTCTTTACTTTGCGCTTCAAAGGCCTGAAGGACCCCCCTATGATTTACGCCACTGATGCTGAGGGCTGTAGACAGCAGCAGTTATTGGCATTCAAACAGATGCAATTCTCAAGCTGAGGGCAAGCATTGCACTTATTCTTGAACACCCCCTGTTCAAGAATGTTCATCTCTTCAAGCCTCATCTTCTGCTGAAACTTGTTCGGATTTCCTGTTTTGTAAGTGATGCTCTACATTAAATGGCTGTTTGAGAATGATAGGTCATTGGAGATGACATTTAGCAACACCATCACTATACTGACCATGTGTTATTAAACAGAGGCATTGAGAATGGAACACATCAACGCATTAACAACAGGCACCAAAGAACAATTGCAAAACTTGTACACACAAGTAAATTTCATCAGACCAGCAACCCACAGTAGCAAATGAACAGGAAAGCAAAAAACATAAAAAAGAAGCCATAATCTTGCATGTACCATGTGTGCTTCACTAGAGTTCCCCTGTTTGCTGAAATTTAGGGGTGCGGAAATATTCAAAACTTTGAACACAACTAGAATAAGTCTACTATTTAGTGTACACATGATCTTAGGATTCACTTCTCTAGCGTGAGACTGAGCAATTTCCTGGTTTTATGTCGCTCCATAAATGTGACATTATTCGAGGCATCTTTTCTATACGTATCTAGTGAATTTGATTAGAAAATTTTGCACTTCTGACTGAATACTGATTTAATAATTCTTCGAGTGCCCCAATGAAAAGAGCTGCGCATATTCCAATCCTTGGTTTCAAAGTAGTGTTCTGTCAGCAATGGTTCACACGTATCAGTGTGCATGATTACTACATGCGTTTATGAACAAGATGCCAGTCTTGCAATGTTTTCGACTAACAAGTGCAAAACACTTTGCAACATGGCATTCTGACCTGTTGTGTTAAATGAAGGTCCACAACGGATAAATGGGCTAATGTACCAACAAAAAATAGCCTCCACACGCTCAGTGCACTCCTAGTCTGCTGTGCTTGTTAGTACCATTATGGAGATGCCCATCTTGTACTGAAACACAAGTACAGATGCACGTGATGCAAAGTATATCAAAAGGAAGACCCAGAGATTCCACATCATGACTATGTGCCATCTAAAAACCTAATCTCCCCCTCCAACTGGTACACAGACAGCTGGCCAATACATCAGTATCAGTATTAACCGGCCGTCTTGTCAACCTGCTAGAGGGAGAGGTTAGGTTTTTAGATGGCACTCAGTCATCATGTGGAATCTCTGGGTCTTGCTTTTGATATACTTTGTATCATGTGGTTTCTTGTGTATCTGTATATACATCATTTATCTTCAATGAAAGAAACCAGCTGCTAGTCAGTGTCCACTCTTAGAGTGGCCATGATATGGTTGCCCGACAATTTGCAATTTTCAGTGAAAAATAGTAGAGGGTCTACAATGCCTATACATAAATGAAAGATGAACCGTAAGACAATGTTTCAGTCCACAAGAAGAAGTCCTCAGCTATAAGCCCCGCCCTGTGCCATTTTGCCAATTCGTGCTGCATGAAGTGTCACCTGACTCCACGCAGTGTGGCTGCTGCGCCATGGTGGCATTGTTTCAGCCGCTGCAAATTGTTTCATTCCGATGGCAAAGCTGGAATAGCTCGACTGCACACGCGGCTGACCACTGGGATGCGGACACTCACGCAGCAAGCACGTCGTTACGCCACGGCTCACAAGCACGCCATGTTTCCTAACTCTGAGGCCACTCGCATGTTTATAAAAATATTAAGTTATAAATTAAGTGCAAGTCCAAATGTGCTCAAATTTTGCCAGCTTTTCTGTGAACACTTAAAGACTAAATAAAAGAACACAGATTATGCAAAATTTGGGCGTCATGGCCCCTCTAACTGTGTCAGTGTGTGTTTGCACTGTGGTCCAAGATGAATATACACCAACTTTCCCAAATTGCCACACTACTTTAGAACGTCCAAACTGAAGTGTACAATGCCCTATGATTCAACTGGAATAACCCAGCGACTAATGGCAACATGTGCACAATTTTTTTTTGTGTGTGATTGTTGTATGAGCCATTACGGTTAAAGGTTATGATTGTTGTACGAGCCACCTGTCAGCACTGCCCTCAAGACACTCTCTCGTATCTTCGAGTCAGCAAATTTTGCTCTTTGTTACAACGTCACCAGTGGTGGCATTTCGAGACCAAATTATGACCTGACAGGTATCGACTCCTTAAGGCCACATTTACTATTCTTATGATCTGTAACAATGCAAGAAAAGCACAAAAGCCTGGCAATTTTAATTTAATGATGTTAAATTTCCGGGTACTGACGAAGTTTTCCACACAAGAAGCTAATTCTGAGGGTGCACAGAGCGGCATGAGACTGCAGTTAAAGTTGCAATGAAGAGTTGTACAGTTTGCCCAATGTATCACATTCAACTTCTGCACTAGTGTGTAAAAGGTTTCGACTGTGGACACAGGTAGCCAAAATGAAGCAAGGGGTTAAACTATGCTACTGCACTTATTTTTACTTAGACTAGCAAGGGCACATAAGTGTGGCCAAATGCGGTGGGGAAATGAGAAAACGGAGGAAAAATATAACAAAGGAATCATGAAATATCACCGAAAATGGCAACCCATTCATGTAAATGTTTAGCTGATACCAATAATAGGCACACTGTGCTAACAAAATATAGTTAAGTTTAAAATAGCGAACAAGCAAACCTAAAAAAAATGCCAGCACAATCGCAGATTCTAGTTTTTCCCAACAAAAAGAAAGCTCAAAGTAAAATCCTGCATTTAAAAATGCTAGCCAACCTAGTAGGTTCACAAAGAATCAAAATAACGAACAACAAACTTTTTTTCAGACAAAATTCAATGCGAGAAAAGAGCACAAAACACTTTCCCTAATTCTCTGTCAACATATGCCGGCTCATGTTTAGCTATAAATAACTTTTTTTGGTTGCGTGCAGCATTTCATGTGTGTGTGGTGCCAATGAATACAACACAAGCAGTGAACAAGAACAGTGAACTGTTAGAGATCAGAAGTACTTAAGGCTACCTGCAATAAACTTTGATGCATGTGCAAATGTGTACTCGAAACTAGCTGATAGAATAACGCACAATGATAAGAACCAATGTGGCATCCCAATTGAGATTTTACATAGCGTGCACACAGAAAACCTCCGAGGTGGCATGCTGGGGTTTGCACCAAGCTTGAAGTGCCAAGTTTTTCAATAAGAAAATTTCCAATTACCAGCTCAACAGACTTGCTGAAATTGCTTCGTTACGGCAATGTATGAAGTATTTCACGAGTCCAGAAACCTAGGTGTTCTTCAATTTCAACCTTGCACTCCCAAATTCACTTGACCATGGATAAGTTACCTGCCTACACAAACATTACAGAGTAGACCATAAAAAATTGCGGCCGTTTAGTGCGAACAAATATTGAGGGAGAGGGACAAGGGGAACACAAATTTTCGTCTGTTTATTCACATTGTATTACACTATACTCCACGAGATGTGCAGCCCACCGCAAACAACTCACACAGCGCAACACCCCAATCAAAGCCTACTTAAAAAAAAACCTTGTTTCTGCCCGCAACAGTACGATTGACATATCGCTAATACATGACGACCCTCGGGTTTTGACGTGAAACACCTCCAACAATTCACGAGCCGTGGTGTCCTTGCTTTGTCCCAGAATCTGAATCTGATCCAGTCACATGGCAGTGTGGTTTCCTGGGACAGTGCTATGCGACTGGATAAGATTCGGATTCTGGGAAAACGCAAAAACGCCATGGCTCGTGAACTTGTTGGAGGTGTTTCATGATGACAGAGTTAAGGGTTCCAGCACGTGAGCACAAGATTCGGACTAGAAGCACTGCAAAGCCTGCATCTGAGAACCACAATTTGATTGACGTGAAGATTCTTGGAAGGAGGAATCAGCAAACGGCTCGTGAATCTTTGGAAGCCTTTTACATACAGAAGTTGGGTAAGCATTGATGGCCCCGATAGATGTTTGAACTGGTATAGCGCATTACGGGGACGAAGAAGCGGCCAAGCAGACCAATACAAAAGGACAGAGCGCTAACTTCCAACTCAGAGTTGGAAGTTAGCGTTCTGTCCTTTTGTATCGGTCTGCTTGGCCGTTTCTTCGTCCCCGTAATGTGCTATACCAGTTCAAGTACGAAGAACCAACTCGCCCAATCTTCACACCTGATAGATATGTTTGTGGTTTAGGCGCATGCGTTGTATTTCAGTATATATCTAAGTATTCTGACACAAATAATTCAGTTGGAAGTGCCGCCCGTGTCGTCGTCCTAGTCTTGTGGGTCTTTTTAGCGGCAATTATGCCTTCAAACACACACCAACTAGGCCAAGAACAAGTTCTCCTCAAGCACAAGAAGAAAGACGTCGAGGACAAAGGCTCATTAAAAGAATATATTCCCTACCTTCTTTAATAAACTTCTTTTAAGAAGGTGGCGGTGGTCTAGGTAACACCTTTTAATAAACTTCAGTTGTAAGTCCAGCTTTTGTCCTGTGCGTCTCTCTTCTTGTGCTCGTGTTGTAGCATGCTGGAACCCATCACTTTTGTTATCCATTCGCAAATCCCATTTATGTGAACTGCAGTGGGCCAGCACATATGCTCCATCTTTATCTCTTAAAGATAACTGATGTTCCTGCACACGCTCATTAACACATCATCCTGTCCTCGCCAACATGTCTTGCTGCAAGAGAGTGGAATTTCGAATTGATTGCGGTGTGTTGCACACATCATGGAGTATATATGTAGTTCTAATACAATATGAATAAAGGAGCTTAAAAGCTTGCGCTACCCTCGTCCTTTTCCCTCATTATTTGTTTGTGCTAAACGGGTATAATTTTTTTATGGTTTACTCTGTAATATGAACTGACCAGCCCGCAACGTTTACTTCAATGTTATCTGCACAAAAAAATTAGGCAAAACATTCTCTAATGACACGTTTACATTGCTAAGTTGAAGCAAGTGGTTCTAAAAAAGAACAGCGGTGTGTGAATGGCAAGGTTTTTGAAGAAAACGCCGCAACGGAAGGAGATAAAAAGACTGGAGCCACACAAACACACTTGTGTTTGTGTTGTATCAGTCTTACATCTGTTTCTGTTGTGCCGATTTCTTTATAGGGTGTGTCCAGGCCTACAGTAAATTTTATCAAAATCGGGAAGGGTGACCGGGACCTCGTGTTCGATCTTATCTGGACACACCCAATAATTGACCTGCACCAACCTCCCCCATCTGTCAATCCCAGTTAATATTTCTTATTTTAATGTGGACTACACTACATAGGTTGAAGTAATATACAAATCATTTGGTTTCAAAGGTTGCGCAGTTGTCTGGATGAAAAGAGACTCCAAGCACCGACTCAAATTTCAAATGTGAAGATGGGTGCTGTCTCAGCATATCCCCATTTCCCTGTATTTTTTTCACGTTAGTCCACGTCCGTATATTCTGCACAAACGTTCATCCCATCAAGACCAGATTTTGCCAGGCTGTTGAACTGAGATTGAGCTAATAAACACACCTACTGAAGAGCTGGGGCAGCAATTGCGACTTTGAGCCCCTTCCCTGTAAATAACTAAACATGCCTATGCAATCAGCGAAACCTTGCTTTGCCGAGGTCTAGGCTGTGGTAACATCCTCCGCAACGGTAGCGCACATTGTGTTTGAAAAGCGTAGGCAGATCGCACCACTAACATGAAAGTCTCTTCAGAAGCAGGGGAACACGTAATTAAGGTCCGGCAAACTACATAGCCACTTTGCCTCTGTTGTGGGATTTTCCAGCACGCTGCCAACAGTGACCGCTTCCAAAGTGGGCAGCCCTCATACCCATTGGTAATAAGCTTATGCTTCACCATACACAACCCATATGTGCAGGTTTCGTCCAGAAAGCAGTAGGACTGAATTTCTTTTAAGGTTTTTTAACGATTCTGAAACACCGACTTAAAGGGAAGCTGAAGTGGTTTTAGAATTCGGTAAAACTTTGTTGTTAACAAGGAACAACGTTACTGTCAACGATGGCGTAATTTTTTCCACTGTTGAGGGAGCAGGAGCTTTAATATATGCGAAAGCAAAGTTCGTCTTGCTCCGCCCACGTGAACCCGCCAAAAGTGTGGGCGTGGGAAACGAACTAACCGAAACTGCGTCATAGTCGGGGAGCCGCGAAGCACTGTCGTATCTCCAGCCATGGCCTCCATGACTAGTTCTGGTGCGTGCGTTACTGAAACTGATCACGAAGGCCATGCTTTGATGTGGTCTGCCGATGATGTGCACACCGAAGATGACCGTCACCTGCGTTCGCTCAGAATCTCAAGAAGCCCTGCGGCTGCAGCTGCAGTTTTTGCCAAGAATGCTAGTTTGTGTTCACATCTCTGAACTCTTACATTGAGTTTCGAATTCAGCAGGGATCAACTATGATTACACACTCCAAAGCCATCTTTTTAAGAAGTGCTTCAGCTTCCCTTTAAATAGTTTTCAAAATATGCCCCTTCTGCATCAAGACCGTGTTTCCAGCGACTTTGCCAATCACTGAAGGCTTCCCGAGATGCAGGAACTGGAATGCTCTGCAGCTCCCTCGTTATGGCCTCTTGAATGGCCTAAACCGAGCCGTGGTGCCAACCTTTCATGACCCTTTAGGAGGAAGAAGTCTGAAGGAGTGACATCTGGGCTGTAAGGTCCCTGGGGAAGCTGTGCGATGCCATGTTTGGTCAGGCAGTCCCTGACACAATGGCGGTGTGGCAACTTTTTGTCGTTGAAGGGCGTCCTGACTGGCTCTCTTCCATCTCGAAACAATTTGTGCCACTAAAGAACACTTCAATGACCCATGGCTTCTCTCCCATAAGCAAGTCTTGAGCCTGTCACGGGTCTCACTCCCAGTTTTACCCAATTTCACGCAAAGCTTCACCACACAACGCTGCTCTAACAAACAATTCATTGTGCAGATGACAAGGCACCTTAAAAGGGGTTCACCGTAAGCTCGATCTACACTCCGTGAAGGCTAGGAGTCAACTGGCAAACACCCACCCAATCAGCGCAGTAACATCCCCCTCCTTCACAATGCTTTGGTGGGAAAAAATCAGTCCTACTCCTTGCCGGACAAGCCCCGTCAGTTTGCCAAAGTAACTTCTGTTGCAATTGGCCTTTAAGTGACCACATACATTAACTGCAGAACAATGCAACATCATCAGCCTCTTGCTAGACAAGCTGAAACTCTAGAAACTAGGCCTATGCCCTCACCTAGCAATATCATACTCAACATCTGAGCAGACTTGCATGTGACCAGCACCAGACAAATCACATTAAAAGGTTGTGGATGTATTGGGACATGTTTGTGCACTACAAGCCTGAAGACAAACACTGAATGCACCTTACAGCAGCTGTGCACAGAGAGTGACGTACAGTCACAGTTTTTCAAGATGCCAAAGCACAGTTCGAAAGCTGCCTCTGGGACGCTAGGCAATGCAGCACACACATTGAGGTTATGCTAGACGATTGCTAAGCACATCTACATCCTACAGCAATCAGGCAGGCAAAAATGCCACTATAGAATGCACATGCCCTTAGTATTTATACAGCGCAGCCTTGATGCGCCCACTGCACTGCCTAATGTCCCAGAGGAAGCTATAGAATGGCACTCTGGCATCTTGCAAAACTTTGTCCATGACTGTACTGGACCCATCACATTGTAACATAGTCATCCGCAGTAGAGTAATGATAGGTTGCACTCTTTCACACCGAGTTTAGGTAGTTTGATCCACACGGTTAGAAGTGAAAGGTGTAATGCAGCGGGGGATAAGAGCAGCTATTTGCAAATTTGTTGCACGACACATAGTAGATGTCCGATGCATACGTTAAATAAACCCTGCATGACAATGACAATTATGAGCATTCAACCACACGCACTCAATACAGAAGCCACGACATGCACGCAGGCATCCTACGAACAACTCGCACAGCAATGTCGATGATGCGATGTTTGTTGGTATGTGCAGTGAGTCTGGCAACACCAGTTCAGGTTGCAGTGGGTCGACCAGTGATGTCGTGCGTGAATGGCTGCTGATGCTGCTGGTGTTGTTGCTGCTGCTGGTGGTGTTGTTGTTGTTGTTGCTGCTGCTGTTGCTGAGCACAGTGTACGGCCGCACTCACCATGTCCTGCGACTCTTGATCGTAGTGGCGCACGTCCACAATACGCAGGAAGCCATCGGCCGGCCTCACTGGTGCACGGTTCACCAGGGCATTCCTGGCCGTGTAGTCTCTGACGTCGGCGCGCGGCGGCATCGCGAAACTGCAGCTGTTGGCCTCCGCGCTGTTCACCACCCTCATGTCGGGAGGCCTCATGACGGGCGAGTTGCGAGCCGCGTATTCCACTCGGCCGGGACCGATCACCATGCCGTTACTCGTATCGTTCGGAGGTGGGCGCACGTCGGGCTGTTGCTGCTGCTGCCGCATCACCGGAGAGTGCCGTGCGAAGTCGGCGGGCGGCGACGCGTAACCGCAGCTGGGCCGGTCGGGCCGTATTGCCGCCGGCGAGTGTCGCGCCCCGAAGTCGTCGGTCCCCGCGGGCCTGGGCGACACGTAGCTGCAGCTGCCACTGTCGCCGCCGCCGGTGCGCACACTGTCTAGCTGCTGCGGCCGAATCATGGGCGCGATTCTGGCCGCGTACTCCCGGGCGTCGAAGCACGGTGTCGTGAAGCCGTACGCACCCATCGCGTTGTTGGCCGCCATGCGCACGGGGTCTGTCGGCGGCGGCGGCGGCGGCCGCATCATCGCCGGCGGCACGCTCCTCGCCGGCTCCTTGTTCTTGCGCGGAGTGCCCGGCGGGCGCTTGGCGCGCTTGGGGGCGGACGGCGCCGAGCCGTCGGCCGACTCCGGGTCTTTCTTCTTTGGAGAGCGCTTCTTCTTGGGTGGCGCGGACGGGTCGCCACCTTCGGCGACGATGGCGAGCGCCTTGGCCCGCTCGTACTCCTCGGGCGAGACGAGCACGCCGTCGGCGTTCCTCCTCTTGCGCTTCTTGCCCTTGCCGCCGCGCAGCTTGGTCTGCGGCGTGAGGACGTGGCCGTTCCTCTCGTGTTCGGCGACCCACTTGAAGAGGGCCCGGATGCTGACGCCCGTGAGCACCGCGGCACGCTCGTAGATGCTCGTGGTGCTTCCCTTCTTGGTCTCGGTTATGAGGGCGCCCAGAACGTTGAGAGCTACTTGCTTCGCTTGCAGCGGGTAGAAAGACGGCTTGGTGCGGTAGCGGTAATCCGCCGGGTTGATCATCGGCTCCGGCTCGGGCTCCGGTGTCTTCTCGCGCTTCTTCTTCGCGGGCTTCTTGCTCGACTTATCGGCCTTCTTGGCCTTGTCGGACCTCTTCGGCCTCTCCGCGTCGGCCGACTTCTCGCACTCGGCCTTCTTCTCGGCCTTCTTACGCTTCTCGCTCTTCTTCGGTTTGATGGGCTTCTTGGGCTTGATCACCACCACCTTCTTCGGCTTTTCGGGCTTCCTCGTCCTCCCGGGCTTCCTCGCCTTCTCGGAAGACCTCCTGGCCGATTTCTTGGACTCGTCCGATTTTGAGGGCGCATCGTCCTCCGATAACACAGACTCCACCAGATTCCCCGGCAGCACCGTGTTCTCCGCATCTTCCGAATTGTCCACCTCGGCCCGGGTGTCGGGCTCGGTCGAGTTATCGGAATCTGCGGAGGCTTTTTTGGGCTCTCCCAACCCTTCTGACGCGGCAGCCATCTTCCCTGCGAGTGTTTTCAAACGGACGCAGCGCCTCTCGCGTTTTCGCTCCCTCCGCGCGCCATGTGATGCTTGTCAACTGACAGCTTTCTTCGCGCGGTGGCCACTCTGAGTCGAAATGTTACACAGACGAGCGTAGAGTTGACGTTGGACAAGTTGGACCACCACTGCGTGTACGGCGTTTCTCACAGCATCAGCAGGCATCAATTCAGCACCCGCTTTCTTGTTGTTTACGGCTACACCAGCGGCCAGCGGTTACGGTACCAGCGGCAATACGACCGCATTTTGTATCACTGCGCCAACTGATCGCATGTGCCGCTAGAAGTGGCTTTGCGAAAAATCGCCGACATCTCCGTGTGATTGCAGCAGTGCCAATATTCTCTTTTTATTTCTTTCGAGTTTTGGACTGGGAGTTCCACTTTAGAGAAAATTGCCGAGTACTTACGATGATGCGGCTCAGGCGTAATGGAGATTTCGTCTGCTTTTGGTTTGCATCTCGAGTCTCACCCAAGTTCGCACGTTGGTGACACGACACACAACGCGCGCGCGCGAGAGAAAACATTTTATTAAAAATATGTATAAACTAAGCATGTGGGAGGAACCCTGTCCGGGGTCCCCAGAATGGCCTCGGCGGCCACACGGGCCCGCTGAACCAAGGCCTGGCGGACCTCGGGATGCTCGTCGCACAGGGCATCGACAGCTCTTTGGTGCGGAAGAATGACTGGGACGGAAGGGCCGCAAGATAACTTTGCAGCGCACTCCACCGTGACATGCAACGCCGTTGGGGAGCTGCCACAGCCCGGGCAAGAGTTGCGTAGCGGTCTGGGTAATATTTGCGTTTGAAATAGGCGGAGTGCCAGCTTTTCCTCACATACTTACATGGGAGGCCTGGGTTGCGAATCTGGGCGAAACCACCTCCTCGTGGGCAACTCTCCTTAACCACCCTACTAACCATCTTAGGGAAGGTCAGTAAAGCCTCACCCTAGAGCTCAGACCCGGACTTGGGTTTCGAAAATAAATTTTTTTTTTTAATCTCTCTCTCTCTCTCTCTCGCGAGAACGACGGTGGAGCCGGGCACATGTGGTGTAATATGTTGTCTCGGTATGTAAGTGGAGGGTCCACTTGATCTGGACTCTCGGCCCCGCCATGCCGGGCAGCTCGGTGGGTAATTGCTCAAGCGACCGTGCTGGCGCGCGCAAGATTTATTACAGTCAGCCTGCAATGAATAAACGAACTTGACGATGTCGCAAGTTTTCGCATGAAAACCAAAGGGAACAGGCACATGGCATTCGAGACCCCATTGAATGTGAAGAGAACTGACGCGCCTTTCTAATCAAATCAGCTTTAGCTAGCTATCTCCCTGATATCTGGGTTCTTATTTTTGTCTACTACCCACAAATTGAACGGTTTACAAGGCTTCTTGTGCTTTATCCTGCACTCGTAACACATGATGCTGGCATCTCGGTCTTGTGACGTCATCGAGAAAAACATTCACATTTTGCAGTGTGGTGTATAAACGATCAGTTGGAAGTAAACGCTTCAGTTGTCGTCACCTCCCCCTTGTTTGTGTCCTCCCAACGGCATCCTGAACATTGAGGCACCTCGCAAGAAGAGAGATCTCATCCCCGTCAAGGTTCATCACAAAGGCGTCAGTTGGAGGAGGAATCGCTTTAACAGATGGGTTGATGTAAAAGACACATTGTTGAATGCTTTATGGGTGGGTAGTTAAATAATTCGGCAATCCCACGCCTTCTGGGAATCAGTTTCATGCGAAGCAGTCAGTGAGTACTTCTGTGCTATATTTTATGGCTTTGAGCCAAGTGTTACAAGGTGGATCAAGGTGTTTTTGTAAGTGTAGTAGCTGTGTGCACATCGTGGGCTTACCAGGCATGCCGACAACACTAGTGTTTAATTAAAGGGTAACTTATGGTGCAACGTATTATCAACCCTCACGTTAGAGTACATACGTCAGTACTATCGAAACTAAGTGCACTTTATGGTGCAGTCATGTGGATATCATACGTAACATTCGTCAGTGTGTCCCTCTGGGGTCCAGCAATGCTTCAATATAGCTTGCTGAATCATAGGAATACAAACATAATGTTTATTAGACTGCTATAAAAGCGGAGCCAACCCTGGAACCACTGACGTTAATCAGATATGACGCCTGTATCGTAGGAGTACATACGTACTGTGTGTTGCTTTCTTGCAAAATTAGCACCACAACCACAAGTGACATTGCACCGACATTACGCCTGCATAGGTTGTTTTTTCCAAACCAGTTTATAGACCTGGCGTGGCTCTGTGGTAGAATAACCGATTGCCACGCAGAATGCTTGGGTTCAATTCCTGCTGGGATCCTAATTTTAGGGGCGAAGCTCCTTAGGGTGTGGGTCATTCCCTCCTCTGTAGTAGTAGTAGTATGTAGCAAGCTCCAGTTTAATGAATTGCTCACTAGATGGCGTTCCATGTATTTCTTAGAGTTGCTGTTTAAAGACGAGAGATGGCGCTTGTATAATGCGAATGGCGCGTCATTGGATGCCTGCGATCGTAAAAGGCGCTCGCTCTTGGCGCGCTTTCTCTTTCGCTCGGAGTCGCTGGATGGAGGCAGACAATTAAGGCGCTCGCTCTTGGCGCGCTTTCTCTTTTGCTCAGGAGCGGACACTTTCTGTGCATTTCACCGATCACAAAGCGGTGGCAATGAAGGGACCACTTAAACCAACAGTACAATAAAAGTTTGATGTTTAATATATACACGGTGTTTCGCACTCTTTATACGACATCCTGGGCGAATTTCACGGAAGAGTTTCACGGTTTATCGATGATTCCCTCCGGAGCTTCACCCCACTCATCATCATTCACCCTGTGGATATGCTGTGATTTTTTATTCTTTCCATTCGTCGGGTCAACGCTGCCGCTGTCCGTTTTTCTTAATGCTCTCACATTAAAATTGCTAATGTCTGCTCTCGCCGTTCCTGGGTAGATATAAACTGTCAATCTCCTGTGGCACATACCTGCACACTGCGGCCCATGGTAAGTGGGTATGTGCCACACGTGTCCGGAGGAAAGGGTTTGATGACGTACACGATAGGATCTTCATGTTATTCATGTCATGACCAGACAGTCATATTCATCAAATCCTCTTACCCTCCCATGCCAATTAATTTTGGTGTGCACCAAGTTAAGGAGGCAATCACGAGATCACCCAGACGTGGGGGGCTAGACAGACAGACAGATAGAATTGCTCAAAGTGCCAAAGGCTTCGCTAAGAAATGCTTCGCATTTAAAACCATTACAAAGTGCCGAGCACGCCGGACGTTTTTTTTCAGTGTACTTACCATTTCTAAAGGCTGAGCTTGTGCAGCATTTTTAGTGTAGCGTTTGTATATTCGCTGTCACGCTGAAGAAGAATGCACAGCAGGTGAGCAAATTTGCTGCACACGTATGCTGCTACTTCATGCCATGGCAAGGCAGCAGTCTCTTCCATGTGTGCTTCCATGGTCTCTTCAATTTGGCTTGCATCACTGGATGAGCGGATAAAGCTGATCGGGCAGTGAGTTCACACCACCTACAGCCGTGACTAGCAGCAGGGCTTAAGGTCAGGAGGCCCCAGGGAGGCCAGGCCGCCTCTGGGCAGGTCAACTTTAGCACTGCGGCAACAATTTGACAAGCGTTGGAGTTGATTTTTTGGCAGTAGTGCTTTGTACAGGGAAACTATAACTCTCCAATTTTCCGAATAACGATTTAATTGTGATTACACTGAAACCTCGATATAACGAAAACGGATATAACGAAATATCGGTTATAACGAAGTATATGAAGAATTGTCTTGCAATACATACAGTGCTAAGAATATACATTTATAACAAATTTTTGGATTATAACGAAGTTATTTTCATGTAGGATGTGACTTTGTTATAAGAGGTTTGAGTGTATTCGTTTGATGGGGCGTCAGTAGAACAGAAAAAAAAAGGGTATCGTCGTAGAGTTGAATGCAACTCCCCGAGACACTGCACTCCACGGGTCACCACCCTGTTCGACTAAGCTTCTTGGCACAACATTCTGTTTCACGAGGCACGTGAGCGTAAAGCCACCCGCTTGAAAATCGGCGAAGCTTTGTCTTGTCTCTTTAGGTTACCTGTCAATTTTCAATCACTTAGTTGTGCATTACAAGTCTGGTTGTAATGCCAAAGATGCCTGTATTTTGCCTACTTTTTTAGGAAAGTAGGTGTGACACTATATATCATTGCCGTGCCTGAGGTTCTCAATGCAGTGAGTCAATATTATTCGCTTTGAGCTCGAATGTCTTTAGCGCTTTACATCCAGAGTTATTTCTGAAAAATAATTTCCAAAATGCCAATTTCTTTTTGTGCTTGATTGAACTGACACGTGAAATAAATGCCCGAATACACTCGGAATATGTATACATATAGGTCACCGCCTGTGAGGGCCCCCCCTTCAATCAAGGGAGACCTTTAACGTCCTGACTAGCAGTGTCTATTTTACTCGGAGTGTCAAAATTTGCTCGAGCCTTGATTTAGCCACCATTTGGATAACCTCAATTTGGTTACTTCTGCCCACCTAAAGTCTCTTTTGCCACCACTGCTCCTAAACCCTAATGCTTTGAAAATTCAGCCCAGTTGCTTTAACTGTAAGGTGAAGCCCTTAGTTGTTGTAGGAAGATAAGAAAGGCACTTATTTTTGCAACCCATAAGGGAGCACGGTGCAGCATCACTGTGGGGATGGGATAGGGGAGTGAAAGAAGATGGAGGAAAGGAGCACCCACAAACACAGGCACCTCTCTCCCTAACAGAAAAACTGGTGGCACTGGAATCAAACACAGTACGCTCTAGCCACTCAACCACAAGCCTTTTCTTCTATCCACTCGCACTGGCTAACGTGTCTATTCCTTCGTACTTGGATCGGTACTTGTTAGTCCACAATACTCCTGTCCTGGCTTCAAGCGACAGAGCTACCCCAAGAGTTATCGTAGATCCTTCTTTGAAAATTTCCCGCTTGAAAGTTGTGTAGGTTTTCAGTGCTGATTTCGTAAGCATCTCTACTGTCCACAGGCCCCTCTTCGTTCCTTAACCTTTTTCTTAACCATTTCCTATTATTGTCTAAATATTTGCTTTACAGTTTTCTGGTTCTCCATACCTCATCTGATTGAAAACGTTCTTCCCCCATTTCTCTCAATGGCTTCTCCCTGCCCTCGAAGGCAGTGGTTTGGCAAGGGGGGGCGCACCACCGGGCCCGTGCCCACCCCGAAATTTTTTTGCTTGCACGTCTGCTTACATCAGATTGCTTAATTTCCAACCTCACGCACAAGTCCAGATGACCGAACCATCACCCCTTTCCAACTCTCTCTCACCACATTGTACCTATTCCACAGTGCGCTATTTTTCATTGCAGCTGCATTCCTGCTACTTATATAGTCATTACACACAACCTAATGAATACAACAGACAAGGAAGGCAATGAGGGACATTATTTGTAGTTTTTAACTGCATAGTGTAGTAACACTCACAAGGAAAGGAATTAAAGTAGACGAAGAAACAACTTGTAGGGACTGAACTTACAACATTTGCATCACGTGGCTGTGCACAACAACGAAATGAGGCCTGATCCATTTCCATTCTTATGTTCTTTCGTCGTTACGTATCTTTCGTCTTCCGTTAGATACTCATCCACACCGAGATACGTGCGACTTCCTGTATCCTAAGCTCACCACCTTTATTAATGTGACGCATTTCTTAGGAACCAAAGGCACTTTGACTGTTTCCATCTATCTATCTGGCGCCTTACATCTGGGTGCTCTACAGGGGCGGCGCCAGTGGGGTCTACCCACGCCTCCTTTGTTTCCAGCAGCAGCATCCCCAAAATTTCCACCTGCCCCTGCCCCCCCCCCCTTGCTCCCCCCCCAGAGCAAACAATTATTCAAAACACAACGGATAAGATCCCAGCCTTCCTGCCCCCCCATAAAGAACTCACTTGTCATGGATGCCGGGCCCCCAGTAAAGAAAACCCTGGCACTCTAGTGATGGTCTCCTTAAACTCAGTATACAGCAACATTGACTAGGAGCATATGAGTGTATGAGAAACACGATTCACAGCTTATGACATGAATAATGTGACATGCCTGTCATGTAAATCATGGAACTCATTCCCGAAGTCACGTGTAAGCATACCCTCAATACCATGGTATGCGGTTTTGTGCCAAATGCCTATATCAATAGTCTATATCAGCCAGTGTCGTAAATCCAGTTAAATCACAAGGGGAGACACACATCTTGCCATTGCGGCCATTTTGTTTTTATTTTTATTACTATATAAATATTAAAATTATTCTTTGAAACAAAATTTAAAAAAAAACGAGCATGGGTTCTCAGGTCATGTAATTGCATTGTTCTATTGAGTCTTCTCCAAAAGCGGTCAAGCGGCATTTTGCAATTTTAACAGTCTCACATAGCTGAAGGGTATTGAACACAGGCCTATACACACACTACCAAATAAACAAGCATTAACAAAAAAAGTTGACTGCACTATACATAACTCTCAAGCAATACAAATATATGGAGTATGGAAGACAACTTCTCAAGGGGGGACAATGCAAGGGGAGTCCCCCCCAGCCTGAACCCAAAGGGAGTCAGGACCCCCCTGACCCCCCCCGTGATTTACGCCCGTGATATCAGCGATTGCATAAAGTTAGTCTGGTGGTGGTGTATGTCTAATGTCAATCACAGTAGCAGTGTTGACTATCTGCTTTATAATTATGTAATAAATATTATATATGTACTCCTATGACCCATCAAGTTACAGACTAGTGTTACTTGTCTGCACGGGAATACACCACCAATTCTATGCCAACTCGCCCAACTTTCAGTGCTAGCCAACAATGATGCTTTTTATAAAAATGACGTCTGTGCTGTAACGTGAGTGCCAGTGTTACGCCAGAGCATAAGCTACCATTTACACGCCACTATAGTAAAGCTCACGATATGCACATTACTCAATTTACACAAAGACGTCGGTCCACCTAGTAAGATATGGCTCAAGGAAAAAAAAATTTTTGGCATATGCAGCTACTCGCTGACTGCTTTGCATGAAATAGATTCTCACAATGCATGAGATGTGCCGTAATTTTCATAATTAAAAATCATGAATTCCGGTTTATCAATGCTAAGTTTTAAACATAATCCCATCTCCCTCTTTACCGCAGATGTCCATCAGTTCCTGCAAATCTCCCTTGTTGGCCATTACAATATATATCATCCGTGTAGATCAATCCAGGCAATGACAGCCCTATCCTGTCTTCTCTTATTTTCTTGCTTGTCTCAGTTGCTCCACAAATATTTTATTAATGCACCAACTCGCCCAACGTCACACTCTGCTAAAACATTTTCCCAGCTAGATAAAAGAAAGATGCTCCTCTTTGATTTGGCCTCGTAGGAATAGCAAAGGTGACCACCCCGCTCTAAGCACCCGTCGTATCTTGATAGGCAAAGGATTAGTTACTCCATCTTCCACATCTAGTGTGTCCAGTATGTCCTCTTGAATCACACTTTCCTAGGCTCCCTTGATGTCCATAAATGCCAGCCATGGCCACGCCAAAGCACGCGCTCAGCACACTAGCCAGTATATTCTAGGCACTATAACTGTACATTGAGCATATAAGTGCTTCATCATAAGAGATAGGACTTGAAAGGTACTCATGATAATGTGGCGGAGGATTCTCGGCGGCCCGATCTCTAAAGGTTGTGTAGTTTCTTGTGAAACAGGTGAAAAACTTCGACATTTAAATTGTGCATCCGAACCAACTCCGTAATTGTACCTTTCCCTAGTAAAATACTTAACGTGCACATCAGAAATATTCGGCTGGATTCAGGAAAACTGAGCCACAGCAAACATAGCTTTAGTGCTGGGGTTATTGAATGGAGCATAACTGCAAATGCGACATCATTCTTAGACAAATGGACATGTAATAAGCTACAGGCATAGGCGTGCGCAGGGTTCCCCTTCAGGGGGGGCGAAGGTTTCTTCGCAGCGCCCCCCCTCCCAATTATGTCAATGCATAGCGCTGACATTGCGCCCCCCCCCCTCTTAGGTGAATGGGGGGGCAGCCCCCCCCCCCCCCTTGTGCGCACACCTATGGCTACAGGAACGCCAGATTTTAAGATCACTTCGCAATTCAAGTTTACATATAATCAGAGAGCTTTCGCACCCCTGAAACACGCAGCTGAAATTTTCCACCAAAGTTGTACAGTCCGCAAGAACTCTATTTCGCACGTTTTCTGGGACGAAATTAATCATTTTTGGGCTTGCTATAAAGCAGCCAAAACCTTTCCGATGGGAGAAAGATTGAATTAATTCAATTTAAATAAAGTTTATTACTAATTGATGGTGTAATGATATTATGTCATTTATTTGTTTGTGGTCGTAGAGGGTTTGGCAATGGATCGAGGGGTCGATGACGCGGGGTTAGAGGCATGGTCGGTTACAATCAACATGCCATTTGCGAACTATTTCAGTCAATTCTTACCGCAGCACAATGGACCATTGTAAAGCCACATTAAAGATAAATTCGCGTGATTGCACTTTCTTATCCGTTATGTACTTCCTCGTGGCAAATACATTGATCTCCAGAGTGTTCAAATCTTGCGATTTCTCAACGTTATTGCGATTTCTCAAGGCCACGTAAAGGCTGCAAGCGGAGCGCGAAGTTGCTGTTTTCTCAGGCGCCCTCTTTTCAAACCAGTGTGTCGAAACAGAATGAAAACGAAAAAAAAAAAAAACGATATTTTTGACCGGAACGAAAACGTAATCGAAACTTTATATATTATTTCGTTCCGGAGTGAAACCGAAATTTTTTCAATTGTTTTTCGGTTCATGAGAAAACTTCGCAATCCGGAACAACTGAGCTCATGCAATGTGAGCATATCTCAGGGTACAGTATTAGCATGTACCTCAGGCAGGAATTCTAAAGCAAAGATATGTTGAAATTGTGCGAAAAATGAAAACAGTGGCAACCAAAGATGTTTATATTAACGCAAGTGGACTTTTGCGTGCCTGTCACGCAGGCCAAAGTGGAGACAGTGTTGTCGGCGCTGAAGTTGGTTACAGCGAAAGCTATTCACAACAGCTGATTTTGGCGCCATAGTTGTCCATCGCCGCCGCCGGTGCCCGTGACTGCTATCGCGTGAAATAAGAAAAAATGAAATGAAAAACAAATTTCTAGGATCGGATGCGATTTTAACCCGCGCCCTCTGTGTGGCAGTAGGGTCTTCCACCACAGTTCCACGCTGGTGCTTGTTTACTCCTTCGCAAAAATACTCTATACAGGCGTCATGTCGGGCAAGGAATCGTGTTAACATATTTATTATAGCGTGGCAGAAGAGCAAAAATAACAACCAGTCATCACACAATGCTAATAGCGCAGAGTGTGGTTTAATGCTTCCCACCGGTGTTGCGGAGTTGCCACTCCGGAATTGGAATGACTCCGAAATCATTCCACATTTTCGCGACCCCGGAATGGAATAGGGACAACGCTTGGAGGAATGGAATGGGAATGGAATTACGTCCTTTTCCGAAAATAGAGCACGTTTTAGTCTACCTGCTGTTTTTCAAATTTTAAACATTAGTAAGTCAGAGCCTCGAATTTAACAATAAAGCAGTATTTTTAAAATGGCTTGGCTGAGAACAAGCACGGTACATTTATAAGCAACGCGCCCACTACAAACCGAGGCATAAGTTAGTATGCAAACAAATGCATTATCCCAGCAGGTACTGAAGGGAGAAACAAACTACCCCTGCGCATTGGTTTGTATTGGTACTCCCACACGAAAGTGGCGAATACTCTATGGACAGCCTGATCTTTATCTCACAGGCAGTTTAGTACCTGACAGACGTAAATAACCTTTGCGACAAGGAAGACACTGCATACCTGCGCATAGGCAAACACAGAAAGTTCTCCTCACCACATCCATGCTTGCGAAGCGCGCTTGACAACCATCTGTGCTGACGAGCAGTGCGGCCCAGTGTTCCGTATTCGATGCAAAGGCACAAGGTGCCCGAGAGGTGCACTGTTCCTACTACCAGCAGATCTAGAGGGTTTTGTTCCCCGTTAATCAAATCTTAGTTTTCTCCATATTCACGACCGCTGCAGACACGTGGCAAAACTGCTTAGTCTTCTTGAATACTACTTTTTTCAGCATGAAAATAAGCATGTCATTTTAGCATTAACACATTTCAGCTTAAACATTATTAAAACGTCACCATTCGTTCAAACAGGCTGACCATGCAAATACTATAGGTAGCGGAAGCACTGCCCCTATGGGAATTTGTAGGGTGGCTGTAATGCACGAGATATGTCACCAAGCTACTATCCCTCGACCTTGGTAACGTGTTTGGCGTACTTTTGTAATTCTTAATGCATCTGACGGCATCAGGTTATGGGGCGTTCATTCTTAACTCGATAAAACTATCAAGATGCCTTTCCTACGTTGAGGAATTACAGGAATGGAATTTAACTGCCCGGCCATTCCAGGAGTGAGAATGGGCTAAGTTTTTTCATTCCGAGGAATTGAAAGGAATGGATTTGCGGCAAGCTCTAATTCCCCTAAATGGAATTGGAATGGAGGCTCCCATTCCGCAAGACTGCTTCCCACCCACTGCATAATTATCAGCCATAATGCTCCGCCATAATTCTTCATCATCATCAGCCACAGCACAAAGTGCACATGCCTTACAGATGTGTAGCAGGTACCACGATTCTCCGAAAAATGACGAAAAGTTGCATAGTGGGAACTTCGCTACTTCAGAAAAATTACGATGATTTATGGCACAGTGGGTACCTTGCATCTGTACTTGTATTACTTGCCCCAAGAGACTCTACAACGGTGCAGGCCTGGCGATCCTTTTATCAGAGCAGCGGTCTCCGACATCAGAGAGTACACTTAATGACGTGCTGCTTCTGAAATCGTGCTCACTCCCTTGGCACAAAGCATTGAGCCTCTAAAAACAAAATCGTATTTGTCTTTTGAGAAAATAAATACTATGACTTTGAAATTAATACTGGTTCGTGCTACTTGGTAGGAATTCGTGATACAGTTACTTCCGCTCCTCTGAAGAACGTGTTTTACCCTTGTCACACTTTCCTAAGAGGAGGGCAAGTAACTACATCACAAATCCAATGTTTTTTATGATTACCTAAACTTCAAATTTTTGCGTAAAAAAAACCGTTACAAACCGTTCCGGAACATTTTTTTTTCGTTCCGGAACAGAAACGGAACAGAACTTCTTGCAGTGGAACGAAACTAAAACCGAAACGAAAAACATTTCGTTCCGACACCCTGTTTCAAACAGAGGCCGGTTCTCACTCTCGTTGGTGGGCTGGGCCATCTGCCGGTTGCCGTCGCGTATCTGCTTCTCCGCGCCGAAAAAGACATAGCATCCTCAATGGCCGATAGCCGACATAAATCGAGAGCGGCGTTCAGATCAGATGCGCTTCTTGCCACGAGGTACCACCACTTGCCGGCGCCGCACTCCTCAATCTGCTAACTTTACACGGCAGCCGCACTCGCGCATGCGAAACACAGCGGGAGAGCGATCTGGTTTCATGACACGCGCTGACGTAACTTCTTTCTCCCGTGCCACCCCTCCCTCTGTAGCTTCGAGTGCGCTCGTCAGGACGAGAAAAGAGAGAAAGTGCTGAGAGCGTGCGCCAAATCCCCGTAACTCCGCTCGTTCTTGATGCATTCGAGAAATTTTTGCGGCAAGCAATTCGGGAGGCAGTAAACTCCGATACTGAGGTCATTAGATCATTACTCGGAAAAGTGGTTCATGACCCCTTTAACAAAAAAAGCTTGTACAGGAGAAATTGCATTGAATCACTGGCGCTTATGCACACGCAGGTGTTTTCTGAGGCGTGACCCCTGCCTAAATGTCTGGGCGCATGAAGGGCACTGATATGGTCATTCGCCAGTGTGGATGCGCACATGCTCGTTCAGTGAGCACTTCAGTGAGAAGCCTTGGGGACACAGGTGGCACTTGTGTGGTCGCTCGCCCGTGCGGATGTGCAGGTGACCATTCAACGTAGACTTATGTGAGAAGCTTGAGGGGCACAGGTGACATGTATACGGCCTCTCTCCTGTCTGGGTGTCCAGGTGATCCTTCAATGCGGTCTTTTGTGTGAAGCCTTAGAGACACAGGTGGCATTTAAATGGCCGCTCGCCCGTATGAATCCTCACGTGTCGTTTAATGTGCGTCGAATAATCAGTCTCGTAGCTGCACAAGTAGCAACGGTGGCGGTGTCCCTGATGCAGCTTCTCAGTATCCCCGGTCTCTGGCTGGGTGATAGACCCTGAAGCTGCACACAGAAAAGGTTGCAAGACAGGTTACTCAAGTACTGCTTTTCGTTTGAACAGAAAATGAATTCAAGCTCAAGGGTTTTACCTGGCAACACCACACTACTGTTATGAATCGGACACAAGTGGGAAAATCTGGATTTGTTTGGAACCGCCTAGGATTTTTCCAATGCGTACATAAACACAAGTACACGAGTATTCTTGTATATGACCCTTATTGAAATACAGCCACTGCATTCGTAGTAACAAAATGTCCAAAAAATTAAAAGAGACTAACACTGACTGACACAGACCATTTCAGTCATGGCATATTTAGGAACAAAGCACACTGTTCAACATTTCACATTAGCTCAACACACACATATATATGCTATTGTTAAAGGACCAAGTTAATGAAACACATTGCTAGTTGGATAACGATAATTTCTTGCCCAGTACTGTTGCCTCAGTAATCCTTTTATACATATGAGAATGCCTTAAATAGTAGAGTAAACAAGAATGCATGCTAGTCTGAACAACACAATGTAGAACAAAATAAGCACTTATTTCCTCAGCGCTAAGGTTTCAAGAGCAAGGGGATGCATATTTTAAAGGGCACTAAATATCAAGAAAAGCATAAAATGTAGAACTTAAATACTAACCATCAGAATCAAAGACGACTTTTCAGTAACTTTTTTAATCATACACTTGTATTAATGATAAATAATGCCTGCAATACTTCAACTTTCAAGAGCAATCAACTCCACTTTCTTGGAGAACCTAAAAGCGGAGTCATTAAAAAGAGGTTGAAGAAAGTGAACGTGCTAGAACCGAGAGATCACAAAAATACATGAGCATCACAGATAAAGATGAAATCATATTGTGGGAAAGAAAAGCACTCAGAGTAACAGTTGCAATGATGTTATATGATAATAAAATATGGCCATAAATAAAAAGTAGAGCTGGGCAAATAGCAAAATTTTGGGTGCGAAGCGAATTCGAATATTGAAGTGTGAGTGCGAATCGAATCGAATATTTTTCGAATATTTCTCGAATACTTCTAGAATATTTTTCGAATACATCGAAGCGAAATTGCAGAAAAAAAGTTAGAGAGGATTCCTAAGCATATTCTTATGAGATAGCAACATGAAAATGTTTCTTTTCACTAGGTTGATGAAGCAGTGGCGGGGTGGTGTTTCATAGTTGCCTTATCAAGAATGAGGCAATGTAGAGGCCGAATTCTATTTATCTATATGATTTGGTGCCACCAAAGTTTTGCCGACAACACTTTACACGTGATAGGCAAAGATGCCATTTCCTCAGCCTCTCCTCCTCTTTCAACTTCTGTGGAAGCCCAACTGATGTGGCGGACAAGGGTGTGCTCCCTTCAAGTCCGGCGCTCCAAATCTGCCTCGTAGACATCGATATATAATAAGAACATCTGAAATTTTTTATGCTAAAAAGCTTTTGCTTCCGATTTTTCGGACTTCCTGCCCAAATTTCAGGTCCAAAACAGCATTAATTGAGCCCCCACCTCTGCCACATCTTCCATCTCCATGTTAGAACCAGCGTTTTCTTGAGTTAGTACATTTGCGACCGTAGCAGAGCTTGAAAGGCAGCTTTGCCGCAATACCGGGGTGTGATGAGGTGAAGCATATTGAAAAATCTAGAGACCGCTTCCAATCGGACGTTGTGTTTTGGCAAAGTTCGACAGTAACAGAGCTTGAAAGGCAGCTTTGCCGCAATACCGGAGTGTAATGAGGTGAAGCATATTGAAAATCTAGGGACCACTTCCAACTGGACGTTGACTGTCTCTTGGCAAAATTCGACCGTAACGGAGCTTGAAAGGCAGCTTTGCCGCAAAATGAGGGTGTAACGAGGTGAAGCATATTGAAAATCTGAAGGGGTCACTTTCAATCGGACTTTGACTGTATTTGTTTTTGGGAAGTTCGAATAGTAAAATTCCAGTGCGAATCGAATCGAATAGCAAACACTATTCGAAAAATATTCGAAATTTCGAATATTCGCACACCCCTAATAAAAAGCTATATGAAATGTTCAAAGAAGATAGAAAGTAGATGTTCATGATGTGACATAATACTAAATCCAAGTGGCCTCAGAGTCCTTGATATTCGGTGACATGTACCTAAGGAGATAAAGAGGGGACTAAGCTATTAGCAACAGTGACCAATATCAGAAGTAAAGCAGGCCTTGCTGCTATACAAAATGCATTTAAGAAGTGAATTCCATTTGCAAGCTAGGCATGCTTATATTAAAACCGGTTTGTGATTTTATGGTGGTTTCTTGTGTTCAGAGTACTTACTACACATCATTAAAAAAAAAAGTTTCTTTATCTTATGCATGCTAACCATACACCTTTTACAAGAACTACTTTCTGAAATCACACTTCAATGCTGAGCTACACATCTGCGCCTAAAGTCTAAAACATACTTAGCAAGGCTACACACCAAGATGATGTGGCAGTACTTTTCATGTCGCATACTCATGGAATGAAATGTGACATCATGACATCAGATATAACTGGCAACGGCGACCAGCGTGACTGAAGCAGCAAGATACCTTCGGAAGACTTTACCGCCTTTGGCGTAGGGTGCACCTATGGTGGCGCTCACGCAAACGGATGCGGTACGGAACCACCAGCGCGACCACATTTTGTCCTAGTTACCACAGAACTGCAGATTGTGGTAACAGCATGGCAGACGCTGCAATGTCGAATCGCAACCACGCTCCAGAGCCTGTCCGAACCTGCACGCATTCTTCATTGTGCAAGCGTTCGCCTGGCCAGCATGCAAACGTGGATGAAGACCAGCGCGCCAAACTGCGGCGAAGGAAGTTTCTGCTAAGCGCGCAACGACCACTACGGCACAGCGAATGCCGCCCTCCAGAGAAATCCTCGCAAAAGTGTACAGACAAGTTGCAACGCTGGAAAGCAAGACCACCGAGGCACAGCCAGTGCCAACCACCAGAGGCATTGTTGCTACAGATGATGGGGGGATGTCAGATAGTCCTTGTTTGAAGTTCGAGAGGCCAGAAGCAAGGTCTCCTTGGAATGTCGGCTGTGGACCACGAACGTCAACAGGTGGGCATGCAGGTTGTTTCGATATATGTACCTAAAGGGCATCCGAACTCAATGGAGGTCGAGAGTGACGTTTCTGAGGTGAAAGTAAGCCCTTTTGGACTATGTCGAAATGGAACCCTGGCAAGAGACCGTTAGAGACGTTCGGGACCTTGTATGTCATGCAGAGAGAGAAATGTGGCAATCAACCATGCTCTCCACAAGTGGACAAAATCCTTCTGAGCGGAAAGACGGGCGGTGCGCCTAAGTGAGCACACGAAAGAGAGCCGGGAATCAAAAGAACAGACTGTCACACCACAGAATATCGTTGCTTAGCAGTCTCCTTGTTAAAGGCTCATTAATGGCCATCAAAGACACATGGTAGACATTTGCGAAAGTACATAAGCAGGGGCATATGAGCTGCAATTTATCGAAACCAACCATAGTTACCTTATGCTCAAAAAGGTGAGTCATAAAAGAACACACAAATTGCATTGGTGGAGTGAATGTTTATTGAAAAGGCATCCCACTGTAATGAACTAAAGAAATGGGAACTTATGTCATAGTTCCTCATTTGAGCAGAATGAGAAACCATAATGTATGCGTGGCACAAAATTAGCTCACAGAGCTCTGTCAACTGTGTGGAACACTTCTCATGTCTCGCCGTGGCCATGCAGCAAAACTGTTAGCATAATTACGAGCAGAAAAAACAGCGCTAAACGACAGGATCAAGAGAGTACACAGACGCTGACTAACAACCCTGGTTGTTAGTCAGCACCATGGTCTGTGTCCTTTCTTCATCCAGTCACATAGCCCTGTTTTTCCTGCTCATAGTCATGAAACAACCAGCCCAAAAGAGTAACCCACTGGTGGCATAAACCATGTCCGATTCATGGGTCAACACTGAAGAACTTCTGAAAGATCAGTCCGCACGTCTGAATGTTGCTGATCATGATGGCTCGCAGCCGCTCCATGTACTTGAGATCGGCAGCAGGTGTCTTGAACTCACGCCACAGTTCACCAGTCGTGGGGTTCTTGTGTGTAAACAGTGCTGGGCTGGGGACGTTGTTGCGCATGTACTGCCACACGTCCGAGAGCACGCAGAAGACTTCAAACGGGCTGAGGAGTGGCAGCACTTCACCCAGACTGTTCATGGCCGGTGGCAGCAGCTGTCCCAGAGACATGATGCGTAGAACTGTGCGGGTTGTCTCGAGATGCTTGGGGCTGGAGGCGGCCGCCTTCTCCTGGCAGTTGCGCCAGTGTGTCATGGCCACAGCCATGACGGCACGCAGAAGGACACTGCAGTAGCACAGCGACGGCCGCACCGATGCCACCAGTCGCAGGAGGTCCCACAAAATGGGGTGGTCCACAAACATAGCCTGGATGTGCAGGTCGCGCTCAATGGTCACCTGCATGACGTTTTACATGAGATATTGTAGCGGAGAGCTCCAAAAATAACTGTCTAAGAAAGACAAGCAATACTGTTTGACCCCTCCGAGCCTCTTCCATGCTGTGGGTTCATCAGAACATTTTTGGTAAAGAAATGGCTAGTGTACCGTTTTCTGCTACTTTCATTTTCTTGCAAGGTAAAGTGCCATTAGGCTTTCATTTTGCAATAACTGGTCCCAATTCACTTATTCTATATTAATGTTAAAATATTCTTTACGACAGAATTTTGGTAAAGGAAATCACTTGAATGAAATTGCTGGGTAAACAAAACAATTTCTTCTTCAAGGCTTTGTATTTGACTGCCGTACCATTTAAGAGATAACACATTGTTCAGTAATTAAAGCTCTTTCTACATGCAACATCTCTGACCATGAACGTAGTGTGTATTAGCGCGGTACAGAAGTAAAAGGAACACGACACAGACGTTGAGATAGGTAGGCTACCTACCTCTACGTCTGTGTCGTGTTCCTTTCTTTTATGTACTGCGCTAATACACGCTACGTTCATGGATGACCAACTCGCCCGATCATCAACCCTTCTGAATCTCTGACCAGTCCATTTAGATTTCGTTTAAACAGTTTCTACTGTACATTGCATTTTTTTGTAAACTATTCAACGGTACAAAAAAAAAAATTGCGTGAGCTGCACCGGGGACGTAGACAGAGTAGCATTCACAAAATGACGTGTGTTTTGCAGAAGGGACACTAGAATAAAGAAGCAACAATATAAACAAGTACTGCATGCATACTGAAGATAAACAGCGCGAAAAAGCACGGCCAACAAAAAGCAATCACACAGGACAAGCGCTGCATTCAGCTGACAGGGAGCTCCGTTTCCTGGAATGTGGAGGTTTGCACAGCTGACCACTGCGATTGTTAACGGTTTTTTGCTGTTTTTCACGTCAGCACATCTTTTTCCTGTTCTTGCTTCCCTTTTTTTGTAACTGTTACCCTTGGTCGAAGCCTAGGTGGGATCCAGGTCCATCCTACCAATTCGCAGGGCAATCAATAAAGTTAATTGATCTGATCTATTACCGCATATACTTGCCGGAATATATACAATGCCGGAAACAAGGTAACACTATTTTTAATCGAATTTATCAGTTACTTGAATGGAGAACAAGAATGTTCCAACGCAAACTTGTTTCGTCAACAAGACTGGCACTGTGCTTTGGTTCAGAAATGAACGGTGCGTGCAAAAGCGCTCTTCAATCTCAGTTCTTATTTCTCCGTGCGATTTAGTTGTTCGCCTACAATGTAAGCTACACTTGCAGAACAATATATTACGATATATGCATTTTAAAAGACACGGCAAACGTCGCACACGCCCAAGAGAGCATGACTGATCAACAGTAGCTTGTCGCTGTTGCAGATCTACGAAAGCAACGATTTACGTATAAGAACGTGGGTAGGCAGTGCCACAGACACTGCTGCGCTTGTCCGCAGTAAATCAGTGCCACCACACGAGATGCAATCGGCGCAAAGATTCCGACAGGCATCTCTTTGCAAGCTTCGCAAGGCAGTGTGCGCTGAAGTACATAGTCTGCATGCCGCGTTTGCCCTTCGCTCACACCCACTAATCCTTCTCCTTTTATTTTTCTTTTGCTCTCTTCGGTCAGCGTGCGCTGCGAGCACGGAGCGAAGAGTTACGGAGCCGTACAGTAGATGGAGCTGTTTGTTCGGTAGATCATCGCACTCATTTTTCCGCTGATCGCAAGAGCGCGTGGTTATGCACGCATCTGTGGCATGCGAAAGCAAAGAGCGCAATATATTTTAAAAAGATATGTCAATGAATGCACATGTATAGCGTTCAAGGAAACCAGAACGACAATACTAAATCCATGCGAGATATTGCGACCCCCAAACATTATAAACAACCACTATGCAGCAAAAGAGCATTACTCGGGCCGCTCTCTTTGTATACAGTTGAAATGTGCGATTAGTATTTTTGTTTGGTTTGTGGTGCACTGCTCATGCACATGTCCATGCCTTGTTTATTTCGAAAAAACTACGACACGCGCTATTGTGGAGGGTGTAGAGATACTTGTGGCTAAAGAAATGAGCCGAGGAAATCGGCACGGCATTGCACAGGTCGTGCAGAAACAATGTGGTGTCGATATCTAACAACTGTTTATGACGCATGTAAATCGCAGTGAGAAATACGATGGAGATGTATTGCAGTGCAAGGTTATCTTAGAAGTTTGACAATCACACCTTCTCTGTAACGAACACTTTTCTTGAACATCTACCTCAGATCGGAATAGCACGCCACTATAGAGAACAGCAGTTCGACCTTTGCGAAGCGATGCGCCTCTTGCAGCTGCTGTCCGGATGAGTTTTTAAGTGTGGAGAGCTCCGATATTGAGTTCTCGTCGTTTTGTGGCAGCACAGTGAGGTCTGCCGACTGTTTCGTGCTGGATGACGAATGAAACAGCCACATTTTCTGGTCCAAAAGCTTTGCCAATGACTGCGGCTCAGCCTCTCCGTATGGAGATGCTAGCAGGCGATTCCGCGACGGCGCGCAACAAAAAATGGCGGATGTGCCCAGTGCTGCTGGAGCACCAAGCATTATGAATATCCCCTATTGAATTCACATCATCCAACCCTATGAACCATAGTACAAATGACAATGGCTGCTTAGATGTTAACAAGGCAGCCATGGCACAGATTGTGGCATTCCCCCTGGCATTCGTGGTTGTAAACTTCCTATAAACTAGAATAGAAACAAGCTCTTTTTTTTGTTACAGAACATTTTAACGCATTACAACATATGTTATGTAATAAGAGAACATTGTTTTAAAAATACAATCGTATCAGTTTTCAATATTACTGTATTTATTTAACCTGCGACCTTCGAATAAAGCATCCGATGCTCGTCCGAGCATCGGACTCGTTATTTGAAGGTCGCAGGTTTGGTCGCTGCCGGCGGCAAGTTATCTTTTCGTCCACTTTACGTTCTTCACATTTATATCATAATTACTACAAATTATATCCGCTATACCTTCCTTGGCACTTGTGTCATCGTCGGATGGGATGTACCTCAGCAGGACGCCATCAGATTCCAGTAGATAAGAATCCAGTGCACTCACAGCATTACCAGCTGCTGCCAAGCGCTCGGCACAGACACCAATACCAGCTGCCCCCGTGTGCGCGATGGCCTGACCACCCGGAGCCCGTCGAACACCTTTCGACAAAACAGATCTTTCTGCTGGAAACAACTCCCGCACTAACAACAGCCTCTCCGTGGTTCATGCTTTTGCCTTGAACTGACGTTTGTTCCACTGTTCCTGTTAGCGCTACTTCGAGTGTCTCGCTCTCGGTCTGTTTTGGGTCAGTCTTGTGACTTGCCTCGTGTCGGACTAGAGCACGCGATAGTGCATCGGCCGCGGCATTGCTCTTGCCGTTGCGGTTGTGCACGGTGAAGTCGTAACACTGCAGGAACATCTTCAGGTAAATTTGCAGCGCGGCACAGACAAAGGACAAGAAACGGACGACAAGTGTCGTGTTGTCCGTTTCGTGTCCTTTGTGCCGCGCTGCACATTTACCTGAAGATGTCAGTATACCAACTCGCCCAGATCGCCGTATTACTGCAGCAGCAATGCCCAACGAGCCAGGCGGCCACTTGGTTCGTTCAAGTGCCTAAACCACGTGTGCGCCATGTGGTCCATCTCAATAACAAACGCCACTCCGTCGATGTAATAGTCAAATTTACGGAGAGCGAAAACTATCGCGAGACACTCTTTCTCCGTTACTGAGTAGTTCCTCTCCGCCGGTGTCAACGAACAGCTTGCGAACGCAATCGGTTGGAGGGCATCTCCATGCTCCTGAAGCAAAATGGCTCCTAAACCCAGGTCGCTTGTGTCTGTTTGAATCACAAGCTCCCTGTTCAAATTGGGTACCTGCGGTTCAGCTGTGTTGGCCAGCAACTTAGTGATGTGACGCAGTGCGGCCTCCTGCTATTGACCACAAGCACAATGCTCGCCGTTCCTAAAGAGCTTTGTCAAAGGCGCCTGCGCTGCCGCACAGTCTGGAATGAATGGGCAACGGTTGATAGTTTGTGCCGTGTTTCATTTGCCTTCCTTCCTGTTTTCGTTCTTTCGCGCACGACAGCATTAAAATAGAAATTCGCCATCCCCAGAAAGTGCCTCAGCTCGCCAGTATCTTTTGGCAACGGATAGCTGAATATCACTTCAAGCTTACCTTTATTCGGCAAAATGCGACCCTTGTAAAGCGTGAATCCCAACAATGTTATTCGGGTCGCCGCTACCTGAGCTTTGTTCGGTTTTAGAGTGATGCCCGCGGTCCTCAGCTTTCCTAGAACGTCTCTGAAGTGGCGCAAGTGCTTTTCGAACGTTTTCGAGTAAACCACTATGTCATCTAGATATGCGAGGGTGTGCTGCCACTTTGCATCTCCCAAAACTTGGTCCATCAGCTTTTGATAAGTAGTGGAAGCCCCTACCAAGCTAAAAGACATTCTCCAGAATTGCAAAAGTCCCCTGTGGCATGTGAAAGCTGACTTCTCTCCGTCCTGCTCGTCCATTTCGACCTGAAAATATCTACGACTAGCATCGGAGCGTTGTAAAGTACTTCGCCCCGCCTAGCTTGGATAATAACGATGAAATGGATGGAAGGAAGGTATGTGTCCTTCTTCGTAACCTCATTCAGCCTGTGGTAGTCTACACAAAGGCGATAAGTATCCCTCTTTGGAACTAGAACAACTGGGAAACCCTATGGGCTGTTTGACCTTTCCACCACGCCTGTGTCAATGTGTTCGTCCAAGGTGGCGTCAAGTGCTTTCCGCTTAGCCAAGCTAATCGGTCGGGGATTGCATTTCCAGGTTTGTGCATCACCAGTCTCAATTGTGTGCGTGACCAGCGTAGTGCGGCTTGGGCGGTCAGTAAAAACCGCATCGTACTTGTACAACAGCGACGACAGCTGCACCCTTTCCCTTTCTGGCATGCTCTGTGCCTCTGCCAAAAGCGAGTGCACGACCTTCCCTGTACCGCGGCACATTGTTCTGGCGGGGTTACTCGCTTACTCCGCACGCTTTTCTCCTCTCTCACTCGCGGTTCTCCCTGCCGGTGGCATGCCTTTGTCAATGCGGGTGCTTTCGAGAAAAGCTTTAGTGCGTCTCCGTCGCGCTCTCGGTCGCGACAGAGACACATTCTTGCAATGTCAATGACAATACCTGACTTGGCGAGAAAGTGTCGACCCAGGATTAGAGGCATTGACAACCTGGGAAGATGGACAAAGCATTGTTGCCTCACGCGTCTTTCCCAGCGGATCACAAGTCTAGCCGCACCGCTCGATTGTGCTGTGCCGGAAGCAAGGCGGAAGGTGGTGTTGCTTTGTCTCAAGCGGATATTGTTCTCGCGGAGATGGTGCAACACCTCATCCCCAAATAATGAAGCGCTTGCCCTAGTATCCAAATGTACTACAAACTTCTTTTGAGCTATTGTTAACTCAACGGTGCGGGCGAGTCTACGGCATCACCTGCGCACAGACTGTAGGTGCTAGTGATCCGAACGTATCGGTAGAACTACTGATCGCCGCGTGGTGCCCAACGTAGGTCACTGGCAGCATCGTTCGTTTCCCGAACTGCGTGTCTGCTCCTGAACCGGTGCGCGGCTGCATTCGCGGGCGATGTGCCCCGGTGCGCCACACTGGTAGCAAGGAGTGCAGAAACCACGCTGGCCCGGGTGCTCGTCGCCGCGATCCAGTGGGCCTCGCTCTGCGTTGCGCAGCTCGTCTGGTCTGTTGACCCCATTCTCCTGCCACGGAACGTCACGTGCAGGCTCAGCACGGGCCGTATGAAGCACGTAAGCGTAGGGGTCCAAAGCGCTATCTGAAAGTTCTCAACCACGCGGTATGTGCTCATCAGCTAACAAAACTAAACGCCTCTGAGCCGACCGCGCCACCGTTCCACGCGCAGTGAGGCTCGAGTGACTGCGCTGCGGGTGGAGGCGGGCGATACGCTCGTGCCACCAGGATGTCCCCTTGTATGCGCTTCGCCTCGGCGGCGAGCTCTTCTAGGTCTGCGAACTTGCATCCCCTGAAGTGCGCCGCAAAAGTTGGGTGCACTTGCCGTGTAATGCGCTCGACTTTCTCTGCGTTGGTGCTGAGAGGGTTAGCGAGGTGATAAAGTTCGTCCATCGCCCGTACGTAATCCAGCAGGGATTCGTCCGGATGCTGGGTGCGTAGCTCCAACTCCATCCTCAAATGCCACTCATAATTCGCCGGAAGGAATTCGTCGCAGAACTCTTCTACCGTGCGGGCGCAATGTCCGGTCAGTCGGAACCATCGGGCCGCTTGCTCTGTTAGCGACAGTTCGCCGTCGGGAAGCCCCATTGCCTGCTGATAGTAGAGCAATCGGTTGAGGTACTCATTCGCGCTCCTGCAGTCATGGTAGCCACTGTAGGTAGGCATGTCTAATTTGGCACGTGGTCCCGTGCTTTGCGAAAGGGCCTGCGATGTGTTCTGCAATGCACTGGCTAAGCTCTGCATAACTGACAGCGCATTCTACAAGAGTACCTCGCTCGAGGGCACACTACTGCCCGAAGACGCGACCACATCTGCGGCATGTGCCAAAGCAACTTGTGGCAGCATCTCGCCGTTCGCGTCGCGAGGAGACGGGGCGCCCGGCATGGCGCTCTCCGTTGTAGGCCTACTCCATCCTAACGCGGTTGCTTCAACATCCTGGTTGTCCCGCGTGAAACAACCAAAATTTACGCTGTCAAAAAGTCAAAACAATGCCCCCGCGTTAGCCACAGGACCGACATTCTGCGACGCGACATCAGACAACATGAACAAATCTTGGAATTCTGGAATTCTTGAACTCTTCTGGAATTCAGACATGCCCGTTGTCCTACGTTGACAGAGCGTCTGTAGTCGCTCGGGTCCACAAAACTAGCCACGTTGTCAAATTCGTTAACTTTGGGTGCCAGATGAAGGGGTCCGCTCCTATGCACGGCTGGTGCACAAGCCTAGCTCCGGTTCCAGCCGCACACAGTTGTACCGTGCACGTGTCAACGTCCCCTTCCCTTAGCGCGAGTCATTGCAGTTACGAGGGGTCCGGGCGAATAAGGCAACAGGCTAGATCAACAAACAGCCCTTTATTGCTACACAAACAGTAACGCGTAAACGCCGCGTAGAGGGATAGTCCACTCTTGCAGAAAACAAAGGGTAACGTTTACTCCGTCGGTCGATGGTCGAGTCGGGGGTGATCACGGTGCGTGGGTCGTTCCCAGAGGCCAGCGGTGCCAGAGACATCGTCTCCCTGCCCGGTTGGCTGTATTATTCACCTCCCGTTTCCCTCCCCCGCGAGGATTGATTCCCTCTTAGGGGAGGAGCACCCTTTCCCGTGAGCAGGGAAGCGAGGATTAGCACGCGGTGTGGTGGGACTGAAGGGGTTGCCAGAAAAGGGGCAACAGTGCTCACTCTCCAAGTGACTTCTTGGCTCCCGCCGCCAGTCTGCGATCGCGCCAGCGTTAAAGAAAGGAAATGGCCGCATGTGCTCTCCCACAAAGTTCACCAAACAAACTAATGGCGAGTGTGTTCTCCAGCGTCACTGACATTGTGCGAATGACACTAGAGCTGAAGATGAAAAATTCGTAAGCCAACGTTTCGACAAGCGGACTTGCCTTTGTCAAGGCTGCAACTGCTTTCCTTAGCGCCAGTGTGTATATGCTTCATACCTTCTCCTCCACAAAGGAGGAGAGGGCAACTGTGAAAGCGGGGGAGAAGGAGGGGTCGGTGTGCCAAATTGGGCGATGGGCGAGTCAAAAAGAAACAGGAATAGCCCTTGAAAAAGAAAGAACAGGGGTATGGTTGTCAGAAAGAAGCACCACTTGACAATAATAATTTCACAGTGATAAGCACGGTTATAAATTTCAACTAGAGCTGAAGAGCACTCATTTGGCAAAAGGCCCCGAGTTGGCCCGTGTGACAGGGTTATAAAATATAGTTAAGGCAGAAAGTTGGGCTAGTTGTTTTCGATAATAATATCAGGGGTTTAACGTCCCAGAACCACAATATGATTATGAGAGACGTCGCAGTGGAGGGCTCCGGAAATTTAGACCACCTGGGGTTCTTTAACACGCACCTAAGTCTAAGTACACGGGCCTCAAACATTTTCGCTTCCATCGAAAATGGACTAGTTGTTTTCGAAAAATAAAAGTCATGGTACTAGTGAAACAGGAGGCGGGATGACATGAAGAAAAACGGGACCACGCTAGACTTCAACTTTTTTTTTAGTTGAAGTCCGTGTTTCTTCATCTCGTCCCCATCTCTTATTTCGCTAGTACCATGACCTTTTATTCTTGTATAAAATATAGCACATTTCATTATCATAAAGAGATACTACAAATTACCTTGAGGAAATCCTCGTCTGGCCAAGGAAGCCCATTGAACATGACGTCCGACGATATCATCTCAACTAGGAGCAGCGCGACAATCTTCATGCCGCCCACAGGAGAAGTGCGTGTTGGTGACGACCTGTCATTGCGCCAGGGCAGTGCACAGCATGCCGTGATCGCCTCCAGCAAGAGCTGCTTGTTCAGCGCCACCTCTTCGTCCGCAATAGGTGGCGGTGGAGGCACACTCCGCAGACCAGATCCAATGACGCCAACACGCACTATGGACGAGTGGCTCTGCGGGAAGTTGATAGACGTTGCAAACTTCTGATTCTCGTCGAGGAGGTGGACAAAGCGTGGCCGCCGCAGAAATGCCTCGCTGCTCCGCCGTGGACGCGAACCAAATCTCCAAGACACCTGCGGTGATTAATTAATCAATTAATTTCTAAAGGTAATCATGAGTCGTAGCCCTGAAACTCCATTTTTTTTAGAAGCAATGCATCACAAATGAATTATACGAAAAATGTGTTGCTCAACTGAGTGCAGGCATTAGCATCGCTAATGCTATCAGTTAATAATTTTCAGCACACTTCAAGCAGGCTTTCTCCGCAAAGCCCAGGCACAGATGCGGCATTTGCTGGCAAATATTCAATACACACCTGCCAAGTTCAAGGAATCTGAATCCGGGAGATTTCCGAAACGGAGAGGAAGGGGGGGGGGGGTCCTGAACAGCCCCAAGTGTAAAGATTGGTGTCGTGGTATAATGGCTTAGAGTGGCCAAATGAACAACACAGGTAGGGTTGCCCAACTACAGTAGAATGTCGGTGATACGAATTTCAAGAGGGAGTGAAAACACTATTCGTATCGTCCGAAATTTCGTATCATCAAAAAACTAGCAAAATCTGTTTTCAAACTACAATATACGCAGAAAACATTTTGCACCCATCCTCATTCTCGACCCATGTATTTGTGTTCATTAAGTGCTGTATTCTAATGGATTCATTTCCGTCGAAAGAACTCGTGTATGTCTTTCTTTAACACACGTGAACGGACCAATAAGAAACGGCGCATGCAGCTGGCTGCTGAAAAAGCGCGCGTCAAAGCTTCGCTTGAGGCCATCTGAAAACTAAGTGCCAAAGTCCGCTCCACCATAGTCATAAGGGAAGATCGACAAGAATGGCGAAACACTTCGTGCCTTTTTTACGATTTTATTGTCTTTAATCTACCGCTGCGTTAGCCGCGTACCTTCGGAGCTCGTAGTCGTTATTGGTGATCGCGTCGATAGTGACCGCGGTTTCACGCGCGGCGGTTGCGGCAAACGGTAGTTCTGTTTTCAATCCGTGTGCGCTGGCCTCGCACGTGCCTTCAAAACTACGTTGTTTGCTGCGATCTATGATGCATCTGCCATGGTATTGTCCGCTGCATTTGCGGAAAGCAGCGTCGCTTTGATTGGGTGAGCGTTAAATGCGCGTGCACTTTTGGAGTTCCGTCAGTTTCGTTGTCGCCATACGTGATCATGTCAAGAGCGATCGCTGTTTTATCCAGTGCGGTTGTGGCATACGATAACCACAGTTCTGAGAATGTGTGCGCCGGCCATGCACATACATCCAAAGGTTCCAGCATGCTGCTCTCGGCCGTCGCTCGATGGTTTTGGTACCAAAGTTCGTATCACTCGCCGCGACGGGGAAAGTGTTCGAACATTCGAATTTGGGCCCATATGACACAGTGAAATTTGGCTGGGGAATTTCACGATTCGTATAGCCGGCTTCGTATCACCGAGATTCTATGGTACATTTACATCGTCTCCCAAATTGGTTTACATCATGTTCAGATAATGCCTGTATTGGATTGGGTTGGAATTTTGTCAGTGAAGCCAGATCACACACAGACATTTCGATTTCCGGGAGATTTTCCTGCCAATCGTACACAAAACCTCATTAATACGTACCCGCTTTAACCGTACTAACGGTTAAAACGTAGTTGGGACGAATCCCCAACTGAGTTTCATAGAGATTGATGCATTCGCTGACCGCTTAAGACGTAGTGGTTCGTCCTATGCCTACCGGTTAGTGCGTACCTGCGTGTACCGCGATAACTTTTTCTGCCATGAATGTCTACAGTGCCGCTGAACTTGCTGACGCCAAAATGTGCCGCAAAATGTCTTCTATCTTTTCTAGAATCGCAGAGATCAGTCGATCAATGATTCCAACTTCCGCGCGATTGCGGTGACGCCTTTGCGGATAAGCATTGGGAAAGAACCAAGGCGTGATGGTGGCTGCCGACGACTGCGCCAGTATGACTTATCGCCGGCAACCCTATCACCTTCAGCTATCTGCCTCGGGCACGCGTGTGGCGTAGCGCTACCTTAAGCCTACTGCACGATTTTGATAGGCGACAACCTGAGCGCGCTGGGCCGCCTCGTTGTGCGGGACGGCATTGAAGTGCGCCCTGCTTTGTAGAAACGAAAGCAGCTTACTGTTGCCGAGTTGAGCGTCACGGGCGCCGAAAAACCTCGCTGCATTGGCAATTTCACGCCAAGCGCGCGTACGGTACAGCAAGCGTAGCGCTGTTGTAACCATACTGCACGCTTCCGTTAGACGGCCGCCTAAACGCGCCTCCGTCCGCTACCAGGAGCGCTAGGGCACGTGGGGATGCAGTGTGCACATCGCTTGCAGAAAGCTTGTCGTCGCTGCGATAACCCAACTAGCTAACCGCCGCATCTGTGCACGGTCTGCTGTGGAGTGGGTGCGAAGAACATTCACATGGCAAGCGTGCGTGTACGGTACAGCAAGCGGCCCTGCACCGCAGTGACGGCGTGAGCCGGGTAGGCGACGCGCTGCACGCAACTAGCCACGGACGATCGGCACCACGCGGCCGTACCGTGTTTCAATTAAACTTGTCAGTTTTCGCTTAGTGGCAGATCACGATGCAGACACGTACGCATGTATTGCGGCGAGCCGATACTGTCCGCTCTGTCGCTATGTCAGCCGCTGCGTATCGCGGACCCTGCAATAGTTTCAAAATGCGCCTTGGTATCTCCACTGCGCACTATTTGCAATGCCCGTAGACTGTCACGCTGCCAAGCGGAATTCAGGGGCGTCCTCTCGAGGAGGGTTAGTAGACGACCAAATTGCAGCACTACGCAGTCGCTCCCTTGGTCGGCTGTGCTAGCCTCAGTGTTAAGGCGTTGGCAAGAAAGGAACACTACGACTTTGCATGTTTCCTGCATCAGTGAACAAACCGAGTCCTCTGTGACACGAGAAATCTGATTCGTTCTAGCGAGAAGCGAAGTTTTCGTGAAAATACGTGCCAACTCACGCGTTCAGTGATAGCCCACAGCATACACATATCAGCTTCGCGAGGTTTTCTGTAACCACATAGGTTAGTTAAATGTTATCGGCTTACATTTTCAGTTGAAACTCATCCTGTTTTACTTCCATATAGCATTCGTCAGTGTTTTTGTAGTGCATGAATCCCATAACATTGTACGCGGCAGGTCGGGCAGGTTCGCGATGTGCTCTTCTATAACTGAGCAATCTCAAGTTCGCGATACATTAAAATAGGGCCTCTATCCTTTGTCAGGAAAGCGCTGTTATGAATCGTGCGAGCAATGCTTCAGTCATTCGAGGACACGTCCGCAACACGCCTTTCGTGGAGCGAACGCTCTCAACGCCGTTGTTCAACAGTGTGTTGGTTTCATAGCCAGTGCTGCGCCGCTTGTTTTTGTATGTTTGTTGATAGGTGGCAGCACACTGCAAGGGATTTGCTTGTTGACTGGTTTGAGATCAAAATGTTCTCCGCGCCCAGGCGTCTCCCTAATTGTAAACATGGTGACGCGGAATGGTCGAAGTCGTTGAAAGAAACCATCTTGACGACGAGGATTTTTCACCGGACGTAGAAGGCTGTGCAAGCACCGAGAGTGGCAGCGACGATGAACGATCAGCTGCTAACTCACGAGGAGCGAGTTGAACTTCACGTCCCCTTGTGTGTTAATGTTTTTTCATGCTCGTAAGTCACTTTGATTGTATTTAATGTATAATATCCTTGAGCGAGATCAAAATAAAAGCATAGTTCTTCTTGTGCATTGCATGTAGCACAATTATTGTGGATATTATGGAGCGCCGGATGCCGCCAACACGCTAGAGCTCGACCAGCGAAGTGAAATGGTTAGAGCGATAAAACGTACAGTCAAGGCCACAATCCACGCCTCTCGGCTAACTTCTCCCATACTTCACCGTTATCTTCAAAACGGCATTGTTGTTCGATGAATTTTTCGCAATTCGACGTTGCGAAAAACATACGTGTGCATTCTTTTCGATATTAATGTTTCGATTGTGCTGATCGAACCTGTAACATCTGAGTGAAGTGAATTGCACACGACTAGAATCTGAGCGTGGCGGTGACACAAGCGCTACTGAATGGGATGTTGAACGCTAGCATTGTGTTGAAGAAGTAACTCCGCCTTCCTGATTGCGCAAGTAATGACAACGGCGTAATATGTGTTTGCTAACCATCACCACGTTAAGGGGGGACGAGGGTCTTAAAATAGCAAAAAATCGTAAAAATTGTCAACTTTTGGAAATCACTATTTCAAGTATTTGTAGTCCAAATTATGCTCTGGAAAAATACTATGTTATGGCAAAATGGCCTTTCTTTTTCTTACATGCTCAAAAGATTAAATTTAAAATGTTTTTAAATCTTGAAACGCGATTTTCTCAGCTTTGTTATTTTTGTGAAGTGAATCTGCCTTACAGAAGTTTTGAAGAGGTTTCTATGAACATATTTAAACAAACTTGGTATCATTTTTTTCAGCAGCACCTGAACTACAGGCTAAAGCTTTTCTTTTTTTCTGAACATTGATGCAATTGTAATTATTTGATAAGTACCAGCTAATTAATGGAAGCTAACTTTTACCTTCCAAGTTTGAAAATTATTTCTGATCAAAGAAACAGCTGTTTTGACATCTGATTTGCTTTAGCCTGTGAGGTGGACCTTTTAGAAGAACCACGTAGTCCCGAAAAGCAACCTTTTGTATTCTAAGTTACCATAACGACCCGTAAGGAATTACCTAATTACAATGACGAAATTTGTCATAACTTCCTTTCTAAATGAAATACTCGAAATATGTTTGCAGATTTGAAACCTCCATTCAATGATACCCATACATGCCAGTTTTCATTAAGATAGGATAATAAATAAAAAAAAATTTTTGAGACCCTCATCCCCCCTTAAACATGCGGTCCCGTGCAGCAGCGAGGGCAATGTATACTCGCTAGCGGCCTACTACTGCGGCAAATCCGTCAGGCAGGCTCGGTACGTACTACCTCGGAGTGCCGTTCAGTTCATACGTCAATTCTAGTTCATGCAGTTTTCTGTATCACGCACAGGATTTCGCAAAGCATTCTTGATGCACGGTAACGGCGTTGAAATATAACCTTTCACACCACAGCATTTAAATAATAGGTGGCGAGCACTTAGCGCTTTCCATGGTTTGGGAAAGTATTTTGGTCTCATATCCATTTCATTACAGCTCATGACTTCATCCGGTGAAAGTGGCACGGGCCGTACGTTCGCACGTCCTATCTGCTCCTATGCTAACAAACGGGTTGACCCTCCTCCTGGTGCCATCTTGAATCGCACAGCGCGCCACCTATAGTTCGTGGGCATTGCAAATAGGACGGTCGTGCGAGAGAGCCAGAATCTTTTCTGCGCAAAAATAAAGAGAAGGCGTTGTGGTGGGTACTTCTGCTGTGGTACTGTATTTATTTCTATGTTGGCGGTGATGGCGCACGTCAGGAGACGCAAATTAGTACCTGCTGGTTAATGCGTACTACCGTTTAGTACGTAGTTATGCCGCGTTCCCGTCAGGTATGTATTAACGAGGTTTCACACGTAAGAAATGGTTGAAATCCGGAAGTCTCCCGGAAAATCCGGGAGACTTGGCAGGTATGTGAATACTGTGAGCAGATAGCGACACTAGACAAAGAACGCATTCCCAGTTGCACCCTGTGTGTGTCTCTGCGGAGAGAGTCGACTTGCACAACAGATGCTGCTTCGGCACCGTGCATATCCTCGTTGTTTACTCGGAATGCATGCGCGAGCGCTGTTTCATCTGCAGAATAATTCTTGCTACGTGGTTGTGACTTTGGCAGCCTCAAGATCAAGCTACACATATTTTGACGCGCCGGCGGTGTGATTGCCCGTGACGACGCCACCAAACCCGAGACTCTGGCGCAGTTTGGCGCAATTTACATCGATTTTATCAGGATAGCGTAGTAAATGCAATTTGGCTTTCTTTGGCGCAGGGTTGGAATCACTGCACGCAGTGAGAAAGGCACAGCAGGACGATTATGGAAAAGATGTGAGCTTGACAGGTCATTTACGGTAGAATACGGTGGGTGATCAGTGTTTGTGTTTTTTCTAAAATACTCTAAGAAAAGCTGAATATGGCCTCTTAATATGAAGTGACCACTCATCTGATTCAATGTGAAGACTTTCTACAGGGCTTGTCCTAAGGCACCTGTGGACAAGTGGACGCCAATATGGCAGACAGGGTCCAACATTTCTAGAGCGGTTAGAGTGGCATACTGGTAAACTATGGCTCCATGGTCTCTAGTTGTGTACGCATAAGGCTTTTATACTGGTTCATAAGACAAGTGTATGTCTTTGTCCCAAGTTGCACAGCTTTCCTATATATTTACCTATTTAGCCTAGCAATGAGTTTTATTATTCACGAAGCATTTTTAGTCGCTATCCCAGGTTGTGCATGACAGCACCTTTCAGACATTCATTCTTTTCATGCATTTATTTTTAAGATATGTTCAAGCGCAAAGGTTAACTTCGCTTCCAAAATTATGCCTAGAAATTTATGCTCTCTGTTTACAGGCAGACGCTCAACCTGCACGACAATTTCAGGATTAAGATGCAGGCCTCTTTTTCTAAAGAGAAAAGGACGCAGGTGCTTTTTTGTGGGTTCAGTCTGAGCCCATTCTCATCGGCAAATTTGGAGACCTTGTGGCGACCAAGCTGGACGTGTCACTCCCAGATTGCTAGAGAACACGATTTAAATCCTATCTGCACATCGTCAACATATGTTGAATAAAACATGTGGCGTGGGATCTACAGATGAAGAGAATTCATTTTTATAATAAAGATAGTACAAGTGAGCACTGAGGCTCACTCGTACTCTCTTGTGAGGTTTCCTGCACAAATACTAGTCGCGACAAAACATTGCAACTCGAACATGAAATGTGCGATTAGAACAGTAATTTTTAATTATGGTCAACATCCTACCTAGCACACTTAAGTGTGAGAGTTGATAGTCTGCGCTGGTCCGTGTGTTCTTTCTTGTGTGTCCTCGTGTGTGTGCGCTAAAGTTCCAATAAGTGTGAGAAATCTCTCAGCATTCCAAACCACCATGTTTGATACAACCTTAATCAAAACCAACAGATAATGAAGCCAAGGAAGGTATGGGGGATGTTAATAGTACTGTTTTAAATGTATTGTATAGTAATTATGACATAAATGTGAAGAAAGTAAAGTGGGCGAGAAGAAAACATGCTGTCAGCAGGAACTGAACCTGCAACCTTCAGATAACGCGCCCGATGCTCTACCAATAGAGCTACGGCAGCGGTCGTCCTTTTGTCCACTTTATTGGGGTGTTTGTGTGCATGCAAACCAGAGAGTATTAGTCAGGGCCACTAGACTAACACTAGCAGTGACTAACAGCAGAGTGTCCCGTGATGCTGCGCTTTGCCCAGGTAAGCTGCCCTCGGCAACTCTGCGAAGCATGGCCAAATCCTTGGCATTTAGAGCGGCTCTGCGGATTTGGAATGTAGAATCTCGCAGACAATTTGAGGTAGCCAGCTGCTATTTCACCTTGAGGTGTGCAACACACAAAGGTAAAGATTATGTGCTTGGTTGGAATTTCTCTGTTTTCTCTCCTGATTTTGATACCCTGTACCTGTATGACGCTGTCATCTTTCCAGCCAGCCAAGAGTTCATCATCGAGTGCCTCACTGAGACCACCTTCGATGGTCTCAGTGAGGCACTTCGACACTAGGAACGGTGAAATGTCCAGAGCTTTCTTATCTGAGTTCTCACAATGAATGACGTGGTACTTGGGGAATGCATCTTGCTTTTTTAAAAGTAACGGAGAAGTTGAATCGGTGCGCCACCTTTTACGGGGGCGATCTGCTGAGAAAGGGTTCGAGGATCCCAAGGAAACAAGTGACTTGCTCGACGATGACACCTACCGCCCACCATGGAGCCCAGCAAGGGAACGTGACAGAACACGTAAACAGGTCTGCACAGCGCCAGTAGTACGCTGTTACTATAATCCAGTATGGTATATCCAAGATAGGATAGCCACACAAGGTTAAGTCTTGCCGCCAAGAAGACTAGAGGTAAGTGGAAGGGAGGAAAGATAAAAGTGAGAAAGAAGAGACCTAGGGGAAGAAAGACAGAAAAAGGCGACTGCAGACTTCCCCTGGGTGGGTCTATCCAGGGGTGCCATCTATCTACGTGAAGCCGGGGCCAAAGAGGTGTGTTGCCTCTGCCAAGGGACCTTAAAAGTTCAATCACCCGGCGCCGGCTCAACTCCCAGGATTCCCTTTTCCCTGGATACGGCTCAGCCGCGCATGGCAAGGCAACGGGAGGGGGTAGGAACCCTCCCCGCTGTCTCGGGTCCGTGGTGCCACTGCCCACCAAATGCCTGCAGAATCAGACGCCCGTGCAGGATCATGGGAGGATTCAGAAAGGTGGCTTGAGTCGCACGAAAAGCACTAGGATTGATACCTAGCACCTCAATCAAATATCGCGTGGTCGTAATGATGAAGGACGCAGAATCCGAAGCCTTTAAAGTCTAACTGTTTATTGGGCGAAACTGTGCCCAACAAATCAAACAAATCACACTGCAAAACAACAGCGTACAGTCATCGGTAGTTAAGAAACTAATCAGCGGCGAAATGTGTCTTTATACATGCATCACACTAGGTTCTAGAGTCATCACTGATGCTCATGTACAATCTGGAAGGTGCTGAAACATACGCCTCAGGTACGCAATGTTTGTAGAACAGTCGGTGTCTTTCACCAACGCCTTCTAATAACTTCCAGGCCTGCGCCTAACAATGTGATGTCACTTCCTGCTGGCCATCACTGCTGCCTCCCTGCACCGCCGTCGCTCTGCTGTGGATGCAGTGCTTTGTTGGCAGTTGCGGTGTAAGCATAGCTGTCACGGTCAACCAAATCATTTGCCATTGAGTGTTTTATCGTGCTATGCTGCGATGCCCAGTAAGTGGTGTGTGCTGTGCTGCTCTGCCAACTATTGAGCAAACACACTGACAACGCCTCGTCAATACAAGTGTTGTCAGTATGTGTGCACAAAGAAAAATCTTTTTGTTAACCCTAATGGCAGATATATCACACTGACTAAACTGCCGTGGTGGCATTCACAACTTTCAATGACTACAGGGGGCGCCACAAGAGATCCAATATGGCTGTCAACCCATTGATCATCTGTACACACGGAGCCATCACCGCCTGTGTTGTCACTGGTTGCTTCCACTTGCAAGCTAGGATAATTTTTCACGACATTTAACTTCTCATTCAGGATGCAGCTCGCGCTTGAGTGCATAAAGTATGAGGCGCACAGTATAATTTTGCGTCCGATTCGACCTCCGATGTGCTGGTGCAGCAACCCGAATGGTGATGTTTTGTCATAATGGGCCGCCGGATTGGGCGTCTGGTGTGTCTCAAACTCGGCAGATTTTCATCATTCATTCGGTCTGGCGATTGCATGGCCATGTAGCCACGGCCATAAGCAGCACAGGAGACCAGTAACGCTGTGCCGATGGTGCCACCAGCATCCCTGCTAGTGGCGGCATGAAAAAGATAGGCTACAATTGTTTATTATACGAACTAATTCCTAATTCAATGAGGTGGTGCTTCCAGTCTGGTACTTGTTCAATGCAGCGGCAGCTTCCAAGCCACTTGTGAGATTGGGGACCATGATGCGAGGGCATTTCACAGGTAAACAGCAATGTTGCACGCCGGCTCACCCAACCAGTTTGCTTTGCTTCCACCTTTACATATGAGGATGTCGGGAAAACTGATTGTGCATGTCAAAGCATGGTATAAGAGTACAAACTCAATCGTGTTGCAAAAATTTGAGTGCTCCGAGATCGATCGTGGACAGCAGCAGCGTCCGCCCAGCTGCAGCTCACAGGCGTCAGTTGCGGCAGCTGTTGTGATGCCTTTTTCACTTGCAAAGACGTAGTTTTATTGATCGTTTTCTTGTAAATCAAACGTAAACCAACAGCGATCAGCTGTTGTGTCCCGGTATTACCCACAGTGGTAGCACAGCACATAAGGTGTCACGCTGCCGAGTTCGATGACGCGGGTTCAATTCCTGGCCACGACGGCCAAGTTTGGATGGGGGCAAAATGCAAAAGAACACCCTTATGCTTAGATTCAGGAGCACATTAAAGAACCCCAGGTGGTCACAATCCAGAGCTCCTCACTACGGCATGTCTCATAATCATATCTAATTTTGGCACGTAAAATCCGAGCAATTCAGCTGCATACCAATAGCCAGTTGATTTGAAATGCACACTGTAAACTAGAATTTTTTTTGTAACAAGCTTTCCGAAGCGCAGTTAATATCTTCTGAAGGAAAAATTGTAGTGCAAAACGAAACAAGGACAGACAAAGCACACGGGACTGTCGCCGGTCCCGTGTGCTTTGTCTGTCCTTGTGTTGTTTTGCGCTACAATTTTTCCTTCAGAAGTCATGAATCAACTAGCCCAAGAAAATGTTTTGCTAAGCCAGTTAATATCCTACTGCCTGTCCAAAGGAAAACTGATTACGCTTTCGACGCCTTTCATGGTACTGTTTCAGCATTGCGGCATGCAGCAGATGCAAGTGCTCTTGTACCATTTACCGATTACTGAAGTGCAAAGGTGTTTCGTCAACAAAATTCATCGTAATCCACTTGCCGCGGATGCAAGAAGTTGCAGGACACAATGACGACTAAGCACAGCTTGCACGTAGACGCCAGACAAGTTTTCGTTCTATAACGAGCATGGCCTTCGAGATTAGCCGGCGGCGCGCCGTTGCTACGGCCGTCCCATTCGGCGCGTCGCCCAGCGGAGAAGCGTAATTTTGTCGCCTCCTGAAGGCGCCGCGAGATGGCGATGTTTCCCCAAGGCTCGCGGGGCGCTCGTTTGGCTCGTCTGCCTGACACAGCGTGCGATTTCAGTCACGACATCAACCGTGTTGGCACGTAGCACGCATCCAACGTGCATCTACGCCTTGCTGCAGCTGCAAAGAAGTTCAGGTACGTAATTAAAAAGTAATTAAAAAACAGAAGCTGCTACCGCGGAAAATTTCATCTAAACTCGGGGACAACTTTTTGTGGCAATGAAGGGAAAGCTACGGGGGCGGAGCGTCCGGTTTGGCGCGCGTCTCGTAACGCCGTGCAAAGTGATGGCTAGCGTTTCATTTCGACGCAAACGCTGCTTAGCGTCTAAGGTACGGGTAAAAGGCGCGACTTTTTCACGTATGCAAAAACGCAAAGTGACAACGCATAAAGTAAAAGAAATACAAATATCTCGCTTGTGTGCGCTGCGTTCCGTCTCAAAAAGTCGGCACATATGTGGGCGGCAATTTTCTATTACGCGTCGCACAGAGGCTGCGATTGCCGAGCTTTCGCCCTCCGCGCGTGCCCGCGTCGGGGGAAGCGGGCCATGGGGAGCGCGCGCCGCGGTGCAGCGGCGGGGTGCGGCGGCCGCTCTCTCCGATTACGCGCTCTGCGTGCGAATGGAACGGCCGTAGCAACGCCGGCTAATCTCGGAGGCTACGATAACAAGATCCCGACTTATGCTGGTTGCCGTGTGGTGGCGCCAGCAGCGCCATCATGGCCGAAAGTCGTGAATAGTGATTACAGTATTCGGCTGCTGATAGAAAGTCACGGGTTCAATCGGGGTCGTGGCGGTCACATTTTACGGCCACGCGGCCATGTCAGAAATACTGGACACTGTGTCAATGATCGTTTAGGGGAACAGGCACAAAAATTGGAAAAACTAGGAGACAAGTATGCACACTAAGTGAGGCATGTCTGTAAGTGCAAAGGTTGTGTGGCCTGGTTTGAAGGGCTGATGATTCTAGACCGGAGCAAAGACAAGACTGCGCGCATTAGTTTAGAAGCCTAAATTTGGTAACAAGTGCGTTGGCACCCTTTCTCTTGCTCTCTTGGATGCTGTATTTTATCTTATGAATGCGGCTACCGGGTTTCAGATTGCAAAGGAAAATTAAAGATGACGTTCTGTTGCGCTCATTCCTTGGTTGGTTGCTTCGAGTTGTTTGCGTTTTTGGCGCCGTACTTTGTTAAACCTTGTTATCTCATTCCTCACTTTTTCCCATGCTTCACTCTGGCATTTATAAGGTGCGTTATTCTGCCAATAAATCCAGTTGTCAGTCAGTGCTTGCGTGTACGCTTCGTTTCTCTTGTGAGTGTCTGTTCGCACTGGTACTTCCTTGCTCCACATTCAACTTCCATGCTCCACATTTCAATGGAGGCAAAATGCTAGAGCCCTGTGTACTGTGCGATGCCAGTGCACATTAAAGACCACCAGATGGTCTAAATTTCTGGAGCCCTCCACTGCGGCGTGCCACATAATGATATCATGGTTTCGGCATGTAAAACACAAGAAATTATCACGTTGACTACTTCCTGCTTGGTTGCCGCAACCTCTGTCAGTTCTTTGTATGTTTGTCTAAATATATTACCTTTGCATAACTGTATTAATCTAGCATGCTTATATGTAAGCTATCAAATGCAAATGTCTTAAATCGAAGATCACTAACGGAGGAAGCTAGCACTAAGAAAAAAAATTCAGCAGGCTAATAAGGCATTTGAATAGCTTTAATTTTACTGCAGATGCATTGTCTGTGTTTACATATTACATATCTGCGCACCGATTTATCGTTCTTTGTCATAAAAGAATAGGTTTTTTTTCACTTGTTTTGCTAATCAAGAATTTTCGTTAATAAGCGCCAGTGTTTACATATCCATTACAGAGCAGTTAGGAAGGAAATGCATAACGTTTATGGGGCATTTTATTGTTGCGACAGTCCATCGTTTATACTGGCTGCTCAGTCATACAGACACATATCTCGTATTAAGCAGGTCTGTGCTGTTTACTTTAAGCCGTCATGCTTGTAGCGAACAACGTCTTATATGGACTAAATGGGCACTTCTTCCTAGGTGATGGCCGCCCCAGTGTTCTGTGTGATTGACTGTGGCCTTAGCTCACAAAATGTGTGCTTTATGGCTGCACTGCTTCTGCAGCACTGTCTGCCAAGCATGAAATACTAGTTATCAACTTCACAGTGTGCAAGTGGGTCTCACCTTATGGTCCAATGCCCCTGAAAGCAAATTGCGGAGCGCCAAGTGCTGTGCAACCGAGCGTGAACACAGCGTGGACAGTAGACGGAGGCAGATGCAGGCGGCCGTGTACTTGCGGGATGGCCCATAGTGGATCGGATTGCAAACGATGGCAAAGAAATAGGCAACAGCCGCCGCAACCACCTTGATCACAGCGGTGGCTGACATCGTCTCTGGCTGCACGGATGTGGAGAGCAGCTCAGCGACTGCATCTGCGTATGTCAGGTCAGAGGACGCCTGCATCTGCTCGGCCAGCACTTGGGCGAACTTGCAGACAGTGCTACTCACACGTACACCCACCTGGTGGAAAGAGGGCAAGGAGAACGAGGTCTGATTACACAACTACACAAGTGTCACATTTTTGCAGTGGAAAGTGAATTAATCCCTTCAGTCACGGCGTACGCAATTGTGTACGCGAACTTCGGAGGCGCGTCACATGTCGCGTCTTTCTTCAAATGGCCTGAAACTCAGCGTGCACATTCGTGCAGGCTTCCTGACTGGACAACTAGCAGTCATTTAACTTCATTCTGCTGTGTATTGCTGCAGAGGATCACTTTGCTGGAGAAACCGTCATGTTAGACGATTGTTCAACGTGCCGCGTTCCAGGACCAACGTCAAGAGCATTTTTTTTCTTCACTCGAACGAATACAACCAAAAAAGAAGCTGTGCATCCATTTCGGGCCTAATAGTTGATTCTTTTTATGAAATTATTGAAGCTGACTGATGGCAGAATAGTGAGATAATTAGTTACACGTAAATTAACATTAATGACTGAAACTCACACAAAACAACACATTCCCTCATTTTCTTTTTTGGAATGTAATACTGAGTGCCTTCAAATTATGCGATGCGAATTTCACGCATTTGCAGACAGTGCATCATAATTTGTGACTGAAGGGGTTAAGGCCAACTGAGCTCTGTGAAAACCTGTAAGATGCCGCAAATTATGTAAAAAAAAAGTGCTATCATCTATCCAAGTATTGCATGAAGCTACAGCGAAAACCAGTACTTAAAACGAAAGCTTCATAGATGAAGCAAACTCAATCCTAGGACCAAGACAAAATTTTCTTTCATCAAATTCAAAGAGTCCTTTTTAGGAAACCTTCTGGTGCAAAAAGGGAGGGTGCACTAACAGACACTGACAAGGAAGAAAACAACACAAGCGCACACAGGAAGCTTACTGAAAAAACAACACATATTGTCACATGGTCGTGATGCTGATGAAGGCAGCAGTCGGTGTGTTCAAAACCAAACTTTTTTATTTGGGTGAACTTGTGCCCGGAAAAAGCAAAGACAACGTGCAAGAAATTCACACTGTAAACTGATAGCGTTGTGAACTGTTGTCGGCAGTCGAGCAATGTGATCTGCGGAGAGGTGCGTCGGCATTTATACATGTGGCATTGAACATTCAAGCCTTATCGCTCGTGCTTGCGTAAGCTCTCGAATAAATTTGACTATTCGCGTCCAGCACATAATCTTAACAGAATGACCTCAAACAACTGTGCAGCTTCTCAAACATTGCGGTGAAGTTTACACCAAGCGTTGCTAACAGTCCTGGCGGGTGAAACCCGAACACATCAAAATAAAGCAATAAACACTCGTGGCAATACCCCCCTCTGAAAAAGCATCGCCCCGATGCTTAACACAGAACATGGAATTGAAAGCATGCATGCGATACAAAAGAACAATAATAAACGAAGCAAAAACTAGAGTCCGCAAGCTCCTTACCACGCACAGAACGGCTTAAGGCCCCTAAACCACCCAGAGGTCGAAATTCAGTTGTGGTTTGACAGTTGTGCATGAGTCTACAACGAACGCGAAGCCGTGAGAATTTTTCGAAATGGTGCCATAATGGCAAAGTTACACGCATTTGATGATCGAAACGCTGCGATTGCTCGTTTCACCCTTTCCTTCGCTACCCTCCGCTAGTTGACTGGTCTCCTCTCCCAAAGCCGCTTTGCCCTCCTCGCCGAGTGCCCCTCTCAATCTCACGTGACATACCGTCATCGCTGACGCGTTTTTCCAAACAGCAGGCACTCCCGGTTGCCGCGACTTCGTGAACTTCGTGCTTCTCAGCTCACCACCACTGTGGTGAGCCGAGAGTGGCAGTGGTGACTGCAATGCGTGAACAAATTTACACGTGTGAAGCCAATCACCGAGGGTTTCACGGGCAGAAGTCGAGATGTTTTACGGCGCCTGCGACGTGCGCGACCAAACTGCACAAGAAGAAGTCCGTGCTTTAGTTTCGGAAGCCAAATTGTGAAGGGCTTGACAGTTTTCTCATGCGTTTTTTACGTGCGGAAATCACAATCTTTTTTAAAAATAAACATCCACTTGCTTTTGAACCAGGATAGCATTGAAATTTTTAAGAAAAGGCCTACTGTGACGACGTTAGTGTTAGTTTTAGCCACCCCACCCTAACCAAGTTGCACTGTCGGCCTTTGTCGCGTATTAGATATTCGTCCACTCGAAATTATTTGAAACTTTGAATACTAGCTATTCGAAAGTCGAATCGAATTATTCGGTTAGGTATTATTCGATTCAAATTCGAAACTCAAATATTTGCACACCCCTAGTATTCAGCAGTTGTGTTTATATAACCTAGATGTCGCTAGGCACGCGCCTTATCACGGCAGCTGACACATGCATCTGTATATAATGCCATCGTGAACTAACAATAAAGAAAGTTGCTTGATGTACTAGGCTGGTGCAGATTACATCACGATCCTGTGGCTCTCTGGCATAGTCCGGTAGGGCATGGTCGCGGATACAGCAAACAGTGCAAAAACAATGGATGAACACACAAAGACAAACGAGCGCTTGTTTGTGTCTGTGTGTTCGTCTGTTTTTCTTGCACTGTTTTTTATGATCATGAACAACCAACAAGCCCGATTTATCAACATCAATTTAGCAAGAAGCCGTTGCTTGGCAAAGTGTAGCACTTAAGGGCACAGGGTAAACCAAAATTTGGGGGAAAAAAAAAAACTTTTTTTTTTTCTTTTGCAATTTGGGAAGAGTGTCCCTTTGTGCATATTTGCCACATTCGTGCTTTTCTTAAAAGTATTTTTTGTGGCAGAAAACAGGTTTTTCCAAAAGCAAGTAGTGAGTGAACATGCACCCTAGGAAAAGCCCCTCGTATGCGCTCCGTCCTTACCCCCCCCCCCCAGGCCATTTTTCTAAAAAAAAAAAAAATTTCATGTACGAAAGCCAAAATGCTTGTCTGGAGTCAGCCGTGTATAGGAAATTGTCAGGTATAACTTCTAAGACAGTCTGAAGGCGCCGTGCGCCTTTTTATTCGCACTTGTTCTTCGGAGCACGTCTCTTCGAACAGTTTAAGCTCCTAGCTTCCTTACACCTTGTGTCTGTTGTGCCCGTCGATAAGTTGAGACGCTGAGGGTAAAGGTCTTCAGCAAGTGTAAATTTCGTGGCAACCAATACAGATCTCTTGTAAATGCGAACAAATGCTGGTGACGTACTGAGGTGCTGAACGCTGAACCAGCAAGCTCTTCATCGTTGAACTTCTCAGCCTCTTCAGCGTCCTTCAAGGCGAATCGCGTGCAGGGTGACAACTGGTATGCTCTAATGGACATGAATATTACTTGTGATGCAATTTGACCGAATTGCCCATGCAAACTGTGCGGTGCAAGTGTTGAGCTAATGGGAATTGCATCGCAGAGTCTTTGCTGTTCTTGTTTAGGCTTCAGAGTCTTAAGGATTGTGACATTGGATGTTTCTCTTTTGTTCAATGATGGCAGTATCGCATGAGCAAAAATTCTGAAATAATTAGGATTGAAGCCTGGCCAAAATACAGTCAATTTGCAGGAAAAAGTCACAGTTTCACCGCAACGGCGAAGCAATGAATGCGATAGCAATAAATTGGAATCTAACGCGAAGAACGGAAAGCAGCTCAAGATTGCCAGTGCGTCGCTCGAGCCCAAAGGACGCACGAAAAGAACGCACACAGGACGAGCGCGAACTATCATGCGTCACAGCTCGACACTTGAAGCGCACTGCTCAAACATAAAGCAGGACGCACGAAACGAACAAACAGGTACACACAGGACGAGCGCGAACTAAATGTTGCAGTTGTTACTTATTTCTGTTTGAACAGCGCGCTCATTTCACAAACGCGGCCGCTTCAGCTAGCAAAGGTACCTTCGTACGCTCTGTGAATTCAGCGCGAACATCGAGGGGAAAGCGCAAGACATACAACCCGCCGCTCGCCCCCCTTCTTTCCTTGAGATAAGCGCACAAAGGCGACCACGCGTTGTAGGGTGCAGAGCATCGGTGTTCGCAGGAGCGGGGCGACGATCTTTAAAGCGCGCCACACGCGCGCACGTCGCGCCATCTATGTGGTGACTAAGAAAGCATGCTGAAGTAAATGGTGTATATAAACAGCTCGTCGTTAGCAGGCTGAAAGACAGTGCTGTCATGGCCTAACGCCACGCGCTGCAAACAGAGAGGTCACCCGTTCGATTCTGTGCATCGGAAAGTTTTTCTGAATTATTTTTCTTTGTGTCTTTCATATATATATATATATATACACATATACATATACGGTGAATGACGGCGGCGACGGGGATGGCAAAAATCAGCTGAGACTGTCCATACAATTGCTATCGCAATAAAAGGTAGACCACAATCGATGATACATTGCAGATAGAGCTGCACAAGAGCTCACAAAAGAAGCAAGACGAGAGGCTCGAAAGTGAAAAATTGACTTGGGCAATAATTGCCAAGCCTGTAGCTACTAAATAAAGTAGTTGAACGGTGTTTGTGGCAAAGTATGTTCACTTTTCAGGTGTTTTCTAACATTAAACTCGATTATCTCAAAAGCATATTTTTTATTACTTAGGTACCATTATTTCCTATGTATTGATAACCAGTTTATTTTTTTTGTGTAATCTGCATAAATGCATACAACTACTGAAGCAGGATCGAAATTATGCACTTTAGAGTTCTTGTGTTACAAATTTCAAAGATGCAATTAAACTCAAAATTTTGGTTCTAGTGGTAAAAAATTCACCAAAATTCTAATATTAGTCAAATTTAAACAAACCTGCTTCAGTTAAAAGAGCGGAAAATTTGGAAGAAAATGATATATGCATTATGTGGATATCCCTTGTAGTCACTGAGAAAACGGTACCTCAAAACGGCCAAAAAATGCACGAGGCATATAGGACTTACCCTGTGCCCTTGAATGCATAGTGCAAAATGATTATGCGTACATAATACAATGTGGCAGACATTTCAGTGCTCTGGTTAGAGCATTAACATACAGTAAAACCTCCTTAACTCTAACTCTGTTATTTCGAAATCCCGTTTAATTTAAAGGATTTCTGTGGCCCCGTATTTTGCAATGTAAATTTGAGTGGATAATTTGAAGCGGCGGTCAACACCAGGCAGGTTAATTCGAAAACTTTGGCTGCCATGTGCCAATTCCCGATCCCTATTTCGCCGCAAATCCGCGAAAACGAAGACTCTTAGGAGCCACAAGGCAATTCAATGTAGCGATATCAATGAGTGACAGGTGAAGCGCCCCAGCCTCACTGCTGCCAGCGCAAAGAAAAAAAAAAAAAGCGAATTGTAGTAGCACAGCTATTTGGCCTAGTTGGAAACGGTTCATCCTTGAGAAACGCGAAAGAACACAGGGACTAGGTTGTCCTTGTGTGTATCTCTTCTTAGTCCCTGTGTTCTTTCGCGCTTCTCAAGCAAGAAAAAGCGATCTCGTGATCATCAATGTGTGCCTGCGAAAACGACGATGTGCTTCACTGCAACACAACGATGACACGTGGGCAGCATGTCGCATGCATCTTGCAACGTCAGCACATCATGATTTACCCATTCTGGGAAAAGAAAAAATAACAAAGGACGGTCGGACGGAATTCGCGATGTATGCGAACCAGCAATTGGTGGTTGCTCCTGCAATTTGTGCACTGCTGGTGAAGGAGTTCTTGCCTACAACGCTTACTTCGAAAACCAAGTTCGAAAACTTCAAGGATCATGTTTTCCAACCAGGACACATCGCGAATTCCATCACACTGGCCATTATTAAATTTTTATTTTACCAGAAAGAATGGGTGAATGGTCGCATCAGACGCACTGACGCTGCGAGGTGCAGCTGACATGCTGCCCGTGTACCACCACTGTGTTGCAGTGAAGCATGTCTTCTTTTCCGCAGGTGTGCACTTCGGGTGACCACAAGACCGTCTTTACCACTGATGCTCTACCACTGAGCTACGGCGGCGGTCAGCTGCCAGCTCGTAAGAAGTTCACGTGCTACGTGACGCCAGAAAGGCAGAAATAGAGTGTTCCACACTCGCCGCCATGGCTGCGATTGGCGCTGACTAACACTCCAAGGTTTAAATGCACATATATACCCCATAAAGTGGACGGGAGGATGACCGCCGCCGTAGCTCAGTGGTAGAGCATCGGAGGCATTATTCGAAGGTCGCAGGTTCGGTCCCTGCCGGCGGCAGGTTATCTTTTCGTCCACTTTACTTTCTTCACATTTATATTCTAAACACTACAGATAACACCCCCTATACTTTCCTTGGCGTTATTGTCTGTTAGTTCTCCTTATTATTGTGTCTAACAAAGAAAACGAGCCCTTAAGAGTCATCTTCTTTCCTTCCGATTACTCTCAGTAATTGAAAGTTCCTTGCATCCCACATGTTTCGTTAATTCGAAAAGTCGCTTAATTCGAAGATTTTTCACAGTCCCAGTGACTTTGAAATAACGAGGTTTTACTGTAGATTACATATGAGAAAAAGCATGCCAGTATTTTAATGTCCTCTGCCTCAGGTGTCTTCTACCATGAAGCAAGTGAAGCAGAATGTGTCAATGTGAATATGGACACGGCTATAAATGCTTGTACAAGCTCAACATGATTGCACAGCGTAACCAGAATGATGAAAAAAAAAACACCACACATGGGTTGCTCTCTTCTGTTTTCGATCATGTCGATATTGAATCTCCAGCTCACCGAAGTTCTACTTAATCGTACCAGCTGTAATGCAACTGCATTAAGTCAGAAACTTGTATGTGATGTGTTATAGTGGCGTAAATTAAACAAACCTAGGGACTTACGTGAGAGTTGCCGCTGAGCTTCTTGAGATTCTCGACTAGTTGGGTGGGGTTGGAGACTCGGCCAGACTGCAGCTCAGCCATCAGATGGGAGATGGTGTGTGTCAGGCAGTTGACGTGAACCACTTCAACCTGGTAGATCAGTGCCTGCATACACCACTGGTATAAGCATCCTGAATTGAGATAGAAAAATGGTTTCTCAAACACATCTCAATTCCCCGGTGTTGTGAAGTGCGACTACACTAGACTGGCGATAATTCATACTCTGATAAGTCAAACTTTCGGTTATTTCAAACAGATTTAAAACTTTTGGTTGGCGACTATGTTTACAATGTATTGTAAGACCACTTAATTCAAACTGCTCTATTTAGAGGTGAACATTTGACTGAAGTCTCTCTGGTTGAGAAGAAACATAGAAACAGAGGGACACCAACGAAGGTTGTGAGCAAAAAGTTAAAGCTTTTTTACTTGACAAAAAAGAAAAGCCCGGAAAAGCTCAATGTTTCGGGTCCAACTTGGACCCTTCTTTAGGGGTGACTGAGATGCACCAACGTGCAGTGTTTATATAGCAGTAGATTCTTTTGTTTGGGCTGTAGGATCATGCTTATTCGCCCTGGTGTGCCAAAGTCCGTTGTAGTAGATGCTCGGTTGCACACCCGTGGACTGGCTGACATTATCAGGTGTCGCCTGGATGTGCCACGATTCTACAAAATGCCGCTTATGGTGGTTGGCCTCGCAGAAGCAGAAGCTGCCAAAAGCAATGCGGTGGCCGTTCACCTCGCAGAGCACAGCGAGGTTGCTTGTCTGTGGGTCAAACTTACAAATGTCGTTTTTGCATTAACACAGCCTCTCGTTTCCCCCATGTACACTCAAACCTCATTATAACAAAGTCACATCTGCCTCAAAAATAACTTTGTTATATCAGAAAATTCGTTATAAAAGTTTATTTTGAACACTGTATCTATGACAAGACTATTCTTCATTTACTTCGTCATAACCGATATTCGTTATATCCGTGTTCGTTATATCGAGGCTTGAGTGTATGAGGCGTCACAGTCAGCACATCGTGTGGAGTAAACCATCCCCTCTGCTTTTTCCTGCGGCGACCTGTCTAGTGGGCACAAGAAGAAGCGACTGAGCATGAAAAAATGGCTTATGTGCTGCCTTCTTCATTCCCTGCGCAGACAGGATATGTGCAAGCGCTTCGCTTGTGCCTACTACGCAGGGGATACACATCTGTACACACTTGGGAAGCAGCGGTCTCTCTGGATGGGGGAGGTGGGCGTGACAGTGCACGACCTTTTGAAAGAAGGCTTTTCAGTAGCCGCTCTTCTTCCTCCTACACCGTACGATAACGAGTACCAGCATGACATCTAAAAACATCACTGGCAATCACTGAGAGACATGACTTCGCTGTGGCCTGCGAACACAAGTTGGTGTGTTGCTCCTCGTCATATTTACCAGAACTCCCGATAATTCAAACTTCTGATAAATAGAACAAAATCCTGGGGTTTCCCAAGATTGAATTATCGTGGGCCAACTGTAGTTACTGCTTTGCTTCTCCACAACTGTTCCAAGTTGTTTGTGCTACCTTTACACACATGCTAATAACGCGTATTACTCTAAAGGCCGGTACTGCTCGTGCCTAAGGCCACAGTGTGCCTGAGGCGTGTGAAAGCGCTTGTGCATAATCCCTGGCAGTGGACGGAAGATCGACACACACATTCTGCATTTTACAGCAAAGCTGTACATGGCTAGGGTTCCTAAGTGCACCTAGCTTCCTCAGGCTCTCTGAGGTGGTCCATGGAGGAAAAGAAACTACGAGGGAGTGTCACATGACTTTGTTAGCCTTGGCAATCTCCTCTGATGCTGGCCCTCTCGGTCCCCAAGGCCCAGTGCATGGTACATGAGTATGAAGTTGGGCATGTTGGTAATGCTTAACTGATCACGTAGCGCAAAAGTTTTGACACAGGACAAGAGAAGAGACAAAGACGAGCACTTACTTCTAACAAGGTTTATTTCGAGGAGCGTACACATATATACTCTTGAAATGTGAAAAACAAACAAATCATCCAAGAAGCCCACAACTGCCATGCGCGAGAAACTTACGTTCTCAGGAAAGACAATTCTTTTTGACAAAGCCCGAGAGAGGGAGTGCTTACGCAATTCAACCCTAATCTACAAATCCTCTCTGCCTCGATAATTTCTCTTGTCGTTTTAATTGTTTTTTCCAACGATAACACTGTCATGCAAAAGCAGTTTGCAGTCACACGTGCCGCAGTGCATGGCCAAAAAACTATCGCGACCATTCTTGACGTTACAAGTGTGTTCCCGGAGCCGGTCATTAATACAGCGGCCAGTTTGTCCTATGTACTACTTACCGCATGAAAGAGGTATTTCATAGATTACATTTGCTGTACTACATTTGCTGTACATGTGACGAACGGGATTTGTGCCTTTTTGAACAACCTCGTTTTGCATTTGAAACATCCTTGGTGCATAAGTATGACAGCTTTTTCGGGGCAGAAAAAACCACCTTCACGTTGGCCCGCTCCCCAACCTTTTTCAAGTTGTGGGAGACTCCATGTAAATATGGAACTACAACAAGCCTCTGAGGCCTTACTGGCTCAACATCAGGGAGGGCTTGTTCCAAAAATATATGTATACACTCGTCGAAATAAACCTTGTTGGAAATAAGCGCTCGTCTTCGTCCCTTCTCTTGTCCTGTGTCAAAACTTTTGCGCTATGTGATCAGTTACGCATGGTACATGTCGGGTAGGAAAAGGCCCACAATGTAGCCAGACCATTTGAGGTTGTTTGGTACACGGTAACCTTTAGTGGCACCTGTCGCTGCAGGCATGGAGGAATGAAAGAACAGCACCTGACTAATGACCACAGTATTTCTGAGGTTGTTGTGGCCTCCGAAACGAATTCCGAGACCATCTTCGGCAGGTTGCACAGAAGTCCAGCGAAAAGTTCTTCCTTCACTCCTCTGATGAGGAAGCGAACCTTTTTTTTCCTCAGATATGTCAGCCTTGGCATGGCAGAAAAGCCTCATCATCTCCGCTGTAAAAACGGTAACACTTTAGCTCGGGAACTGCACCCGTGTTTCCAGTAAAGCGGCGGCCCTTTCCTTTTGAACGACGCTCGTAAATGCTGTTAAGAAGCTGGTCTGGAAGATGTCCCATGTTGTCATGGCGGACTCTTGTTCTCGAACCAGGTGCTGGCGCTGTCTTCCAGTGCTAAGTACACAAAGCGCAACATGTAGTTTACGTCCAAATTGTTGAAGGACGTAGTCTTTCGTACAACTCGAGCTATGACTCTGGATCTTCACATGATAATAATAATTGTTGGAGTTTAACGTCCAAAACCCACTGTACGATTATGAGGGACGCCAAATGCGGCCACCGCAGCCAAGATTTGATCCCATGACCTTCGGGTCTGCAGTCAAGCACCATAATCACTAGACCCCCGAGGTGGCTGATCCTCACATGATGATCCCCGGAACATCGGCGGCTCCATTGGCTGCTGCATCCCGATCGCGAGCACTGGCACAGTGGTTATCATTGTTGCCACAGTCCTGGTCACAGCCTTGGTCTTCTGGGTGTTATCAGGTCAAAGCTCGTACTCATGTGGTAGACCTTGTTGCCTGCAGCTAGCTCGCCAGTTAGGGTTGGCATCGATGTCTTATTCATGACTTGGGCAGCGTTCACAGCTTGACGGGGGCATCCCAAACATGAACAAACAGTACCTCCACTAGATGTCATGTGGTCGTGACATTGAAGAAGGCAACAGTCAATGTGTTCAAGACAAAACTCTTTATTTGGGTGAAGTTGTGCCTGGGAAATGAAAAGTCAAAAGTACAAGCAAGCAATACACACAACGATAGTGGTGATCACAGCGATAGCCGTCGGTTAATCTGCCAAGTGGAAAAGCACATCGGCATTTAGAATATTATGCCTTAAGGGCAAGTCTATGTCGCAAAAAAAAAAAAAAAAAAAGAAAATTTATCCAAGTGCCATCGAAGATTCCAGAGTCTTTGCTGGTGCCCGTGTAAGTTCCAGAATAAACAAATCTTCACGTTGTGTGCGTAATCTTATCGGAACATTCGAAAAAATATTGGAAGGTTCCCAGTCATTCGAGTGCAGTTTGCGCAAGGTAGCAGTTACATGTGTAATGGGCCGGTTACGTAAAAAAATAGAAAACAAGAGCGTGCGTGACAATATTGGGCTAGAACTAGAATGCCCCACTGGTGATGGAAACTGTATCCAACATTTGAAAATTTCTTGATTACTAAAGCACTGCTGCACAGAATAATGACGTTTTAGATCTTTCACTCCAGAATAAATTGTTGTTTGCCTTTAGTGTCCCTTTAATGCAAAGATTCTTCAGCCTGATTCTCCGTTTCTGCTAAATGCTGGCACTTTAAAAATTCTGAGCTGCAACTCAGTTCCTCTTGCGAAAATTTCACCTGTGTAATGATCGCTGCCCGAAGTCTTACTCCTCATAATGATTGCGCTCCGTAAATAAGGTGTACTGTGGCTAATACAAAGGCAAAACCTCAAAGAGCATTATTTTTATAAACCAGTCATCTGGACTGCAAGCTTTCAGCACGAGTGGAGGGTGAATTACCTGAAAGAAGAGCAACTCAGTGGAGCCACGGATGCGACCCAGCAAGTGGCTGAGCACTGTCAGCGCAGTCTTCTCCTTGCGGTGGACACAGATGAGGGACAGGGCATTCCACAGCCACATGGTGCGGGGCCCACAGCGGGTGTGCTGCAGCCAACCACACAGGTCACCCAGTCGGGCCTCGAGCGCCGACAACAGCGGTATCTCAGCCGCACCAGCAAATACCCGTTGCTGCATCTCGAGCAGGACATTATCCAGCACGACCCCGGCTGCATTGGGAACCTGCATCGAGACATCCCTATGACTGACTTCAGCAGGAGACTGGACAAATTTATTCATTTATTTATAACGTGGGTTTTGCCGTAAGCACTCCTGCATAAGATTACAGGTTGCAGAAGAGCTGTGCGGACACTACCGAATAGCAGCGTGTGTTGGTGTCTTCCATGCTTTTACAGCAAAGAAGTACATAACTAGGCCATTCGTAACTCACTGAACAGTGACCCTCTCAACAGAAAAACCCAGCCGGTGTGTGCCACAGAAGTGGGCAAACCCCACCACTGCTCACCACTGGTAGGGAAGCAGTTTGGGCTAGTTGGTATTGCATTAGGGTAGCGAGTTGGGAGAGTTGGAAAAATACTCCTGTCGGCCAGCGCAAAAGGGACACGGAGCAGAAAAAGAAACGACGACACAGGTGCTGTTTAACAACTGAATGTTTAATAGAAAAAACAGCCCTAAAATTTGAACCCGTCTAAGTTTTTAGGGGCGAAGCTCCTTATAGCGAGACCTGGTCGGTTGTCGATCGTCGATACATCCAGCGCACCCCGTAGTGTTCCCTTATCGTACAAGAGAGGGCGCTGTCCCATAGAGATGCATGCAAACTGCAGTTGGGTGACGATATACTAGATGGTGCTGTACGCGTTCTGTTTCGTCATCTCCATTTCTCGTCTCGTTTCCGGGAGGGCGCTGTTCCATAGACATGCGTACAATATGGCGGTTGGGTGAAGGTACACTAGATGGTGTTGGCGGTGCAGCTGTTCTCCGATTGGCTGCTGCGCGGGCTGCGCGGGGATCTCTCATTCCCCGGATCGTCGCCGTACGAGTGCGCTTGCCGGATCGTGCTGCTTGGCGGACCATGGACGACGAGGAGCGCCGGGTGCGCAAGGCCGCTGCGGCTCGTACTAGTCGGCAGGATCCCCAGTTGCGAGCTCAAGAGGCCGCCGCGAAGCGAGCGTGGCGCCAGGTGGATCTCGAGGCGGTGCGCGCCAAGGAGGCCGCTGCGAAACGTGCGCAGCGAGAAGCGGACCCGGAGACGTCGAGGGCTCGTGCTACGGCTGCAAAACGTGTGCAGCGAGAAGCAGACCCGGGACTGCGAGAGCGGGAAGCGGCTGCGAAACGTGCGCAGCGAGATTACTGCTGGGCGAAACCACTGAAGATTTCACGGTGTAACCATGATTGCTTCAGGAGCTTCGCCCCAAACTCTTCATCATTCACCTCGTGGATATGCTGTGATTTTTTTTCCTTTTGAAAGCAGCTGTGACAACCTGGCGAAGCTTAAAAGCATTGTCAATGTTTTGCTGCATTTGTTCGTTTTATCATTTTCAATACGCCTTTTGACATCGAGGGTTTGTTGGGCTCGGGAGTTACTGTCACTGCTTAACAGCCCTTTGCTCGAGGAGTGGCCAGCAGCGACCCCATGGGTTGGTGGTGTATTACCGTAGGAAAAACAGCGCAAAGACCAGGACAGAAATGTTTACACCGAAACGGAAAAGGTGCAGGCTCATTCATATTACAAAACACATCATCATGTGTGGGCCAAAAAAACCAGCTCGTGCAGCGCTATTATGCATGCACCTTTTCAATGAAGACTCCCTGGGTGTCGCCATAGACTCCACCCCCCATAAAAAATGCACTGTCGAGGCAGCGACTTAAGTGTGTGGTGGCCTCACGGTTGCACAGCAGCAGCCAGACACCGTTTCCCATCTTTGACTGCCAGTAAAATCTTATCACGTTGTGTGCGGGAAAGGGGAGTGGTGCAAGGGTGTGCAACCGGCTGTACGATCATGAAAATAAAGGTTAGTTTGTAATAGTATGGAGAGCTGGGCGAGTTGGTTTTGAGGACATTATTGGAAACATTTCGGCGCACACACAATAGACGAAGACGAAAGGCGAGAAGACAAACGAGCGCGATCTCACAACTCAGTTTATTGAAGGAAGTACACGAAGTATATAACCGAGGGTGGCTCAAGAGCGCATGTGTGTAAAAAGAATCAATCCAACAAACAAACAAGTTGTTTGTTTGCTTGTTTGTATGTTTGATTGATTCTTCTTACACACACGCGCTCTTGAGCCACCCTGGGTTATATATTTCGTGTACTTCCTTCAAGAAACTGAGTTGTGAGATCGCGCCCGTTTGTCTTCTCGCCTTTCGTCTTCATCTATTGTGTGCGCGCCGAAATGTTTCCAATAAAGGTTAGTTGTAGCTTGTTCTTTAGGGACGCACTACTGTCTGTTGATTTCCAGCCGCACTCGCGTCCCGCACAACATTGGTGACCCGGATGTGACAGTACAGCCGCTATGGCCCGGCCTCAATTTTTGTCACGCCTACCTGGACGACTGGCTTATCGCGAGCAAAGCTGGTGTTATAAATGGTTCTCACCGCAGGCAGCAGTGCTGAGGAGAACTCGCTGTCACCCGAGGCAATGTCCAAGATCTGGCTGAGAAAGCGCAGGTCACCCGAGCCACTCTGCACTATGAGAACGACGGTCAGGCTGAGCAGGTCTCGCGTGCCCGGAATTTTGGCCGACTCCCATTTGCCCATCAATGTCGACAGCTTGTTGAGCGTGTCGGCTGACACTGCAAAGGCAATGAAATCAATGAAGTCAATCAAAATGCTATTTCTAGCAGGCTAAGCAAGGAAGTAATGGAAAAAGGCTGCAAAAAAACTGAAGCTTGACTTAACCCCTTCCCCCAATGGTAAAATTTGGTCGTGCCCAATGTCGAGAGTAACGAAAGGACGATACGGCATTCTGCTGGGCCGGTGACGAAGTGCCTGGCATTGTTGATTGATCACTATATATACATCTCAAACCATTTAGCGGCACCCTCTGTTAGTGGGTTACTAGTGTTAGTGTCAGTGTCACTACCTCGGCATAACGTCTGCCCCCAAACACTTTCAGCAACACAGAATGCAACAACACTGCATCTCCTTTTCTGAGAGCTACAAATTCAGTCTTTTGGGTGGGACTACACGCCCCCTGGACCTGGTAACCTTGTGGCGGATGCTGCCAGGCTCTGTCCTGGTACTCGTATCGTGCTGGCCAGGTGATGCAGGCGATGGCTGCTCCTGGCTTGACCCCAGGCTCGGAAGTGGCTGTCATGTTCTGCTTGGTAGCGACCAAAAACCAAAATGTTGTCGATCATGTTTACAACGCCGGCATGACCCTTGAGAATGTAGCTCATTTGGCACCGAAAGTGTTCAGAGGCGGACGTTATCCCAAATGGCAGCCAACAATAACAATTACGTCCGAACGTAATGAATGTTGTTAATTCTTCAGACCCTTCTGCCAGTTTTACTTGATGGAAACTGGATGTCGTGTCAAGCTTCAAGAACACCTGAGCCATACCAAGTTCACTCTATTGCATTGCCTAGAGTCCCAAAACTTGGTCTACGGCGGGCAAGATATGGCGCTCTCGCAACACCACGTGGTTCAGCTTGGTAAGGTCGATGCAGATGCGGTATGAACTGGATGCCTTCGGTACACAGACCATACCCGAGCAGCACTAAAGCTAGGGTTGCCAGAGTTTAATTAGGACGGGTTAGTAGCGCAGTTTGTGTCTAGTCTGAGTTTGAATTTGCAGTTATGTGTATTTGTTTTGTATACTTTTATATTTTTTGAGTGCCTTGTGTGCGTTTCATAAATGTGTTGTGCCAAAACAGTGTTCTGTTTGAGCCCATCGCCCAAAACCACCCAAATCCGCGAAAATTGACAAGCCTGCCAATTCGGGCAACGTCAGCGACGTCATGCGATGATGACAATGGACGACTATTCGGCAGCAGCAAGGACAGCGACATTGAAGAGCGTCGAGAACACCGACTGGGACACAACGCAACTGACCCTGGACATTAACGAGAAAACCATTCAAAACCCATACCAAAAATTACATCTCTTGTGCAATACCATAGGATTACAAAGCTCGGGGAATAAGTGCAGTTGTTAATGGTGACTTTAACAATTCCGCCCCAGTGGCCATGGTGACTAATGGTGACTTCAACAATCCCGCCCCAGTGGCTATGGACACCGACCCGGTGGTGAATGAGCTACGGCGGATACCGGCAGTGAGTGACTGCCACTTGTCAATGTGGCCTCCTCGTCTTTGGACCAGATCGCAGCTCTTCACGCGCCTTTGACGACTGCCACCATGCGCGGAGGCCATGCGCACATGCAGCCTGTGGCCCTGACAACGCTGTGAGGCTTTCCAACTTCTACTGGACAAGACGCAAGGGAATCGGTCGTCGTTCATCGACGACCTTTCCATTTTCAGGATCGTTTCCGGGATCCTGGAGCTCGATTTGCTCAAGCGGGTGCTGCCTGTTGCCCTGCGAGGTACAGCAGCGCAGTGGCTGCACCTCCAGCCTCCCTTCCTGTCCTGGGACAACTTCATGGTAGCACTTCGAGTGCAGTTCCTACCTGTCGACCATGGCTACCGTGTCCACTGAGAGCTCGATGCCCGAACGCAATATCCAGACGGGGGCCTCAGTGCATATATTAGGGCAATGCAGAAGCTGTTTCACCGCGCTGGTCCCCGTGCCCCGGAAACCGTGAAGGTTTCCCACGTTCTGCAGTGATGCCACCCTTGCTATCGGCCATACCTGTTTGGCCGCTCCTTTTCTTCCCTTGAGGAGCTTGCCCGTGTTGCTCGGTAAGTTGCAGAGCCCGTCTTTTGGGAGCACCACTACGCTCCGCCACCACCTGCAGACGTTCCTGTTGAGCCAGCCTGTTCCTCAAAGAATACCTTGGCATCTTAGCTCCACGACTACCTCGTCGATTACTTCACTGCCCATGGCATCCCGTTCGTGCGCGTCATGGGCCTCACTGATGCTGCCGCAAGAGGGCCTCTACCTGGAGCGATGGGGCAGTGAGCCAGGGCTGATGTTGCGGTGAGCGCGAAAGGTGCAGAGGACGCGGCGGCACCGAATGCCGACGATCTCTGCGAGTACGAGCGGGCCCTCAAGAACATGAGTGCCGAGCCGTCTGTTGATGTGGGCGTGGCGGTCGTCGGGGAAGGCCGAGGAATTCCAGAGTGGTGACGAGGAGGTCGAAGGGTGTCCGAAGCGCAAGTGGGATGTCACCAAGGTTGGGGGGAGGCGGACACCTTATGGGAGGATGACGCGAGGCGAGATGGCGTTGTGGACCGGGAGGCGGCAGCCGACGGCAAGGGCGGAGATGAAGAGGATGAACAGATCACTATTCTGAAGGACAAGAAGAACAAGCATATGAGGAAAAAGAAAAACCGGGATGATGATAAGCTTGAGAACCTGCTGAACGAGATTGTATCGGAAATTGAGACGATTCATGTGGGGCAGCCAAACAGCTCCGTAGACACAGTGGCACACATTCACGAAAACATGTTGGAAGACAACCCGGACAGCGAGATAGCGCACCGAACAAGAGACCAAGAAGGTCAAGGCTGAACCAGCCAGGGCACATCCACAGCACGAGAACAAGTCTGCAGCTGGGTGGCGTGTGAGCAGCTTGGAGGCTACGCGTGGTGCCAGGAAGGCTACGGCCTCCAAGCCCATTAAGCACGAGAGCGAAGAGGAGGGGGAAGAGGCAGCCTTTGCTGAGGTGGCCCCGACGGCAGCCACCAACGAGGATGAGTCAAATGACAGCAAGGACAAGAACGACGAGAAGAACGAGGTAAACAATGACGGGATGCAGGCAAGGTTCATCAAGCAGATTCCGAGGATGCCAACGCTAATCACAAGGAGGAACCAGAGGTCAACAACAAGGATGAGAAGACACCTCCAGACAGCGGCAGCAAGGTGGCTGCCACAACGACTGCTAATCCGAAAGTGGATGCTGAGTTCCCATTTGCCACGAACAACGCCGCGACCTTGGTGACGGCTACCGCATCCTCCTTCCCAGTTTCATCGGAGGGGAAGGGGCAGTATGGGAGTGGCGGCTGCAAGCGTGGTGATAAAGGACGAAGAGAAAGATGGACACAGGCATGCTCACGCTCGCGCCCAGCGGCCGCTCACGGGCAGTCGCAGTTGAGGCTTGGATGGGTAAACACGTGGCCCTTTGTGTCAAGGTGTTCCGGGCCGGCTGCCGCCCAGAACCCCACAGAACCAACATGCAAGAGGACAAATTATGGCAATCTGTGACATCATGACGTCATCACATGAAAATGATTTCTGCATCATTCGTGTTGATGCCGATGGTCACTTTTGGAATTTGATTAGGCATCTAAGGCTTTCACCTAAGTAAAAACTGCTATTCTGCTCATATACATGCAAAATGTACATAGAAGAGAGACATTCCATTTGTTCAGGAGGCATTTTATTTCCAGTATATTTTTCTTGGAGAACTAAACAGCCACGGTGCGGCCACACACGGACCGACATTAGAGACGTCATGTTTAGTGGGGAGAACAGGGATGCAGAAAATGTGGTGCTAAGAAATGAAAAAAAAAAGAAAGAAATTCTTGTAAACTCAACAATAATATTATTAACCCGAAAGCGTTTTATGCCAGGGTCCACGAAGACTTTCATGATGTAATTCAGTCACGGAAATAAGTCAGCAAAATGAACGCCATCAGATGGCAAAGAAAAAAACTATAAGAAAAAGTTCCATTGACAGGAGCCGAACCCACGACCTCTCGGTCCGTGACGATGGCTGGCGGTCATTTAGCCCACTGAGCTACCTCCAAACACATAACTGAGGCTACATGGACGCGCCTTTTATCTTTCACACTTTCCTCTCAAAGTGCTCTTGGATGGATTGATGCTATGAGCATCCCATTCGGCGCGTTTTCCAAAAGAAGTGCAATTTCTTCAATGCTTTGACACATCACGAGGTGGGGGCTCCCAAGGCTCGCTCATAGCATCCATCCATATAGAAAAATAACTCTCCGACACTCGCCTGGCTGTTGCACCGCGTTTCCCGCTCGCCCTGTGAGCATTAAAGGCCAGGCTATAGGGAAGACATGGTGCTCGTCGCGTTTCACGGCACTTTGAAGGAGTGCATATCGAGTATCTGTGTTTACTATGTGCTGATTAATGCCATCTTTGTGCGGGATTCACCATATGCGGTGTCCAGGTATACGTTGACAACTTCAGCTACCGCAAGGGTTAAATCATGATAATGGGCGTTAGTCGTCGGCAAGGGGATGTGCCACCAGGCGTCAACCTGGGTGCGTCCAGATCAAGTGATGCTATATCTGCCAAACAAAGATAGGCATTGTACAAGCTCTCATATACCAATGCACAATAAACAGTCAACTACTCCTACGACAACACATTTCACTTTCGTGTTATACCGATTCCTGTGATGAAGGGATCAGCCATCTTTTTTTACCTACAACTTCCCATAACTGTTTTAGTTTCATAATAAATATAGCAGTATTTATTTGAGCACAGGAAATGAGAAAATTATTAATAAAATTAGGCACTATTTCTTGGTGCACAGGCAGACACGTGTTTCAGTCCTGTAGCTTCCCCAGCACTGCAATGCTGTACAAGGTAGTGACGTGTACACATGATGCTGCAGATTGTATGCATGTTTTGCTTCAGTCACTCAAGTTTTGTTTTTTCCACAAGGAAGCCGCCACAAAAAATCCCCACCAACTACACTCGGATACCACTTCAAGGGACCCTGCAACACTTTTTGAGCATGGTCAGAAAACGCTGCCGATCGGTAGTTGAGGCTCCTGAGAACACGCGAGCCAAACATTATAGCGCAGCACGCGGACTGGAATTTACAGTTAATTCTCAAAGTCGGCTAGAAATTTCTCCATCTCTCTACAAATGATGCCATATACCCAAATCACTGCACCACGGCTGTTGTCTGACTTCAGCATGGCGAGCTGCATAGCTATCGTGGGCGCCGCAGGATGCCACCATGTGCCTGTGATTACACTGAAGGTAAGCCTCAAGGTCATGACGCACACTGACGAAGGGACGCATCTTCTTGCCCCTTTGTCATCCCCCTCCCTGCGTAGCTTTCAGCGCACTTGCTGGTACGAAGAGAAAGCACTTAAAGCGTGTGGCAAATCCCTGTAACTCCGCTCATACTTGACGGATTCCAAAAATATTTGCGGTGGTCGATTCGCTAGGTAATAAGCTCTTTTCATGGAACCATTATACGATTACTTGGAAAAGTGTTGCAGGGCCCCTTTAGGAAGGCAGGAGAGGCCCCACCCATACGATTGAAGTGTGACCACCGATTGCCCTTTGTGACTAAATAAATAGTTCCACTCATAAGCTGGACAGCTGAAGAATCCGCCATTCGAGTCACGATGTCAGTCTAGAGTGCGCACCCATTTGCACCTCTGAGAAGGAAATACCACTGCTTTTGTAAATTGTATCCCAATATAGAGGCTTTGCTGTAATAGATCGCTTTCCTTCCTTATGGCCAAGAATGGCACTAAAAAAATCCTGCCATATCCACGAAGTGAAGGATGATTGAGGAGCTGGCTCGGAGATAATCGGGTAAACCGTGAATGCTCCGTACAATTCCTCTACTGTCATATAAAGACGTCACACGTTGTTATAGGCCTAGTGCGCTGCAGCTTTGAACCGAACAGGCAGCGCCACCGGACGGCCGCGGCGGAAAACTTGGGATTGTCGTTTGTTGCTCCCGTGCCCGCAGTCACGGTAGAAACGCATGGCTCCTCGCCGAAAGGACGTACAAACGTCGCGGAACTCCAATAATTTTCCGTACTTCTGCGTGTATGGCTGGTACAACAGCTGTAGAAACACCGTTTGGAAGCAACTAGCTTTAAAATTCTGCGGGTTACCTCAGAAGTCGGACGAAAATGAAAGACAACTCTAGCGCAGCTGTGCGGGGCTGCGTAAGCAATGCCTCGAATTCCGTCCATAAGTGTCGCCACTCTCGTGCGTTTTTTTCTTCGCCTTTTATTATTTATTTTAAATGTATACACAAGCTTACAAGGTCACAAAGAAATAGGAAGATAGCAGGCTGACAACGGCCACCTAGAGGGGCAATGTGCCTGTCTGCGTCTTCTGCTCTCACGTGTGATTTCTTGCCAGCCAGAGCGGCAAACAGGGGTAGCCGGTGCGGAATCAGAAACAAATTTGCCGCGTCCTCTTCGTTGGGAACGAAAACAGTTCGGTATGGCTCAGCACACGTAGAGCACTGAAAAATCAAAAGCTCACCTCCACTCGTACGTCATAGTCCACGGTTTTCAACTGCACTTTGCATTTCCCAATAATGTCGGAAGATTCCATTGCGCACATCAATTCTTCTTTCAGACCACACACCGACCACTTGCGTGCAACTTCGTACCAAGCGACCAAGAACTCCTTTTGAAACACACGTTATTGTAATTTCAATCCTACGGAAACCGCAGAACAACACACGATCGTCGCTTCTTGTCCTCATGTTCACGCGCGGGCTGGCGGCCATGGCTGGCGATGCGCTTTCCTAGCAGACGACAACCAGTGACGAACTGATGGGCGCTTGCAGTCTCACTGTAAAATGTGTGTGTGCGCTCGCCTGTATGTGTGCGTGCGTTGTGAGCGTGTTTGTGTGTGGGAGGGGGGGTGGGGGTGGTCTACTGTTGCCCGCGTGGTGTCCAAGGGACGGAAAAGAACTTGTTTCCGGCGCAAGCAGCTGTGTTTTGTCGGCTTTTTCTTTTATTTCTTTTTTTGTTGGTAGGGCTCGCAGTTCGGTTTTCAGCGAACAGAAGGACTGAGAGGGGTCTCTCTTTCTCGAATGGCTTGAGGCCAAAAGGGGACGAAGTTTTGTTGAATGCTTACGTTAACAAGAGTCGCTGCATGCTGGTTTTTCGGCTGTAGTTTGAGAGGTTTTTCAGACAGGAAGAAAAACATAAATAAATATAAGTTAGCACAGCGTATTTATACACGCAGTCAGAAAAAAAAAAGAACTACGGTGGCAGTTCTTGGAGAACAGCGGCCGCCGCAACCGTAGCCGCCGCCTTGAAACATGCAGACGGGCCCGTAGGCGACAATCCTAACAGTGCGCCGCTAGCCCGATAGAGGGCGAGAGCAGTAGCGCCACCATACCAGCTCACGAGGTCTATAGTAACGACTGTGGTTACGTTGTTGTCGAACCACAAGCGGTCGCAGACCTTGCAGCTGTGGCCGAACGTGTGGTCGAAGAAATCGGGCTTGCAGCGCGCGTCAGCGTCACCAACTTCAGGTAGTGACCGCATTCGGCGCTTGGGCCGCTGCATCCCACGCCCGCACCTCTTCAACGCTCTCTTGCCGCCGCTTCCGCGCTGCTTCGGCTTCGCGGGCTTGTATCTCGGGGTCCGCACGAAGCTGATGTCTCTTGGCGGCCTCGCGAGCTCTCACCGCAGGGTCTTGGCGGCGAGCCCTCCGCTCCGCCGCCTTGTCTTCTTCGTTCATGTTATTAGTATCGAAGCGCACTGCCCGAGTGGAGCGAGCGCTGCATGCTACAGTTGGCTATGCCATATGTGGTTTTGCCTGCATTATTATCATCATCAAGGCTCTCGAAGAACAAGAGGAAGAAGACTTCTTTTTCGTGTGAGCAGCTCCTGCAGCAGTCGCCTCTGGAACTAAGGTTACGCTTACGGCGCAGGACTTTACCCCAGCTTAAGAACCTGGCGAGCCAGCCCCTAATATGGGACACCAGACGCCGAGCTGACTATCAAATTCAAGTACTTTTTTTTGTATATCTTAAAGGTGATAGTTGGCACTGTGTATTTCGCTGTCCCGTACACGACATTTTCCAGCGCGGGAAGAAAAGCTTAGATGGAAAGAAGACAGCAGCAAGAGCGCCAGTTACTTAAGAAACCCTTCCTGTGCGAAACGGCTGGATTGAAAGAAGAGGACACTCACGGACTCTGGTGAACTCGGAGACGACGGCGTTGAGCAGGTGCTCAGACATGGAGGCGAGCTGCAGCAGGAACGGGATGGTGGCCAGCTGCTCGCGCGTCGGGTTGGCCGCGAAGCTCTGCTGCATGAGCGACACGAGCGCGCCCCGGATGTCGGCCGCGTGCTGTCCAGCCAGGTGACCCAGGATGCCGACGACCGATGCGAGCTTGGGCACCTTCCTCTCCGCCGCATCGTCGTCCTCGTGGCTGACGAAGTCCTTGAGGCCGCAAGCGAGTACACGCGTGATGACCGTGTGCGGGAAGCAGGAGCCGATGTGCGCCACGACCCAGTCGAAGTGCGGCGCGTGCTGCACCGACGTCTCGAGCAGCGTGTCGATGCACTTGTCCGGGTTCGTGTCGATCAGCGTCGACAGGCACTTGGTGGTGAGCTCGATGAGCGCGCGCGTCGGCGGGCACGCCATCCACATCTGCAGCACCTCAGCCAGGCCACAGTGCACGATGCGCCGGTCGGCGTATTTGCGCGTCAGGTGTCCCAGTAGCTCGAGCGACCAGCCCGATATGATGGGCGCCCAGGCGGACAGGTTGCTCTCGATGAAGCCCGACAGGACGCTCTGCACGTCCTCCACGTCGCGCTCTTCCGGCACGCCGCCGCTCTCCTCGGAGTCGAGCCGCACGATGTGCCGACTGACTGCATCGTCGAACAGGTTGTGCATGTACTCGAGCACGGCCTCGCGTGCCACGGGCAGTGTCTTGAGCAGCCGTATCGCCGCCTTGGCCACGTCCGAAGGCCGGATCTTGCTGTCGTAGCTGGAGGTACCCGCGAGGAAAAGACGTAAGTCGCTGAGGGCTGCCGCATTGTTGTTGTCGGCGTGCGAATGCATCACGCTTGACATTAGTTTGCCTCGAGTAAGCGCGTGGCTCTAAAAGTGGTGGCCCATAGAATAGCCGGCCGCGCACTCCGGTAACTCCGGGTACTCCGGGTCTGGAACTACGCGGCTATGCGCAGGGTACAGTGTTCTAGAAGTTTATAGTGCGCTCACTGAGCGGCGGAGCGTGACGCACTTCATGTCGCCGCCGACAGGCGGCGCGGCTCACAGCGTCACCTGAAACTTTCCGGCGGGTTGCAGGGCGCGGATAGCGCGCGTTGTTGTTTTGCGCGCAAGAAAAGTCAATCTTACGGTGCGCAACTCACGGAAGTTCTTTTGATGCAAGTTTTCTGTGTGTTGTGAAATAAGTTACTGTCGTTGTGACTGATTTACGGAGGGCGAGCGATGTTTTAAGCGGCTATTGCGTAAATGAATGCTCCTCCACGCAGCCGCTGCAATAACAGGGTGTGTAGTTGGGGACGTTCGTTTTTTTTTTTTTTGTCCTGCTGATCGATACGATTTTCAATGCACTTTCGCCACTGTAGCTATCATAGCGACTTCACTCCCGCCTTTCGAGCCCCACTATGCCGAATATAAACAGGCCGGCGTTGCTGCGCCCGGGTTGTACGAGACGAAAATGGGGTAAAGCGTTCGGCGCACCCATATAGCCGCTTAAAACCGGCTTGACTTGGCTTGAAGTGTATAAGTAGGTGGCGGCAGAATCGCTGAATCGCTGGGCTAGAAATACTTTTTAGGCGGTTTACGGGGTACGGTTGGTACGGTAACCATAGAGTTTCCCACTAACTGTGAGAAACTCTATGGTAGTTTGTTCTCCGTCCTGTTGTTGGTGTAGATTTTGACAGTGAGCTGTGTGCACTAGCGAGAACCGCCTCTGCCCGTGGGGACGTACTACGTGGTCGCATTGTGTAAGAGTGTTGTAGAAAGCGATTCATCTGCATGTCGTTGCCGTTTTGTTAGTTCTGCCAGTTCTACGATATCACCGTGTTCAGTGGACGCTTATGAGCGGAGGGAGCTTCTCCGCGGTGCTTAGCAGTTAACGCCAATCTCCCGAAGTGTTGGCCGCCAAATCTATAAGCAATGATAACGAGCTGTACGAGCATGAAATAAAGGCCATGTGTTATGCGATTTGTGAATGTCTCTTTGATGCACAACTAGTGTTGTGGCGTGCGTGGATGTGTGGTAGAAGTGCGTGTGTTGCGTGATCGAGGATCGATCGCTATCAGTTGGACTGTCATTTGGGCGAATTACTTGGACCAACACGTTTATTTAAGCTTCGTCTTGAGTAACTGCGCGTGACAGATATGGAATGCGCAAGCTGGAAGCGACGGGATATGAACCGGCGTTCACCCGGGCGTTATTGTCGAGTGGCTTAACATATATGCTGTCGCCGATTATGACAATCGGTTTTATAAGCACTGCCTCTTTAGGTAGTTGTGTACAAATGAAAACGTAAATAAAATAGAAATCTTATTGTTAGGAGCATTGTCTAGCTTGCATTCCCGACACCTAAACGTCTTTCTAAAAGTCAACATTGCCGCAACACAGTTGTGTCATGCGGTGAAGTGCACAGAGTATATTGCGGTGAAGCACACATAGTACGCGCGCGCGCGTGTGGGCCTTAATTATACACGCGCCATCCTCTGTCTCATTAGTGGTGATGCGGCGGACAGCATCACCACCAACTCCAGCCTCTGTAATGAGCCCTTATCAATTTACTCTGTGAAAAAAAAAATGTGACAAGCGATTGGCAAGGCAGTAATTCTTCTAATTTATTGCAGGATTAATTCAAAATTGTTGCATGACACCTTTAAAAAAGTGCGAAATGCCTATGACAGACTCCAGTGGTACTCCAGATTTCGTGCCATCACATATATATGCTCCAAAATGTAAATGATTATTAACGAAGTATATACTCAGGCTAGGTATAGGAGATGATCATCTATATTTCATTAATTTTCTCTGAAAAGTAGTAGCTTATGGTTCACATTATTGCGTTCTTTCGAGTAATCAAGAAAAATAGCTATTGAAGAATGGTAAAAAATTATAGGTGCAGTTTGTCAAGGAAGCAAGTTGCGCTTTGCAAGAAAATGATTTACGAAAACCATGCGGTGCCAGAACTAAAAGCAAGGTGGTTTCAGGAAACTTATGGTGACCTGCGATGATAGCATGCGTTGAAGCATCTTACAGGGGCTGCTTGTTGGAAAGATGGGGTGGTAATTAGGCAAGTGCCTGTCATCAGATGGGGAGATGCATCATCAAATCTTTAAAAAATAGCTATGAAGGGGATGCTAAAAATTTCTTGAAGGAATTAACACAACGCAGTACTTATTAAAGCCTCCAATTTAATGAGGTTAGCACTGGGGCTAGCAGGTACCTTAAATGAGCTGGCAACTTTAGTAATACCCCTCGTAGGTCAATAATTATTGGATTCACAGCATGCTATGGATGAGATAGGATTATGCAAATGGGGCAATTAGAAGTAATGAAATTATTGAATATACTTTGTTAATAATGCCTGGACAGTCCTAATGCAGAATGAGGTTTATATCAGGGTGAATTTACTTTTGCTAATGCTTCTGGTGGCATCATTGCAGTTTATATTCACTGGCTTCATGCACTGTATATCAAGCACCACTGATGACACTCTGGTTTTTGCAAAGTTATTGTACTGTTTAAAAAAAATAACATCAAGAAACTACATGCTTTCTTACAGTTTAATCAGGCATATAATTTAGACTCTTTAGTGAATTGTATAGGGGAGGTCTGTGTGCAGAATATCCATGGTAATCATTTAACGCTCTGTTTGTTTGCGTAATGTTTGAAGCCTCTTTTTCTATTCAAAATTGCTACGGAGCAAGAAAAATCCAACACCAGAATTGGTACTTGGGTAAAGCAGGTAGTAAGAGCAAGCTCAATCACAAGCCGTTCAGGAGCACCCACTGAAGGAACTAATACCTATAGGGCAAAGCTTCCGGTGCACCAAGAAGGGGATGGGAGGGGGCTGCCGGTTAACGTTTCAAGAGGGCATCTCCTCACCATCATCCTACCCTAGCCACGAACTTGTACTGTCTACGTTTATCAGACTCCTACTAACACAAGACAGACTAGGTATAAAAGTTGCTTCTTTATTGCAAGATGGCACATCAGACCTTTTCAGAATTCCCTCACCGCAAGCCGTTAAGATTGCCTAAAAGCCTTTCCTTGTGCGGTGTCCCTTTTTTGTTCCCACACAGTTATCGCAAGCAAAAGTATGCAGCTTGTCACAGGCTAGCTGGTGCCACACAGGGATGGCTCCAGCCATCGTGATGTGTATTCCACTGGAGCTGTCAGACACTGTACATTCATGGTCTGGTGTGCTTGTTTAGGACTTTAAAGATGTAAACAGTGACCACTTCTGTTTTGTCCCTTGCACACTTGCACAAGAATTTGACACAGACGTTAGTTCTGGCAATACTGCCACAGGTGGTAAGAGGTACCTTGAAGTTGTAAACAGTGACTGCTTGTGTCACACACCTGCACAAGATTTTGACAGAGACGTTAGTTCTCGCAATCCTGCCACGGTGGTAAGAAGGTGTACAACCACAGGAACACCATGGCAAAGCAAGCTGAGGTTCATATTGAATATAATATTCCACTTGCAATACAATGGTAATTAAGTACTCTTGCATTCATTTGCAGTGTCAGGCATCACATCATTCTGCCTAACCCTGATCTCTTTTACCTATCGTCTACATAGTTTTCCAGGTTGGTGACAGTACAAAAAGAAAAAAATCTTTGTGGGAGCACCACATTTTAATCTCACAAGACTCCACTGAAGCACTTACAACATATGCGAACAGTGATATCCTAAATGTCAGCGCTTTTTGTGCTAACAAAAGTAAGCTGCTTGTTACCTTCGGCCTGTGATCTTACAGGAGCTTTAGCATATGCCCTGTTGTCATCTTGTGTCAACGATGCCACATACAATAAATAGTTCAACAAAGCTTATAACTCGGCAAGATGTACGTGCATATCTTCAGGGAGGTAATAAAATGCAGAAGTGACCACTCACGACAAGAAACACAGGATATGTGTTAACTTCCATCTATCTTTATTTGTGGCTTTGCCAGCAAATATGTAAGGGAACAGACACATGCGCAGTAGGGCAAGGTGCAACGTCACAGCCATTTAACATTAACAACCATCACAAGAGAATGCTCAAGAAACTTTTCTGCCTTTCCGAGTTTCAACAGATGGGTCACTAATACACACATCACTCCTTCCCCATCATGAAATGCTTCCAACAGTTCACATGCCATTCTCTCACCACCCGTGCCTCGAATCCTTACCTCATATTTATTCTCAACTGACATGCTCTGCCACTCATGCAACAATAAGACAGATTTGCCTGTCCACTCTTAACAGCCTGTAAGTACACTCCTAAGAACTCCCCCCCCCCCTCTTCCACCCTCCACCCTCCCATTGGTCATAGGCCAGATGGGTCATTATATTATTCACCTAGCTACACAACTGTGCTTGTCGAACATGAATATATGTGAACCATACAGTTGCTTTGCAATAAGCAAATGTAGTACAAGTACAACACTCTCTATGAAGGCTTGGTTAAAATAGTTTTATGATCATGGCACAGAAGCGTGAACTGTTGGGCTAGTTGGTGAAACATGTTTTGAAATAAAAGAGTGAAAGCTTGTCGATGTAGCACATCGACGAGTTTTCGCTCTTCTATTCCAAATCATGGAACAAAAGCTTTCTCTAGGAAACACGTAAAGCCAACATGGAGAATTATACGCACCAGGAAAATTCCGACACTGCAAATATTCTATGGGTGTGCAAATATTCAATGATATAACACATCAAATTGAATACTGTCGTATTCGATTCAATAAGCATTATGTGTAAAACTGAATATTTTGTTAATATCTTACGAATGCTTCAAAATGTTAAATACACCAAAATAAACAGAAAACTTGTGTAAAAGTATGACAAATTTCATCCCTGCTGGTAGATTATAAGCACTCAACATGAGAGCTTATGTAGTGCAGCTGGCTACTTCGATCTAGGAAAGTGATTTTACCAGCTATACAATGGCCACTTACCCTTTCTTAAGAGTTCTGTGGATTCGAAGGGCATGATTATTTCCTAGAGATGCTGTATTTCTGTTTTTAAAATTTCTAGGAGTTCTTATCTATACCTTAAATGGACAGGCAACCAAATTATAACGTACTTGTTTTTTTATTGCAATGGAAAGCTTACAATTCAGCTTACAATTCAGAGTGTCTAATCATGCAATGGCAACAGGGAAAAGGCGATGAAATATTTTTTATCATATTTGTTGCCGATGGAGTCTTATACACAACACATGTTGCAAACAGTGGCCGACAGCTTCTGGTGTTATTTGCGCCAGGTTCTGCCATGACAGAGTGCATGTCTGAAATGCCTTTCAAACGTGGTGCATGCACCACTTCTCAGCATCAATTCCTTTTACTGCATAATAAGCAAAGAATTCCTGTGGATGCGTTTTACCTAGGGATTCCAAAATCATAGCGAATGTAATTTGGCATAGGCTGTAAAAGTTAACATTCAATCAGTCATACATTCTTACCTTTCTATGCCAATTTTTGTTCATACCAAGTGAACAAGAAATGAGTTAGGAGCGACGGCGCATCATACGACACGTCGCCAGCCACCCCGACTGTCCCCATTTGGTTGGGCACCTTGTGTTCTCAGACACAGCTTTGGTTGCAGCAGTTCTACTTCAGGACATTTTGAGTTTGCCAGTTTTTGTTTTTTTCTAGTACCATTATTTTCTGTATCTGTGCCATATTTTTGTACCGTGTTTTCTGCCGCCATTTTGTCGGTGCAGCCTCCACATGAGACATAAAGGCTTGCACCTTAAAAAAGCAGGTGAACATGCATATTTTTACTTTCCCTTTATGCCAATATTAAGGAGATAGCTAGCGGTACACGCAAACCAGTAAGCACAACATATAACATACCCCTATGGCTCAGTGTAGACTGCACTGCTAATTCATCACAACTATATGTGCTTTTTAACCTTAAGTATGAGGGCGACCTTTTTTTTTTCAAAGCCCACTTGGTCGCAAAATTTCAACCAAAATGAAATTCACAACTGTTTTATTTGGAACACTTACACATACTTTCCAGGTACCTCTAAACTGTCGTCACTCCAACTGAGACATTTATCATAGCGTGGCATAAACTTTACTCACAGTAAAGTTTATGCCACGCTGTGCAGACACTTTACTACGCAGATAACTATGTTACTTTAGGTACTTTACTATGCAGATAGGTCAAGCAAATACTTTACTATGCCCTCGCCTTTGGCTAGGGCATAGTAAAGTATCTGCTTGAAAGCTATTTTTCTTTTACAGCAGAGTAAGTTACAATAGAGCTGTTATGCTTGAGGTTTACCATATGTCGTAGATAGAACATTATCATCATGAACCAGCACACGCTCTCTTCGCCGTCTTCTTCCTCTTCTGCTTCGCTCCAGAACAGGCGCGCCTATTTCTGCAGCACAGGGTGCCATAACTCGGATGGGCGAGAGAACGAGTATAGAGAGAAAGAAAGAGACAAACAGAGAGAAAGAAAGAAAAAGAGAGAAATTCTCGGCAAAAATATTTCTTGGCGAGGCGAGACTCAAACCTGCGGACCAACGAATAGAAGGAAAGCGTTGTCACCACTCGGCTATCCAGTCACGTTAGCAGAGCATAACATAGCCTTGTATAGTAATATAGTATAGCAAGGGGGTGGGAAAGGGAAACTGAGGATGAGGAGTAGAGATGTGAGTGTAAGGAGAAAGGAAAGGAGGAGGGGCAAACGAGGACAGAGAGTGATGGAAATAGAAAGAAATAAGAAGAAGAGAAAGAGATTGAGAGAAAGGGAAGAGAAAAAAGGATAGAAGGTGAGGGGATGACTGCACAGAGCAAGCAAGAAAGGAAAAAAAGAGAGAAAAAGATAGAAAGACAAAGAAAAGAAATAAACAGAGAGAGAGCAAGAGATACAAGTCACAAAGAAAGAAGATAGAAAAAGAGAGACAGCGAAAGGGCTGGGAAGAGAGAGCTTAGAGATAAAAGCTCACCAACTCTGCAGTGACCCTGCCTTGCACGTGAGAGCGGCGCTCATTTTTTTTCTCCTTTTTTTTTTTTTGAAGTCCTATCAGTTTTTTAATCGATTAAAGCCATAGTGAAAGTCTGACGTTGTGTGCAGACGTGTTGCACAGCACCTCTCGTATGTCCTCTGATCTTGCCAGGTAGCAGTTGTGAATTCCGAGCACACACTGGGCACACAAACATGCCTCGAACAATTAAGTCTCCCACTATGTGTGAAGTGCGTGGTGTCATTTGATTTCTGCATGCAGCAATACAGCCAAAATTCATCATTGAATGAGTATTGTGTATGGTAAAGCCTTCATGAGTGACAGCAAAGTGTTGCAACAGTGCAGGAACATTGAAGCAGGATGTGTAGACAACAGTGAGCGGCATACAGAATTGGCTGAAAGGTGGCTGTCTTCAATGTGGGGGCCATAAAGAACGCGGCACAACGCCACAATAAATGCCTCAGTGCAGTGCGACTATGAACAGGGGCAACTGGAAAGTGTTTCTACATGTTCCAACATAAGCGTCTTTAATTTCGCTGTGGTTTTCACCTTGAACGAATTAGAACTTGAAAACAAACATAGCCTCGTATGTTTAAACAATTGCAGCAAGGCTGGTGATAGGTCAGCAACACGCTTAGCCACGCCGTCATTGTCGTCCATTATGTGCGCACAATATAGGTAGTTTGGGGAGGCACAACTATTTGACTGACTATACTGGGAAGCTAACTGGCAACCCTGGGCCAGTGTGGCTTTGGAAGATGGGCCCCACCAACGACGAACCACCCTTTTACAGCACAGCTGTTAAAGTCGAGGTTGGCCATGTGCCGTAGATAGAAAATGATCATCACCATGAACCAGCACGTGCCATCTTCGTCGTCGCCGTCGCCTTCTCCTCTTCTGCTTTTTTACCAGAAGACGCGTGCCGATTTGTCCGGCAAACGATGCAATACTTCATGAGCGAGAGAACCATAGCACAGAGAGAGAGAAGGAAATAAACAGAAAAAAATAGAAGGAAAGAGAACAAAAAATTCCTTGGCGAAAAAAGAAATTTTGTCGAGGCGCGATTCGAACCAGTGAACTAACTATTTGAAGGCGAGCACCATAACCACTACTCGGCTATCCAGGCCCGCTTGCAGAGGAGAGCATAGCCTTGAATAGTATATGCAGCTCAGCAAGGTTATTAGAAAGGGAAGTGAGGGTGAGAAGGAGAGAGGCATGAGGGTTACCAGAAGAAAAATGAAGATGGGAGAACGAGTACAGAGGGAGAGAAAAAATACGAAACAGACAATAGACAGAAAGGGAAGAGACAGAGAAAAAAGTTAGAAGGCGAGAAGCAACTACACATAGAGAGAGAGAACATAGAAACTGAGAAATAGACAGAAAGAAAAGCAACAGAGAAAAAAAAAGATAGAAGGTGACAAAACCAACTGCACAGAGAGAGGGAGAAAACAAAAGACATAGAAAAAAAAGAAAAGAGAAAAAAAAATAGAGATAAGCAAGGGAATAGAGAGAGAGAAAGACACAGAAATGCACCGAAAGAAACAGACGGAGAAAGAGTTTCAAAGCAACAGAGAAACAGGTATTAGGCGAGAGACGACAACAGAGAGAGAGGGGGGGGGGGGAGTGAAAGAAGTAACAGATAGAAGAAATAGGTGAACACATAGAAGGTTGAGAGACCGAACACTGAGACATATAGAGAAACCAAACAGCAAGACAGCTAAAGAGAAAAAAAAAAATAGGAAAGAAAAGGGAGAAAAAGGCAAAGAAAGAAATAGCGGTTGAAATATTACCCATTCCCTTTCTGGGATGTGTGCAGCGTGTCCTCTATGACATCCGATATTCTATTTGAGAAATTTACATTGATTGTTTTCAGGATGGCACTGTGGAATACCGTTAGCACACCATGGTGCAGGGGTGGAATCCTGCCGCACTAATCCTGTTCAGCAATTGTATATTTCTTGCATATTTTAGAGTACTATTTTATTAATTCAGCTTGGTTTTAGTATCCTAACTACAAAATAAGTGTATAGTGTGTGATTTATACAGTTTATTCGCGCAAACTTAAATGGAGCTGATGTCTGTAATGCAGGTTAGCTGGTTTGATTGAGGCAGGGCCTCAGATCAGGAAAGGAGGAGGCAGTTTTCACACAGAAAAGTAGGACATTTAGAACAAAAGGATGAAGAAAAAAGAAGGAAAACAACCACAGTGAAATCACACATGTTACCAAACTACTAAGACAAGCAAGGCTTGGTAATAAATGAAGTCCCATTGAACGCTCGAAACACAAAGAGAAGAAATATGTGCTCATACATTGCCTTCACGATGATTATTTTTTTGTACATCTAATGCTGACGATATCGACACTTGTGAGCCAATACAAGCTTCACTGTAAAAAGGCATACTGTATTTCAAGCTTCGTGAATGAAGCAGTGCGAACAATTAAGAATAGTTTGTGTAAAGCACAGCACGTACTGCGCGACTGAATATTGCTGTGCTTGGCATCACAGGTGATTCAAGAGGCCGACATTTTCTTCTGTCATATCTCCTTGCACTTCTCTCCCAGAGGAGGACGTGGCACTGTGATTTATGGAAAGGCCTAGAGTTACTCCAAAAAGGCTCAACTTCACCGTCTGATATTGCCATCACGTGATTTTTTGGAGATAAAATAAGGCTGCACAAAGAGCGGATTGCATGCATTGGTCATGCGCTGATACGTACCTCCTCAAAAACACAACACATCCTCAGGACGTCCTGAATGACCAAAATATCCTTGTCCTGTAGGGTGTGCTGAGGACAACGCAGGAATGCCTGATATACTTGAGTCCACAAAGCAGTTTGATTGTGGAGGCCTCCGTGAGGGCACTATAAATACTTCTTGAACAGTGCAAGAGTGGAACACTAGATTTGATGAATAAAACACGACCAGTTGCCTGTGTCATGAATGTAATACAGTATGTATATAAGTGTGTTGTGTGGTGTGTGGTGTGTGTGTGTGTGTGTGTGTGTGTGTGTT